>NW_011888788.1:1909777-1914715 GCF_000151845.1 Pteropus vampyrus
CCCATCTCTGCAGCCCAGCCGGGCCCCGCCCACCCCCCCACCCCCACAACCCAACACCCGCTGCCTTAGTCCTGTGTATCACACAGCTATGTTTCTCGAATTACTCCTCATCCATCTGTGTTCTTATTCCTGCTGTTCCTTCCCCTTAGATTGCCTCTCTCCCTAATTGACCTTTCAAAAGTTCTCCAAGCTACTTTTTCTTTCTGAACTTCTTGTCATCCTCAGGGCAATTGCCTCCTCCCCTGCTTTGGGCTCTTTCCTGCCCATGTTCCCCTCTGTCATTTAGTATTGACTTTTAACTGGTAACAGCACCAGTGTATTGCATTTCTAAGCTCACAGATAAAGTATATCCTCCTTGGAGACAGGGCTGTGTGCAGGGCCTCTTAGAATCTCTGGTGTCTTTCACAGTGCACAATGCGTGGCACAAAGAACCTGGATAGACACAATGCACTGGGCTCATTATCCAGGTCAACTTCCTTCTAGTGCTCTCTTCGGAGGGGCTAGAAAAGCAAAATCCATATTTCCCAGACTCCCCTAAAGCTAGGGTTCTGAACAGGATTGAGACAAAGGCCAGCTTTCTGTTGTAGCCGCTGGTTCTGCTGGCAAGCCGGCTTTGGCCATTGAGATGCTGTGTTTTCCTGCAGTGCATTCCAGCGCCTGGTCATCAAGGTGTTGAGAGGCAGGGCTCAGGGCTCCATGTTTTATTGGTTGAGGTCTAGAGAGTGTGGCCTTACAAGCCATATTTTCTAGAACAGGGGTCTCTAACCCTTGGGCCATGGACTGGTACCAGTCTGTGGCCTGTTAGGAACCAGGCTGCACAGTAGAAGGTGAGCAGGCAAGTGAGCAAAGCTTCATCTGTCTTTGCAGCCGCTCCCCAGCACTAGCTAGCATCACTGCCTCAGCTCCACCTCAGATCATCAGGCATTAGATTCTCATAGGAGCACCAGTCCCTGGTGCCAAAACTGTTGGGGACCATTGCTTTAGAACAAGTGGTTGCACAGGGCATTTGCGACCCTTAGCACTAATAAGGTGATATGTCCCTATGTGTGTGGCATAGAAAGCAGCTCTGCTGCTGAGCTAGTTCTGCTGTGCTGTTTTGGGTGTCAGGGCTCTTTCAACCTTCCCAGAAGTTTTCTCGGTGCCTAGTTACTTGCATTAAATCCATCTTGGTTTAATATAGTTCAAGTAGTTTCTACTTTCTGCAACAGATCCCTGGCCGATATGGCATGTTTGCAGAATATTGAAAGATCAACTAGTTCTCATCTTATGAGTTTGTTTCACTGATGAGGATACCGAGGCCCATGGAATCAAATAAGCCAACACTAGAGCCAGGACTGGAACCCAGGCCTTTTGCTTGTTAGTCCAGTGCTCTTTCTCCTGTACCAAAGTGACATTTCTGCCTTCACTGCCCTCACCCTCCCCTGCCTTATTCTTACAATGACTCTCTCCCTTCAATAGGTGGGATGGAGTGGGATTGGACCATTGTTTTTAATATTTACATATTATCTATATGTCTATATAATATTTATGTTATAAATAAGTAATATTGACTGTTTTCTCTTCCCTTCTCCATTTCGCTTCTGCACCCCCTACCAGTATTTACCTGAATTATTTTCCTATAAACTGCTTCCTCTAGAATTTTTGTCTTAGGGTTTGCTTTGGGGAAATTCAAATAAGATAGGGGAATTCTTTTATGTCAGTAGGATGACAAGACCAAGGAAAGGCTACAGGTTGTGGAGAGGGTAGTTTAGGGAGCAGATAGGCAAGGGAGTTGTATAGACAGGGGGTCCTTGCCAGAATTCACTAAACTTGTCCCTGGGGTCAGCCACGTGTGGACCCAGGCGCCTTGCAGGTGCTGTCCCTCTGTGCTGCTGCCAAATGAGACCCTTACTTTAGACCCTAAGGTAGGCTCCAAAAAGCAGATTCATTTAGTAGAGTCTCCAATGTCAAATATGATGCTCTTGTTTTCATCCTATGAAAGAGGGTGAGTATCTTGTTCCTTTGTCAAACAACAAATCCTTCAGGAAATGCAACAATTACCTTGAATTTACTGTTTGAGTTCATACAACTTGTCAAATGTAAGGTTTGTTTCAAGGAGTCCTGCCTGCATTTGGCCAGCCCTAAAAACCTTCTGACAACTAGCACAGGTCATATGATCTCTCTGTCCTCACAGAGCAATGACATGTGGGGTAAGTGCCCCAGGGGACACAGAAAGCCGATAGTGGCCTACAGCCTGGGATTCCTTTAGCACTCAGCCCCAGGCAGTTTTTTTTTTTTTTTTTAAATAATCTCCAGAGAAATGATAAGGAGTTTTAAAAATAAAAGCCAGTGGTGCAGCCTGCAGCATCTTACTCCCTGGCACCTCGTTGTCCCCACCCTTGGCTCCCAGCACATGGCAGGACCCAAGGCCCCGTCCCCAGGGTCCTGTTCTCTGGCCTGCTTAGCCACCTTGGGCCCAAAAGCTTTGCCCCAAGGTCTAACTTAGCCAAGAGTGGTCAGCAGAGCAGAAAGAGTCAGAGTGACCCACATACTCAGAGATAAGGCTGTGGTTTGTTGATTCAGGGGCTTGGTTATTCTCTAAATAAACCTTCCTGCTTCGAAAACTTCTCTTTCAACTAGAGCTGAGTATTTCCCTATTATTTTCCCAGGGGAGAAACTTGTGTTTTGCTTTTCATAAATTTCTATAAACTGTTCCCACACTCTCACCCACCAGATACTAAGTTCCTTTGACCCTCACTTCCCCACCAACCAGATTGGCCATGGAGGGTGGATACTTGGCTGTGATGGAAGTCACACATTCTCTTGAAGTCCCACGAGGTTCACTGAGAGTGTGGAAGGAGAGGGGGTTTCTGCTACAACAGTTCTGTAATGGATGCTATTGGTGCCCAGGCCATGGGACCCATCCACAGTAGCGTTGGACGTTGGCTACTAACAGCTTACCCCTGGGACATTCTCTGGGACACTGACCTTGACTGATGGGAGCTACCTTGTGGAAGAAGCCTGGGAGAGTATGAGCACACCTGGGGGCATTGTTTAGTCAATGACTTACTGATTTGAGGATATAATAACTTAGCTTCCTTGTTTCTTGGAGGGACAACTTTGCCATGCCATTCATGTTACAGAGCTCCACATGGGATCAGGCTGAGGCTAGATTCCAAGCTGAAAATACATCCTTGCTCAGTTCCTTCCCCTGCCCTGCCCTGCACTCCTCACCCCTTTTCATCTAAAAGTCCACCCCCCCCCACCCCACCACACAGACAATAATCCCTGTCTCAGGCTCTGCTTCTGAGAAACCTGACCCAAGACAAATCCTACATAGTATGAGTCTGAAGTCACACAGCTTGTGAACCATACAGTCAGAACTGGATCCCTGATCTCCAAGTTTATTGCTCTTGCCAGTTCAATGCCATGCCTTTTCTTCATTTCTGGGTATGGAACCTTGTGGGGGGTGAGTAATATTTCTAGTATTTGTTGCTCCCAAGCTCACCATATGGGAAACATTAAATGTCCATATTTCTAGCAGGATCCTAGGTTCCTACTGACCTTCCCTGACTCTCCTGTGACTCATAGGACCCTGGGCAAGTGACTTAGGCCCCACTGGGTAAGACTGCTCCCAGCAGAGTGGCTGAGTAGAACCTGTGGCTATTGGGATCCAGGAGGCTTGCAGGACTGAGGGCCACCAGAGATCAGGTTTGTGGGTGGAGGGCATGTGGGTTGGGTATGGTCTGTTGATGTCTGCTTCCCCATCTGGTGTCTATCCTGTTATCCTAGGTGTGAGCATAGCAGGAGAAGCCCAGTTCTGAGTTCATAGCCTCATAAGACTTCATAATGTGGACCTGAATACTTCATAGGCATTAATCTGTTTAATCCTCATGTCATTTCACGGATGAGGAAACGGGCTCAGAGGAGGAAGGTACTTTGGTCAAAGACGCCCAGCTGGCAAGTGGCTCAGCAGAGACTCAAGTATAGGGGCCTCTGTGTAAAGTATAGATGCCATCTTCGTCTTCAGCAGTTCTTCCTACCCGCTCTGTGAGAGCCCTTGGTCCCAGGTGGTGCTTTCTGGAGGGCCTAGGTCGTGCGCCCTACTGCCTGTGCTCTGAAGGACTGGCTGATCAGGGCAAATCTCTGAACATCCAGTGGGGTCAGGCTGCATGTTCCCCAGATATGCTTCTGGGGAGTGCTGCCCTTAGACCTGGGTAGGTGGGGGCTCCGACTTGCCCGGTACTTTAGAGGAGTTTCTCAAACTATCCATACTGAAGGAACAGATTTAAAATTTTCCAGTCTGTTGTGGACTGTTGATTTTGTAAAACACAATAAAAATGAATTAAAAAATAAAATGTAAAAACAACCCACACAAAATAAAGTGCTTTGCAAACTGAAAAGGGCTGAACATTGTGAGAGGAGGTATTCATTTTTAAGACCACAATGGAAGATTTGTTGTCTTCTCAGTGAATAGTGGTTGTACCTTCTGTGAAGAACCCTTCACAGGACGAGGTCAGCCAGGGGTATGTCTTGTAAGATGCTGGGTGCTCATCCCCAGGCTTGGCTGTGTGTAGTCTACAGGAAAACAAGAGCCATGGGATTTTCTCCTGGGAGCTTCCTTCTAGGAAAAGAGTAGGAAAAGCCTTCCTGTACAGTTGTAGGCAGAGCTGTCGATGCCAGTGGTCAGGTGGGGAAGAAATGGCATCCTTTTAGGCTACTGTGCCTTCCACAGACCCTTGAAGCAGCTCAGCACTTAAAGAATCAGCAGTGATTATGCTCAGACAGTGGCTATGGGTTATGGGTTATGATTATGGCTATGATTCAAGTTGGCACTCGAACTCATGAGATGCAATTGCCTTATATTTACTATGGTTACTTAATATGATGGTTAATTTTATATGTCAGCTTGGCTGGGCCATTGTGCCCAGATGTTTGGTTGAGCATTGTTCTGAATGT
>NW_011888788.1:1915890-1917871 GCF_000151845.1 Pteropus vampyrus
GTGGGGTGAAGGGGGCAGGAACTCTTCCTGAGCTGGGGGAGAGGAGCTATGGGTGGTAGTAGGGGCAGGAATGGGAACTGGAGGATTGAGTTCTGCTCCCTGGCTTCCTTCTAGCTCAAAATCCAAGGAGTGGAGGATGTGTGGCTGATGAGACAGGCTCAGAAACTCCAGGCAGAGGAGAGTACTTGGACAGTGGCCTGCACCACCAGGAAGAGGTCTGATGGAGTAGCAACAGTGGTAAGTCTCAATTACGCCGAGAGGCCCTGAGATTTCCCTGCCCACCACTGCTCCAGCCTCCCCTGGGCCCTGTGGGGCTTGGAGGAGATCCAGGAACATGCCTGTGGCCCCTAGAGAGCAGCGGGGAAGGGACTGAGAGGCAGCATGCCAGCCAGAGGGTCACCATGATGTCAGGCAAGGGGACTCTCTGACATCATCAGTGACAGAAGTTGAAAGTGGGCTGCCCAGTGTCAGGGGCTGGGCTGAGTGAATGGTTGAGCCTCCTCCAAGGATCTGTAGCCCCCACGAAGCTAAAGCAGCTGCTCATCCCCAGTCTCAGGGACCACCTCAGTCTGGGAGGAACTGAGATTGGGCTTAGCAGCTGCTTCTCATTCACTTGTTTGGCATCTCTTGTTTGTGTCCAGACTGGCCTCCCCTCACTGTACTAATTTCCCATGAGCCCCTGGAGTCAGAACAAATTCCCCATGACAGCGGATTTGGAGAGCAGCCTAATAGCCCATAAGTTTTTTTCTCAGCAACAAATTAAGTTAATGAGCAAATGCTGGCCATTCATCACCTTGAGGCTGGCTGGGGAGTGGGAGGCCATGGGGCTGTCATGAACAGCACCAATATCATTCTCATTTTCCTCTCTGATGAAAATAACAAATTTTTTTCTTACTGCCTTAAAGTTGGGAAGGGAGGAGCACTGCTGCAGTAGAGGACAGACACCCTCAAAGTTCTCAAAGAGCTCCAGTTCAATGAAGAGAAACTGAACAATCTTGGGGTTGAGAAAAGTTAGTAAGAGGACTCCGCCTGCTCTCAGCAGTGGGAGACCCTATTGTCCAAACCCATGCGTCTTCCCTGGAGCTGGGTGGGAGGGGGCTCTAGGTTCTCCAGGCCCTCTCCCAGATTTGAATTCCTAACTTGGCCATGGTCATGAAGGTAGGGCACATGTCAAGGTGCCCTCCCTCTGCGGGGAGCCCACTGTGGCCATCTCCTCCCCTGGCTGGGTTACTAAGGCCAGGAAGAACATTGTAAAGGACTGGAGGAAAGAGGAGACCCCAGGGCCCAGTGCTGAATACGTCAAGTGCACCTCTCTTGGCTCTGGTTACACACCAAGGGTAAAGCCGGAAGGTTCTGGAAGCTTGTTGGGGGTTGGTGTGGAGTGGTGCAGGATGGCTATGTCCTCAGCTGGTCTTCTTTATGAACAAACTCTTCTCTACCTAGACTGATTTAGACTGCTCTTATACCTGCCATGGCTCCGCATTTTCTTTAGGATAACACTTCTTATTCTGGTACCTTCATTTTAACCCTAATTTCCTTCTTCAGGTTTATGTTTCAGAGCTCTTTTATGTCCCAGTCCAAACACTGTGCCCTGTGCGCTAAATTTGTAATTAGCTGTCTCTGTGTTCTGCCATATGCTGTTCCCCACCTAGTATAACTTTCCTTCCTTTTCTACTTAAGCAATATCATACCCTTTAGAGATCTATCAAGAGGGAATAAAAAATTACATGAGCCCATGCTGAGTACTCAAGTCCCATTTTGTATCAGAGGAAAAGGGAGAGGGAGAAGGAGAGGGAGAGGGAGAGGGAGAGGGACAGGGACAGGGAGAAGGAGAGGGAGAGAGAGAACAAAAGACAAATGAGCACTTCTCTATGATGTACAGATTACCTGGGAGCCTGTCAGTCTTACCTGGCTGGACACATCAACAGCTAAGCGGGGATCCTAAGCCAGATAAGAATACAAACTTTCCTTAGAAAGAACC
>NW_011888788.1:1919841-1959610 GCF_000151845.1 Pteropus vampyrus
CACCCAGGGTATGCTGGTGCTGTGGAGTCCACAGACCACATTTTGAATAGCAAAGTTAGAGACTAATGGCTTTCGAAGTTGCTGCTATTGAAATTACCTGGAGAGCTTAAAAAAATTAATGTTTGGACCCTACTCCAAGATTCTCATATTATGAATAATGGCTGGACATTGGTATTTTTTAAAATTTCCAGGTAGTTCTAATGTGTAGCTAATGTTGAGAACCACTGCCCTGGAATGAAAGCCCTAGCTCCAAGCTCGTGGATTAATGTTTCATCTTTTCTTAATTGCAGAACTTGACACAGATAGGCAGGAGGAAGACACAATTCCTTTCTAAAGAGAAGACCAAATGCCACCTTCCCAGCAGTCCTCAAGGGTTCTGGGGAGAACTGTGTGAGAATTTGGCTCTTTGTGGTAGTGACTTTAAATACCCTTGTGACCTAAAGCCAGCTTAAAAGGAATGCTAATCAATAAAATGACAAATTGAGTCAACATAAAAAAGAATAAAAAGATAAAGTGGCAAAATGATAAAAAGGTATAAATTAATATATAAAAAAACAAAAATTTAGGGCAAATTATACAATAAGAATAAATATTTACAATGAAAAATAAAGCTAAGATGACGCTCTCAGGTTGAGTATATGAAATAGCCACTATTTGATCTTAGGGGACCTACAACAATAGCAATTTAATATGCCTCAAAAATAAAAACATAATTGAAAAATAAGTTTAATGATAAAATAAGATTAAAGGTTAAGAATCAACCTCAAGGAGAAATCTCACTGTGCAGGGTAAGAATAGAGCTTTGGGCTGGGTGTCCACCTGTCTATTCTTCTAAGTTAGATCTTGCTAAGGCCTGGGATCTGGGATGACAGGGATCCCAGGGTAGAAAGTTCTCGGTACTGGCTTTCTGGTGCTTGGTTGTGTGGCCTTAGATACCTGCCAGGACCCTTCATTGCTGTCAGAGAGCATTGCTAAGTGGCTCTTTAGGTAGCAAGTTTTTTAGTTTGACCCATTGGCAAACAGTCTACGGACTGCCACAGTTCATATTAGAGACTTGGAGGAGGGTACTATTGGCAGACAGGTCAAATTTTCAGATTAAATTAAATTTATTAAACATTTATTAAATTCATCCTCTGCGCCAAGTTCTGTAGCTGGTACTGGAGATATGATAGTAAACAGAAGATGAGAGAGTGGCATATCTAGTGAGCTTAGGGCCCTGGAATGGGGTAAGGGAGTGTTACAGTTTGTGGTCTTCCAGAAACTTACTCTGAGATGATGTTTAGCTTATGAATCTATTGGAAATCTGGGATCAAATTCTGTGGAAGGGAAGAAAGCAGGTTCAGGTATTGGGAGAAACTGGGCTGCAATGCAGTCTTGATAAAGGTCACAGCTGGCCCTACATAGAGCTCTGAAGCTGGGGTGGCTCTTCATAGTTGTCTCATGTTGCAAGAAGAGTTCTGCGCCATTATATTCTCCCAATGATCAGCCATTGGATGTGGACTGTCCTCCTAGGCAAGGTATATGTCTCTAGCCAAGAGTAGTTTCCAAGAAGAGAGGACAGTTTAGGGCAATTAAACAGAAGCATTCTCAGCAGCTGGCCAAGAAGTTCTGATAGGAAACCTGGTGTTGCATCACAGTGTTCATTATAGATAGTATCTTGTCCATTTGGGCGGTTATAACAAAATACCACAGACTGGGAAGCCTACAAAACAACAGAAATTTATTCCTCACAGTTCTAGAGACTAGAAGTCCAAGATCAGGGTGCTAGCATGGTAAGGCTGTGGTGAGGGCCCTCTTTCAGATTGTAGACAGCTGATTTCTCACTGTGTCCTCACATGGTGGAAAGAGGGGAGAGATCTTTCTGGGGCCTCTGTTATAAGAGCACTCATCCCATTCACAAAGGCTCCATTCTCAGGACCTAATCACCTCCTAAAGCCCTCACCTCCAATACCATCACTTTAATATTAGGTTTTAACATATGAATTTGGGGGGGGGGCGGGATACAAACATTCAGATGATAGCAGGTAGTAATGAAAAATATAGCAGGATATGGTTATTCTGTGAAAGATCCTGAAAGTGAAGTGAATCAATAAATGGTTAGTAGACTGGATTATCCCTACTAGTCATCAGTACAGCACCTGTAAAACTAACTCATCTTCAGCTATCCAGACAGACACGATGTTTCTACAGTTAAATGAGCAGTCTTGATGTGAGTCGCATGTGGCAGATGCATCACTCTCACATATGGGCCCCACACACTGAAAGTGACCTGAAGAGGGGATAAGGATGAGGCAAAGTCTGGAAGCCAGGAAGATCTTTGCCATAGCGGAGGAGTCAATGGCTGCTTGGTACAGAATGGATCTGAGGAGAAAGCCTCAGTCTCAACGGAGGAAAGATTTCATGTCAGTATTGAGGCAATAGTTTCTAAGGTTAGAATTGCTAGACAAGGGAGTGAGGTGAACTTCTCTTCCCTGGAGATGGTTTAAGAGAGGTAACATGATCAAGAAGAAAATTTAAAAATGTAATTAGGGAGACATTGCTAGGTTAAATTTACCTTGACCTTACTAAGATATGATAAAGGAATGATAAGAAGAGATTTTTTTGTTTGTTTTTTTACAGATTTTCTGGAAACTATAAGACAGAAGAAGAAACTGGAGTGGGACGGGGAGGGTTTCTGCAGTGGACAGTCACAGAGATCAAAAGGAAAATGTTTAATATATGGATAAAAGGGATTGTATTGGTCTGTATGTCCAAGGTATTTTTGAGCATAGCATTTGCTGTTGTATGTAAGCATGTGGTGAACCCACAGTGTATCTCCTGAGGGTCTAAAGAATTCAGCCGTGGAAGGAGACCTTAGGGAACAGTTTTTAATTTTGTTTGTTTGGTGGACCCAACTGGCAGTCTGATGAAGCCTAAGGACATATTTCAGAATAATGTTTTTGTATGCATGAAACAAATATTTAGATTACAAATACAGTTATCAAAATATTAGAAAAGCAAATTTGTGATGTAGTATGATCCATTAAAGAACCAGATCTAGCAGTGGATCTAGTAACTGCTACATTTTTGAAATATTGCTGAACACAAATGATATCTTCAAAGACATCTGTAAATATCATGTGATGAGAAAAATGTGTGATTTCTATTGGTGACAGCATCACAGGTATTGCTAGGATTACTGTGGTTTGTTACTTACATTCATAATTGAAGGAAGTGCTAAATGTTAGTTAACCGAATATTAGTTTAGTTAAGCATTAGTTAACTTTTCCCCACCCAAGTTTGGGGATCCCCTAAATTCTATCCACATCTGGTATGAAAAGCACAGGTTAATTTCTAGAGTGATCACAGTAGGGAGTCAGTAACCATCAAGGAAGGCTAGGGACCACTCGTTGGGTCAGATGTCGAAAGACTCATGCTATAGATGGGAGTCTGGTGAGAGTCTCTGACCTTCCCCTCTCTCTCTAACACTATAATCCTTCCTTCTGGCATTCCAGGCACTTTCTTTTTAATCTAATGTGAAACTATCATCCCAACGAGGATGAAGATAGTAAACAACTTGAGCTAAATTCTTTTCATGCCATTTACTACTATTATTGACCTGGAGAACTGTTATACGGGGAGGGTTTCCAAAGAGGAAGAGTTAAAAGCTTTAGGCAAGGATGTAGTTAGAACTGAGATCTGAAACGGGGTAGGCTCA
Organism: Pteropus vampyrus; assembly: GCF_000151845.1. NCBI lineage: Eukaryota > Metazoa > Chordata > Mammalia > Chiroptera > Pteropodidae > Pteropus > Pteropus vampyrus. Next base: position 1,923,539 of record NW_011888788.1, read on the forward strand.
GGAGAGGGTACGAACCCAGGGCCCGTCTCTGCCACCTTTTAACATATTTATTAACATAAATACCTAACACGTGTTGTTAATTATGAAACAGAGGAATATCTTCCAGACTTAGGGATTCTTGAGTTAAATTCTGGGGATTTGAAGCCCCACTTTTCTTTCTTGTGCTAGTTTAATAGAGTTTTACTGATATCAGAATATGGTCTGATTTTACATTTTATATTTTTCAAACCTAGTATGATAGAATCATTAGTCTCAATTCTCCACTTCCTGTTTTATACATTCACCTCTATGCTACGGCTTCATGATAAATAGAATGTAGTCCCTGACTCCTTGACTTTGAGCATAATTATGTGACCTGCTTTGGCCAATGGGATATTAGCAGACAGGACACAAGCAGAAGCTTGAAACGTGCCTGCACAGTTGGACTTGCTGTCTGTGCTCCCGCCTTTGGCCATGAAAAGGACATCCCCTGGATAACTATCAGACAAGGAAAATATGGAGACACATAGAGCAGATCTTGACCTGCCTGTAGCTTGGAACCAAGCCCAGCTGAGCCTGAGATTAGCCAACTTGCAGATGTGTGAGCATGAGAATCAATGCCTATTACTACGTGGCACTGAATTTGGGAGATGGTTTTTATTGCAGCATGATTCTAGATAGAGCTGACTAATCTACCTAGAAATATCATATTTTAAGGCTTTTATGATTTACAATAAACTCATGTTTTAATTTCTCCATTGCTTAAAATTCTGTATACTAAGTTTACTCTATAAAAGGGATGCCTATTAGTTTATTTAAGTACAATATTTATTTATTTATTTTTAGGCTCTGGAAGTTGGCCACTCAGGATAGTTCTGTACATTAAACACACATAGGCTGATGTAACTCAGAGGTAAATAGTGGGATGGTGGTGAGGTTAAATAGAGAAGGCTATTAGATATTAAATTCAGCAAATATTTATAGGATTCCTACTATAAGCAAGATACTTTTCTAGGTACTAGAGCTATACATATAAAACCCCTGCCTTCATGGAGCTCTCCTTTTGGGGGTCATTCACTAGATATAGGAGTCATTCTATTGCAGTATTGAACCATGAATTATGGGAGTGAAATGGAAACAAAGACCAAGGAAAGTTCATACCCATTGAGATTTTACTATGTGGAATGAACTATTTACCATTAAAGGAAAAAGGAAGAAATGAATGAAAACCTGGGAAATAAATAACAGTGCTTTACATTCAAGATAAGGCAAGAATCCCATCTGCCAAGTGGGAAACCTAAAACTACGAAAGTAAAGTTAAATTAGGGCAAAAAAGTGGCTTTTTTCTTGCCAAGAGTTGGCCTCAGAGACAAGAAGAGGAAGAGAAATGGACTCAAAGTTGTTATTAACAGTTATGGCCTCTTCCTTCTATTTAAATCAGAGACTCTCCTCTGTTGTTAACCATATATATCTCCTCAAATATCCTCTGCTTCTTCCAGGAATATTATGCTTAAAGAGTTGTCAAGCTCTCCTAGGCAACCTAAGTGATCTGCCTAAACTATCCACTCTACTAAGCAGTTCTAGGCTGATTCTGGCCTTCTTTGCCACACATTTCCAAGACATTTGCAGAAAAAGTGAAGAAGCCAAATAATCTACCAGATATGCATTTGGTTGACATGGTCAAACATCTGAATATATGAAAGATTCTGGAAACGACAATGGCTTAAACAAGGTAGACATTTATTTCTCACTCACATAAACATTTGGTCAAGATGTCTGCAGTTGGTATGGTGCTCCATGCTATCTGGGATTCTGGCTTCTTCAACTGTTGCTGCTCCACTTTTGGCCTTGACCTGTTGTCCAAGATGGCAGCATTCACATTCCAGGTAGCAGGATGAAGAAGAGGACAAAGAAAAGCAAAAGATATATAATTGCTGCTCCTTAAGGAAGAGACAATACTCCCACCTATGTTCCATTGGCTGCATTTTAAACATATTGCTTCTCCCAGCCACCAGGAAGGCTGAGAAATACAGTCTTCATTCTGGGTAGCCATATGTCCAGCCAAATGTTATGGGATCTAACACAATGGAAGACAGGACGGATGCTGGAGATGAATTAGTTAGAACAGACTAGGCTATGGTGTGTTACAAATAAGTCCTAGTATTTCAGAAGCTTAACACACTAAAGCTTGCTTCTCACGCAGGAAACTAGGTTGGCAGACACTTCATCATCTCTCAGCTGATTCGCTTAGAACTCAGGCCTTCCAAGATGCTGTGACAAGTAAAGAGAAAGCATGGAGGGAGGACATTGGCTCCTAAATATCTCAGCCCTCTAATGTACATCATTTCTACTCTCAGCCCATTGGCCAGAACTATAACTAATGGGGAGCTAGGAAATGTGGAGGAGTGTTTAATTATTATCAATGAACAATAATCATCTCTGCCTTATGGGTCAAAACAGTTAAGTTCAGTTAAAATTGTATATGTGTCTATGCATATACAATGATTGTTACAACAAGTTGAAATTTGATGGGGAACGTTTCGTCAGTATTTAATATTCCTTTCTTTCTCCCAACTGCTTTATAGGTGGCTAGGTGCCTCAGTTTCCTTCTAGACTTGACTATTGATTTGTGCTTTTCTCTGTATATCCACATTCTTGAAGAAAAGCCATGGAAGTTGATGCTAGATTTTTCCATCTGACACAGAATAGGCCTCCTTTTAAACAATAAAAATAGCCCTCCATTTATGTTGCTGTTTTTTTTTTCCCCCCCTTTTGTCTCTTCTACTGAAGGAGCCAATTAAACAAAGTGTGTGCTTTCGGCGCCTGTTCTGTGCTCACTTTAAGATTTAATCAACCCTTTGAACCTGGAGCATAACTGCTTCATAATGTCAAGTTAATATATTGAGATCAGCTCAAACCCACCATTCCCAAGGGTGGTTTTGTTTAAAGGCAAATTGTAATTGAATTTCTAAATAACTGCCAAGCTTTCAAGGTACAAAAATAAACATTATCTAAACAGAAACTTACCCTGGAGTCTTTGGTTAACTTACGTGAGCTTTAAGAAAACAGAGATTTTTGTGTTTTAAAAAGTGAGCTGAGCTCTCTGATATCCTTTTAAAAATTAATCACCACTTTCTCCCATTTCTCGAGGTACCCACAGCTGAATACCCAGATTTACAAATCAGGTAAATCATCAGTTGATTATTCATTGAAACACAAATTTCTTTGCTTTATAGGAAGTTGCTTTTTGGCCTCTTTTAACCTATGAGCTCTTTCATTTCTCAACTAAATACCTTCAGGGCTGCTCACTGCCTGCAAGCTGGAATTCAGAAATAAGCCAGGGCTGGATATAATTAATATTTGAAGAAAGTGGGTTTATTTTCAATTTCGGAGCATCACTATACACTAGCATTTTACTACAGGAATGTCTATGTCTTTAATTATTGGAGCATCTTAATAGGAATATTTAATAATATTTTTACTGAGATATAATACAGGTACCATAAATTTCACCCATTTAAAGTGTATGATTCAGTGCTTTTAAGTTTATTCACCAGGTTGTGCAACCTTCAACACAATGTAAGTTTAGGTCATATTCATCATGTCTGAAGAAAACTCCATGCCCATTAGCAGTCACTCCCCATCCCTTCATACTCTCTCCCAAGTCCAAGGCAATTGCCAATTTACTTTCTGTCTCTATAGATTTGCCTATTCTGGACATTTCATATAAATAGAGTCATCAATATGTGGTATTTTATGACTGGCTTCTTTCACTTAGCACATTTCAAGGTTCGCCATGTTATAGCATGAATCATACTTAATTACTTTTTATTGCTGAATAATGTTTCATTGTTTGGATACACCATATTTTGTTTATCCATTCATCAGTTGATGGACTTTTAGTTTGTTTTCACTTTTTGACTATTATGAATAATGTTGCTATGAGCATTCACGTGCAAGTTTTTGTACTGATGTATGTTTTCATTTCTCTTGAATACATACTTGGGGTGGAATTGCTGGGGAATGTGGTAACTCTACGTTTAACATTTTGAGGAATAGTCACACTGTTTCCAAGGTGACTGTACCATTTTAAATTGCCATCGACAATGTAGAGAGTTCCAAATTCTCCACATCTTTGACAGTACTTGTTAATGCCTGTCTTTTTTTTTATTATAGCCATCCTAGTAGGTATGAAATGGTATATCTCGTCGTAGTTTTAATTTACATTTTTCTAATGGCCAATGATTTCGAGCATCTTTTCTTGTGCTTATTGGTCAATCATGTATCTTCTTTGGATAAATATCTCTTCAAATCATTTTCCCATTTTAAAATTGGGCTGTCATTTAGTTGTTGAGGTTTTCTTTATATATCTTGGAATAAGTGGAATACGCCCCTTCTCAGATATATAATTTGCTAATATTTTTTCCCATTCTGTGGATTGGATTTTCACTTTTTTGTAGCATATTTAAGTAAGTATTTAAATATTTAGCTCTTACATTTTACCTCTTACATTTGGTAAATGGGTCTTTGATGCATTTCATGTTAATTATTGTGCACGATGTGCAGTAGGGGTCCAAATACATTCTTTTGCATCTGGATTCCAATTGTCTCAGTGCCATTTGTTGAAGACTATTATTTCCCTCTTGTGAAGTTAACTGACAGAGAAAGACAAATACTGTATGATCTCACTTATGTATGAAACCTGAAAAAAAAAAGATTAAACTCATAGAAATAGAAAGTAGAATGGTGTTTACCAGGGGCTGGGTATAAGGGAGATAAGGAGATAGTCGTTGCTCTAGAGTTTACAACATATAGCTTACTTATTAAATTTACTTCAGATTTTACTAGCATTACTTCCAATGAATTCAGAAACTTTTCTCCTCTATAGCTCCAAACTCTTTCCCCCTTTATTCTATTAATATTATAAATATTACATCCATACATGTTCGAATCCAGAAAAACATTGCTATAATTATTAATTTATATAATTGTATGTCTTCTATGGAATCTAAGAAAAGAAAGGGAAACATATATATATAGAATTTGTTATATTAACCTTTTTATTTTCCATTTCTGGCTTTCATTTAATCCTATGGATTCCAGTTCCCATCTGGTTCAGTTAATTTCTTTACTCCAATGTATCATTGTTCCCAACTGCCTTCTTTTTGCTGTTATTATCAAAAACATTACATTTCTATATTAAAGGTCCAATAATACAATTATATATGTATTGTTCTATGCAATAACTCTTTATATCAGTTAAAGAAAGATAAGACAAGAAATATGCCATGATATTGTCTTTTATAATTATCTATACAATTACCTTTATTGGTGCTCTTTGTTTTTTAGTATAGATTTTAAATTAGTCTTGTGTCACTAGTTTTAGATTGAAAAACTTCTTTTATTATTTCTTATAAGGCAGATCTGCTATCAATAAATTCTATAAGCTTTTGTTTATCTCAGAATGTCTCTCTTTTGCTTTAATTTTTTGCAAGATAGTTTTGTTGGATATGAGGTTATTGATTGACAGTTTTTAATTTTCAGCACTTTGAATATGCTATCCCATTGCCTTCTGCCCTCCATTGTTTCTAATGAGAAGTCAGCTGTTAATCTCATTGGCATCCCTTTGTATGTGATTAGTCAGCATTTTCTTATTGTTTTCAAGATTTTTCTCTTTATAGTTGGCTTTCAAGAATTTGATTATGATGTAACTGAGTATAATTCTCTTTGAATTTGTCCTTCAGGGAGTTTCTTGAGCTTCTTGGATGTGTAAACTATTTCATCAAATTTGGTAAGTACTTAGCCATTATTTCTTTGAATGTTTTCTCTGCCCCTTTCTCCTATCCTTCTGCTATGCCCATTAAATGTATATAGATGAATTTATTGTTCTACATTTCTCTGAGGCTCTGTTAATTTTTCTTTATTATTTTTTTCTCTCTGTTCTTCAGATTGCATAGCATCTATTGGTCTATCTTCAAGTTCTTGGATTCTTTGTTTTGACAGCTCAAATCTACTGTTGAGCCCCTCTAGTAAATATTTTATTTTTGTCAATGTACTTTTCACCTCCATAATTTCCATTTGGTTCTATTTAATAATTTCTATTTCTTTGTTGATCTATTTGATGAAGTACTTTTTTTTTTTTAATCATACCTTCCTTTAGTTCTTTAGACATGGATCCTTTCAGTTCTTTGAACATATTTCTAATGGCTACTTTGAATTCTTTGTCTGCTATGTCCACCATCTGGGATCTTTCAAAGATAATTGCTGTTTTCAGTTGCTTCCCACTCCTGCCCTCAACACCCTGCCCCCTCCCACTGCCCCATGTATAGGCCATACTTTCCTGCTTCTTTGCATGTCTAATAATTTTTTTGAAAAGTGGATATTTTAGAAAATATATTGTAGAGACTCTGGATACTGGCTCCCCTCCTCCTCTGGGGTTAATATTATTGTTGTTGTTTTCTTGATAATTTATTTGTTTAGTGACTTGGCTGAACTAATTTTGTGAAGTCTATTTCCTCTGTGGTATGCAGCCTCTGAGGTCCCTACTTAGATTTGTTTTTCTGGCTACAAATGCTACTATTGGTCAAAGGTTATGCTTAGATTCCTTTAGTTAGTTAGGTTTTTATCTCCTTTTCTTTTTTTCTTTTTCTTTTTCTTTTCTTTTGGTGTATGTGTATAGCTTGGAGGTTACTATCACAGTCTAGCAAATTTGTGTTTTGACTTGACATTCAGCCAAAGGCTAGCTTAGAAGTTCCTTCTTTAGCATACCTGAAAGGGCATAGCCTTGTCTTACATGCATTTGTCAAGACTTCTAGGGATGTTTGTGGGTTTTTTTTCAGTTTTAAAAACTTTTTATTTGCATATTTAAAAATTGTGCATTCCAATAATTAAAATAATTTAAACAACAACAACAACAACATAGCACTCTGATTAAACTGCATTTTACAGCCTGTAGGACATCTCGGACCAGCTTGGTTTTTACTCTAGATTTCACTGTCTTCCCACCCAGCTTTTGCCTTTACTAACATGCCAGTTCTTTTCCTTCCCTGTGATCCACATAGGCTAGTGGGAGAGGCAGGTGTGGCCTTCCATGTCAGTAGTTCTTGGATGTGAAAAAGAGGCAGCACAGGCATTTAAACTTGATCCAGTCTTTTTGCTTCTTACAGTTAAAAGAAGTAAAATAAGAATGCAATGCTTGTGGAACGTACAGTGCATATTGGCGGTGCGTGCCTCATTAACGATTTGCCAGCTTGCTTCTCTTGTGCAGTCGTTTCTTTTGAAGGCAGTGAATTCTTCTCTTGCTTTTCTGTCTTCCTCAATTTTGACTTATTGAATTTCTCAATCTCAGCCATATCAGGTTTGTTAGACATGGTTGCAGAGGAAGCGGAAGCATGAGAATTAGTGAGTCCTATCTTCTCAGTGGCTGCCACAGAATTGTGGTTTTATTTTTAATCTTGGCTTCGTAGGAGTTCCCCTGTGTCAAAGTAGCTTATTGTAAGTGTTTCATCAGAGGTTGTATTTACACTCCTTGTGCCCGTGAGGCTTCTGCTCTTTGTTTATTAATCTGCATGTGGCTTGGGGAATGCTTATAAGTCTGGCTCATGTCCAGCTTTGGTTGTTCCCAAGTGCATGCAGACTACTACGTGTGCATAGCCTTCCTAACCCCCCAGACTACCTATGACCCCATACTTTACCCTGGCTGTACTTTACCCTGATCCTTTTTGGTAAACTTCTAGTTACTCTGCCACTTCATTTGTTGCTACCAGTATCATAGAGCTACCAGTACCCTCTTAATTACTCTTCACCAAGGTCTCCAAGTTTTAAACAACATGCTTAAGCATGAAATTTTCCACATTCAAATAAAGTCAGTTCCCTCAGGCAGTACTATGAACCCTTTCTCATTATGGCCTGTCTCTTCCCCTGGAAAGATTCTTTGTACCACTGCACAGTAGCTGGAGTGGAGACAGTGGCCCATTTCTCCTGGAGTGACGCTCTTGCTCTGCAAGCAGGTTTTGGGAGGGGTGGTAGTTTCTTGTCTTCTTAGCTTTCCCCTGTTAGCATGGAATCTCTACCTGACGAATGAGCAGGGGAAGGAATAATTGGGGCTTCCATATGTTTAGTCTGCTATAGCTAGAGCAGAGCTCCCACCATACAGATAGGGCCTGGGTGGGGGAAGGGAACCTCTGTCCTTTCACACAGAGTAGAGGTTCTGCAACATGGGGCTGGAGGAACATGAGAAACATTGGAGCCTTGTCCTTCCCAAAGCGAAACTGTAGCTCTAGACTGGGGACTTAAGAAAAAGGGTGTCCAGTCTTCTTGGCCATATTCATCTGGAGTAGAATTTCCGTAAAACAGAACTGGAGAAGGAAGAGAAGGGAGCAGGTCGTGCACCAAATACTGCAGACTCTTGCTGTTCTTATTGAGATTTCATAGATTTTGCTCAACAAATATTTTTTTTTTTTACTCACTGTATGCCCTTAGGACAATTTTAGAGATAATAAATGATTATTTTTAAAAATAGTTTTTGCCACTTAAATTGTTGTTTTCTGGGAAGAGGATCTGCCAAGCTCCTCACTCTGCCATTCCCAAAGTCCCTAAGGTCAAGTATCTTAATATTGTCATTTAATCTCAATGTGAGGATGACCATAGAATTCTTGACTCTTATTTCTCATAGCCCTACCTGTCAAGAAATCCTGTTTGTTCTCTCTGAAAATTTATTCAGGATTCAACCTCTTCTCACTTCTCACTTGCTATCATCCTGGTCTGAGCCAACATCTTCTCTAACCTGCAAGAGCCTCTTCCTTGGGGTAGTTTCCACTGTCATTCTCCTGCTTTCTGTTCTGGATACAATAGCCAGGGTGATCCTTCAAAAGTATCAATTATCTTGAGCCATTCCTCTACGAGGACCCCTTTGTGTCTGACTCTGCTCTACCTTCCTTTTGTTCACTCCACTCTTGCCAATCTGCTCCTCACTGAACATGCCAAGCCCACTTGTACCCCAGGGCCTTTGCAATGATTGGGCCCTCTGTACATGATATATTTCTCCAATTATCTACATCGCTAACTCCTCACTTCAAGTGATTACTCAATGTGATCTTCCTGAAGAAACCTACCCTGACCACCTTTACATTGCAATATTCCCCCTTCCTCCCAGTATTCCTAATCTTACTTCCCTCCTCTACTTTTTCATTTTCCATAATGCTTACTACCTTCAAATATGTAATATAATATATTATGATGATTGTTTCTGGAATATATTTCCTCACTGGAATATGAGCTGCATTAGGGCAAGAATGTTTATTTTTGTTCACTGTTGCATCTTTAGCACTTAGAACACTGCCTAGAACAAAGCAGGTGCTTATTAAATATTTGTTGAATGAATGAATTAAAAACTCTGATTAATTATGTGGACAACATGACTGAATAAAAAGAATAAGAGATGAATTTTTAGCCTCGTGTCCAGAATAAACTTGGAGTTTAGTTAATGTCTTTTCCTGACACATTTTAGACCCTTGTCCAAAGGAAAAACAGAAATTTCCCAGTGGTATTCTCTGGAAAATACCAAAGGCAAAAAAGTGGTGTTATAGTCTCATGCAGGTGGGTGTGGGACTTCCCTATCAGACTGTACACCTCTCTTGACTAAAGGTTTAACAGTTAAGCCCAGTATGTTGAGAGAACAAAGGTAAAGATTATTAGAGAGGGAGTGATGTGGCTGTCCCACCTGAAATGATTTCCCTTTTTGTGATGCACTTCCAGCTTTTCTCTGCCCCTTATTTACGCTACCCCTGGGCAGGAGGAATGATGTGGCTGGTTGCTAAATCTGAGAAGAATAAACTGGGTCTGCTCAGATTAGCGACTCCAGTTTTCCTTTAGGGAGAGAGTCTGCCTGTCGGTACCAGTTCTCCTCTGCTTCTTTGGGCTATAACTCTTAGCCCCATCTCTACCAGATAGGGAGACCTGTCCTAGTTAATCTGGGGTGGACAGGTCTGCCTTTGTTTGCCATTTAGTTAATAGGCTTGTTTCATAATAAACCACACTCTCCAATACTCAGCCTTTATAAGTAATTAGAGTGATATTTTGGACCTTCAAATGTTACTCCTTTGTCTTAATTCTCAAATTGTTGAGAAACCAGAAAGGGGAGAGAGGTGCAATTCATGAGCCTCTTAAAAGACTGCCGCCATTTTGCTTTCATCGTGTCGTTTAGAACTTGTTCACATGGCCACCCTGGCTACAAGAAAAGATGAGAAAGTGCTTATTTGGCTTTTATAACCTCTATAATGAAAGGCAGCAAAAGAGAAAAGATTTAGAATGGTGATAGAGTTAGCTGTACCTGTCACAGGAGTTATCAAGAGCTTTATTCCTGAGACCAGCAGCATTAATATCACCTGGGAGAGTGTCAGAAAGGCAGACTACTAGGCACTACTCCAGAACTGCTGAATCAGAAACTGTATTTTAACAAGATTCCCAGATAATTTGTGTGCATATTAATATTTAAGAAGCACTGCCTAGATCAGTAGTCTGCAAACTACATCCTGTGGGCCAAATCCAGCCTGTGTTTGTAAATAAAGTTTTATTGGAACACAGATGTGTACATATTTACATATTGTTTGTGGCTGCCTCTGTACTACAATGTCAGAGCAAGCAGTTTTGACACAGACCGCATGGCCTAAAGAGCATAAAATATTAACTATGACCATTTACAGAAAAAGGTTGCTGTTTCCTGTTATGAATCTAGTTGAGAGGTGAAAGCATGGCTTGGTTGACAATGCTGGGGAGAGATTTGACAAAGAAAAAATAAAGATGACATTTCTCCAGAATGAGAAAAACGTGAGAATATTGAAAGGTAAGAGGTTAGAGCCATGAAGGGAGATACTGATAGAAAGAAAGGCAGAATAAGATCCTGGGGGAGGGGCAGGATAGTGTCAAGGATGCAGGTTAGACCTTGAGAAAAGGATGGAAGGGTGGAGGTTGGATGAGAATCTAGGTAATTGTTCAGGAGAAAGGAGGGGAGCTGACAGACTTGGTTGGTTTGCCTTGGCAGTGTGAATTTCCCACAACACCGAGCATACATCAGAACATTAAGTGGGCACCAATCTATGTTTTTTGAATTGAAAATGGCACTTGCTCAGTATATACACTGAGGTCTCACTCAGAGCACTTTGCTTTCAAACTCTAGGACCATGTGCCTTCATACAAGGCCTGTGGGATAGAGAGGGGAATGAATAGTCTTATTCCCACTACACAGCTGGGAAATTGTGGCCAAGAGAAGGTCAATGGCTATCCTGAGGTCACCGGCCAGGAGGCCTCCTCAGTTGGGGCTGAAACTCAGGCCTTTCTGCCCAAGACCTTTCTCCCATGGAGGCTGCAGAGAGCTTCAGATTCGGGGGAGGGGTGGGGCTGAGTTTTCCGCCAAGAAGAGCTTGCTGGTAATTTATGTTGGCTGAAAAGAGACTTAAGTTATCCTTTTCAACAAATCAAAACTCAACTTGAGGAATTTTGAGAAGGCCTCTGATTTTGTGATACCTGTGCCCAAAAGTGAGGGTTGCATTTCTGCACCAGACTGAGTTTTTGCTGGAATGCGAGGTGGGGTGGGAGCCAGCAAGAGAGTGGGTAAGACTGTCTGCCAAATGCCTGGGCCTCAGGGAAACCAGAGTTGACAGGAGGGGAGGGTGCCAGGGCAGTCTTTGCGGCCCTTTTCCTTTTCTGGGGCCCATCCTCCTCCTCCCTCCTTTTTCCAAACATCCTTTGACTTTGACTGTTTCCCCAGCTGCTCTGAGGCCTGTTCCCCAAGGCCTAGGCTCTGGTGCATGCTCTGACTGCCTTGATTCCTCTTCCCAGGCCCTCCAAACTTCCCTAGGATGTGTCCCATCTCCCTAGAAACACTTCCTAACACACTCATTAGTGCTAACGGCCTGCCTGAACACTCTTGGGTGCAGGTGGCATATTTTGGAGATAATCCCAGGAAGCAGGACTTAAGGAGGTGGGAGGTATGTTAAGGAAGGAGGAAAAGCCATATAAAGTTGTGTTATTAACATTGAGTTTGTGGGTAATGAGGCTTCCTTCTTCCAGGACCCCAGTAAACGTGCAGAAATTCCCCATGTCTGTCCAAAGGGCAGAAGATGGGAGTACTTATTCCTCTATTTCTGATCCCTGCTGGTCAGGGATTATTCCTGGGGGCCTTGACTTCCCTAAACATCTGGACTGCACTTGTCCATAGGATGGGAAGACTTCTGAGGCTCTGTCAAAAGTTCCAAGACATAAAAGTGTAGGAGGGGGGTGGCCTCAGATAGGACACTAACAATGTGAGTCTAATTTTGCATAGAGTTGTCCACTGTAGCTGAGGCTGAGATCAAAGGTAGGTGAGAGGATGTGATATGGGCACCACAAGTACGCCCACTTTGAAAGTATGTTATAGACGCATATGAATTTAGAATAGTTTCATCTTCTGGGTGAAATGAACCTTGCATCAGTATACACTAAGCCCGTCTAAGATTATCTGCCTTGAATTATATTGGGTTTTGTAACACTAACTTTCTTTAGTTGCTATTTGCTTGGGGTATTTATTTCTATGCTTTTCCTTCCAATATTTTCTTTCCAATATTATGTTGCTTGTAAATAATACATAGTTGGATTGGAAAAGAATCTAGCTTTATTTTTTAATAAAAACTTCTGTTTTTAACTAATTTATTTAAACAATTTTTAAATTTTTCAATTAGAGTTGACATACTATGTTATATTAGTTTCAGGTGTACAACACAGTGATTAGACATTTATATAACTTATAAAGTGGTTATTCTGATAAGAAATAAGAGCTTTTTACTTTATATTCATTTATTGTTATTATACTGTATTCATTTATTTGTGTAATTGTATTTTTCTACTCTTTTATTTTAGATATTCTATTTTTTCAATTTTCTTCTCCTTGTCAGCTTTTGGGTAGAGGTTTTTACTTCCCCTTATTCCATTTTTTTCTTCTCAGTTTTGAAGTTATATTCTTTTGTCCTTGTTATGGAAACTTTAACATGCATATTTAACTCAGTGAAATCTCAAATTAATCAAGAATTTTACCTTCCTTCTGAGCAATAGAGTATCTCTGAGCAATTAACTCTGACACCTGCCTCCTGACTTCTTTGTATTTTTTGTACAGAGTTTTAGTTCTATATTCTTATTTGGCACATTAGTATGATTATTGTATTATACATCAATTCCCGTTTAGATTTTCCCACATTTTTCTTTCATTCTCCCTGTGCTCCATTCCTTCTTGCATCTCAGACTTTCCTCTAGGGACCACGTTCCTTCTTTTGGAATTATGTCCGTGAGAAGTTCTTTCAATGAAGGTCTGTGGTAGTGCATGCTCTAAGTTCATTTTATCTGGACATTCTTATTTTGCGTTCATTTTTTACTGAAGCATTATAATTTTTTTAAAAAATTATTTAATATGTATAAATTTATATATAAATAAAATAATATATTCATTACTTTGTCATTTTACATACTTTTTTTTCTGTCACATGTACTTCAATAGTAGCTTGTCAGGTTCTCTAAAAAAGAAGTATCATTTTTGGGCTTTGGTTGGAAATGAACTTAATGTGGAGATCAGTTTGGGAAAGAACTGTCATCAATATTGGATCTTTATACATCTGTAGGCCTTATGAAACCTGGCTGGACTGGCCTCTTAGCTGTAGGTTGGGTCCACATGTGTCTCTCCATCTCTGTAGTTTTTTATGCCCTAATGTATTCTTTTCCTTCAAAATGTCTTGCACACTTCTTCTTTCATTTATTCCTAGGTAATCACTGATTTCTTCTCTTTTTTTTGTCACTATTATAAATGGGACTTTTTTTTTTTTTTTAAACATTCTACTTTGTAATTTTCTATTTGGTTTTTGTTCATGTAGAAGAAAGCTTTTGAATTTCATGTATCGATCTTGTTGTGTCTGGTCATTTACCAAATTATTGTGTTAGTTCTAAAATGTTTTTGGTTAAATAAACAACTGTATTGTGGTAAACAAGGACATTTTTCTCTCTTTTCTTCCAGTATTTTTACCTCTTTTTTTTTTTCTTGTTTTATTCTTGTCCAGGACCTATTATTGCAGAATATCCTTGAAGGCTAACATCTTTGCCTTGTCTCTGACTTTTATGTGACTATTTCTAATGTTTTATTATTCAGTACGATGCTTGTTTCAGATTTCTTGTAAAATTTTTATATTGTTTTATTTCTTCAGACCAAGGAAACCTTTTCCTAGTATTAGCTTACCATGGTTTGCAGGTAGTTGTGTAACAGTGTATGGATGTGTGTTTTATTTTATTATTATTTTATTTTAGTTTTTAATTGGATATGTGTTTTAGATCAGAGACCAGTATTGAATTTTACCAAAGGCCTTTTTTGCATTCTATCAGTCAGCTATTGCCATATAATGCTATGTCACAACCACTCCTATACTCAGTAGATTAGTACAACAATTATATTTCTTATTCACAGATTTTGTGGGCTGACTCGTGTTTGGCTGTGGCTTGGTTTTAAGTTTCAGGCTGAATCTAGGACTGTTCCAAATGCTTCTTACTCTTAGGCTTGGATCAGTGATCTAGCCAGGGTATGTTCTGCTATGGCGATGGCAGAAATGTAAGAGGGGACAAGCAGAAACAAATAATAACCCATAAGACCTAGGCTTGGTACACTTCCACTTCTGCCCAATTCTCATTGGCTAAAGCAAGTCACATGGCTAAGCCCAACAACACTGAAGGTGGGAGTATACTCTGTAGGAAAGAACTCGAAGTCACATGACAAGTGTGGATACAGGGAAGGATGCAAAACTGGGAAGAGGAATGCTATTAATCACATGCATCTATTGAGAAATTTATAGACTCTCCCACCCTTAGAATGTTACAAACATTAAAAGATTTTCAATGTTTAAATATTCTTACATGCCTGGAATAAATGCTGCTCATCTTTATCTGTTATTATTGTTATAATTAAATGATTGGTTTTGATTTTCTGAAGTTATTCTTGTGATCGATAGGCTTCTATTGGTGACTGTGGGAAAAGGGAAGAGAGGACTCACTTCCAAGTAGGTTCTGCTAAAAGTTTGTTTCATGGGAGTGGGGCTTTCCCATATCTCTGAAGGGTAAATAGCCACCTAGGACATTGTGCTTCCTCTCACTGTCATGCGTAATTTCCTACTTTGGTACAGGGGTAGGTGGCCTGCTCCTGCTACTTAGCATAGACAGAGGGAAAAGAGGATCCAACTACTGAGTGGCTCTGACTATAGCTCCTTGTTATGTCGAATTGTGTCCACCCAGAATTTACATGTTAAAGTCCTAACTGCCAGTACCAAAATGTGATCTTATTTGGAAATAAGGTCATTGCAGATGTAATTAGTTAAGATGAGTCATTAGGGTGGACCCTAATCCAATATGAGTGGTGTCCTAAAAGGGGAAATTTGCACAGACCATGTCATGTGAAAATGAAGACAGAGATAAGGTTAATATTTCTACAAGTTGGTGAACACCAAAGGTTGCTGGCAAACCACTGAAAGCTGAGGGACAGGCATGGAAAAAATTCTTCCTCACAGATCTCAGAAGGAACCAACCTTGCTTCACCTTGGACTTCTAATTTCCAGAACCGTGAGGCCAAAAAAAAAAAAAAAATGTGCTGTTTAAGTCATCTAATTTGTGGTACTTATGGCAGCCCTAGGAAGCTAATACACCCCCTTTCCTAAAATAATCACGCTGGCAAATGCTTGAGAACACTTGCTCGCTCCTTGTGTCCGTTAAAATTTTACTTCTGTAGAGTTTTTTCTCTGCCTGTGTTTTTTGTTGGTGTTGTTTCCAATCTTTTTTCCTTCATAGATTTGATACTATCATCAACTTTGTAGTCAACATTTTCAATCAAGTGATGTCAGTCTCAATTTCCAGGTTGTTATAGTCTTGTTCAACATTATATATATTTTAATGTCATTCTTGCTATTCAGGGCCATCTATTTCCCTTGACTGGTTTTGATATAGATATTATAAACTCCATTTTTATATATGAAGACAATGATGCCAGAGGGTAAATTACTTGTCTCTAATCATACAATCGTTAAACAGGAAAGTTGGGACTAGAACCCAGGCACTGCAATTCCTAAGTCAACATGTTTCATGGCTAAGAATCGCAGAATGATTTGTCTGGTATGACTTCTATCAGATTAGTGTAGAGTCTACATAAAGCAATATGTTGTGAATAGTTCTTAGGCTTCATCCAAGTTCAGTGCTGATCAATTAGAGATGTCTTCTGTGGGAGTGGGAGGGAGAAGTGGCAGCAGAGTGTCAGGAACTTATTTTGTCTGCACTAGATCTTGTCATTCCTCAAAATTTTGGCTCATGCTCTCAAGACTTCAATTTGAAAATAATGCAATGGAACTCCCCAAAGATCAATTTATATTAAAAAGGATTAACTAATCAGTAAAGTGGAGTAAATGTGCTTTAAAAAAACCAACAACTTGAATTTCCAGTTTTTTTTTTTTTTTAATTAAAAATGGAGGTTGCAGTGGTATATAGTGAAAATCGAGGCCGCGAACTACGTGATTTTAAATTGCAGGCATCTTTGTTTCTTGCTCAAGTCTTTTTTCTTATAGTTTGTGGGGGTTTGTTTTTGGATCAAAGAAAGTGTTTTGGATCAGTCTTGCTCCCACATTCCTTCATCAGAGTGTTTTCATTTCTCTAGAAAACTTTCCTCTCCGGACGGCTGAATAGAATTAAGTAACTGGTCAGAGTGGCTGCATTTGCTTCAATTATTAACTCTTCCTTTCAGCTTCACTCAAGATTTTCATTATAAAAATTTCAAGAAGTGAAAGAACTTAGTCCTGCTTCTCACTCATCCATTACCCCTCCCTATCTTTATTTCTCTTATCTTCTTTTGAGCCTTGTCAACAGATATTCAGGTGATCCTGTAGAAAAAACAATGTTCTGAGAAGTTAGTGGTCTACTAAGTAGAATTTGGGGCCATAAAACTTTTAAATGGCTAGAAGATCTCTTGCAGGATGGGAAGAAGGATGGATTTTGAAGTCGGACTCCTCAGGGTTCAAATCCTGACTCTGCCATTTATTTGCTGGGTGAACTTGCACAAGAGGTTTAATGCCTTTGATACTAATTTTTCCTCCAGTGTAATACAGATATGAAAAGGTTTCCTGGACCCAGTTCCAATGTGTGTAGGGGTGCAGGCTTTCCCACACCAACAAGCAATTTTTGGACACCAGCAGGTATCTTGACACAATCTACCCAGTGATAGAATCAGATTCCACAGGTAAAGTGTTCAATCCCATAAGACTGCCTTCCACTTCAGATGCCAGTCATAAGCCTAGGTTTTTACCTGACTGGCTATAAATCAGAGGCCCCCACAATCCCCTCTTAGGGTTTGATTAATTTGTTAGAACAACTCACAGAACTCAAGAAAACCCATTTACTTAGTAGATTACCAGTTTATTACAAAGGCAATTAAAGGATACAAGTCAACAAACTGATGAAGAGATACATAGGGCAAGGTCCCAAATGAAATAAAAAAGGCAGAAGAGTTGTCTCTGGGTTTTAAAGGAGGCTTCGTTACATAGTCACGATTGACCAATTCCTGGGCCATTGGCCATTTATTCAACCTTAAGCCCTTTCTCTTCCTGGGAAATCCGGGTGTGGGACTGAAAATTCCAATCCTCTAATCACTTGGTTGACTTCACTGGCAACTAGCCCACACCTTCAGGTGGGGTTCAAAAAGTCATCCATTAACATAACAAGAGATACCATTGTTGCTCTCATCACTTAGGAAATTCCAAGGGGTTTGGGAACTGTGAGCCAGGAACTGTGGATAAAGACCAAAATATATCTGAGAAATATAGTTCAGTCGTCCGAACGACTAAATATATATGTATATATGTATATATATGTGTGTGTATATATATATTTTTATAAATCACTATATCACAGGATACAATGGGGATAAACATTCCTATTTGTAGACTTCTTATAATGGATAAACATTATAATGGATATAAAGAACACGAGACAGAGCATTCATTCATTCATTCATTCATTCATTCATTCATTCAGAGCATGTTTATGGAGGGCCTGCTGTATGTTAGCCTCTGGAAAGCCAAAGTAAATAAGACATGGTTTCTGCTCAGGATGTTCTTAAAGTATGATGGGAGAGACACACATTCCATCAATTTCAAAGGTCATGTGCCAAAGTCCTGGGCCAAGGGGTGCACAGGGCGCTGCCTCACGTAGGGAAAGAGGTGGTCATGGGGAACTTCCCAGAAGATGAATTTGAAAAGCTGAAGCTTGAAAGACAGAAGAGGTGCTTTTCAGGAGGTGATAGGAGAGGAGCAGCCACCAAAACTGGAGGAATTTTCCCTTCGCTATGCAGCAGTGTTGCCTTGTGGGACACGCTAATTTTCTGTTCTGCTTTGTTTCTGGGGACTTGGAATTTGAGCCATCCCTGAGAAATCCTCTGAGACATAGCCCTTCCCTGTGTTAAGGAATGATGTTATCTGCTGGGTGAGGTAAAGCAACAGCACGTTAGCACTTGACAGAACCAGTTCTCCTTCAACTCCAGGACGTGTGTGGTTGGTCCCATGGGGGCTGTTTCTGGGGAGGGAGGAGGCAGGAGGACTAGGGGCACAACCCCTTCCAGGGGAGGTAAAGAGATATAGTGTGGGTCTCCCTGAAGAAGCCTGCTGTTCCCTGTTTATATTTAGCCAATAAATGAAATGTGCTTGTGGAGGGTGGGTGTACACTATTATTTATTTCTTTGTAGAAAACTCCCACACAGGGTTCTCTGGCAAGGGAAGCTTTGCAAAGAATTTCTGGCAGTAGCAAGGTATGGTTTTTATTTCCAGTGGGCTAAATGGAACACTTTGCCTCCAATGTTTGTCAACGTGTCACCATTAAGAGGGAAAACAAAATTGGTGGTTACATTTCTGGCCCAATGTGTTTCATTAGTTAACATACATTTATTGAGCACCCACTCTGTGCTAGATGCTGGGGGTCTAGTGGAGCAGTAAGACAGATAATAAGCAGTTAATAACATTATGGCGGGGATAGGCTCAAGAATTACCCCCTCCACCATCTGGGTTCTGATGATAGAGGGTCATGACACAAATGAAAACCAAAGTGTTATCAATGATTGGGTAGTCCATCAAATTCAGATTCTTATATCCGAGAGACTCGAGAAATTGAATGAGAGCTGAAAGCAAGTAGAGCCTTTCTTATCTCTCTCTTCAAATCTAGGCCTTGGGATCTACCTATGCAGAAAAGTTCCCAAGCTCAGGCAGGCTCACACCTGTTGCCAGCAAATTAGAGAAAGAAAGACTGTGAGAAACAGGCCAGTGTATGCAGCCTTCCCTTGCAACAACTCTGCACTCTAGCAAAATGCGTCTCCAACAACATTTTAAACATTTGAACTTCCTAAACGTCTATAAATTTTTTTGCGGATATGGCCGCAGTTCTCTACCATTCCCTTTGCAATGTGACTTGGTAGCTCATCCCATCAACAGGTGTAGTAGTCTCTTTCCTTTCTCCTTGACTGTGGGCTGGCCTTATGACTTGCTTTGGCCAATAGAGCACAGCTGAAATGAATGCATACCAGTTCTAGCCTAAGACTCAAGAAGCCTTGTGCACCTGCACTCTCACTATTGGAAGCCTGCCTCTACCCTGTGAACAATCCCAGGCTAGCCTGCCTGAGGATGAGAGAACAAAAGATCAGGACCAGGCCCCAGGGAGGTGAGAGAACCCAACCCCGATCAGCAGAACTGCCCAGCGGGCCCATAGAATTGTGAGAAATAACAAATGGTACTTGTTTTAAGCTACTAAGTGTTTTTATTTTTTTAGAAGAAAGAGGGAATTTATGCAGCAAAAGTGGTTTGATACTTTTTGTACAGAGCTGCATCTCAGTAGAAAGAGTCTAAGAGATTAGAAGCAGTCTTTTCTATTCTTCTCAAATCAGGATGAGAACAAAACCCCCAAAGCTCTGAGCAAAGTTGGGGGGAAAACTGCCTCCTTCCTTCCTGAAATGAGAAAATGTTTTTTTATTGACTATTTGGAAGGAAGAGGAAAGGAAGATAGATGTAATGAGGACTTCTTAACCTAATCTAGAGCATGAGGGAGACTTCCCTGAGATGTAGAAGATGAAGAATTTGCACAACTATGAGCAAGGTCAGGAGCAATTCAGCAAAATGTGTAAAAGCCAAGAGGTGTTGGTAAGCCTGGCACCCTCAACACTCTAAAAGTTTAGGTTGAGTGGAGGGCGAAGATCCAGAAGCCAAGTATTGAGACAGACAGGTGGGACGGGAAGTAGCAGGAGCTGATTATGCGTGTCAACTGGAGGGGTTTGCAATCTGTCTTAAGAACAATAAAAAGATGCTAGAAATTTTGAAGTAAGAGGATTTGAGTGCAAGTAGTTATCTGAGAGGTGATCCCAGGAAGTACTGGTAGGGGAGTGGGGAAGTGAGACAGGAAAGGGAAGGCAGCCAATAAAGGGAGGTTATCAGCCAGTCACCACTGTGGGCTCAGGCCCTGCACAGAGCGATGGCTCACAAGCAACCCGCCGGGGCCAGGGAGCTGGTGTGTGAGGGCCCCCTTCAATAATGGATGAACGCTGCTCCTGGAGGAGGGATGTAGATGCCCCCACACCCAAGCATGCCCACATGGGCAGATCAGGCCTGGTGGCCAGAAGAACCCTCAGGCAGAGAGCCACAGAAGCTGGCTGCTGGAGTCAGTGAGCATGCACTGAGTGGTAAGGGTGAGGGGATGTCGGCAGAGCATAAGCATTAGGTGTCCCCACAATGGGCACAGTTTTATGCTAGGGGCCTGCCCTCCAAGCCTGAATGGTCTAAGTGGGGCAGCGAGTTCCAAGAAACAGTTGTCATGCCCCGTCACATCCACCAGTCTGCTCTCATCACCCCCATGTACCTCTGTTTTGGGACTTACCCCAGTACGGTGTAATCGTTTATTCACTGCTAAGTGTCCCCACTAGACCAGGCCTCCCTTAGGGTTTGGAAAGCTGTCCTTCACTTAAACATCTATTGGGCCCTGAGTATGTACAAGGCATTGTAAGTTCTGACAGTAGAGATAATTCAGATGGTATTTCTGTCTCAAAGAGCTGTGTATGGTCTAGTCAGGGGTGCTATGTTCATCATTAAGTAAGTATGAGAATAAATTTTTAGGTCCTCTGATAAAAACATTATATAGACATCGAAACATATATAAGTATGTGGTACTATGGGACATAAAGGAGCGAGCCATCACATTACCTGCTGGGATGGAGGGTGGTCAGGGAACCCTTCACAGGGAAGTGATGCGATGAGCGCCGAGTGCTGTACTCCAGGTGACTGAGGAGTGTGTCTAAGAGAAGGGGAGTCAAATGCCATACTTGAGGAGTATCATAGGCAACAGCATGGAGCTTGAGGATAGCTGCAGTTGTCTGGCCTGGCTGTGCCCGAGTGAGAGTGGAGGCTGAGGCTGAGGTCAAGGGATTGAGATGAGAGAGAGGTACCATTGTTCTTGGAAGGCTCACATGCTGTGCTGTGAGGTTTGACATTTATCCTAAATTATTTTTTTTCTTGGGGGGCGGAGGTGGTGGTGGTGGTGGTGATTTGGTTTGGGCTGTATTTCAATTTTAAGATACCAAGGGAGGAAAATTTTGTGATCTAACTTCAACCCACTGTTTATGTTCGACATTTATTATTCTTATTGATTGTTTTAGAATCTGAACATACTTTCTACGTTTGAACGGTTCCTTATTTTGTGGGGACTTTGCCATTTGGGGGAGACAGAACCTCCTCCTGCCATATAAAAGCTGAAATGTCAGACATGCGTTTTCCCAGTGAAGCCTCCCTAACTTCTCTTGCAGACACAGGTGGGCACAGGGAGATCTCCGAGTTTGAACTGGAAGATGGTGACAAAGGAGCAAGAGCCGTGGGACTCCCTCTGGGAGCAACCGAGTCCCTTTGTCAACAATGACTATTGTAGAGAGATCAGGCCCCAGGGGTGGGGCAAGACAGTGATAGTGGCCATTGTGTCGAATGCTGTGTGCTTCAGTGTTTAGTGCTCAGTGACAGCGGTAGAGATGTCCTTGTAGTCCAAGGGTCTCCCAGCTTAGCCACCAGCCCATCTGACATTTCTGTGTACACAGAACCCTGCTGTGATAAACTCCATTTCTGCTTAGATAATCCAGAGTTGATTTCTTTCGCTTACAACCGAGAATTCTGATGGGTATTCCATCTTTCCTCAGAAGCTCTTCACAACAGACATTTTTATATCAAAGTTAAAATTTGGTTGACATTTATCTCTGTGTCATCACATTTTGGATCCTAATTTTGTCACCAGGGTACGAGCCTCTTGTCCCTCGCCTGGCACCATCTATAAGTGATACTACTCTTGACCTGTAGGTCTCCATCGTGCAGGTTGAAACCACACCTGAGCAGTCCATGCATAGTCCTGCCCTCATTGTTTGAAGTTAAACACAGTTCATGGAAAGGGCAAGCTGTGGCCAGAGCCAAAGATGTGTGGTTCTCCAGGGATCAACACTTTATCTGTGATTCTCTGGACTTTCCTGTGCAGTAGGATGGTTGAGCTCTGGCTATTTGGGTATCTACATGATACCATTGAAACTTTTCTTAATAAAACAGAGGTGGGAAAACAAAATCCAAACCAGAGGAAAAGGAAGGAGTGATAGCAATGCCTCCCACTAGTCTAGAACTGAGAAATGTCCCAGGATGAGCTCAGGGTAGGAAGCTTTTGTATCCCAATTTTCCTCTGGGCCTCTGTGGGCATTTGAGCAGACCAGTAAGCCAGGGTCATTGGTGTGTGTGTGTGTGTGTGTGTGTGTGTGTGTGTGTGCGTGCGTGTCTTGTTTTCTGTTCCTTTGTTCTCTACCATCTTTTCCCCCTTCTAAGTCCAGGAGTCTGACAGAGTGAAAGCTTAATTTATCCAGGGCTTGATGTCATAGAAAGCAAGTTGTAGCTTGTGAGTATATGGACAATAACCTTAGTTCTGGTTCTGGGCATAGTATTATATATATTAACATCACCACTCAAGGCTGCCTATGGCCACATAAGTCATTCTCTCTTATTAGCATCAACATAATAGGACTGCCTAATTCATAAAACTACAGTCAAGTAGTTGAGATAGTAGAGTCAGCCTTCGAAACCCTTAATTAACCTGTCCTTGGATTCAGCTACCCCGGAGAGTGTTGTAACTTTCAGGGAGGTATCCACCGTGGACCCAAGTACAGTTCCCAGGGTGGAGTTCAGCTATGAGCTCTCATCAGTTGACACTCCTGGCAGCTGAGGGAATGAATACCTTGGTCCTGAAAGATGACTCTAACATTCCAACACCACCACTTGAGCCTCCTTAAGGCTCAAGTCCTGCGTTCCTTGTCGTCAGTCATCCACTCTTTATTTGTGAGTGGTTCTTGCTCCTGACTGGCACCCACTCTCCAGGGCAGGAGCTCAGTCTCCCCACTCCGCAGGCCTAGGACACTACAGCCCCTCACTCAGGTCATAATTTTGTTGTTAGCAGGGTTTCCTAGAAGGATGTTTCCTCTTTTCCGGCTCTCTGCTCAATATGAGAACATAGTGACTTCTTAAAAACAAGAAGACATTCTGTCTTTTTTCTGACTTGCCAACAGTTTTTTTTTCAAAAGAGGGTTTAAAATATTTTTGAATATGAAGAGCCTAATCTTTCTGGAAGAAGACAGTGGTGGTAACAAGCTTCCCACAGAGAAATGGCCCCTGACCCCAGTTGTTTTGTAGATAGGTCTCAGCTGGGCCATCTGCTCCCTGCAGTGTAAGTTGCTAATGAGCTGCGGCATTCCAGAACGGAATGTGGTGCTGTCTCCTCCCTTCCTCCATCTTCTTCTCTCCCTCCCTCTTCTCCACTTGCCTGGAATCAAATACAGTAAGTCTTCACTTAACGTTATTGGTAAGTTCTTTGAAACTTCAACTATAAGCAAAACAACATGTAACCGTAGATGAAAGACAGTCCAAACTTATAGAAAAATTTTATAACCATTTGTTGCAACTAAATCCGAGGATATGGCCGAAAGCAAGATCTCAAGAGATTGAGAAAATGCTCTAGAGAATGGCAGTTTGGAAATTCCTTTAACGTATTTAGAATGAAAGAGAGAAGGTACATGAAATCCATTGGTGATAGATTAAGGAGGCAGGAGAAAAAAACAGGAAAATCTCTGGGATTGGATAAAAAAATAAAATGGAGAGAATACGTCTTTTACATTGGTACAGGATAATTATTAATAATTAACATTTACAGTACATAGAGATGGTATACAGGCAACAAGATAATAATGAAGAGTTTCATGTGCTCTGGTGCCAGAGGTTGTATCTCCAAGGGGTCAGCAAAAGAAGATTACTCTGACATTTCAAAAGTATGTTATCCTAGATGCATAAGAACAATGGACAGGGCTCACTTAAGGTAAAGACCGACTTTTGCTGAAGAAGCTATAGGCGTAGGGCATGACTTCCCACCATGATCTGCCCAGTTAGAAATTTATGATCTGACCATCCTGTGTGGTTACTTTCAGTCACTGAGCTTGTCAGGCCTGCCATGTGGCCCCCTGAGCTTGCCAGGTCAGCTATGTAGCCCCTTTTTTCATTCAGATAACAAAACTGATTTTACCCTAGGCTAATTGATAGAAACAAGGTTAAGTTCCTATGGCATATTTCTGGTCACAAAAACATCACCAAACTTCTAAATAATGACCCCAAACACTTTGAATATTAAACATTGAAATAAATAGGAGCTATACATACATTTTAGAAAGATTAATAAAAACAAGAGAATTATTTTCCAAATCACTGATTCCATTTCAGGGTCATGGGTGGCCAGAGCCTATCCCGGCAGCTCAGGGCGCAAGGCAGGGACCAAGCCTGGACAGGACCCACTTTCATCACAGGGAGCACTTACACACACCTACCCTCACTCAGAATGGAACAATGTAGACACACTAATTCCCCTCACGTGGACATCTTTGGGATGTGGGAGGAAATCTGATTCCCCAGAAAGATCCCACACAGACATGGGGAGACCATGCCAACTCTGCTCAGACAGTGGCCCTGGCCAGGAATTGATTTTTCTTTCTCATCAATATTAGAACAAAACAACTTTGAATGAAATGGTGTTATTCAAGGACCTGCTGCATATGAGATTCTAGCCAAGGGAGGGCAGAAGGAGGAAAGAGAGAGAGAGCGTGGTGAGTCCATTAAACTGATGGCCTAAGGATATTAAGTTAGAAGCAACTTCTAAGTCCGCCTATTCCAGGGCTCCTTAGAGTGTGGTCCATGGACCACATCATCAGTGAACCTGCTAGAAATGCAAATCATAGGCCCACTTCAGTTCTGTTGATCCACAGTCTCTGTAGGTGAAGATCAGGAATCTGTTTTCATAAGCCCTCTGCGTGATTTTCGTGTGTGTTCATTTTTGAGAAGCACCACTATAAAACCTATTTCATCCCAACCACACTTTGGAACTACCTTAAGCAGAGTGGGCAACAAGTGAATATGCAGAGCATTTAGAGGGGCAGCTAAATATGCACCCCCTGCCCCATGCAGAAGTCATCTACTTCCCACAGCATCTGCTACCTGTGCCTAAATCCCTCCATTACAGCAAAACTGTGAGTTCCATTCTGTCTCTGTTCAAACACACCATTCTAACCCTTTTGACACATCATCTACCTCTACCCTTTGCTTCTCACCTCTAGGAAAAGCTTTTGAAGAGAATCTTCACACACAGTGAAAACAGCAGGAATTCCAGAAACTGGGGGAGGTGATAACCATGGTGGTAGAGGGGCTATTTTAGACTCAAGATGCTCATATCCCAAGGCACTGGCTATAGGTGACAACTGATTTTGGTTTATTGGTCACATACCTAGAGACTGAGCCGTTGTCTTATGCATGGTTCTGCCTCATAGTCCTAGCATCTGTCTAGGCCCCAAGGACACTGGAGTCTATGACCTTACATTTCATGTTAAGGAAGTCTGTTTTTTAATAGTAATGAAATTAGCTTTTAAAAGCTCACTGTATCTTCTGATAAGAGGAAAGCCAATAATTCATACTTAGGTTTCCCTAAGTGTTTTAAGAGCACGCTGGGAACACACCAGAGTCTTGTGTGCCTAACGATTTAAAAATAAAACCTTTCTGGAGGCTGGGAACACATTCCCACAGCCTCCTAGTGCCAAGCTCCTATGACTTGCTCTTTCTAGCAGGGTAAGTCTGTGAGCAGGACTCTGAGAGCAGCTGTCCTTGCCTTGCCCACCAGTGTCCAGGCAAAGCAATTATCCGGTGGGCCTAAATTAACACCCAGCATGACACTGGCACTTAAAAATGGTAATTTCTAGAATCATAATTATTTCCCCCCACATAGCATAAGCTGAATAGAAAATTACTGCCCACTGCGGGAGGGAGAATTGAGAAGTTTTGTGTTTCAAGGACTCCTTCTGAAGAATGTTGGCTTGTTTATTAAACCAAGGGATATACAAATCACACAAAAAGGTGTGAACTGAGCTTGTCTGAAATGATGCACCTGGGTCAGGTATTTCACATTCAGAAC
Organism: Pteropus vampyrus; assembly: GCF_000151845.1. Lineage (NCBI taxonomy): Eukaryota > Metazoa > Chordata > Mammalia > Chiroptera > Pteropodidae > Pteropus > Pteropus vampyrus. The sequence goes on from NW_011888788.1 coordinate 1,950,107, forward strand.
CGAGAACCGGGTATTAGGCCTTGAAAATCCTCTTCTTGTCACTCGCCCTCCATGTAAAATTTAAAAGACATTTGGGAGACTGACATAAGGTGATAGAATGTTAATTATCTCATGTTGCCATCATTTAATAAAATAAACAAAAATTTAGAAAGATTCTAACTTCAGAATGAAGGACAATCCTTCTCAAGAAAAGATAGTTGGCACCTACACTCACATCTAAAAGGGAAGATATTTTAATCATTTGACAACAGAAAAAGAAATTATACGAGATTTTCTTATTTTACACTGCAGAAGATATAATTCTTTCCTTAAAGCAAGAGGGTCAGTGTGTGGCAGTATATTAGGCAGTGGATAATATATTGGTGATTGAATTTCCAATTTCTTTAGGTAAATAGTTTTTAGCCCAACCATTGTCAAAAATGGAGTTTCAAATAGAAACAAATGAAAATGATGGAGTCAACATCCTTAAAGCCATCCATTTTGGTTAATTCTATGTGTCAACTTCTCTGGGTCCCCATGTGTCCAGATACTTTGTCAGACATTCTGAAGTGTGTCTGTGAGGGTGTTTGGGGATAAGATTAACATTAGAATTGGTAGACTGAGTAAAGCAGATTACTCACCCTAATGTGGATGGGTCTCACCCATTCAGTCGAAGGCTTGAATAGAACCAAAAAGCTGACCTTCTCATGAGCGGGAGGGAACTCTTGTCTGATTGCTCAAGCTGGGATATCAGTCTTTTCTTGCCTTTGGATTCAAACTGAAACACTGGCTCTTCCTGGGTTTCAAGCCTGCAGCTTTTAGACTGAAACATATCATCAGCTCTCCTGGTTCTCTGACTGCAGATCTTGAGACTTCTCAGCCTCCATAATCATGTGAGCCAATTCCTTATTTTCTATATATGTTCACACACCTCTATATGAATGTTCATCACAACTTTATTTGTAATAGCTAAAAACTGGACCAGCTCAGGTACCTGTCAACAGGTGAGTGGTTAACAAATGGACTACTTGCATTCACATCTGTGTCTCAAGATCTGCTTTCAGGGGTATCTAAACTAAGATACATATGAAGAAAACTAGCTGTATGAAAATGGAAACCCAGGAAAGCAAACATAAGAGATTCCTGAAGGCACATAATTCAGTGAATGAAATACCTTGCCCCCCATAATGCTCAAATTAATATTAATAGATAGAATAAAAAAAAAACTGTAGCTATAAAATAAGAACAAGCTACTATTTAAATGTAATAATTAGGGGGAAAAAACCAACAAAATAATTCCTGGAAGTTAAATTTGTGATTGGAAAAAAATTTAATAGTTGACAGGAAATTTCCCAGAATGGAGAAGGAGAAGACATTGCCTCACCCTCTGATAAAAAGGACAGTTAAGAGCCACAGAGAATCAGTCCAAGAGTTCCATTGCTGTCTCTCTCAGCTTTACTTTCTTCCATTTTCATTTATTCCTAAATGTTTCATGATTGTCATAGCGCTTTTTTCTGAAGCAATGAATCATTCAGAACTGTGGTGTTTAATGTCTAAATATAGAGAATTTCTTTTCTTTTTTTAAAGAGTGTTTTAGTTGTTGATGGGTATTTTCATTGTATTTTGATCAGATAAATTGATGTCTGCTACCCATCTTTAGAATTGGCTGAGATTCCTAGGCATGTGGATAATGCATGCTTCTTGAGTACAAGTTCCTAGTGTGATTAGAAGGAAGATATAAGTACTAGAGTTGGATGCAGAATTCTATATTAATCAAACAACATAATTGTGTTGATCACTTATTCTAAATCCCTACAATTTTTTTTTGTCTGCCTGAGAGCAACGTGTTTATTAGTAACATCTCTAAATATGGATTTATCAATTTTTGCCTTGAAATTCTGTCAATTTTTTCTTTATGTTTTTCAAGTCAGGATTCTTAGACATTCGTATTTGTACAGCTATTATATTTTGTAGATAAACTTTTCCTTTTGTCATTGTATAATATTATTATCTATATTAATGATTTCTATAATAAATTCTATTTTATTTGATAATATTACCCAACCCACTTTCTTTTGGCTGCTATTTGCTTGGTATATATTTTAAAATCTTTATGTTTAATTTTTAGGCGCCTTCTGTTTTAGGCCTGAGTATATTTTAAATAGCAAATAGCAAGATTTTGCTTGCTAGAATTCTGTCTGGGGACGTGTACTTCTGGGAAGTTAGATGTATTTTCCCCTAGTCTTACCATTAAGTACAACTAAAATTCCTGGGCATAATATGTAACACAAACAAGAAGACTTCGAAAGATAGTGAGAAGGCAGACTGACCAGGGTCTGGAGGACCCAGAGAATGACTTGGAAATGAGTTCCCTGTTTTCATCTTGCCTCGTACATCCCAGACTGGATACTAGAAAAATCAGCACCTGGAAGCACCAATGGACATTCCAATCAATCCCCAAGAACCTTGCTCTGTCTAGCCAAAGACTAAGTAAGAAGTAGTCTAGAAAGACAGAAAACTTTACACAACAATAGCCCTACTCCAGCCAGACCCCACAGGAAGAACTGTATCCCCACCCTCACCATTGCCAGAAAAGTCTCTGTGGAAGCCTAGACTTTTACCCTTCAAAGGCTGTTAGGAGATGTTCCAGCCATTTTGGTGTCATAATGTGCACATGACACCTAAATCGACAAAATAAAGATGTAAATTCTTCCTAAACTGATATATAGGTTTTACACAATTTCTATCAAAATTTCAGCAAGATTTTTTTTTTTGTAGATATACACAAGATTAACATTTACATGGAAAAGTAAAGGAACTAAAATAGCTAAAATTTTCTTAAAAAGAAGTTGGGTGGAACCACTCTACTTGATTTCAAGACTTACTTTACAGCTACAGCAATCAAGACTGTTTGGAAGTGTTAGAGAGATAGGCATAAAATCAGTGGAATAAAGTAAAGAACCCAGAAAGAAACTCCACGTAAGTATGGCCAACTGATTTTGAAAAAGATGTAATTCAATGGAGAAAAGATTGTTTCTTCTACAAATGGGGCTGGAGCCTCTCTACATTCATGGGTATGAAAAGGAACCTTGACCTAAACCTCATACTTCATATAGAAATAAACTCAGATACGATCATAGATTTAAATATAAAATATACAACTATAAAACTTTTAGAAGATAGCATAAGAGAAAAACTCTTTAGGACCTAGAACTTGGTGAAGAGTTCTTAGACACTAAACCAAAGACATGATCATAGAAGAAAAAAAATCCATAAACTGAACTTCATTCACATTAAAAACTTGTTAACAATATGGTATTTCAAAATTTGTTTGGATAGATTTTAAGTGTTCTTACAACACACATGCAAAACCAAAAACCCCACAAAACAAAGGGATACAAGGAAACTTCAGAAGGTATTAGATATGCCTATGACCTTGACTCTGGTGACAGATTCAAGGGTGCATGCATGTTTCTAAACTTGCCAAATCGTACACATTAAATATGTGCAGTTTTTTTGCAGGCCAATCATACCTCAATAAAGCTGCTAAAAATTAAAAACTTTTTCTTTGCAAAAGAGCCCATTAAGGGCCTGAAAAGACAGGCTACGGACTGGGAGAAAATATTTGCAAATCACACATCTGACAAAGGACTCTTATCTAGAATAGATAAAGAACTCTCAAAAAATCAACAGTAAAAAAAACAAAAAAGAAAAAACTCCAATAATCCAATTAGAAAATGGGTAAAAGATATAGACAGACATTTTACCAAAGAGAATACATGTGCGTGGCAAATAAACACACGAAAAGATATTCAACATCACTAGAAAATAGCTTAGCAATTTCTTAAAAAACTAAAGATACACTTGTCATACAACCCAGAAATTGCACTCCTGGGCATTTATCCAAGAGAAATGAAGTTACATCTGCACAGAAACCTGTATAAAATTGTTCATAGCAGCTTCAATTTGAATAGGTCAAAACTGGAAACAACCATGTGTCCTTCAGTGGGTGAATGGATAAGCAAGGCGTGGCAAACTTATCTCATGAATACTATTCCTCAATAAAAATGAATAAACTATTGATACCAGCAACAACTAAGATGAATTCCATTTATATAACATTCTCAAAATGTCAAGATTATGGAGATAGAGAATGGATTAGTTGTTGCCAGGGATTAGGAATGGTAGGGAGAATAAAGGGCGAATATAGCATGAGAAAGATCTTTATGGTGATGGAATAGTTCTGTATCTTGAATATAATTGTAGTTACATAAATTTATACATGTGATAACATGACATAGAACTGTGACATCTTGTACTAATGTCAATTTTCTGGTTTTGATATTGCACTATCGTTATATAAGATGGGGAAACTGGATGAAGGGTACATGGGACTTCTCTGTACTATCTTTGTAAATTCCTATAAAGCTATAATAATTTCAAAATAAAAGATTAGAAAAAATCCAACTTGACATTTTCAGTTCTTCATTAAGTGAGTTTAATCATTTACATTTATCATGATTCCTGATACACATGGACTTATATTTATAGTTATTTTTTCTCATTTATTATGCCCCCTTTCTTCATCCTTTTGTTGTCTTTTTTCTTGCTTCTGTTAGACTGATAGTTTTGTAATGTTTTTTGTCCTCTATACTGGTTTGGAAGTACACTTTAAAATTATATTCTTTTAGTGGTTAAATTCGAAATTTTACTTCTTATTCATTAACTATAGCTACTTAACCTTATCCTTTTCTTATACAATCTAAAATCAGATCAATCCTTCTTCTTCCCCTAATAAGGCAATTATCTTTGAATGCTCCTCCTTTCCCCTCTCCATTCTGTATCTGTCTTACAATTTGGTTCCACTCTGCTTATATACATAAAAATAGCTATTGTTAAAGAGAGTCAATTTCCTTTTTTAGACTTATGAACATATTTTTACAAATTTCTTTACCCCTTTTTCTTCTTGCATCCCATTTCTTTTCTTTGGGATTATTTTCACTCTTGATGAAGAATGTTTTTAACTCTTTTTTTTTTTTTAAAGTTCGTGTTTCTGAAAATATATTTTATTTGCTCACTGTTGAATGAAGGCTTAGCTAAGGGTAGCATTCTTTTCCCTCAGCACCTTGAATATATTATTCCTTTATTTTCTGGCATCTGTAGCTAAAGGTGAGAAGTTAGCTTCTTTGTGGGTAATCTACCTTATAAATTTCTAGTAACCCTTAATATTTTTTTGATGTTTTTCAATTATACTATGAAACATCTAGGTGTAGGATAGAGATATCTTTCTGGCAATAGAATAGTTTCATTTCTTGAATGCAGTGGTGGTTAACAAATCTACACAAGTAATAACATGGCATAGACCAGTACACACACATTATACCAATGACAATTTCCTGGTTTTGATATTGTACTAGAATAATGTAAGATTTAACCAATTGTACTTGCACTATAATTATGTAAGTTTTGTTTATCCCTCCCCCCCATGCTAGGACTTTGTATGCTTTTTCTATCTGAGGTTTAATATCTTGCTTCATCTCTTTAAAAATTTTATCTATTATCTTTCAGAGTTGACTCCCTTATTCATTCTGTTTTTTTCCTTCTGAAATTCCTATTCGGCATATTTTGCAGCTCCTTAACCCAACATGTTTATTTTCAACCCCGCTTGTCGTATTTCCATCTGTCGATCTCTCTGTGCTGTATCTTGGGTTATTTCCCATGGCTGTTGACCAGGCCCTATCGGGCTCATAGGTTCTGAACTAGTTTTTATATTTATTTCTCAGTTCTTGCAGTGGTTATCAGTACCTGAAATTATCTTACTTATTTACTTATGGGTATATGTTTTTTCTTTCTCAACTAGAACATAAGCTCCATAGGGGCACCAACTCTTTGCTTTATTCCATAAAGAAGGAGCAGCGTCTGGCAAACTGTAAGTGATCGAGAAATACATTTTCACTGATAACAGACTCCTGAGGAAACAGATAATTCAGCAAACAAAATGAATCATAAAATACCCCCACAATGAACAGATATATTTGATAAGACATGGCATTCATAAAGTAAGTATAAGTTGTTATAAAATCGCAGCCAGGACACAAGAAAGAACTTCTTGGAAATTAAATATATAACTGGCAAAATAAAAAAATCAATAGATGAGCTAAAAGTTAGTGTTAAGAAAATTTCCCAAAATGGAAAGGAAAAAGACATAACTTTTTACTTCTTTGATAAAGAGACCAGATAAAAAACATAACAGAATCAGTGAGGGTTTCCAACATCTAATAGATGCATCCTTCTTCAAGTACCATTTTGCTGTATCCCACAAGTTTTGCCTTCTTTCATATTCACCACTCCTAAACATTTTATGATTTTCATGCTGAATTTTTCTTTAAGCAATGAGTCATTAGAACGGTGTCTTTTAGCATGTAAACCTAAAGTGTTTGTTTTTCTTTTTTTCTTTTACTGCCAGGGGCATGGGAATCCAGGCTTATGCCCAAGTTTGGCACAAATTCATGTTCCGATCACTCATTAGTGACTCTATTTCTGTTTCCTCACATAGCTCTGGGAGGATCGACAGGCAGAAATTTTCTGTCCTCATTCCTAGGTAGATCATCATTTTCCTGGCTCCCTGTGATGCATGGGACCTGAGGCTCAAATCCTAAACCTGTGTGATCATAAATCTCCATCTTCTTATTTCTGTAAAGCAATTCTTCAGAAAAAAAACACCACTATTTTACTACGGGAAGTGTTTTGCCCTCTCATAGAAATAGAGAATAGCATTATTTGTGGTAAAACTGTTGCCAGTCCCACATTTCCATGGAGGGAAATAAAATCCTGCCCCATTAATGAACTGCTGCTAAAGGCATGGGGACTCCTGACACCTAGTTCTGAGTGTGATGTCTACTGAAGTTGCTGGGGCTTCTGATAGCTGCTACATCCTGGTGGCCTGGGACCTTGTGAGGCAGCCTTAGGATCCAGAAGCATTCTAGGACTGGATTGCAAGTGATTTGGAGACTATCCTCACCTTTGTTACCAAGGAGATTGGAGAGCTAAGGTGAATTTTTACTTCTCTGGAACTCAGTTTCCCCATCTGTAAAATGGGGAAATTTATATCTGCTCCTCAGTACAGGGAGGTTATTGAGATTGGATGAGGTAGGAGTACGAATATTTCTCAATGTGTCAAGTGCAATGGGAGGGATCATCTCTACACAAGCAGACCAGGGAATTACCCTTAGCATGCCTGGACCAAGAAACCATCAAGCTTTGCAGTAGAATGGAGCAGAAGTTTCTTGGAAAACAAGGGAAAAATATAAGAAAATGTTTATTAACTGCCCCATATGGATAGATAAAACTTGGCATCCTCCCCTCGAAGCAATTGTGAACAACCACCTTCTTTTTACACCCCACTCGCAGCCTCCACTCATCTCTTTCCTGACATTCTCAGTAGATACCTCCACCAGGGCCCATGGCTGACAGGAGAGCCTGCTTCTCCTGGCACAGTGGTGCACTCAGTGGGCTCATATATAAGCATGCATCCATCTCTTCTTCTTTCCCTCTTGGTTCAAGCACCACGGCTGGGTACATGAAAGGATCCATCCCCTTTGTTGAATTAAAAATGGGTTTCGAGATCATGATAAAAGTCAATGATAGTATTAATCAACTCCTCAGGTAATCTTTCACAACTTCTCTAGAATTATTTTAAGCAGAAGGCCTTTCCTGTAAAAGGCATGAAGTCAGAGAGGTACAGTTTGACAGAGAAGTAAGGGGGATATATTCTATAGACCTGAATTTGCATCTCATGTGTGAACTGTGTGGGAGGTCCTGGGCAAATGGCTTGTTCTCATAAGTCTCAATTTTCTCATTAGTAAAATGAAGATAAACATAGTACCATCCCCATGGGTTAGTGGTAAGGCACGGGACCTGGCATATAACAGTGCTTCATAAAACAAGTGTGTCTGTATTGAACAGAGAGAAAGTTATTTAAAACCAAAACTGACATTAGCAACTTCTGCCTTTTAAGGGATGGGGCAAGGAGAAGGCAGCAGTGCCTTTATCAGTGGACACATAAATCTCTATATTGCTCCCTTCTACTCATGGAGGAGTCCAGGGCTGGGGGTGGGGACTGGAATTTCAGAGCCTCTGCCAGGTCTTCTGAGCTGCTCAAGACCCACAGTGGATGATGCTTAGTTTAGCAGACATTTCGAATGTCTATATATGAAGATATATGCCTGGGACAACATAGAGAGTGGAGAGCTATATTACTGTCCATAATAAAGAGTAGATAGAAGCTGGCAAGGAGTTTACTCCCAAGGACAAAGTACAGAGAGAAGTCTCCAGTGGCAGGGTGACCTAAAGACTCAAGAGAATAAGAATGTCTGATCTTTAGGTTTTATGTGTTTCTGTGATATAAGTCTCCTCCCTACCCATACTTTCAACAAATTTAGGGCAAATCAAGGAAAAAAGGGCTGGTTTCATATTTCATGTTAGAATGGAGCAAGGAGAACAAAACCATTGCAGGTGACTGACAAATGAGGGCAAGAATTGCTGGAGGTGACCCAGGGATTTGCAAAATGCTCGTAGTAGGACAATGAACTTACCCCAGGAAGAGAGATGGGGATTCAAGCTAGTTTTATATAAATTTCAAAGACTTCAGTCAATATCTGGATTATATACACAGGGTTGAGAAGCCACATCATAGGAGAAGTAGATAAAGGGGTAGTGTTGATGATTGGAGCTGGAAGAAGAAAACATTTAATATTTTAAAAATTAAAATATTAAAAATGTCAAGCTCTATGGAAAGTACAGTAGTCATCGGAACTGTTTGCAAATGTTCCGTGTCTTTCTTCTTCCAGGAACAGGATAAAATTGCATTTCCTTGCCCATCAAAGTTAAATTTGGTCACAGACATGCCTTGGCCCATGAAAAGTGAGAGAAAGCTTGTTTCTTCCAGGCAGGAGCTGTAAGGGCCAGTGCGTGACTTGCCCCCACCCTTCTTCCTCTGCCTCAGTGATGGGTAACAATTTATAGAGTGACTGTTCTGTCACCCTAGGACCTCAGTAAGGACAACAGCAATATATCTTAAACACACTTTTAAAATTTGTTTTAAAAACAACCAAAATTTGAGGAAGGGGCTTGTTACTGCTGCATGACCTTGCCCACTCTGAATGATACAGGAATTTGTGCACTGCCTTACTTTGTTAAAGAGGAAACCGAGGCTTAGAGAGGAGCAGTGACCTACAATGAATCATCCAGAGATTTTACAGAAAATCTACAACTACAACCCAGCTCTCCTGCTCCCCAAAAAACAGCTATTCCAGCTTTGACTGTAAAACTTCATGGACTTCACAATAAATGTTTATTGCTCATACTTCTCTCTCATCTTCCGCCTTAGAGCAGTGGCCCAGCCTGGGAATCTCATTCTCCTAGTGACAGCAAAGGTACCAGAGAGCAAACAGAAACAGGTAAGGCCTCTGGAAGACTAGATCACCTGTCACTTGTTCATCTTTCTACTGGCCAAAGAAAGTCATG
>NW_011888788.1:1960505-1966941 GCF_000151845.1 Pteropus vampyrus
AGGAGGAGGAGGAGGAGGGGGAGGGGGAGAGGGGAGAGGAGAGGGACTAGAGAAAAGAAAAAGAAAGCTCTCTCCTTTCTTTTCTTATAAGGGCACTAGTCCCATCATGAGGGCTCCACCCTTATGACCTAATTTACTCTCAAAGGCTCTATCTCCAAATACCATCACAATGAGGTTTAGAGTTTCAACAAATGAATTTTGGAGGAACACATGCATTCAGTCCATAGCACATGGGAAAAGACATAAAGACATGAGCGTGGATATGACAGCGTGTTGGGGCATAGGGTGGGTGAGGGGTGGGCAGTATGTGGTCCTAGGAGGATAGGTTTGGCTCTGGTATTCTAAGATCTTAAATGCCAATATGAGAACTTGGCACTTGAGCCTGTGAACATTTGGAGCCACCGAGGAATTTTAATCAGAAGAGTAAGAGCATTCAATATTTGTTTCTGAAGACAGCCATAGTGTAAGATGTAGGATGTGTAGAAGAGAGGATGAACAGTTTGGGGAAATGTCTAAGCAAGAAGCAACGAGGTTCTGAGAAACGGGCAACAGTGGAGTGCGTGGGAGAATGAAGCCAAAGAATATTGAGTTTTCTAAGCTAAGTGCCTGGATGATAACAGTGCCCTGAACAGGGAAAGAGAATATGGAAGGAAAAGGGAAAATGAGTTTGGTGTTGGTCAAGATGAGCTTAAGATGCCTGAGGGATGTGTGGCCAGAAGTATCTAGGAGCTTTGAAGCTGTGACTTATGAATATGAAAGAAGATTGAGAGATATGGAGAAGATTAGTTTCCTCAGGGAGAATGTATATGGAAAGACATGTGAAGGAGTAGTCAGGAGGGGTAGGAAGGAAATGAGGAGTGATGTTGAGAAAGCCAAAGAAAAACTTTGCTAACAGAACAAGGCTGGATGTACCAGCCCACCATGTACAGTTTTAAAGGTTGTGCATGGCACATGTTTAGGGGGAACTATTCTCAATGATGACTATGTGAATGGAGGCTTCTGAAATTATGCGATGTGCAGCCAGTGTAGCTGTAAAAGTCAGACCTGACCATGACCCTAATTGTAAGACACCACTAGATTTGATGCACAGGCTTCATCCTAAGCTAATTAAATCAGGAATTCCAAGGATGGGATGCTGGCATCAGTATTGTTTTTTGTTTTTAAAGGAATCACGTGGGGATATTTAAGACTGTCCGGGTGATCTCAGTATTCAGCCAGGGTGGAGAACCACCATTCCCTGCCCCTCTCCACCACCTCAGCCTGACATTAGCTTAACAGATTGGATTCATGTCAATGTCAAGATTGCCTACCACAAATAAACATTCAACACTGCTCAGGGATCAAATACATTTCTTTAGTGAGCTGGCTTTCCATTATCCAAGATGACCACTTCACAGCTCCCCCTCAGTCCTCAAACTTCATCTCTAGCCCCCATTCAGCTGACCATCTCATCTCAAACATCACTGAGAAAACGAACGTCATGAGAATGAAACTTCCTGATCTTCACACCACCAAATCTACGACCCTACCTGAGTCTCTCACCACCATCTTTGTCCCTGCTCCGTCTTAGGCCATCCCCTCCTCAAGTGCTTTGGACTCATGTCCTTTCTTGTTTTTGCCTTCAATCCTCATTTCTAATGTAACATTCTCATCAGCACCCAGGCAACTTCAGAAACTAGAGAAAGAGGAAGAAGTGAGCCACCTGCATTCCATTCATCTTTCTAGACTCACAATTTTACTCTCTCCTCCTCCCATGGGAAGCAATGAGTTGCAGTAGAGAGGAGGGCAGAAGACATCTTCCCAAAGAATGTGCTGGTCTCTTCACAGGCTCGAGGACCCATCTTGGGGTGAAGGCTGGAAAGCAGGGTGTAGATGGCACTCTCTAAGATCAATTTTTGTCCACTTTCTCTGGTCTAAATTTATGGTCAACCAGAGATGTTACCACCCTCTCAGAAGAGGAGATGAGCAGTCTATTAGGGAGTACTCAACACCACAGTCATCTGGCCACATCCCAATAACAATATTTTTTCATTGTCCTGCAGCCAAAGTGTAATATAGGGTTTTGTTGTTGTTTTTGTTTGTTGTTGTTGTTTGGGTTTTTTTGCTATCCAGACCCAGTTTTGAAGTTCTGGCTAGAGGTCGGTTAGGCCCTTTTTGAGCAACAGATTAAGTTCACATTCCCAGTCACATCGTTCATGGGTCTCTCCAGGCCACTATGTACCAGCTCTAACTGCCAGGTTTCAGACAAGTAGGGGCATTTCCTATGCCCTAGAGCCTGAGAAATGATTCCAACTAGCCAGTCTACAGAAAGCTGGAGAAACTAAGCTAACCCCATTCTGGTTTCCATACATAAGCTGCCCCCTACAGCTCAAGCTTACTATTACCCTGGCCCTTGATACAACCCGCTGTGTGTGGCCCTGCCTGGTAGTCTTCTTTCATTTGGAGCTGTAAGTAACAAAGTGTTCTGCCTTTCATCTCTCTGAGTGTCACTGTGTTGTATCATGACATCAAAAGAATCTTTAAATCTTATAAAACACTAAGGTGGGCAATTTAGCTCTTTCTCTAAAGGCTCTGAAATGCATCAGTGCTGCAATTTACTAAATCAGGTCTAAGACCTACATCTTACACTGACAGTTCACTCCCTTCTTTGTTCCCATCTCAGAGGATGCCTTGTTGTATAAAATGGCTCAGCTGAGGTCAAGTAATGAACTCAAATGATAGATTAAAAAAACTCTAATATTATAATGGTGATGATAGAAACTGTAATAAACTTGAATAGAATTCAATTTAACTTCCCATTGTCAAATACTCAAACATCTGCTTTACGTGTAATCTAAGATATTGAAAGTAAAAATTGCTAAGAACTCCACAAAATTAAAATCTCAAAATCACCCTGGTCAATATTAACTCTGTGGCCTCAACCATGGAGTCTCACTCATGTACTTGGATAGAGTCTAAATCCTTCTGCAGGCACAGTTTGATATCTTTGACTGGACTGGGTGCAATGTCTTCAGGACATCCAGATTGATTCATCCAACCCACAGTCTAGTGCATCATGTTTTATAGAGAAGATTAAGAGGACACATAAGACCATCATTGCACTGATAGTCTATGCATAACCATGAGACTCAGAAATACAAGAGAAAATCACCAAATTCTGTTCTCAAGCAGAATTCATTATTTACATTAATCCAAATGTACATTTTTGTTGCTGAAATGTAGCTTTGACTCAGCAGTGTCTAAGAGAGGATAGGTGGAGAAAATCTTGCTTTCAGCTTTGTTGTGATGCCAGCCTCAGGCAATACCAGTTGTCCAGAGTCATGAGAACTACACTCAACTGGGAGAGACATCCTGTCAAGAGGGTAACTAGAGCACTTTGTTTTCCAAATGTGGTAGATGCTGTTGAGCCCTCTCTGCATCCTCTCCACACTCACCATGACCATGATGCTGATGGCTTCCGTCGGCAAGCTCCAGAGATACTCCAGCTGTGGGCTTTCTCTGAGTGTGGGAATGTGCTTGGACCATTCGTGAGGTTGAAATCCTAGTGAGTTGAAGCCCCAGGAGCAATGTGCTCAATGAAATGATGGACAGGAAAAGGTGGTCAATAAACTACCCAGCTTCCTTACTGGTCGAGTGGGACACAACCAGTTCCTCAGAGGGTCCCCAGCAAGACTGAGTCTCAGTTGCCCATAGCAGCATTCATTAGTTGATCTTTCTTTCTTCCTCACCCCACTTCCTTACTCTCTTACTGGTGCTTCTCAGAACCATCTCCCAAATAAACTATGTCAAAATCCTTGTCTCAGGCTCTGCTTCTGGAGGACACCAATGTTAGACCTCATACCTGTGAAACAAGTCCATTACTACATACTCTCTTCTCTGTCATGGGGTGGCTTTTTAGATATTTTAATTTTTCAGCAAAAAATTTAAATATATGGAATTGACATAGCCAGTCATTGGGGTGGATAGAAGTGTTCCTGTTTAATACTTTGTAGATAGAAAATTTCTTTGTTTCAAAATCCCCTTTGAATTTTATGCTTCTGGTACCCAGGAATGAACTGATTAAGGGATCTGTATAGAGACATAGCCTCCAACACCTGTCATGAGCAGCCATATTGAATTTTTCAAGCCCATGAAGCCTGTCTTAAGGGATGAATAACCCCTCGTCCTCACATTTGCTTCAGCTGGGGGGTTCCTTCTGAGACTCCATGCCTGGAGCTGCCAGTGATACCTCAGAATCCTGAGGTACCAGGGATGTGGTAAGGACCAGCACTCCGTCATCTGATTTTCCCCAGAGCCTTGAGTATATGCTACTTCAATGGCAGCTACAAATCTTTCTCCTGTCATTTGGCTCCCCGCAGCACTCTACCATTCACACAAACCTTCAGAGTTCATCCCCCTCTGCCTTTAACCAGGCAGTCTTGGATAAGCTTTTAGCATTTTGACTTGTTTCTTCACTGGATCCCTGTCCTTGTACTTCATATATAAGGCCAGCATTGTTTAATGGACATGAATGCCTTCTTTCTCATTCTTCCTTCCTCCTTATTTCTTTCAGACTCAGGTTTACCTGTGTGCTCTTGTTGAATCTGTCTGGCAAAGTCCCCTAAAGTGGGAGAGGGGAGTAGAGTTACTAATGAGTGGTATGGTTATGGGATGTGTGTGTGTGTGCGTGTGTGTGTGTGTGTGTGTGTGTGTGTGTGTGTGTTTAATAAGAATTAAATCTCAAATAATTGTGAAAGGAGTTGGGGAAGTAAAGGTCAAGAAAAAGAGCTGGGGAATCAAAGTAAGAGTCCCCACTTGGTAAATCTGAAAAGCCAAACTTGACCAGCTACCATAGTAGAACTGTGAAGAGGAAGCTCACGAGATGTCTAAGAGAAAGAGAAGCTATGCCTCTGGGAAGCCCTCACCTCTGTGGGTCCACAGTTAAGCATCTGGGGTGACCCTTTGGCCAGTGTTGGTCATTAGGACCAGTCATCAAATCAAAGAGCTGGAAGTTGAGTGTGGAGAGCAAGGATAATCTGGAATTTTCTGGCACTTTTGTGTCAGGTTGTCACCACATGTGACCATGACAACCTTCAGAGAATAATGGCCAGTGCTTGACTCCTATCATCTCGTTGCTCATACAGTTTTCTCTAGACAACTTTAAATGAGAACCATATAGGGAAGGAGAGTCTGGGAAACAACATTCCAGTTTAAACAAGCTGACCCAGTACAAATCATCAGAGATATAAAGTCAATTTTTTACACAAGTCCCGTTCACCTTTTCTTTCATAAATTAGACAATCCCAGCTATATAATCAACATCTTACTGTTATTGCTCTTCCTGGCTCTCTGGGTTTGACACCAATTGGGAGATGACTACAGGATTCAGATAACAAGAAATCAAAATATCAGCTTGATCACTGCAGTTATACTGGGGGATAAAGATTTGACAAATTGGGCTTCTTAATATTTCATCTCCATAGTAGCAGAGCTGCAGGCATCCCACTGCCTGGGGCAGAGCTGGCTCTTGTAAGAGGACCACATGGAGGGCTAGAGTCCCAGAGACCCACCTCCTGGGCAGGGATCCCAAAGGATCACATCAGGAGATGCTGGGCCTCACACATGCTCTGTTCATGCTCACAAATCTATCTACCCTCCCACACCATTCTTCCTGGGAATGAAAGGCAGAGAGAAAAGAAGCAGTCTTTAAGAACATTTCTCTCCTAGGGAGAGGAGTGGAAATTACCTCTCTCTGAGGAAACTTAAGGATTGGGGAAAGAAATTCCATCTACTTGTAACTCCTATGTGGAAAAAATGGTCCCTCTCTTAGTGCTCTTGTGCTATTGGTTGCAGTGTACATGGGTAGAGTTATCCAGGAAGGGGTCTAGTAGTTGTGACTGAGACTTAGAACACTCCAACCCAGCAATCTCACTCTGGTAGACATATTATAAGTACATTGTCTCATGGTCCATAAGGGGACTGCAAAGATGTCCATCAGAGTAGCTGGAGGCAACTTTGAGTCCATCACTAGGAGAATGGATAGGTGCAGAGCAGTGGACACTCACTACAGAATAGTATGCAGCTCTCAGAGCAATGAGCCAGCAATGTATAACCATGAGAATAGATCTTAAAAAAAAGTGTTAAGTGAAAGAAGAAAGAAACAGAATGAGGCCCATTGCACAATGCCATTTATATAAATGAAAAGCATAACTACAAGTAGGCTAACATTTCATATTTTACAAAGATGCAAGCATACATATTCAAGGACACAGAGACAGGGAGAGGAGAATGCCATTTGGAGACAGATACACAGAAGAAAGACAGCCATGTGATGACAGAGGCAGAGATTGAAGTTATGCTGGTGCAAGCCAAGGACTGCCAAGGATTGCTGGTAACAGAAGCTAGGAGAGAGAGCGTGGCCCTGCTGATACCTTGAATTTGGGCTTTTCTGTTGTTT
>NW_011888788.1:1967871-1973605 GCF_000151845.1 Pteropus vampyrus
AATTTCTTTTTAAACAGCCTACAAAGCATCTCACTGCCTCTCTAATGTCATCATTCATGACTTCTCTCTTCTCTCTGGGTGTTTCAGTCACGGTGGCCTTTCTCTTAGTTCTTTCCTGACTCCAAGTCTTGCCAATGCCTTTCTTGAGGTAAGTCGTATTATTGTTCTCAACTGTGTTCCTGTGTCTGCCCATGCTCTTTGCAGAACCTCTCCATGGAGGAGGGAGGCCATGTGTTCAGGCTCCCATACCTTGAGTTTTGATTGATAAACATTAATAGAGTTGATGCTAGCAGGGGCTTTCAATGTGCTGAGAAATTTGTCTTGGCCTCGTCTACCTCTGTCATTCACTGTGAGAAGAGCATGTCCCATAACTATTTGGCTCTGGGTAAGGCGCTTGGAGCAGTCCTGTAACCAACCTGCAGCTTGGAGCTGAGCCCAGCTGAGCGCAGCTGAGCCCAGCCAGGATCACCCAGACCCCAGCCAAATCCACTGGTGAGTGGGGAAAGTAAGTTTGTAAGCCACTGAGATTTTGATTAGGATTGGTATGCAGCATTAATGCAGCAAAACCTGACATAGTCTGAATTATTCTCCTCCCACTCTTCATTTTGCTAACTTTTATTTATCCTTTGGGTCTCAAAAAAAAAAAAAAATCACTTCTTCAGAGAGCCTTTACCTGTACTCTCAATCTTAGTTATGCTTTTCCTCTGCATTAAGCATTTTCATAGCGTACTGTTCTCTCCCCTTATTAAAACTAATGTAATTTGTAATTTCATTTTCATGTTCATTTGTTAAAAATACACCTCCCATTATGGACTGTTAGCTTCATGAGGGTAAACCCTTGTCTGTTCATTACTGCATATATTAGCACTAAACACAAAACCTGACACATAGTAAGAGCTCAACAAATGTTAGTTATTATTGCTTATTTAATATATATCCAATTGAAACAGAATATTATTTTGCTATTAAAATTTTTTCTTTCAAAGACATTTCAATGACATATAACCTATATTTATGTAATTATGATCCAAATAGTGAGAATGCATGTGAATATATTCATACAAAAGGATTCAAAGAAATCATACCAAAGTATTAATAATGCCTGTCTTAGCGTGGAGGTATTAGAGTGTATCTTCATTTTCTTTTCTATAATTTTCTGTATTTTACATATTTCTTCCAATATATTACTTTTATAATCAGAATACACAATGAAAGTTATTAAAAAGAGAGGAAGAGATTAGTACTTAATTGTGCTTCTCTTAGTGATGTAATGAGAAAATTCTAAAGAACATCAGAAATCAGAACAAAGCCTGGGCAGCTGGCCAGAACATTCTGAGTTGCAAATAACTCCTCCTGGGCTTTTCTGTTCTCAGGGTTCCCCAGGGTCTGTTGTTCCCTGCCTGTGGGATGGTGTCTGACAAAGTACAAAAGAGACCAGGGTCAAGAGGAAGGGGTGGTCCCTCGGGGCTGGGCTGACCAGGAGGACAGACAGCAGAGTGAGACCTGACAGGTGGGAAGTTCAGACTGAAGTCATCTCAATGGATGGACCAGGTGAGCAGCTTAAGCAAAACCACGAGGTGCAATTGCCATGGCAATTTGCTTTCCTAGGGAAGAGATTGTGATCTTTGAGAAAATGGACAACTTAATTGCTGTTTGGATTTCACAGGCCAGAGGTTTCTGTGCTGGATTCCTTAGATCCCAGAGTTCCACAATGATGTCTCTTGGGGGCAAGGGAGAAGCTGGAAAGGCCTTCCCATCTCCTGACTTCAATCAAAGCAGATCCATGATTATCTGTAAGAGTCTATTAGAAGCAAAGGGTTGCATCACTTAAAAAGGTGGTGGGGAGTTTAAAATCAATAGTAATGATGAGGAAGAAGAGCCACTGAAGACTTTGAGGAGTGAAATGATTTGTTGTGCACAAAGCTGCCATGTTAACAATGTTCAATGAGCCAGGTTGAAAGAGACTGGAGGATGGGTACCTGTTGCAATCGGTGAATGATATAATGGTAATAATATAGTAATAATAATAATAATAATAAATATTGAGCCAGGCCCAGTTTGAAGTACTTTACTTTTATTAACTCTTTCATCCCTATGAGATAAATACAATATTTATCTCTATTTTACAGCTGAGAGAACCAAGACACAGAGATCTTAAATAATTCACCCCAAGTCACACAGCAAGAAAGAGGAGAAGCCAGTATGTGAGCGAGGAAGGCCAGTTTAGGGCCTTACCCAGAGGGAAGATAAGAAAACAAAGGTCCATGTAGATTGACATGACCTCCTTCACTATGCCTGCTATCCCTTGGTCTCCTGACCTTTGATCTGTGTCTAGTGGATCAGTTTATTACTCAGCCTAACAAGTTCCCAGGGCATGAAGGCAGATGAGGTGTGTTGGATGTGTCAGGGCAGGGGATGAAATGTAGAGTCTGAAATCCTGGGCTGCACCAGTGTGGATGGAGCCAGGAGGAGCTGAGGATGAGTGTAGTGGGGAGAAATGCTGAGTTCAATCTAGGATGGTGAAGGTCCCTGAGGGCCAGAGGGGTGGAATCAATGATTATAATAGCATCGACTGTTACTGTGGAACAGTGCTTCCAGATGTTTAGTGTGCATCAGAATCCCCTGGAGGCCACGTTAAACCCCGGATGCCTAGGCTTTCTCCTCAGGGTTTCTGATTCAGTGAGTCTGGGGTGGGGTCTGAGAATGTGCATTTCTAAACATCTCTCAGTGAGTAGCTCTGTTTTAGAGCATGCTCCAGTCTGCAAAGCCCTTTCACAGACACAATATCATGAATCTTCCTTCTTTTTAGGTATGTGTACTGCTGAAGCAAGCACATGATTTTCTTAAATACTCCCCCATTATATTTTTGTTACATTAGTGCTCTGAGAAATACACATAAAAACTCATTTCCTGTTTTTATCTGATGTTCTTTACTTTAGTCATCAAAACTCCTGGGTAGCTGTTATACATCTGTGTCTTTACATAATTTGTTCCTCCTGTTTGTTATGCTCTCCTCTACTCTGCTTCCAAATTTATCTAGTATCTTTATTTCATCTGACCCTACCCAATCTTATCTGATTGCCCCTATTCTATACTCGTATGGCATTTCTACCTTCCTCTGCTGAGCACAGTGTCTGGCAGAGTAAATATCTGATGAATTAAGTAAATGAATGAAATGACCTCTCCCTCATCAGAACTGCCATAACCTGTATCTCTTTTGTGGTGCATTCTTAATAACGCACTCTGATCTCTAGAACAGGAATGAAAAATGTGTTTCATCTTAGATTCTAGCTCTTCTCAATTACTGTGCGGAAAGATTTTGAGGCTAGATCTGAGATCAAAAAAGAGCAAGTGATTGATTAATATTGTCTGTCACAGGCTAGATGTGGGGAGTTGAGGTAATGGTGCCACATATGTCATTTGTACTCTAGAGTGACTTGATTTTCTTTACCACATGCCTACACTAAGGATGAGGAGTTGAGATAAAGGTCAATGACTAAGACACAACTGGGCCCAGTACATTTTGAGAAGGGAACATTGCAGGGTTAGGATAATCAGGGAGGCCTCTCTAGAGTGGGTGCCCTCAGCAAAGTGAATTCTCAGTTTCCGGGCTAACTGCTCAGACACCCCAAACTGATCCTCTTCCGATGGAAATCAGATTGACTGAGGAAATTTAAGATGTATGGCTCCAATGCCAGTGCCAAACATATAACCTAAGCTTCTTTCCTGTTGTTTAGACTTCCCAGAGTAGAGAGCCCAGAATGGGTATCTTGGCCCTAGGGAAAGTAAACAGATCTCAGCACCTTTTTGGACCAGAGGAAGTTTCAAATATCCTGGCTGGTTGTCAAGTAGAATTAGAGACTTTGGTTCAGCTTGTTCCCCATTAGAGTTACCACATATAGAGAGTGTTCTGGCACCAGAAGGAAGGCTGAGGGGCCAGAGCCAGGGAAACAGAGTGGTGGACAGTTACAAGTAAGGCTGCTGGGATGAACAGATGGAGACTCTGTAGAGCTCAGCTTCCTCTGAGGATGTTTCTAACCTAACAAGTTTGATTTTTATTTCCTATAGGCCTCAAATAAAAATTTAAGTGGATCATTTGTTCTCACTAGATAAAGATTTTTTACCTCTTGCCTAACTGGGTTCCAACTCCACTTTCTTAAAAGTTAAATGACCAGAATATGCAAAGCCCAGCACAAATTAAAGAAAGAGACTCTACTTCCAGCCGTTAGATCATGTAATATGGGAAATGTCTTCTTGTGCTCAGCCTTGAGGTCTCTCTAACCTAGATATTCTTCAACAGATGCCTTCACAATCCCCCAAACACACTAACCCCAGTGTATTCTTTGGCAAAGATTTCTTTTATCCTTCATGATCCAGTTTCTGTTCTAGTCTAGACTAATTCTAGCTAGGATATAAGACATACGTCTAAAAGTCTAGAACATCTTTGACATGCTATCATTGTATGTCTTCAAATAGATGTTTGATGTTAAAAGACACAGGCCTGTAGTACCAGATCATCAAAATCCACATAATTCAAGAGTCATTGTGAGCCTTTGGGTAGCACTGAGTGGAGATAATATTGTGAGTTGTTCCTACATGAAGTATTAATAAATAATATTTCATGAATATAAACTAGTGTGGAATTTATCAAAAGAGATGGCTATTTGTTACTCAAGGATGTCAAGTTTCCTGAAAGAGAATGATACAAGTAATAACATTCTATTATATCAGTTCTATGGTCAATTAATTTTGGGAAATTCTGCATATCATGCTTTTTCTTGGGAGCCACAAAACAGAGCTATCAAAGGCACCGAGACTTCCTGCAGGGACATGTCTCCATTTGACAATTTGGCTTGCTTTGCTTTTGTCCTACTTATTTAAGTAGACCGAGTGGTCTTTGAAGGCGAGAATTATGAGTTGAACCAATGAACGTCAGGACCGACCCACACTTAAAATTCTGAGAGGTTAACCCTTGCTGTCCACAGTCTCCTTGGCATGTCCATGACACCCTCCTCTCCCAAACAGGTCTCCTTTTAAGTGAAGTTTTAAGACATAACCCCTTGTTCTCTCCTGTGGTGGCAGCCTCCTCCAGTAGACATCAGAATGAGCAGCCAGGCTCTACTTTTCAGTCTTGGGAAGTTTGAACGAAAAATGGTTTTAAGAGGCCAGTTAGGATGCCTGAAAAAGATGGGTTACCATGGAGACAAGATAAGACATTTTCACTTTGAAAACTAATGGCATTTTTCTATCTAAAGGAAAATCATTCAATGGGTAGAGAAGGTGAATCTGACTGAGGCTTTTGTCAGCTACAGCTTTTTATCCCCATAGGTGTTGGTTCATGTGTTAGACAATGCTGAGTATTTGTTGGATAAAGTGCTATAAGAATCAAGTAAACAGGCTGGGAGTTGGGATACCTGGAACCACCGCTGCCTGGACATAACTTGTATCCTCCGGCAAGTCACATGATTTCTTTTAGGTCTCAGTTTCACCATTAGCTAAGTGCATGGCTGAAAATTAGCAGGAGCTTTGACATGCTCACAGAAATGCTGCATCATTCAGTTATAATTCCAGTAAGGTTTTTTTTTGTACCTTTCAGAAATTGACAAGCTGATTTTAAAATGGAAATGGAAATTCAAAAGGCCTAAAATATCAAAGCAATCTTGAAAGAGAACAAAGTGGAGAACTTACACTACATGACTTCCAGAATAACTATGAAACTACAGTAATCAAGACC
>NW_011888788.1:1973655-1975704 GCF_000151845.1 Pteropus vampyrus
AAGGAAAATCATTCAATGGGTAGAGAAGGTGAATCTGACTGAGGCTTTTGTCAGCTACAGCTTTTTATCCCCATAGGTGTTGGTTCATGTGTTAGACAATGCTGAGTATTTGTTGGATAAAGTGCTATAAGAATCAAGTAAACAGGCTGGGAGTTGGGATACCTGGAACCACCGCTGCCTGGACATAACTTGTATCCTCCGGCAAGTCACATGATTTCTTTTAGGTCTCAGTTTCACCATTAGCTAAGTGCATGGCTGAAAATTAGCAGGAGCTTTGACATGCTCACAGAAATGCTGCATCATTCAGTTATAATTCCAGTAAGGTTTTTTTTTGTACCTTTCAGAAATTGACAAGCTGATTTTAAAATGGAAATGGAAATTCAAAAGGCCTAAAATATCAAAGCAATCTTGAAAGAGAACAAAGTGGAGAACTTACACTACATGACTTCCAGAATAACTATGAAACTACAGTAATCAAGACCGGTGGTACTGGCATAAGGATCAAGAAAGATTTATGGAATAGAAAAAAGAGCTAGGAAATAGACCCTCACTTATACAGTCATTTAATTTTCAACAAAAGCAGGAAAGCAATCCAATGAGAATTCTTTTCAATAAATAGTCCTGGAACAACTGGGTACATATATGGAAAAATAAAATAAAATAAACATCAGCTCTTACCTCATACCACATACAAAAATTAATTCCAAATAAATCATAGAACTAAAATGTAAAAGCTAAAACCATAAAGCTTCTTAAGGAAAATGTCCCATCAACACGTAAAACTTCGTTTCATACATGTTCACTGCAGACCTCCCTGAGCCTTGTTCCCTTGCTCCTCTTTATCCTTGACGTGCCCCAGAGTATCTGTAGTGGTTCATGCTATTGAGCAAATATTTCTTAAGATGAAAGTGTAATAGTCTGTTTTTTAAACCACATTAAAATGCCCCAGTGTGGAGGAGGCTTTATCTGAATGTCCATTACTCATAAAATGAAGGAGCTGGTCCACTATGTGATCCCCTGGGCTCTTGTGGCTCTAAATGTTCTGTGTCTATTAAATAATGGAGGAATTGATGACTACTGGGTAAAATGCTCAAGATCCAGAAGCAAATGGCCCAAAATTTAGTCTGAGAATGTGGGTTTTGAGAGAATGTAAGCCTATTTGATTATGAGGCCACTCTGGGCTGAGCACAGTGGAACGCAGGAGAAGGGGTACTGAGACGGCTTCCTTAATAAGATGTTTGCTTATGTGCTGCCTTCCCAGGCAAACACTTATAGAGAACCCAACCCAAGGCACTTGCCCATACTAGGCACAATGAGAAGGAAAAGAAAACCCTTTTTTTCAATGTAACTGTCTTTAGAGGAATGGCCCCACTCAAAGCAGTTAAGAAAAATATTTCTTGGACAGTAACAAGTGGTAAAAATATTGTGGCCCAGTTATACCCCATCTATATCATTGAATGTCTGTCATGGTGCCAGCACAGGGTAATGTTAATGTGAATGGAAAGGAAGAATGAATAGAGAGAGAGGGGAGATAAGGGAAACCACTTCCTGAAAAGGTGGCTTCCGAGGCGTGGGTAGAACTTGCAGCATTTGGTGTAGCATTGGTAATAACATTGAACGAGGACTGCATTTCCCCCTCTTTTGATCTAGACATTGCTCAGAAGTCGGTTCAGGGGCTGAGAGAGAGAAACTTCCCCAGGGACCTGCCTGCCCTTTTCACTCCTGCCTTATTCACCATGGGAGCTGCCTGCCAGGGTTCTGCTTCTTGTGAATTATTTATGTCCAGACCAGAGTCCCTCCACTTTAATCATCAGCTTTTTCTCGATGTCTTGTGATTTAAATTCTCTTTGGGAGTTAGGACATGACATGAGACATGTGACCCAGAGAAGTGTGAAAAATGTCTCTAGCTCTCAGCTTTTGAAGAAATAACCCCACCTCATTTTTAATTCTCTGGGTCCTGATTGATTTCCTTGTTCATTCATTCAGCAATTATTACTGAATGCCTACTGTGTGCCAGTCAATGAACTAAACTGCAAAAGTTAATAAAAG
>NW_011888788.1:1975754-2002549 GCF_000151845.1 Pteropus vampyrus
TGGCCCAGTTATACCCCATCTATATCATTGAATGTCTGTCATGGTGCCAGCACAGGGTAATGTTAATGTGAATGGAAAGGAAGAATGAATAGAGAGAGAGGGGAGATAAGGGAAACCACTTCCTGAAAAGGTGGCTTCCGAGGCGTGGGTAGAACTTGCAGCATTTGGTGTAGCGTTGGTAATAACATTGAACGAGGACTGCATTTCCCCCTCTTTTGATCTAGACATTGCTCAGAAGTCGGTTCAGGGGCTGAGAGAGAGAAACTTCCCCAGGGACCTGCCTGCCCTTTTCACTCCTGCCTTATTCACCATGGGAGCTGCCTGCCAGGGTTCTGCTTCTTGTGAATTATTTATGTCCAGACCAGAGTCCCTCCACTTTAATCATCAGCTTTTTCTCGATGTCTTGTGATTTAAATTCTCTTTGGGAGTTAGGACATGACATGAGACATGTGACCCAGAGAAGTGTGAAAAATGTCTCTAGCTCTCAGCTTTTGAAGAAATAACCCCACCTCATTTTTAATTCTCTGGGTCCTGATTGATTTCCTTGTTCATTCATTCAGCAATTATTACTGAATGCCTACTGTGTGCCAGTCAATGAACTAAACTGCAAAAGTTAATAAAAGGACAGACACATAGAATTCTAATTTGGTGCAATGAGGGCAATGATAGAGATATGCATAGAACTTATGTGAGTACAGACAAGGAGACCTTAACTTACCACTCAGTCAAGGCCAATCATTCAAGGGCATTCTTTGTGTGGCCATGCCTTATCTTGCTACACATTTGACTGATTCTAGCCTATGTCATGGCTTTCGCAATAACTATTTACTATATGAAAAATCTCTTCTCGTAGCCTGGGTTGTCAGGGGTAAAGAGAGTGAAATGTTATTTAAATCATCTCTCTCATATATAGATGTCATGTGCTTTCAAGGAGCTGATTTATGCTCTATGTGTACCCTGTTGGTTTGATCCCAACAGAAAAACAAAATGTCAGCTAGCATACACACAGGTGAGAAAAATTCGCCTTTCACATTATATCCCAAAGTGATACACAAAGTGACACTTGGTA
This sequence comes from Pteropus vampyrus, assembly GCF_000151845.1. Lineage (NCBI taxonomy): Eukaryota > Metazoa > Chordata > Mammalia > Chiroptera > Pteropodidae > Pteropus > Pteropus vampyrus. The sequence goes on from NW_011888788.1 coordinate 1,976,824, forward strand.
AAAACCCCATTATATACCCTTTATGAGCATCATCTTTGTGAATAACTTCTTGGTAATCGAGTGATTTTTTTTTTTTTTTTAATCTAAGATGCAACTTTGAATGTGATCTCTGGTAGGTTTGATCTCTTCTTTACATTTAGAAAGAAACCACATAATTTCATCCTGAAAATCATTATTTTGTACTTTTTCTGGTTGGAAATGTGCGACTTATTTAGTTTACTGGGGAAGTAACTGTGCTATATTTGAAAATCCCACAATGTTTAAATGCCTTCATGCTGCTGCTTAATAGAATGGTTTTGAGGAAGTCAGATTGGTCAGAGGATAGATGTAGAGAGCTGAAAATATTAAGGGCTTAGAGATAACCCTTAAATTACTAATTTGTTAACTGTGTGTCTGGTGAAGCCACCAATTGACAAAGACACTTTAAAACAAGGAGCAGTTTGGGGTTTGGGAAGACTGAGAGCCTTTTTAAACCTGTTGAATTCAAGGTGCCCATGGGACAACCAAGTAGAAACATTCAGTGACTGTGAATCTGCTGTGAGTTGATGAGGGTCAGGGCTGGAGGGATGGGTTTGGACGTTACCAGCAAATGGGAGGCAGTTAAAACTGAAAAAGGTTAAGGTCATTGCAAGAGATTGAGAACAATGGGTAAAAATTGATCTTCAAGGGGCAGGCAGAGGAAGAAAAGCCCTGAAAAATAGAGAAGTCAGGGCCAGAAAGAGTGCAGAAGAGTGCAGTGATATGTCAGGGAAGGGAATAGAGGGTTTCAGGGAGGAGGGAGTGCCAAAAATGCCAAGAAATCCAGCAGGATTAGGACTGAACATGGTACAGAAGTAACATGTGACTTTTGTGGGAGGATAATTGGAATAAGTTTGATTCTGTTTTGTGGGTAAAGCAGTCATAAGTCCTCTGGATGAGTAGGAAAGGAAGGGGGTTACAGAGCAGATAGAGGGCAACCTGATACAAACATTATTGTTTCCTTGTTTAGAGTCTGAGAGAAATCTGCCAGAAAGACAAGTGGAAAGGGTAAAGGGAAGAGGATGATTGGATTAAGGGTCTGGCCTTGTACTGAGGAGGGAGGATGGCTGGGGGGATGTAGATATATGTATAAGGGGCAGGAGCAGGAAGTTGAGGTTCATGTCTGATGATTTATTTTTTTCTCCATAAAGTAGAAGGCAGGAGCATTTGCTCAAGTGATAAGTGGGGAAATAGTTGAGTAGGGGCTTTATGAGGATAAAGAAGGTTAGAATACTTGTTGAGGACGGTTGGACATGGGTAAGTAACAGACTTGTTTAATTCACGGCACCTAATGCTAAACTAAGTTTGGAGAACTTGAATTTGTAATATTAGTTTTCTTCACCAACCCTTGGCATTATAAAGAAAGAAAGTAGATTGGAATCTTGATCTTTGATGGGCATTTTACAGAATAGGTGAGGCAGAAGGATGAGTGTGCAAGGGAACTGAGGGTTCTGCTTATAGAATAAACCAAGAGAAGTGTTTGGGCTAGGAAAAAAAAACAGGTCAACATGCAGCTGGTAAAGAGGTACACGGGGGAGGATGTGTCAAGGGATGGGACCTCTGCGTGGTGGAAAAAGAGGAGTAGTGGGAGCCAGAGGTGGAGGGCAGACCACTCATACCAGTGCGTGGAGAGATGGAATTTAAGACTGGAAAGGAGCAAAGATTCAGGGCTTGGCTCCGAAAGTGAAAGGCCGAGACAAAGTATAGAAGCAAGAGAACAAGGACTGAGAGGCAAACACAAAGTGTGAGGATAGGTCACCTACCTGGGCATTGAAATCTCTCAGACAGTGTTAGGAATCTTCACAGAGAGAAGAAACCGCAGACTAGAGGCCAAGTGGTCAGAGAATGAGGGCGGAGCCAGGAGGCGAGTTAATGAAATGAATCAGGAACAACAGAGAGTGGTAGATCTGGGGGACGGAGGCATCAGAGGAGGTATTTCTCCTCGATGGCAGAGGACTAAAGGGGGTCAGGAGAATGACCTAGGGGTGTGTGGGTGGGAAAAAGAGACCACACTGAAGAGAACTGAGGAGGAATTGGGGTCCTCGGGGAGTATCCCTGAGGTGGTTTAGGAAATGGGGTTGCTTACAATGGAACCAGAGAGGCAATTGGGATGGATGGGACAGGGAGTTATTGAAGGAATTCGAGAGGAGGAAAAATGTAAGAGAGAACGAAGGAGCCCCAACTAAGGCAGGGACAGAGTTCCCCTTTTATGAACTCCAAGCTTTACAGGGATGAGAGGCATGATTGGAAGAGCCTCAAATGCCTTGACTCAGGGACAAGCAAGTTTAGTTCTAGATGTCCCCGAAGGCCCCAGTGATTGGTGATTTTGCCTCGGAAGGGGCAAGGATCTCTCTAGATGCTCAGAGCAGTGATAGAAGCTCCCAGTGTATAAAGAGATAATAGGGGCTCTAAATCCTCTCATCTGTCATGGTTTGAAACGCTCTTCCACATTTTCCACATGGCACGTTGCTCACAACAGCCTGATGGCTTCAGCCATTCAGAGATAATGACTATAAGGCTGCAAGACCTCAACTGCTAGTTAATGCCCAAGATAATGAAAAGGGAAGTTTGGGGCCCTGGTAACAAAGCTTGGCATACCCACAGCTTTGCTGAGGCTTCACCGTGAGCTCATTCAGCCCAGACATCTTGGCATGGCACAAAGAACACGCACAAGGATCGAATCTGACCTGTTTTTAAACTTGGATCCACTGCCTGGGTTCACAGGCAAATCTTTAACTTTTTGAAGCTCAGTTTTCTCATGTGTATAAAACAGAGCTCTTTTCAGAGATACAGTCATGCATTTATAGTTCCTAAGACATGGTAGGTATAAAAGTAAAGAATTTCCTTCTCTCATGCCTTTCCTTGATACCCAGATATAGCTTGGCTATGGAGCCCCAAGCAGCCACCTGGATCTCACCCAGGATTATTTCCAAAAGGTCTCAGTTCACATCTCTGCCCACTTAAAAGGAGGCTTTGGAAAAAAGAGTCTGCAGCTGCTTCTTTCCAACCAAACTATTTCTGCCCTTTATATTTCCTGCTCACTGGCCTCACTCAGGCGTGGGAGATCCATGTGGGTTTAATGAACAACTGTGCATTACAGAATTGAGCTCACACTCTAAGTAGAACCTGAATTTCAGTGGGATTTGTAGGCTGCGGGTGATAGGCTGCAAGCGAATTGGTCTGACCGTTGGATTTGCCTAAAACCCCAAGTGAGTGAGTGGGTAAAAATAGTCGCCAAGAAACCTGTGTGGCCCAAGTGACATTAGTTTGCAAAGAGACTTGCTCCAGCATTTGCCTTGGGAGCTGGTCAGGAGCTGATTCCATTGGACACTTTTAGAATCGGGAAGTAACCTAGTGCCAGGGGTGGGAATGGCATTTCCCAGCATTTGGCTTTCTTGTCCCTAGGCAGGCACAGGAGAAGTGAGAGGTTTTTCTTCTACAGAGGCCATGGCCCAACACAGCTCACCAAGATCAAATGAGGCTGGATGTAGCATGAAGTTCTAAGGTTATAAAATAAAATTTTAGAAAATCTTATGAGAAGAAAATAAAGCTCAGTCATCAAGTCCCAGTAGTTAAGAGTAAGGCCACTGGAACTGGGAGGGGGCTCTGGGTGGCCAGACTCCAGGCTTCATTCTTTTCCTAATATGGAGAGACCATGGGATATTGTCATTCCCTCAGGGATGTCGCAATGAGGACATGGAAATGGAAGGTTTGAAGAAAGGCAACAAGGGGTCCATCTCTACTTCATGAGGTGCCACAGCCTCCCAAACCACACTTTGGGCTGCTCTTAGAGTCAATAATGAAAGGAGGAAAGATTATGGTTCAGAACCCAAGAGCCCAAGTGTTGCCTTCTCTATAGTAGGCAGGACAGGAGATAGGAACTTGGACCCGCTCCCCTGAAGAGATGGGCTGAAACAGGCCACCAAGCTCTTCCTAGGTAGAACTTACAGATAGCTACATGCAGGTGACCGTCCCTGATATCTTTCCTACCCAGCCCATCCAGGGCTATAACACCTTGAGAAATTCATCATTCCGTTGGAGTTAAGCATCACAGGGCCAAAAGGCCTTTTAAGAGTGGTAACTCTACCTAGGACAACTTTACACATATAAGCTGACCAGCAGTCTCCTTGCAGAGAATATGGAACCTGAGAGGGCATGCGTTTGAATAGCGTGGTGGGGTAGGGGCCATTAGTGGATGTGGAACTGTCTGGAGCAGAGTGCCTGACTTATTATTGGCACTCCAAGAACGTTGGTTGAATATGCATGGTAACTTATCTAATAAAGGGTTTTCTTCCTTCTTTCCTTTTTTCGTCTTCTATTCTTGGTCTGTTCACATGAAATATTTAACTTAGATCTCTGGTCTAAAATTAAAAGCCTAGGTTAGAACAAGTTTGCAGGAATGAATCACATGCTCTCAAATAGTTCTTTCTTAGAATGGTCGACCACAGGAAGAAATCACCACTCATGAGCACGATTCAAGGTCACAGTGAATTATTTTCCTTTGTTTCCATCCCAGTTATAATGGCCCTTGTTCTTAGTTCCCAGAGAAAAGATTGTCCTGGTGTTTCCCACTGATTCTGGCTTTTTATTCCTCCTGAGTACTCATATTTTTGAACCCCAAATTCTAGGTGGCAATGAAGGGCTGTTGTTGTCATTTCACACCACACATGGATTAATAACTTCATGATTTTTTCCTGAAATCAAGTGTCTCCAAGACAGAGAGAACTGTGTTGTAGGGAGGAGAGAATGGGGCAGTGACCAGGGAGCCTTGTCACACTTAATAGATCATCTTTATTTTCCTTGGTTGTAGGAGTGGGGTCACCGGGAGGGTCTGGTGATTTCTTCCTGTGGTCGACCACATTGGACAGCTGAAATGGTTTATTTTTAGTGGTAAGAGAGGAAGAACTTCTCAAGATAGGACTTGAGCCTATGCTCTGTTCTGCCAGTTCAGACTTGAGGAGGCCGGCAAAATGGGCTGGGGTTTCTGAGACAGAACAAAATCTGCATGGCCAACTCAGATGGAGGTCTGGGGGGTGGCAGCTGGTCTCACTATAATGCACAAGGAATGAGCTTTGTGGGGTTCTGGATACGGTCCTCACATCCCTTCCAATGCATTTTACAGCAGGAAAGACCCATTTCCCTTCTTATTTGTCTTTCTTCTCCCTAACTCCTGACCCCTTATTCCCACCAGTGACTTTGATAACTTTTCCCAGCCCTCTCACTGCTAATGACAACCCTTGAGGCCTCACAGTGTTGACAAAGAATGTGTGTGTGGAGGGGGGGATTCATCTTTGGAACCAATGACACATGAGCTGAGTAGATAGTCTTTATGAAGTGTGGCTTTAAAATCATGAAAATGCTGTGCAGTCCCCAAACTTGGCTCTGCACTGCCTGGCATGCTTCCCGCAATCGCCCCATAAGAATAAAGCATTTCCACAGACAGACGGTGTGAACGTGCAGATCTGAGACCTGGAGATCAGTGAGTGCCTTATCTGGGAGCAGTGGCCAGCTGGGACCTAGAGAATTAGCTTTGGTGAGTCAAAGGTTGCTGTATGTCTTGGGTCTGTATATCCTGGGTCTGAAACCCCTGTTCAGGTTTGTGTCTCTCTCCCTGCTTTCTGCTCTCAGAAGAGGCCTTGTACAAAGAGAGGTACTGACCTTGAGGCTCCCTCCCTGGGGCCTTTGCATCTCAGAAGATGGTCTGTGGAATGTGAGTTGCTTGCATGCAGGGTTTTTAGGACCATAAAGGAGGCCAGGAGAGACTTTTTGGTGCTGTTGTTTGGGAATCCAGCTGGAGGGACCCTGACTTCTTTGCTTAGGTTTAAAAGCTGTCTCTTTTGGGGTCTTAGGCAGGGTGGGCCTCTGAGAGAAAGACTTTAGCAAGAGGTCTGCCAGTGGGGTTTTTCTTAGACTTTATTTTTTAGAGTGGTTTTAGGTTTACAGCACAATTGAGTGAAAATATGGAGATTTCCCATATACCACCTGCCCCTACATACTCACAGCCTCCCCAACTATTAAAATCCTGTACCAGAAAGGTGCCTGAGTACTACCTACATTGATGATGAACCTACATTGGCACATTATTATCACCCAGAGTCCTTAGTTTACATTAAGATGTAAACCTCTTAATGTTGTACATTCTAGGGTTTAATAAATGTGTAATGACAGGTATTCATTATTATGGTATCATAGAGTAGTTCTACTGTTTAAAAATCTCATGTGCTCTACCTATTTATGCCTCTCTTCTGTAATCCCTGGCAACCACCGATTCTTTTACTGTCTCCACAGTTCTGGTTTCCCCAGAATATCATGTAGTTGGAATCACACATATTTACCCTTTTCAGATAGGCTTCTGTCAGTTAGTAATATGCATTTAAAATTTTTGCATATTTTTTCATGGCTTGATAGCTCATTTCTTTTTAGTATTGAATGATATTCCATCGTCTGGAGGTACTACAGTTTATTTGTCCATTCACCTACTGAAGGACATCTTGGTTGCTTTCAAGTTTTGGCAATTATGAATACAACTGCTATAAACATCTGTGTGCAGGTTTTTGCATGGACTTAAGTTTTCACCTTCTTTGGGTAAATGCCAAGGACCACAACTGCTGAAGCATATAGGAAGAATATTTAGTTGTCTAAGAAACTGTCAAACTGTCTTCCAAAGTGGCTGTACCATTTTTCATCTAGTGGTAAATGAAAGTTCCTGTTTCTCCTCCATATTCTTTCATTTCTTTTCATCTTCTCCAGCATTTGGTGTTAGTGTTCTAGATTTTAGCCATTCTAATAGGTGTGTAGGGATATCTCATTGTTGTTTTCATTTACATTTCCATGATGACATATCATATGAAGTATCTTTTCATATGCTTATTTACTATCTGTGTATTTTCTTTGGAGAGGTGTCCGTTAATATCTTTGGTCCATTTTTTGATTGAATCTGTTTTCAAATTGTTGAGTTTTAAAAATTCTTTGTATATTTTAGATAATAGTTCTTTTCTCCTCCTCTGAAGCTTATTTTCTCATTCTCTTGGTGGTGTCTTTTGCAGAAGAGAAAAATGTAATTTTAATGAAATTCAGCTTAACAAGTCTTTTTTTTCATGGATAGTGCCTTAGTGTTGTATCTAAAAAGTCATTGCCAAACCTAAAATTATCTAGATTTTCTTTTATGTTATTTTCTAGGCATTTTATACTTTTTTATTTTTATTTTTTTTGTTACATTTAGGTCTGTGATTTATTTTGAGTTATTTTTTGTTAAGGGTTTAAGGTCTGTATCTAGAATCATTTTTTTTTTTTTGCCTGTGGGTGTCCAGTTGTCCAGCACTATTGGTTGAAAAGACTATCTTTGCTTCATTGGATGGCAAAGTCTAGACCTCTCTTTGAGCAAGGTGAAATTCTTTACTATGCAATAATAATCACTTGATGTCTTAAACCATGGTTTTTCCTCACCTATAAAAAGAGAATAAAAAAATTCCCACTGCTCAAGGACAATACGCTGGCTAAAGGATACATATGAAAAGCACTCAACAGCTGTTGTTATTACTTTCCTTCACAAATATAAGATAGAGCTCGGCTATTCATTGGCAGAATTGGCATCAAACTTAATTATTATATTTTAAACCTCAGTCTTCTGTTTCTGTCCCTCCTTTCTCTCATTGTCACTATGTGCCTTGGTCTCTGCGCTCGCTGGTAGTATCATGCCCTGTGTCTGTTGTTTCGAAAAAGGAAACAGGCTCAGTGTTTGGAACTCAGTATGTGCCTCCTTTTAATTCCCTTGTTCGCATATTTTAAAATGGGCTTCTAAATGAAATATCTAAGCAATTCACAGAGCAAAGAAAAAATCACAATGACAATTAGAACATATTTTTAAAAAAATTGAACTAAAACTCCAAACAATCATGTATCAAAACTTTTAGTTATAGCTAAAGAGATACACTTAATGAAAGTTAATATTTTAAATGCTATATTAGAAAAAGAGAAAGGCTAGATCTTTATTAACTTATAATTCAACTTGAAAATTATGAAAAGAATAGCAAAATAAATCCAAAGAAGCCTAAGGAAAGAAACATGTAAGGTAAAAACAGAAATTTGTAATCTAGAAAATATACCATTAAGAGCACCAATAAAGCTAAAATTTGGTTCTTTGAAAATATTAACAGTTAAACTTCTGGCAAGATTAATCAATAAAAAAGGAAAGAACAAAATTAAATAAGAGGAAAACTACAAATGTAGGAAAAATTAAAAACATAGGAAGAGTGTTAGGAGTAACTTTTTAATAATAAATTAGAAAACAGATATGAAATGGATAAATTTCTAAACTTCTAAAAATACCACTTAAAATGGACTAGAGAGGAAATAGAAAACATCAGTCTTCTATAACTAACACTTGAAAACATTGATTAACCAGTTTAAAGCCTATACTAGACTCTGATGATTTTAAAGTCAAGTTTTATCAAGTATTTAAATAATAGATAATTCCAATCTTATGCAAACTCTTTCAGATAATAGAAAAATAGAGAACATTTCTCAATTAATTTTATGATAAGGGTTAAATGTTGATATCAAAACAAGACAAAGACAGTTAAAGAAAGAAACATTTTTGACTAATATCACCTATGAACTTATTTGCAAAATCTTAAACAAAAAATTATCAAGCCAAATTCAGGAAAATGTTATGACCAAGTTGATTTTATCCTAGTAATATAAGAAGATTTAACATTAGAAATCACATAAGAAATTAAAGGATAAAAACCGTGTGATCATCTCGATAGACGTAGGAAAAGCATTTGATAAAATTACAAAGCTATTCATTATTAAAAGCTCTAAGCAAATTAAGAATAGAAAGAACTTCCTTGACCTGATAAAAAGCATTGGTAAAATGGCAAAATTAGAATGTCATATCTCTTTTCTTCTATTCAATATTGTACTGAAAATCTTAGCCAGCGAAGTAACTCAAGTAAATTAAATTAAAAGTATAATAACTGGAAGATAAGAAATAAAACATTGTATATAACATTGTCTGTGTCAAAAAAGTAAAAGGATTTTCAGATAACAGTTTATTAAAAATAAGAGTATTTGGCAAGGTTCTGAATATAAAGTCTAAATACTAAAGATGGCATTTATGAAAGCAACATTATCTAGGAATAAATCTAACAAATGATGTGCAAAAGCATAGAAAAGGTATAAAACTTTATTGAAAGATATTAATATATTAACCTAAATGAATAGACAGTATGTCATGTTTATGGATGCAAAGACAATGTCATGAAGACAAAAATTCTCCACAAATTCTTCTATAGATTCAATGCAATTTTAATTCATGAAATTTGATAAGATGATTCTAAAATTTATATACAAAAACAATGGGCAAAAAAAAAATAGGTTATATTGTTTTGAAGAAGAACAAGGTACAGAATGTTGATACCTATTCTAGATATCAAAATGTATTCCAGTACTATAGTAATAAAAGCAAGGTGGGGTTGGTTTGGGGATAAAGATGTCAACCAAATGATCAGAATAGAGACCTGAGAAGCAGACCCACATAATATGGAATCTCATTCATGCCACCGTGATCACTGCAGAGTAGTGGAGGAAGTTTGAATTCCTAAATACTCCATTGTTTTTTCATGTGGAAAATGTAAAATTGGATTTCTGTCCCCATATCATACACAAAAATCAGTTCCAAATAGGAAAAAAACCCATACATGTGAAAGGTAAACTATATAACTTTTATAAACAATATAGGGGAAAAAAATAATGATTTGGGAGTAGAGAAGAATTTCTTAAATAAAAATCACAAAAAACACAAGCACTGTAGTAAAATCAAGAGCGTCTTTCCATTCAAACACCCAGTAGAGTGAAAAAGTAGGCCAAAGCTAGGATGAGATATTTGTAACACAAATAAGCTACAAAGGATTAATATCCATATCTAAAATATATAAAGAGTTTCCACAATCAATAAGAATGTAATATACAACTCACTAAGAAAAGTTGAGAGAAAGGGCAAGAAACAGTAACAGGCATTTTACAGAAGAGGAAACTTAAATGGTCCCTAAACTAAAAGTAATATATTTATCAAAAATTTGGTACATAAAAGAAGTAAGGGTATGAAAATGGCAGTGTCAGTTAAGAGTTCTAAATTAATATATTGATAATTTAAAAAGTATATTATTTTGATTTACAGACTTTAGCACCATAAAAACTGCAAATAAATTTAAAGTTTTTGCTGCTGGGGAGTGGGACTGAGGGCTAGGTGAAGGAACTAAGTACTCCTATATTCTTCTAAAAATATGTGCACTTAAAAATCAAAGAAAATATAATAAAATATTCCACTTTAAAAAGCAAAATGCTAAATACTCTAGAGCAAATATGCCCGAAGCAGGCAGCATCTGCATATAAATATATCTATAAAACTTTACCAAGGGATATAAAAGAAGAATTTAATAAATAAAGGGATTTACAATGTTCTAGGATGGGAGGATAATGTAAGGATGCCAGTTCTCCTCAAATTAACCTATAATTTTAACATCTCTCCAAACAAAAAAAAATTTCTTTAGAAGATGATCTAAAATCCTTTAGAAGACTATTAGGTAAAAATAGCCGAGAAAAAAAAAAACAGTAAGAGTTATAAAGATTTCGTTTATCCTAAAAATTAAGATAACATAAAAATTCAGTAACGTAAGTATTTTACTCCTGGTGGAATGGTAGACAGATTAATTGTACTAAAATAAAATGATCAGTTGAACTCATCAAAGAGCATAAAATGTGATATCCACGGTTGTGGGGAAAAGAACATAGTTTTGCGACCTGGATTTATTTGGAACCAATGGTAAAGTCTTACATAGTGCACATATGATGATGAAAAGAGTATGAAATAATTTGTGGAATATAATCTCATTTTTGGAAGAATAACTAAACACATGCACATACACACACACAGATGCTAAGAATAAAAACAAATAATTACACTGATTATCTTGGGTTGTTGGCCATAAGTAGCTTTTATTTTCTACTTCATCAGCATTTTCTAATTTTTTTAAAAGAAGAAACTCAATTTTCAAAAATTCAGCTAGTTATTTTAGGAAGTATAAAGTAGATCTAAATATTTCTATCAGATATATTGAAAAACTCTTAAAAACACTCTAAGTTTCTGAGATTCAACCACCCATATTTCTTTTTTATTTGTGTGACAAAGATATTAAACATGAAATTGTGCTCTTCGCATTTATTTAACTATTCTCCTTAAAGTACTTGCACTGCATTATTTTAAGCAGTTAACAACAAAAAATCGATGAATTTCCATGCAAAACAATAATAGATTATGCTTCATTATATAGAAATGTATTTGTTCAAAACAGCTCATTCCCCAACCACATCGGGCCATCCAGTGTTACTACCTCTGGCTACATGCACATTTTCTTAACACTATTTTTTCTAAATTGCTCCATGATTTTACAGAGTCATTCTTTTAAGCTGAAATTTTCCGTGTTTGGTTCTCTACCAAAGGTGATTTCATTTAGGAAAGATTAAAAAAAAATGTATAGTCCAAACTGTCCAGTCATTTTTGCAGTTATATAAGGATGAAGAAAACACTCTATTTGAAAACCAATTTAAAAGACTTTTTTTTTTCCCAAATAGTAACTCTAAGTGGCTTGTTTGGGGGAAGTTTAATATTTGCATCCCACCAGTCCCCAAACAGCGGTTTCATTTTTAGAAACAGCCTACTGTTGATTTCAATTCTCTGCTTTCTTTTTTTTTCTTCCTTTTCTCAGTTTTTTTTTTTTTAAAAAGGGAGAATATGGTGTATTGGGTATCGCTCAGGGCTAGCGTTAGACGCTGGGTCTGAGCTGGAGTACAAAAACATAACAACCGCCTGACTTGTCCATGCCATTCAAAGTCCCATGTGTCTGCTGAGAACCCTGCTGCTGTAGTGAGCATCATGAAGGTGTATAGAAAAAAGCTGGCTGGAGCTTTCCAAGCTCTGCGAAATGCAAGCAAGGCACACTGACAGGCAAACTCTCTAAAAGGTGTTTTGGTCTCTGTAGGTTGCCGGCTTACACTGAAAAGCCTGTGTTAGCAACATTTACCTCACATTATGAAAGACGACAAAGACAGACCAGTAAAATGAACTCATCAGTAAGTCAGTACAGTGAGCATTACATTACAGGGAACTTTTAGTGGGCGAGTCTTCAGTTTTTTTGACCAAAACTCATTTACATTGAGTGACTATATCAAGGCTATTGTGTATAGTTACACAGGTTGTGCACTGCACGATTTGAAAGGGTGCCTTTCACGGACCCCTTGGCCAATCTATCCCTCCCAGTCCCACTTGCCAGTGGAGAACTCCACCCAACCTTAGAGAGGAAGAAAATTGAAGCTTATATCAGATTTTAAAATTATAAAATTTAAAATTTAAGCCTATATCAGATTTTAACACTATAAAACTATGCTCTAGGCACTTAAAAATAACTCAGTAATTTTATTACACATAACTTGAGATTTTGTTTGGAGTTACTCATATCATATAAGTTCAAAAGAAGCACATCTAATAAAGTGACACTGGGCAAGAAAATTTAAGGGAAATTACACATACATCTGTTTTAGCAATAAGGAAGTGGATGGTTATATGAGACCAAATGCATATATACCTTAAGCTCTGATTGTGGAAGATGGTCAGCCAAAAAACATTACTGATGACAATATGCATCATTATCTACCATAAGATTAACCAAGCAACTACGAAAACAGAAAAATAAAACCAAGGAAAATGTATAAATACAAAACAAGAAGTCCCTTAATTAGAAACCATAACCAAGTCAAGACAATGATAAAACGTTTACATAGTGTCCGCTGGGTGCCTGGCACTAGTCTCAACATTTTGCATGTATTAACTTATTTCTTACATGTATTAACTCATGACACAACTTTGAGGTAGATATTATTTTCTCTATTTTACAGACAAGACACTTAGAGGTCAAAGAATAGCATGGATGGCTTTAATTAGTGGCCACCCTGTATCCATGGCCTTTGCTCTATAACTTTGTAGTTTTCACCCATTATGAATACTGGGAGAGTTTTGTGTCTTGCTTTGGCCAATAGAATAGAGAAGAAGCGAGAATAAGCCTGGGTACCTCTTGTAGGATGGAGGAGGTGAAGGAGAGCTGATGCACCCTGGCCAACAGGCAGCCAAGCTGATTCTGAAGCAGAGTCCTCTAATTCTTAGTCATTCCCAATACTGATGACACACAGACAACGAAGACTGTTTTGCTGCACACAAGTGCGGAACTCTGCAATTATCAATGTGTGAGCCATATTTCATAGAAGAATACCAAATCCGAATCCTCTGAACACGCTAATAACAGACCAAATTACCAGAAAGTTGCTTACTGGTAAGTAACCCTTATTAATGTATAAAAATATTTGAAATTGCACATCAGTTTACTATAATAACTGAAGAAGTGACTTGTCATTCAGGATGTTGAAACTCACCAGCCAAAGACCACCAGAAACATACTTATGGTCAAACAAAGTTAAGTTTATTTAGCTGTTACAGAAAGAGAGAGAGCACATGATAGGACCCATGAGATGTCTTGCTAAGACGTCTTTATTATAGATTTTGGATTTGTACTCAGTGATTCTTAGGAAGGTTGAAGGGAGTTGGGGGTAAGGTTTGGATTGGATATGTCAGGAAGTGAAGAGCAATCTGGGACCAGAAAGTGCAGGCAATTTGATGATTGGGTATCTTGGTAATTTTTATCTAGTAGGTGGGAGGATTGAAGCAATACTAGGGAGTTGTCATTGGTACAGAAGAAGCAGTGACTCCTATCAGCAAGCAAAAAAAAAAAAAAAAAGAAAAAGAAAAATGTTTATTTTTATGATTGTGGTATGGCTTTGTCTCTGCCTTGTTTCAGGCATGGTCTCAGAGTGGCCTTGTCTGAGTTTTGTTTATGTTCTGTGAAAGTTGTTTATGTTCATTTGGGAACACTTTGCTTCAGTCTAGCTGTTAGCTGCTAGCTTTCAGCTGTTGGGGCCATATTTTACTTTCTGAGGAATCACTTGGAGACCACTGGTAGGAGCGCTTCTGCAAAAATGAAGAAGTGTCCTGAGAGCAGTTCATTCTAAAGCATGTGAGTTGCGTGTAGGTTATTGCCCGAAAGGTCCAGAGACGAGACGATGGAAGTAGGAGGGGGCAGCTGTCGAGAGGGAGGCATCTGCGAGGAGAGGCTACTGGGAATCGGGAGTTTGACCAGGAGCCCACATACTAACCTTGCCTCTGGCTGTGATTCTGAGAGGGGACTTAACTACCAAAGAAATGAGTAGTTAGAAAAACATGCAGACTGCCTGTGGATAAAGATAGAATCAAGCCAGCCAGGAAAACAGGAAAGACAGGACCTGGGGTAAAGTATAGTGAAACTAAGAAAAGGAAGCAGCATGCTGGAAAAGGCAGAGGACTAGCCTGGTTCTGAAAATAATCACAGGCAGTATCTTGAAGAAGATTCTGGAAATTGTGTGGTATTCTCGGAAGCATGCGTAAAGACAGGGCTTCTGAGTATCAGGGAAGAAAAATCATGAAGAGATTACAGGTAATTATGCAAAGACACCTGAATAAGAGCAGTGGAAATGTACAAGATTCAGAAGGATTTAAATCTTTTAAATAATTCTACAAATGCTAAACTTAGAATCACATTTGAAGGTAGTAAAGAGATTACTTGATGATGTAAGAGCATAGATAAATGATACACTGTGCAAATCTGAGCACACAGGAAAAAGACAATGAGGTGAAAATGACAAAAGAGAATAAATAGAAACAGAGGTTGGATAACGGAAAACCCAAACGTGGGAAATTCTAAAGGAAAGATCCAAACAAATGGAGCTAAAATTAATGTTTCAAATTTCCTCAGTTATAACTTCCCCCCATTTCAATCTTTCTGAAATTAAAATGTGTCCGATGTCTTATAATTTGCCTACCATTTTCCCCTCGAAACTAGTCAGCGATGTACCTTTTCAGTTGACGTCATTTTAGAATCAAGGAACTATGTTCGAGGAAGAAAACTTCCTTTACCAAAAACAGATTCAAGTATTGCAGATTGAAAAGGGTCACTTGAGTTCCAAGGAATATAAATGGAAAATACCCTAAATTAAAGATTTCTTGGCGAAAATTTTTAACTCTTAGAGAAAAAAATTCTATGAGCCTCCAGGCCTAAATATCATATTACCCACAAATGAGCACGTGCCAGGCTGTCTTCCTACTGCCCTCCAACAGCAAAAGTTAGAAGTTCACAGAGGTTGAAAATTGTGGCCCAGGAGCTTTTTACTCAGCCAAGTTGTTGATATTTAATAGTTATAAAAAGACACTACTGGGATATACAATGTATATCACTCAGGGTTCTCCAGAGAAACATAAACAATAAAATAGAGAGAGTAAGAGAGAGAGAAAGAGAGAGATTCATTTTAAGGAATTCGCTCATGAAATTGTAGAGCCTGGCAAGTCTGAAATCTGTAGGGAAGGCTGGCAGGCTGGAAACTCAGGTAAAAGTTCTCTTACAGTCTTTTTTAAAAAATATTTTTTTATATTTCAATTACAGTTGACATATATACAATACTATATTAGTTTCAGGTATACAACATAGTAATTAGACATTTATATAACTTACAAAGTGATCACCCTGTTAAATCTAGTACCCATCTAACACCACACATAGTTATTACAATATTATTTTCTCTATTCTCTATGCTATACTTTACATCCCCATGACTATTTTATCAATTAGAGTTGACATACAATATTATTTTATATTAGTTTCAAGTATACAGCACGGTGGCCACACATCCTCAAAACCTACGAAGAGATCCCTCAACCAGTCTAATACCCACCTGACACCATGCTTAGTTATTACAATATTGTTGACTGTATTCCCTGTGCTGCACTTCACATCCTTGTGATTATTTTGTAACTACCAATTTGTACTTCTCAATCCCTTCACCTCTTTAACCCAACCCTAACTCCTTCCCATCTAGCAGTCACCAGTTTAGTTTGTTCTCTGTATTTATGAATCTGTTTTCATTTTGTTTGTTTGTTTACATTGTTCTTTAGAGTCCACACACAAGTGAAATCATATGGCATTTGTCTTTCTCTGCCTGATTTATTTCACTTAGCATAATACCCTCTAGGTCCATCTGTGTTGTTTCAAATAGTAAGATTTCATTTTTTTATGGCTGAGTAATATTTCATTGTACCACCTCTTCTTCACATTGTCTATTGATGGGTACCTAGGTTGCTTCCATATCGTGGCTATTGTAAATAGCACTGCAGTGAACATGGGGATCCATATATCTTTTCAAACTGTTTTTTTTTTGTTTTGATAAATACCCAGAAGTGCAATTGTTGGGTCATAAGATAGTTCTATTTTTAATTTTTGAGGAAGCTTCAAACTGTTTTCCATAGTGACTATACCAATTTTAAATCTTACCAACAATGTGTGAGGGTTTCCTTTTCTCCACATCCTCACCAATACTTGTTGATTTTTGTTTTATTGATGATAGCCATTCTGACAGGTGTGAAGTGTTATCTCATTGTGGTTTTAATTTGCAATGCATTTTTTCTGATGATTAGTGACATTGAGCATCTTTTCATATGTCCGTTGGCCATCTGTATGCCCTCTTTAGAGAAATGCCTATTCAGGTCCTCTGCCAATTTTTTAATTGGATTATTTGTTTTTTTGGTGTTGAGTTATATGAGTGCTTTATAAAATTTGGATATTAACCTCTTATCAGATGTATTAAAGACAAGTATTTTTTCCCATTCATTAGGTTATCTTTTCATTTTGTTAATGGTTTCCTTTGCTGTGCAAAAACTTTTTAGTTTGATGTAGTCTATTTGTTTATTTTTTTTTCTTTTGTTTCCCTTGCCCAAGGAGATATATCAGGAAAAAAATATTACTAAGAAGAATGTTAAAGAGTTTACTATCTATGTTTTCTTCTAAGAGTTTTATGGTTTTGGGTCTTGTATTTAAGTATTTAATCCATTTTGAGTTTTTTCTTGTATATGGTGTAAGAAGGTGGTCCAGTTTCATTTTTTATTTGCATGTATCTGTCTAGCTTTCCCAACGTCATTTATTGAAGAGGCAGTCTTTACTCCATTGTATATTCTTGCCATCTTGTCATAGATTAAATGACCATATAGGTGTGAACTTATTTCTGGGCTCTCTATTCTGTTCCATTGATCTATGTGTCTGTTTTTCTGCTAGTACCATGCTGTTTTGATTACTATAGCCTTGTAGTATAGTTTGATATCAGGTAGTATGATATCTCCAACTTTTTTCTTTTTTTTCAAGATTGCCATGGCTATTTGGAGTCTTTAATGGTTCCATATAAATTTTAAGATTATTCATTCCAGTGCTGTGAAAAATGCTATTGGTATTTTGATAGGGATTGCATTGAATCTATAGATTGTTTTGGGTAGTATGGACATTTTAATGATGTTAATTCTTCCTATCTATGAGCACTGTATATACTTCCATTTATTTTTATCTTCTTCAATTTCTTTCTTCAGTGACTTATAATTTTCCGAGTACAGGTCTTTTATCTCCTATGTTAAATTTATTCCAGACATTTTATTGCTTTTGATGCAATTGTAGATGAGATTGTTTTCTTAACTTCTCTTTCTGATAGTTCATCATTGGTGTATAAAAATGCAACTGATTTCTGAATATTAATTTTGTATCCTGTTACTTTACTAAATTTATTTATTAGTTCTAACAGTTTTTTGTAGAACCTTTAGGGTTCTCTCTCTATAGGATTATGTCATCTGCAAATAATGACAATTTTACTTCTTCCTTTTTAATTTGGATGCCTTTCATTTCTCTTTTTAGTCTGATTGCTGTGGGTAGGACTTCTAATACTGTGTTGAATAAAAGTGGTGAAAGGGGATATCCTTGTCTTGTTTCTGACCTTAAGAAAATGCTTTTAGCTCTTCCCCATTGAGTTGATGTTAGCTGTGGGTTTGTCATGTATGGCCTTTATTAAGTTGAGGTACGTTCTCTCTATTCTCATCTTGCTGAGAATTTTTATCATAAATGGATGCTGGATTTTTTCTGTGTTATAGTCTTGAGGCAGAATTCCTTCTTCTTGGAGAAACTTCAGTTTTTGCTCTTAAGGCCTTCAACTGATAGGATGAGGCCCACATACATGGTGGAGAGTAATTTGCTTTACTTAATACCAGCTGATTGTAAACATTAATTACATCTATAAATAACCTCATAGCAACATCTAGACTAGTATTTGACCAAACAACTGGGCATTATATCCTAGTCAACTTGTCACATAAATCCTTGATTAACCACAAAATGTCAACTTTCTTCAAACAAGTGTCTTGAAGGTATTTTCTAGATAAAAAATGTAAAATTGAGAAAACCATGGTGAAAAAAATATTGATGACACAAATCCATTAAAGTAAAAGTGTGAAAACTGTATATCTGTTTCTAGAATTGAGTGAAAAAACCAAAAATATTCTTGAAATGAAAATGCTCTAATATTAAAAATTGTATAGTAACTATAATTTAGATACAAATCCCTAGATTATATTAACAAAGGAAAGGGAGGGAAAATAAAAATGAAAGTCTTATCTAAGATTGACAGAAGAAAATGGTACCAATTTATATACTTGACTCTGAGAGTTATTGGGAAAACGTATTTCAGTAATTATATCAAAACACTAAATTAACAACTATCATTAATTCATGCATAATAAGAACTAATTCATGCTTCTTAATCCTTGGCTGCCAGTAGAGTCACCTTGAGAGCTTGTACACATCCTGATGCCCTGGTGACACCCAAGACTGGTTATATCGGAATCTCTTGGGATGGGGCCCAGTCACCAGTAGTGTTTGTATCTCCTCAAGTGATTCCATATTCATTCAGCCAAGTTTGAGAGCCTCTGTCCTTGGCCTTTTCTCTTTCTTATGTTTCTTTGGGAGGGATATTTTACTTTAGCATAAAATTTCATAGATACTTTCCCCTCTACCTTTCCCCTGAGTCTCCTTTTCAGTCATTCTTGGTTATTTGGTTACAATCTGCAGATCGCTGCTACTCAAAGTACAGTCCAAAGACCAGAGACCTCAAGATCTCTTTGGAGCTTGTTGAAAACGTGCCTTTTCTATTACCCTGCCTTCTTAAGTGGGCTTCTTGACTCCTAATCTTTTCTTCTTCAAACTTTTAACAGAATGCTCTTTCTAAAATAAAAGGTGATCATGCCATAAGTCCTTCAATAATCAATCAGAAACTCCATGTCTTAAAAATCTAGGCCCTGAAAATGGAGTTCAGAGTTCTTGAAGGATAGTCTTCTTTACCTTATCTCGAACTTTCTTCTCAGCCTCATTTCCCATCCTCCTAACTCCGGGTACATCAGGCTACTAGCCATCCACCAAATAGGATAGACACTTTCATACTTCAATTCTTGGACTAATGTTTTCTGCAGCTGTGAATGCCTCTTGCCCCATTTTTTCACTAACTTAGAAGCCTTCTCCAATCTCCCAGTCAAAAGGAATTTCTCTTCTTTCTTGTAGCCCTGGTTTCATTCAGTCTTATGTGCTGCTAACTTGTATGTTTTTCCTCCTAGATTGTTAATTCTTGGAAGGGAGAATCTATGCCCTTCAGCCCCTGATTCTCCAGTGAGTGATTGTAGAACAAATGTTGTAGGTTGCATTCCAAACGTCTGTAGGCGAATTCTTTTAGCAGGGTCAAGCCACCCTACATTCCATGGGCACAACAGAGGGCAGGGCCAGTCCACATTTTATTTCAATAGTAATTATTGCAAAGGGTCTCTAACTTTGGCTTGTTAAGCAACTCCTTGATGTTTTGTGGAAGCTCCATGCTCTCTCATTATCCTCATCTTTTATTCCATACTGAAATAATTTATTCCACATATTTGCTATTGCCCTGTCCTGACACTTTATTCATTTCACTCACATTGACTTTTCCTGGGGACCCAGTTTGTCCAAGTTGGATACAAGAAGTGAATCAACTTTCTAAAGATGATGACTCAACTTCTTTTAAATCTGGGGACAGTATTGGAAGCTCAAACTAAATGTCTAAGTAATTGCCCAAGAACTTTGCTTAGGGAGGGGATGTGGAATTTCACTGTCAACTGATGAAAACATTCATGCCTTTTGGAAGTTTCTAAAGAGAATAAGGCTGTCTGCCTGTATGTTTGTGCACTCAAAAGGCAATTAATCTATTTAACAACCAAACAAGGCTGTCTCTACTTAGGAATTATACGGATCAGCACAGATTCCTGGAAGAGCCTCTGTAGCCCAAGAGTCTGACAAAGTAGCACACAACCCAAGCTGTCCAATTGTGACTGCCAGGTCCCTAGTGCTTGGACTAAACACAGCAAAAGTTGACAGACAGAGATGACTCTGGAGGTGACAAAGCCCTAGATAAAAACCATTAAGGAGGACAATATATTTTCCCCAAAGTCTGCTTTTCTGCATAAACTGATCCAAATATTTTACTCTTATCATGCTCTCTTCCTCTTGTAGACAAGTTGTTTACTACTGTGGTATAATGCTGTTATTTACACAGAGCCCCCAGGCCCAGTTCCCAAGCACTAGGAGCCAGATTCTGCGCTTGTCCTCTTGATCAAACTCCCACCTTGTGCTCTACCAAACTGAGAATAAACCAAGGCAGAGGACGAGATGAGATCTAAGAAACAGGGAATCCAACCCAGGAGAAAAGCAAATGGAATCTCAAAATGATAGTAATGAGAAATCTCAGTATTACAGCTGCTCATCAGGTCTAAGGTGTTACCAACTCAAAGAAAAGGAGAATGGAATTTCCAAGAGGGCATGTCTCCAAGACAAAATAGAAACTATAGATTACTTGATGTAATTTATCTTTAGAAAAATCATTTGAGAAGCTATTAGAAGATATGGGGAGAGTGAGGAAAAGGTAAAAAGAAGTCTAAGCAAATTAAAAGCAAGGCAATTATTAACCTCAGGAAAAACAAAAATTAAGAAAAGAAACATCATTGTAGTATCCTACAGTGCTTGGCTGAATAATATTTGTATAAGCATAACAATGTGAAAACAGAATACTATTTAGCCCCAAATAACATATATTAAGAAAAATGCATTAACATAGGAGATTTTAATTCATTGTTCTTGGTCCAAGACAGATAAAGTGAACAAAAATTAACTAAGGATATAAAATCATAAAATATCTATAGGTATAGATGAATTCTGTACCGTAATAAAAATGAGTACGTCTTCTTGACAAGTGCACATAATTATTTGTGATAATTGACCCATATTAGTTACTAGGAAAACCTTAATAAATTCCAAGAAGCAGAAATAATACAGATAGCATTTTTTGATCACATTGCTATCAAACTAGAAATTACGAATATCAGAAAAAGCCTGAAAATTAAAAAATAAAACATACATCTTATTTAAACTCTTGAACTCAAATAGTAACTCTGTAGACAAAAGCATCTGCATCCCTATGGGCTTGTTAGAAATGAAGAATCTCAGATGCACCAGACCTACTGTGTCAGAGTCTGCATTTTATAAAATACACAGAGAATTTGAAAGTGCATTCATGTTTATCTATTCCTATGGAGTGAATATTTGTGTCTCTTCAAAATTTATATGTTAAAATTGAATTCCCAATGTGATGATATTTGAAGGTGAGGTCTTTGAGAGGTAAGTAGGTCAGGAGGGTGGAATGCTCGTGAATGGGATTAGTGCTCTTAAAAGAAGAGGCCAGAAAGCTAGCTCACTCTCTTTCTACCATCTGAGGATACAAGGGAAAGTCAGCTATCTGCAAACCAGAAGAACACTCTCACCAACTTGACTATGCTGGCACCTTGGCCTCAGATTTCCAGGTTCCAGAACTATAAGAAATACAGTTCTATTGTTGATAAGCCATTCGGCTTATGTTATTTTATTACAGCAGCTTGAGCTAAGATACTCATTATTTCCCCAAAATAATGATAATTAAAATAAACACCATAACTATGGGTCAAAAATGGCAGAGTACAGAAAAAAATATTAGCCTTAAATATCTATATTAAGAAAAGTAAAACAAAAAAATAAGTGCATTAAAAATTCAACTCAAAAAAATTAGGGAAAAACAAATTAAAGTAAAAAAAAGAAGGAAGAACTTCATAATGATAAAAGTAGAAATTAATGAGTTAGAAAAACAGTAGCATTAAAGTCTATTTCTCTTGAAAAAAATTAATAAAATACATGACAAATAGAAAATTTAATAAAGCAAAGAGAGAGGAAGCACAAACACAAAATGAGCAAGGGCAAAAGATAAATAACCTCAGCAACAGACTAAATATTTTTCAAAATTAGACTGCACAATTCTATGCAAGTAAAATTTAAATATGCAAATGTAAATGAAATTTTAAAATCTGGATGACATAAATAATTTTCATGGAAAATATAATTCATTAAAACCACTCTCTTGAAACACAAAGACCATGTGGTCCAATCTATATGGATCAATTTTTATCGAAGAAATAAAGAAAGTTTTTAAAGAATAAGCCTCCATCGACTCATAGAACATGTATGCAGGCCCAGATAGTTTCACATAAGAATTCTACCAATCCTGTAAGGACTGGGCATTACAGTGCTATTTGTACTTATCCAGGACAAATAAGAAAAGAAGAAGGGTTTCCAAATTATTTTTTATAAAATGAGTATAACAGTGACACCAAAACCTAAAATAAATTGTACAAGAAAAGAAAAACTACATGTTGATCTCACTTGCAAATATACATACTAAAGTTTTAAATATGACAACAGCTATTAGGACCAAGCAGTTCATTAAGAGAATAGTATCACGACCAAGAAAGATTTATTCATAAAGGCAAGGATGATTTTATATTTTAATAAATTAATAGATTTTTGGAGAAAATTTTTTTTAACATAATGATGCTAAAAGGGCATTGACTCATTCTTAAATTTAAAAGAATTTTAAAAATAAATTAACAAATACTGAAACTAGGAACATAATAAGGATGCCCACTTCTGTTTAACATTGTACTGGAGGTATTAGCCCTCCTATGGACAAAGGAATGATATCTCAGGTAGAAACCCCTGAAAAGAAAAGGTTAAATCATCATTCTTTGTAGATGGTATGACTTTTACCTGGAAAATCCAGGAAAATTAGCTGAAAATCTCTATGAACAAAAAGAGGCTGCAGTAAATAAATAGGCCATAAAATTAATATGTGGAAATCCATAGCTTTCATATAAAACAACAGCCATGAGTTAGAAAATACAATGACAGATAATTTTGTTTATAGTAGAAAGAGAAAGTATCAACATCTAAATATAAATTTAACAACAAATATGTAAAACTCACATGAAGAAAAGTTTAAAATGCTCGTGAAACACCCAGTGTAGACATGGATTCTCTATTGTCTTTTGGTTTGAATAATTGACTACCTGATGTCTATGATGTCAAATCATGGTCAATACACTCCCTTCCTGGTGATTTTGGGATAGAACATGAGACCCAATGCAGCCCATTGGGATGTGAGATAATATCTGCTGATATGGGCAAAGGTTTCTCACTCTTAAAAGGAGTCCTGAGGAAGATAGATGCAGTCTCCTTCTTTCTCTAGACCTTGTCGTGTCTGGATAGGATACTTGATCCTGTTTTGCAACCATACTAGGGTCAGGCTAAATGCAAAGCCAGCACAGCCAGGATGCCCAGGGGAGACATGGTAAGAACTGGGCTCCTTGATGACACTTGAGACACTGATTATGCTATGCTTCGAGCCACCACCTGTGGACTCCTGGTTATAGAAGGCAATACATTTCCTTAGTGTTTTAGTCCCTTTAAAGCAAGTTTTCCTGTTACTTGCTGTCATAGCATTCTGCTGGTGCAATCTGTCCTTCCTTCCCTAGAACCAAACTATTTTAACTACTGTTGCTTTATAATGGTTTACTATACAGTGAGCTTGTCTGGAGTCGAGGGGATAATTCTTTAACATTCTTAATTTCTTTTTTAAGCAATTTAACCAAATCATTCCTACTGAGTTAATTAATTCTAGCCATCTAAATTTCTTAATAAAACTTCTACTTCAATGACTTTCAAATTTATTAGAAATCGAATATGCATTTTATATTTTAATTTTAAAAACTTCTGTATAAACTCAATCCCTTTTATTCTCTTTTTTCATTTTGAATATGGAATTTTTAAAATTAGATTTTCCAGCAGTTGGTCTATTTTACTTTTTAAAGACGCTTTCTTGGGATTCATTATGTATTCATGCTATCACTTTCTGCTGCTGGTTTATTTATTTTTTGCTCTTTTTGTTTCCTTGGATGCATTTTTCTTTTCTTCATTTTTTAAGTTGAAATGTATTTTCTTGCTTTCACGTTTAAAAATATAATCTATTCATTACTACAGACTACTTGAGAACAACTTTATGAATATCCCATAATTTTTAATATGAATTATCCGTATTTCATCATTATTTGGTAATTAGCTCACTTCATTCTCTTGATTTCCTCTTTAATCTAATAATTATTCAAATTATCATTATTTGTTAATTAGCTCACTTCATTCTCTTGATTTCCTCTTTAATCTAATAATTATTCAAAGAAAAAAGTATGCATAAAATTTATTTACCTTTTGTTATTAGTTTCTAGTTATGTTATACTTTTATTTGAAAACATGGACTGCATATATTCACCTTTCTGACTTATGACTTTTGTTATTTTCTTGTGGCTGACTATTTTAAATTTTTACTTTTTAAAAAAATGTTGTGGTCATTTAGAAAGAAGGCACATTTTACAATGCAAATGCAATCTATTTTATAAAACAAATGATAATTTTATAATACAAAGTTTGAAATAGTCATGAACTCTATTATTATACTGTTCCAATCATTTATGCCATAATGAGGGCAAATATGACAGTCTGAGGAGTTGACGTCGGCAAATTTCAAGGTTAGAACCCATAGTTAGGCATAATAGTAATGGTGTGAGTGCCCGTGACCATGGATTTCTCGCAATAAGAATCTGCAGGAGGGAGGAAGCCACTTGTGAATGGAGATACAACTATATTGAGTTTGACTGTCCTGCTGGGAGCTCTATTTGGTGCCTGGCATAGAGGAGCCGCTCGATAGTGGTTTTCCTTCATGAAATATGGATTTTCCCCCTAGACTGTTTGGTTGGAAATGAACCATGCCAAAGGCAGTAAAGCTAGTTAGCTCAGGGGGAGAAACAGCCTGAGAAAGAAAAGATGCCCTCATGGACCATCTTGAATTACTCTTGAGTTGTCGTGTGGGCCAAGAAGAGGACAGAGCTGGTGATGTTTGAGCAACTCAAACATGTTTTTTAGTCAAGGATCCAAAGAGTGGGATAGGTTTTTGTTTTTGTTTTTGTTTTTTTTTAAATAAATTATTTTATGAGGACTGGTATATGTTGGGCAAAGAGCAGGAAGAATCAGGTCCATGTCCTTTGGGCTCCCCATTTCAGAGAGCCCTAGCCCACTTCCAGGTGTATCCCTCTGTGTAAGGGCTTTCTGCAGGTCCCTTGGGGACTCCTCTCCCTACTCCTGTTGCAGGCCAGCTGCAAGTGCAATCTCTCTTGGAGGCAGCCCTTAACAAACAACTATATAAATACCTGAAATCTCAGGATCCTAGTGTGAAAGAACTCAGGCGTGTGCTCTACACTTGCTATCAGAGTTCCCTA
>NW_011888788.1:2004159-2035011 GCF_000151845.1 Pteropus vampyrus
AATACTGAGAGCACAAAAAGGAGAACTAGATAAATTTATAATTATAATGGAAATTTTAGCATAACACTGCATTCAACAGCTGCAGAATGCACATTCTTTTTAAGTGTACATGTAACGTTTGTTAAAGCTGACTATATGCTGGAATGTAAAGCAATTTTCAACAAAATTCAAAATACCAGTATCCTAAAGAGCTTCTCTAAGCCTCTTAGCACTGGGGAATTAAGCTTAAAAACTATAATATTCAGCCACTGGGTTGGATTTTGAGTGGAAGATGAAGAAAAATAGTAAGTAGGAGCAACTGGCTGCAGTGAGTAGCAGAAGAGTCACATCAGATTAAAAAGCAGCTTTTGACAGACAAGTATCCAAGAGCCATGTGCTGTCTACTAGAATACAGGGCATTTGAAAGTAAGGGATGGAGCAAAGGACAGGGCTGAAGTCCCCAAAGGCAAACCTCATCAAATTTATAATTCTGTTGGGGGCCAGTCACTATTGAGAAATACTGGATATGCTTCTACATTGCTGAAATTACCTAGCAGATATATTCTCTTTCCATCATAAAGCAAATCTTTGGTCTATTCAATGTCCATTTGCTGAATGGAAAATATCACAATATTGAATTCCTCTACTATCTGAGCTTGTCTCTGTTGAATATTTCCAATAGCCACCAGTGTGTAGTCTCTTGGGCCACTCGATGTGAGGCTACTGAAGAAACAAATGCATCTTCCAAATGTGGTAATAGTCAAGAAATATCTTAGCAAGCAAGAGAAGCTGTGTTGGAGTGTAATTTGTTCCACCAGGGCTGTGGCATTTAGGAAAAAGGGACTGCAGAGAATGTCATGGTAAGTTTAAATATGTTTTCATTTTTAAGTGTCAAATTCCAGTTTCTCCTTGGTTTGGCAAGCTAATAAAGAACTATCCCAAAAAGAAAGATGCCAACCCTGTTTTGGGGCTCCCTCTGCTCTGCATCCTCCACTGCAGAGTTTTGCTGAAATTCTTTTCACAGGATGCCATGCTCTGTACAGATTAGGGAACTAAGAAACATTTCTTGAGTTGACTTAAAAAATGCGGAACATATTTGCTGTTTCATTAAAGCTTTGATGGCATATTACACCCAAAGAAACATCATCAGCTTAACCATTTGTGCTTCTACCCTGGTTTGATAGAATATTTCTTGTTATTTGATAAGAGTTTATGAGAAATTTCAAAATAGGATTTATAGTGCAATAAAGAAATATTTGCTTAGAACTTTCCTTTTCAACATAGGATCACCCATGGTTCTTGGAATTTTTCTTACTTAAATCTGAAAGGCTCTTGATGGTCAAATCACAGTTCACAGCTCCATAGGTTTGCCCATTGGCAATGGGGCTGGTTTTTAACAGAGACATTAGAGATACGAGAGGGTGACCATTTCGCTACTTAGCCTACTAGAAATATTGCAATTAGCAATGCCCAGATCATTTTAGCCTGGTTTAATGCAAGTGTGATTCCTGTGGCAAATTCCAGAGCTAAGAATATGTCCCCTGGTCCTGAGCTGCCCAGCACTCAAGTCTAGTAGCCCAAACCAGGGTTCTAGCCTCTGCTACTCTTTTCCTACAGGGCTGGTTCCTTCTGATGTAATCCCTCTTCTTCTTTATTGTATTACTCCCCAAGTCATATCTGTTCCCCAAGGTTATAAAGTGAAAGGCTTTCTGGGGTGACCAGGTCTCCACATCTTTCATCTCACTCCTCAGCCCACCAACTTTCCTGCCCAGTAAATGGCATCATCCTGCACAAATGAAAGCACGAGTTTGCCAACTTCTAACTGATTGGCCCACAAGGTTACTTGATATTAATTATTCATAGGACTGTCCTAAGTCTTATGTCCACTATTCCCAATCTTCTTTTTAGCCTTTACTTGAGATTATCCTGGGGAGACTTATAACCAGCAGAAGGTGATCAAATAGGCAAGGTTTATTTGCCAATAATCACATTGAGAAAGGGGCTTTGTCACCTCCACCAGTCCAAAAGTCGTGGGCATTTCAGGGTTTGGACATCTCAGTGTTGGGAATTATTTCTCGTCCTCCTTCTGTGCCAGTGCTGGATTACCCACATAGCTCTTAATCCACATTCCAGACCATCTAAAACTTTGCCTCATGTCCCAGTTTGGTTTTGTGTGCAGGGAGTAGGAAAGAGGAGAGGATGCAGAGGTGCAAATAAACTGCTCCTGTGTGCTAAATAAAATAAATCCAGCATTTTTGCATGATAAGATCAATGTCATAATCCAAGTTTCCACTCCATGAAGCCCTAACCCTCCGGCAGAGCAGGCAAACAAAAGGAAAATAAAAGAAAATAAAAAATATCTCGAATAAGAGGCGATTAGCACCTATAACGTACAGTAGTAAAAGTGAGTTCTATCTGCCTAATGTAAACATTTAAAAAATTCGCATGTGGTTATGCTCGATTTATCTTTAACTAATCCAATTAAAAGCCCAGTTCCAGAGTTTTCCTCCAGAGTGAGTTAAGTCATCAAATCTCTTATGGCAACCATAATAAAGTCAGTAAGCAACTGGAATGATTAAAACAAGAAGCTAGTTAAGGGCCTTGGAGTGGCTTAAAATAAAATCTGACTCCTCGTCAAAAATGTACAGAAAGGTGCAGTGTGGCAGGAAGCAGGAAGGAAAATTTAGATCTCTGTTCTATTTTTGGTCATGTTCTAACTTACTCAGGACTGCATGCTGGTCACTTAACTATTTAGGCTGTGTTCTGTCATCTCATCTCTGAAAAAATGGGGAGTACCTTTTCTGCCTGCTTCTAGCAATTGTATAAGGCTCAGAGGAGAGAGCATATCTGGAAATATATAGAAACAAAACTGCGTTTTAGAGCACAGGGTATTATGGTAATAATTACAAATGCTAGTTATTAAAGGTAATGGGGAGGGTGATATTTATAAAACTGTTGCTGGACTATCACTGCAGTGTGCATAGAAGTGAGCCAGGCTTGGTATATTTTAAATCCCAGGAGACCATGAAATGTCAATATTTTATTGACAGAGCAAATAGGTTAAGTAATATAGAAATGGGAGCTCTTTAAAGTAGTGGAAAGTGTTGGTTTGGTCCTTGTGAATGTAGCTTTGTAACCTCGGGCATGCTGGTGAATTGAGAGGGAGTTCAGGCATGGGGGCTTTTGAGATTGGAGATGGGGGAAGAAAAGGAAGGAGGGGTGTGCTATGTAATCTTAGTCCATGTAGAGGCATGGAAGAAGCAAGTGGGTGGCCCATTTTTTGTGGAGACAAGCATGGTATAACCAAAGATTGAACTGTTTATTCCCAGCCTCTGTACCAAACCAGTGTTCCTCAATTTCCTAAGATCATAGATTCTTTTGAGAGTCTTATGAAAACCAAAGAAATTTCATCTTGGGAGGAGGGGATACATATACATGGGTCCATGAAATTATACACCTGAAAGCACAGGTGTGGAATATTGTTTAGAAACCCAGAACTAGGCTTTATGCTACAACAAACATTTTTATTTATTTTTCTAGCATTTCTTGAGCAGGATTTCTGAGCTGCTCATAGAATAGTTGAGCTTTAATGAAGGAAACCATCTAAAATGTTACATAGTTTGGCTGACAGCACAAATTGCATTCACTAAAGTAAGCCTGGCCTTATTGATTATTCATAAAGAGGACAAAATGATCATGTGCTAGAATGTTCATGTGCTAGAAGGCTGCAGACTCTGAACATGCCCCCACGTAGTCTCAGGTTTGGCCCAAATGACACCGTACCCTCTCATGCAGATTCCTACATTGGCCGAACCATCTCCATACTTAGGCCTCAAAGAAGGTACACAATTGCTCCCCAATTCTGGTCTCAACCAAGGACCTACAGTGAGCAAATGACAGGAGGAACCAATCCCACAGGCATCTCTTGGCCATCACAGACTAAATACTACCTCCTGGCCTTTGAATGGGCTATCCCACCCACCTAAAATGTCATCTCCTCTTCTGAATCTGAGTAAAAGTGGGAATGAATGGGCAGGAATGTAAACAAAGTACTTTGAGATATGATATACTACAGGATAATTTAATATAAATAACACAGAATCATAAATCTTAGGGTTGGTCTACTCCTGGAAGTCACTCACTCTGTCCAACACCAAGACCTATAGCAACTAATAGTGATGATAACACTAATGCTATTATCATTGGTAACACAAGCAATCACATCTTCTTGAATACTGATCTGATCCATCTACTTTTTTGTAGGGTAATTACTTCACGCATACACACACACACACATACACACACAAACACACAACACACATATTTAGACAAAGAAACGTAGTATAAGATTAAAGTTACATACTTTAGCTTAAAAAATAATCAAAACAGTCACAATTTGTACTCCTGGATAACCTTGAAGAAAATAAAGACAAGAATCTCAGATAATTTAGAAACACAAACGTACACACACACATACTGATAGCTCATTTTATTCTGGGGAGATGGCCAAACCTTTCAGTTTTTGTACTATGTGGCCCAAGAAGGTGGGGGAGGGGTCTTAGTGAAAACATTGTTTTGTAATCAAAAGAATGAAATGAGAACCATCTTTTACATATGACCTTGCATGTCACAGAAGTCTGTTCTTATCCATCAAATGCTTATCCATCTGCCATTTAACTACTTGGATTTCCCCCTGCCCCCCAGAAACTGCCTCTCCACCATCACTAGATTTTTCTAACTCCTCAGGTATTTCCAAAGACAAGGGTTGACTCCTGCCCTCATCCCAGAGAGCCATGTGAAGATTTCTCTCCATCTCTGCTTTCTCCAGACCCATCCGAAGATCAAAGGGCACTGGAATGTACAAGTTCTCCAATAGTTGCTCTAAAAAACATTTCCCTGCAGTGTTGGATTTCACTACTAGGCCCTTTATTAAGAGACATGGCTCAAGTTGGCATAGATGTGGGACATGTGTACACAGCCATGCTGCCAAAATGACAGCTCATTTTACTAGCTCATTTTTTACTGTAGAAAAGGATTTAGAAATGGCTTAGGCATCACATTATTGTCAAAGTCTTTGTGTAAAAACCTGACACATTCTTCTTCAATGACAATTTATGAAAGACAGCAAAAAATTATGTGCTAGATGTGTGGTTTATGGATTCATATAAACCTGTGTCTGGAGGTCATTTCCAGTGATGGAGAGGCATCCTGTTCCATAAAGGAATAGTCTAAAGCAAGGGGAAAAAAATACTAATGTAGTCCATGTGGTTATAGTTTCTCTGTTCAGTCTTGTGAAACTTTTTTTTAAATTTTAATTAGTTTCAAGTATACAGTACATTGGTCAGACATCTATATAGTTCATAAAATGATCCCCCCAATTGCTCCCTCTCTCCCCTGACTTACTACCTAGCCAATGTATTAATGCTAACTGCATTCCCTATGCCATGCTCCCCATCCCTGTGACCATCCATCAGCTACTAATTTGTACTTCTTTAATCTTTCTCCCCATTCTACCAGTTCCCCAAACTCCCCTCCCCTTTGTCTGACACCAAATTGTCTACTATATTTGTGAGTCTGATTTCGTAGTTTGTTCTTTTTATTACTTAGATTCCGCATATAAGTGAAATCATATAGTGTTTATCTTTGTCTGTCTTAAATACCTTCTAGGTCCATTAAAGCAATATCTTTTTCCATCCCCTTTCTTTAAGTCTCTGTGTGTCTTTTAATCTGAAATGAGCCTTGTAGGCAGCATGTGTAGGGGTCTTGTTTTCTTATCCTTTCAGCCACTCTATCTTTTGGTTGGAGCACTTAATTCTTTTACATTTAAGGTACTTATTAATCGGAATGTAGTTGTTACCATTCTTTATTCCTGTTTTTGATATATGTTTTTTCTTCTTAAAAAAGTCCCTCTAACATTTCTTGTAATACTGACTTGGTGGTGATAAATTCCTTTAGCTTATTTTTATCTGAGAAGCTCTTTACCTGTCCTTCAACTCTAAATGATAGCTTTGCTGGATAAAGTATTCTTGGTTGTAGGTCCTGGGTCTTCATCATGTCAAATAGTTTTTGTCAAGCCCTTCTGTCCTGCGTAGTTTCTTTTGAGAAATCACCTGCCAGTCTTATGGGTGTTCTCTGATAGGTAACTATCTGTTTTTCTCTTGCTGCTTTTAATATTCTTTCTTTATATTTAACCTTTGGCATTTTAATTATGATGTGTCTTGGTGTTGGCCTCTTTAGATCCCTGATTTGGGGGATTCTCTGAGATTTCTGGGGTTTTATGTCCATTTTCTTCACCAGATTAAGGAAGTTTTCCAACATTATTTCTTCAAACAGCTGTTCGACATCTTGATTTTCTTCAGTTACGCCAATCAGATGAATATTTGGAACCTTACTAGTGTCTCATATCCTCCTTAAATTATTTTTATTGTCTTGGTATCTTTTTTCTTGCCATTCTGATTGAGTGTCCTGATTGGCTTTCCTGTCCTCTAGATAGGGCATTTGATCCTCTTCTTTATTCACTTTGTTTATTCCTTTGTTTATTCCATTTAATATACTTCTCATCTCAGATAATGTGTTCTCCATTTCAGACTAGTTTCCTTTTATAATTTTCATTTCCATTTTTATGTTTTTTATTTCTTTGTTGGAGTTCTCTACACTTCCTAAAAGTTCACTGAGCATCTTTATAAAAACAGTGTTTTGAACTCTACATCTATTAGATTACTTGACTCCATTATATCTGGCTCTCTGTTCTGTTCTCTCATATGGCTTCTGCTTCTTTGTCTTCCCATTTTGGCTGCCTTTTCATGTCTGTTTCTATGTACAAAGCAAAGCTCCTAAGTCTCCCGATCTTATTAGTGTGGATTTGTGAAGTAGGTGTCTAGTGGCACAGTCCTGAGAGAGGTTTAGCTGCAGGACAAATGTAGTCCAAGCCTCTGCCCCTTAGGGGCTACCTGTTAAGATTCAGCAAACAATCCACAGATGCTGTGCTTATAGTTGCCTCAAAAGGTCACAGAAACTGAGGCCAGCTGCCTCCAATATGAGCGTAGGTGCTGCACTGGATGCTCCTTGGATGTGGATGCTACCTGGATGTGGCTGGGGTGGAGCTGCGAGTTGGGGGGAAGGAGGGGTTTCAGGGAATCCTTGGTGGAGTGACCACTGTTATCCAGTTTGATTGACATCCCGGCTATGGCGGGGCTGTGTCTGGCACACTGGTAGCGGGAAGGGCTCAATAGAGAACAATGGTTATTGCCAGCACTTCTGTACCTAGTGAATCTCCTCAGCCCTCACTCTGACAATGTCTCCTGGTAAGACCCTGGTGCCCCCTGCACACAGCCGAATCGGGGGCACTGGTGCTCAGAGCAAGCAGGTCTGTCACTGCGAAAATCCGCTCGTGGACACGGCCCCTTTAAGAGGCATCTGCCGCTACCGCAGCCTCAGTCTCTCAGCCGCTGGAGACCGGGCAGCCCTGAGTCCTCACCCTTTCCTACTTTCTGCTGTTGCAGGGTGATTTCTTGGATTTCTCCTTAGTTGTATGGCTTGTTCATCCCAGGCGATTTTTCCTTGCTGCTGTTCCTTGTTTCCATCATAATTTGATTTGGTTGCCAGAGGGATGAACAGAGCCTCTATCATATATACCATTTGTTTCTCCTGTCTGTTTAGTTATTTTTTACTTGATGTTTTACTGTGCTACCCCCCAAGATGTTCCACCTAAGCCTTATATTTTCAAGGTGCTGTCCCCATGACAGTGTCTCACCTTCTCCTCCCCATAGACCTGTGAGGCTAGCACTCTTTCACATGTTACAGATGATGTATCTCAGAAAGAGCACTATGACAGTCACTTCTTGCTGTTTATAAAAACCAATTTCTTCTTCTTTCTGGGCACATAGCTAGACTACATTTCCCAGCCTCCTCTGCAGTTCATATGGCCACGTGACTGAGTTCTAGTCCATGGAAGGTGAGTTGAAGTGATTGATGTGTGCCACTTCCAGTCTTGGTCCATAAAAACCTCCCACATCTTGTTGTCCTTTTCAGCTGCTGCATTGATAGGATGGTACTATGGAAGCCATTTATGGAAACATCAGTTCTTAAAATGATTGTGTGAAGCAGACACACACACGCATGCACACACACACACAAACACACACACAAACACACACATGCACGCACGCAGCACCTTCCTGCTGATCTGGAATCTTTCCAAACTATTCTGTGAGTGAGAACTAAGTGTCCAAGTGTTGAGCCATTACATGTTTCAGTCTATGTATCACCAAAATCTACCCTGGCCAACCAAGCACAAAATTTTGTACCCTAAAGTGGAATGCTGCCCTATTCAAGACTAAAATTGTGTGGCACTGTTGAATCAGGCATCAGTGGTGAGGTAACACATACAGCAGGAAGAAAGATGATGACTCACATTATGTGGTGGCAAAACATTCATTAAAAAGAAACCTGCAATGACATGGAAGGTAGACCACGAGCTTGTCGAGTCTGTGGCGCTAAAGAAGTTACATCCAGCATGATAGTGTGTATCGGCCGTTGCTGGGTTTAGCAAGGTATTACAGCATTACGAAGAAGAGATGAGCTCAAACAAGTTCGTCTTGTTACAAACAGAGAGTAAAAGGAATAGTGAAAGTTCAGAGACTAAGAACCTAAGGAAAGACCTACTGCTTTTGTACCCTAAATCTTAAAGGATATAACCAAAAAAAAGCTTTGAACAGCATAATTTCATTAGAACTTTTTAGTAAATCAAAGGAACTTAGACCTGGGGCAAAAGTCAGGCTGAGAATGTGGCCTTCTCAGACTCATTGCTTCCGTCAGTCTCAATATAAGTACACTATATTGAGAAAAAGAGAGGTATGGGTTTAGAAGCAAAGAGATAAAGCAGACTTGAGGAATATGTTCAGGAAAGAATATAGGGCATTGTTTCTGACATATGGAACCAACTGGAAGCAAATTGAAGAGAAATCTACCTCATTTTTGAGGAAATTGTTAGAGAAATAATGAGCCTGCTGTTAAAAGGATGTGATTGTAAAACTATACTGAGGCCTCAAATTTGCAAGAGTCCGATGAATTCTAGGAAAGTTATGCCGCCTCCCGAAACTGCATCCTTCTCAGTGCCCACTGCAGATGGAGCCTTGGAGGAAAATGGCCAAGAAGACTCTCCCGCCACCTCGAGGGCAGAGTCCTCACAAGGCCTGTGTGGGAGGCTCCTGTCCCTACTGTGCATCAGTGACTACAAAATGTTCCTCTCTTTTCTAACAAATGGGAGCTTTTATTTTAATTATCTAGTTCCTGTTACACTGTTGCGTAGTGTAAAGTCTCATTCTTTTTTCCTGTGATCTGTCAATACCACCGAAGGAAGAAAGATAGATACTTTATTCCCAGTTTATTAGGGAAGAAACTAGACCCAGAGAGGGTACGACCTTTGCTGTGGTTTGGGTCATACCACACCCAAATATCTTGCCAGTTCAATTCTAGGGAGCTAAAAATTGTCATTTTCAACTAGCAATGTTGGTTTTGTACAGATTCTCTGAAATTCAATCAATGAGCCACTCAAACCCCAAACAATGACACCAACACATCCAAGTGGCTGGCTGGCTGAATTTTGGACAGCATTCACTGAATCGATTTGCTGCCTGAGTCTTGGAAGTATAGTCAAAGATGAGGCTTATCTCCAGAACCCCCGAGCCAATGGCCAATTTGCTCAATTCATTCCCCAAATCAATCAATTTGATGAGAGTAAAGCTCATTCAAATTAAATTTCACCTCCAGTTCCCTCCTGTGCCTGGGGAAGTTATTGCTCTCTTCCTTTCTTATCCTTTCCCCCTAGTTACTTGAAATGAATGGTCTTGGACAGATCCAGTTTGAGGAGAGCTGTGAAGTTGGTAAGGTATGTTTCCTGCATCTTCCCACTTTTCCTTTTGCATGCAAAAAAAGAGATATTGCTCCTCTCCTTGCATCCCTGTGGTGGCCTTATAAAGAGATTTGAGTAAATAATATATCTTTAAGGGACTGTTTTCATTCTCATAATTACCTTTTGGGCAAGAAACAGATCCTTTTAGCTGAATAACTAGACCAAACAATAATTAAAGTTGACATCAAACATTGGAACAGAAATATGGCCTAATATAAAAGGGCAAAATTCCTTCAGAGAGTTTCAGTGGAAGGTTAAACTTATGGGGCTTGTGGTAAGTGAAGTGCCAGATGGCAGAGCGAGAGGGCCGACACAAAAAAAAACTGCAATAGGACATGCCTGTCCTTCACAGAGTCCACCACCGTAGTAAACACCAAATCCAACAAAGGTACATTCCCCTAAATAGAACTTGGGACTGGCTGCTAGATAAAACTCCACTGTGACATTGAGAGGACGTATAGTTATTCTTTTGCCCAATTTCTAAGTTTTGGATAATTTTTTTTTATAACAGCTTTCAATCAAGTCCTTATTTGTAAAATAAGGGATTCTAATTATTATAGGATGAAATCTGTAGTTCTGATACTAATAATACTAAATGACAATAAACTAGCCTCTAAGCTTGGACTCTAAAGTGGTGGGCTCTTGTTCAATCTGCAAACCCAGGACCTGGGTGGGAAGTTATGTGTGCAGCAGGCAGACGCCCACCGGAGGTAGGGACATGAGGCCTTCCTTTGTCAGAGCCAGAGGGACTTCGCTCACTGTCTCTGAACCTTGAGCTGCCTGGAACTCCTGGAGGGGAGCCCAGATCTCCCCCCCCTCCCCCCGCCCCTGTGAGAAGTCCTGACTTCCAGCTCAGAAGATGAGCAAGTTTCTCAGGGACTGGCCTGTGGTTCCCCCCACCACTGCCCAGAATCCCAGTTTCCAGTCAGCTCCGGGGGTGTGAGTGTCTCCCACAGGGCTCTCCTTGCATAGCTCTCTCATCCCCAAATCTCCCAGCCCCTTTTAGTGTCG
The DNA here is from genome assembly GCF_000151845.1 of Pteropus vampyrus. NCBI lineage: Eukaryota > Metazoa > Chordata > Mammalia > Chiroptera > Pteropodidae > Pteropus > Pteropus vampyrus. The sequence continues at coordinate 2,015,063 of NW_011888788.1, forward strand.
CTAGGTATCGAGTGACGATGACACCCAGCACTCGATACTTCTCAAGACCTTTTCTCTCATTTCCTTTCCCGCCACACACCTCTCTTCTCTCTGTCATCACTCCCCATTTCCCTTTTCCCCTTTTCTCTTCCTCTCTGCCTCTCCTTCCCCTCCAAACCTTTGAGATTTGATCATGTTCCCCTCTTAAGATAAAACACAAACCCTTCACCTGGTCTTCGTACTTGCCGTTCCCTCTGCCTGAAACATCACTTCCTCTCATCTTTCTAGGCTAATTCCTACTCTCATTTTCTTGGAAAGAATTTAACTTGAAATCTTATTTTCTCTGAAATAACTTAACTAAAAACCTCATTTTCTCAGAAAGAACTTCCTCTAACACCACTCCTCTGAATCTAAATTAAGTTCCCTTTTTATTCTTTCCCATAACACCCTGTTCTCTAAAACTACAATTATTTCTAGTTTTAAATATGTATTTGCATGTGCGTTTGTTCAATGTCTGCAGAGGCCCCTCACCTGGAAACTCTGCTGGCAGGACCATGCCTGTGTTTTCAGCCCTGCTGTGCCCCACACCCACTGTTCTGCCAACTCTTAGTAGATGCCTAGCAAATAGTGAACTAGGGAGCCTGCCTTCTCCTTTGCCATCACCTTCTCTAAGCTTAAAGCTTTCTTCCAGAATAGGATAGAACCCCTAGCAGTAAGGGACATCTAACTTGAGGAGTCCAGCTCCTGGTAAAAACTTGTGTGTGATTTTTCAGGACTGATCATATCGTTTATTACAAAGGCTTACCTGGCAGGCTTCTGCACACCAGCCTGGGTGCACAGCCAGTGCATGGCAGTCTCTGAGGGGAGTTGTAGCCAAGCTCTCAGGACTCCTCGGCTGGCCACCTCTTTCCCATATTTGCTTTCCTAGCTCAGGGGCCTTCATTCCTAGGTCTGTCTGAGGCCTTGGGCAGAGGTGACCTTCAGATGCCTCTGCTGAGCCTTCTCACGAGGGAGGAGAGGAAGCCTTGAAGACACTTTCCCCACTCTTGGTCCTTAGTGCATTTCTACTCCCAGCCCTTCCTCTTTACCCTCTCTCCCTACCCTTGGGTCTATAAGAGGCCTTTGCTGAATCTTTTGTTTGGGCTCCCTCAACAGTGAGAAGACTCCCACATCTGAGCTCATCTATCTGATATTCAACCGGGGTGCCATTTCAGGAGGGAAAATGGAACAGAAGGAGTCGGCACTTTCTTGAGTTTAAGCCTCTTGCTTACACTATCTGTTCACTCTTTCATTTTTAGCTTGTCGTTTTAACAGGCTACTCTGAGACCTGGCAGTTCAGCTTGCTCTCTCTCAGCTCAGCTGAGCTCCTGATATAACAGGGGGCTGTCTTTGTCATGACCCCAGAAGAGATCTTGGGAGTGACCCATCCCAGCTTTCAACACCCACTATCCTGCTATCATGCTGGCCTCTGCCATAGGGCCTCTGCCCAGAGGGCACTTCCTGCCATCCCTATCTGCGTAACCCCCTCTCATCTTCCAGATCTCAGATCACATGTCAGCCTTCGGGGAAGTCTTCCTGACTCTGGGTGGACTAAGCTGCTCTTCCATCATATGCCCTCATAACATCCTGTTTCTCTCCTTCACAGTATCCATCTTGGTTTATAATTACAGACTTATCTGTGGTGTTTCGCTTCATGTCTATCTTTCTAATGACTCTCTGTGGCAGCTGGGAAAGAGATTTTGAACACTTTTAGACCCCCAGTGCCTGGGACAGTCCTTGTTTCCAGTTGGTATTACTGGTTCCCAGTAAGTATTCGTTGAATGAATGAATGATCAAGATTAGTCTACCTAAATTCAAAGCACAAGTTCAAGCAGTTAAGTTTAACCATGGAATGCTAAAAAAAATTCATGTGACACAAGAGTGAAGGTATCCATCTTTAGTCAAGAGTGCTCTAGATGATGGTATGAAACCCAGATTCCAAGGTAGGATGTACAGTGAGTTATTCAAGTGTCAGCTGTGACTGGGGAGGGCAAATAATGGAGCCACAGCATGTCTGCCCTGCAAGGCCAACAAGGCCAGGTGATTTGCAGAAAGAGCACAACCTGGAAGCAGTTCCAGCCCCTCCACCCACTCCTAGTAACTTTGGGAACCTTACTTCATCTCCATCACCATCTTTCCAATTGGATTCCTCAAAGGACCATTCTGTAGAGCAAGCAAAATCTACATTTAAGGTATTCCTAAAGCCATCAGTAGAAGAAGCTGAGAACGGGTTTAAGTTGACCTTCAGCCCTGTGGATCCACAAGAAGGAACATATGATGACTGCACGAATCACACCAAATCAGCCTAAAAAAGAGGTAAAAATTCACTCACATCCAGAGGTTCTTTGACAGCTTGACACAAAATGGCTCCTTTGAGTTTTCGACTAAATTGACTGCTTATTTGGAGTCGATGTCAAGCCAGCTCCAGATGCCTATAAATAATATCCAGCACCCAATTATTGTATTTTCCCTTTTTGATGCCTTTGGTTTGCCAAGTTTCTCTTCTACCAATGAGCCCTGTGAGGGGGCCACCACTTGCCAATTCTCAGCTACGATGTTCAGTCTGATCATTCTTTGCCGAAGAGGCAGGTAGAATCCAAGGTCTCACTCTGGCCCTGAGAGAACTGGTAACCAATGTGTCTGGATTGGTTAGAATCAGCTCAAATTAAGTGTATGTGTGTGTGTTTGCTTTTGGGTTTGATTTTGTTTGTTTTTTAAAAGGAATCTGGGAAAGTGACCAAGAACTCTATAAAAAACCTTTCCTAAAGGAGTACCTCAAATCTGGTTCTCACAGCACAGGAAAATGACACTGAAGGTAGCATTTATTCCCTACTGATTCTCTCCTCTGATGAGCAAGTGCCACTTTCTCATCCATTTTCATGTCTGTGTGTGGAGGGGGCAGTTTTACAAGGAGAAATTTGCCCCCCTTTCTCTGCCTCTCTGGGTATTATGAAAATTACCTTCACTTTTTTCTCATGCCTTTGAGTAAACACCGTCCCTGAGGCAACGAAGGAGAGAGAGTGTCAAAGTCTCAAAGGAAACTTAACTCGAAATACTGAGACTGCAGGGGAAGTAGAGGCTTTTGGGGACCCTCTTGCTGAAAGCTCTCAGAGCCACAGGACACCCTATCTTGGGACGGCCATTGATGCTAAATCTCAAGCAAAAAAATAAAGCAGTGTAGGGACAAAGCAAACGCCCTGAGCTGGGTCAGAAACAGGAACAACAGACCTGAAGAGGGAAAGGATTGCGAGCACCACACAAAGCCAAGAAGGTCTTAGGTTTGGCTCCAGAGGAAGAAAGAAAAGGCCCCGAGGTGGGGGCTCTGAGTGAGTAAGACCTCAGGGGCCAGACCAGGGAGATAAGCCTGGTGCCTAAGCTATGTCAGGGCTACTCTGTCAACATTTGGCATGCAGTGGGGGTTCAAAACAAACATTTATTCTACTTCAATTTGCCCAATGACTGCTTTCAGGCTGAAAGGCAGGGTGCCCAGCCATGCCCCAGAGGCAGGAGGGGGCTGCTCCAGGCTGGGGCTTCTGTGGCTTCTGAGGAGGCCCCAGGAGCCCCTTGAAGGTCGGCTTAAGCGGGCTAACCTGTCACCTTGGAATGTGGCAAAGGCATCCAACTAGCCTTTGACCCTTCCCTACTGGTTCTATGGCCCTGGGGACACAAACCTGAGAACATCTTCCCTGAGGCCATGCTGGAACGGTGACTCCCACGACCCTTCTCCCCAATTCCTATTTTTCTCAGAGTTGGCAGGATTAGGGCAAATAAAAGAGGGTTATAGATTCTAGTTAAATAAGGATAAGTTGGCTTGCCAATTTGTCTTGTTTTTTTAGCTGTATAAATTTACTTTACTCTAGATGAATTTCATAGGAGAAATACTGACATTTCAGCATCAAGAAATTTAAATAAAAATGCTTAAAAATTTTTAAAAGATGAATATTCATTGCCTATGCTTGCTTCACCTAGGCCTCAAACGAGAAAAGATCATCACAGCCATCCATCCCTTGGGTTTTAGGAGCACAGAGCACTTTCTCCAAGCCGAGCATGTGTGATACCAGGAATATAAAACTACGTGTATATGATGTAGCATGTCTGCATGTACACATGTATGCATGTGTGTATGTATGTGTGTAAAATCTGTACATAGTTCTGTCTAGGATTGAAGTGATTCTCACTTTTTATTTCATACTTTTTCTTCACTCTCTTTATTTCTTTGCAATAAGTACTTCTCTCATAATCACGAAAGAAAACAATAAAACTATTTACATTTTGAAAAAAATAGATGGTAACTTCCTGGCCAACAAAATTATTCTTTATTTTTATCTCTGAGAACTATGTGTATGGATAGCTGAAATTTAACATAACTTGGCAGAGTGACAACAGAAATGCCTGAGATCAGCAGCTAGGGTCAGGCAGCTAGCTTCCTAAACCCCTCATTGTTCCCCGACTCTCTGGCCTGGGCCAGGTGCTCTCTCTCCCTTCTGCCCCCATCTCTATGACTCTCCCACCCCCAACCACAAGACACCATGGGCATTTCATAATTTTTTTTAATGTTTCAAAGTTTTTTGTATTTTTTAAGTTAAATTTATCGAGGTATAATTGGTTTAAAATATTATATATATTTTAGGTATATAACATTACAATTTAATATCTGTATATTCTATTGTGTGCTCACCAACAAAAGTCTAGTTTCCTTCTATCATCATATATTTGACCCCCTTTATCTGCTTATCCCCATCCCTCTTCCGCTCTGGTAACCACTATTCTGATGTCTGTATCTATTAGTTTGTGTTTTTCTGTTTTGTTAGTTCATTTGTTACATTTTTGCTTTATATCCCAAATATGAGTGCAATCATACAGTTTTTGTCCTTAACATGTATTTCCTTGGGTTTAGGATGTCACAAAGAAGAAAACTACACTTAAGTCACTGAGCCTTGCTCGTGAACAAAGGAGTTGCAAGACTATTAATCAGCTCGTTCCTATTTTCTGCCCACCAGATGTGACAACTCTCATAGGTCTCCAGTCTTTTTAATCCTGTTTTGAATGAATAGATCCCACTGATAATTTTAGCAGGAAAAAAAAATCTCCCTGAGCTAAACTTTAAATTGGCTTTTTTTATTCTGAGAGGGGGGAAAAAAAAACATCCACTTTTTTTTATTTCTTAGTATAGCTGGTTCTTTTGATATTTGACATCCTGTTTCCTTCTGGTTTGTGCCCTTAGGTTCTCCGACCTTGATGTGCACACAAACCAGCTCAGGATTGTGTTTGAGGGCAGATTCTGATTCAGTAGTTCTGGGGTGGGGTCTGAGGCTCTGCATTTCTAATGAGTACCCAGGTGAGGCCAGTGCTGCTGTCTGGAGACCATACTGTGAGTAGTGAGGAATGTAAAAGTAGGTACTACATTATACTCAGATGGTCAATTTCTTTTACACCCTGTCAGCTCTTGCATCTCTGTATTTAGCCAGCTCTAATCTGAAGCAGTTAACCAATATGCACTGTTACTTTAATAATATTAGGTAAATAAAAGAGCAAAACTTATGTGTCAGGGTTATTGAAGAACTCGTTGCCCCAGTTGTCCAATCTCTGGCCTTTTTTAAAATGTTTATCCCTGTGTCTAACCATCGTAGTATCTACTTTGAGGCCATATGCCTGTTACATCTAAGCTGTCTAGTGTTTTTATTTGCAGAGCTTTCTTCGGAGCTGCTGTCACTTGGTCAAATTCAAGTGTTAACCACTTATGGGCTGTGTGATCGTGAGTGCGTTGCTCAGTTCTCTGAGCCTTTGTTGGTTCATGGACCAAAGAAGGAGAGTAGAACCTACCTTACCCAATGGCTATGATCTTTAAGTGAGATCCTGGCCCATGGCAGGTTGCTTTATAAATGACAGTTATTAATGCTAATAATTCTTGTGGCTCTGGATTCTTTTTGAAGTCCACCATGTTGGCATCATTTCTGACCCAGTAGCTTCTTCTAAAATAACTTCTGGCCCCGATCCCTCTTCTGTCTCTATCACACCCTCACTGTATTATCTCCACCAGTCTTGACCTTGATGTTACATGTGTCTGTAGGTCTGAACATGTAACTCAGAGAAAGTGGATAGAACACTCACAGACAGAATCTGTTGAGTCTCAGTTCATTTCTACCCATATATAATCACAACTGCTTAGCTACAGAAACAAAAACAAAACAGAAACAAAAACAGTAGCTATTCCTAAGGATTGCATATTGATGTGGCTATCCAGTAACTTAGGACACTGCAGTGCTACATTCCTTATTTGCTCACAGAGATAATTATTATTTACTCATTGACAGTTTGGTTATTGCCATTTTAATTGGATGATCTGAATATTTTGAGGAAGAGATTGCAAATACCTTTCACCTGACATGCCAACTCTGCTCAGCTAATTGATAATGGTTATTCCAGAGCATGGTGTTGAGAAAGATTCTGAGACTGCTTCTATCTGTGCGATAGAAGCCTCATGATCAATTAGCAATGGGCACCACAGGAAGGCTGTCTTTGCTTTAAACCACAGAGATTTCTTTGGGTGAGGGCAGTATATTCTTCCTTTCTTACCTCCCCAACTTAGTCTTACCTTCATCTTACGTTACAAAATATTGGTAGAAATTTATACTTCCTGGATCAATTTTGTAAACATCGTGTCTCTGACCCAACTGTATGTTAAATTCAGTCAGAAATCCCAGTAGAACAAGAACTAATTTTCAAATTCACATTCAGGATCAATTGCATCAGGTCGCTGAAAAACATTATTTTGTTCGAAGTGGTTTCATTATAACATTGATGAGATTCTGTGGGAACTTAACTCTTGTTTATATCAATGAGCCCACAGTAAAATTGGTTTCATGATAACATCTTTTCATTGCAGTTCCAAGAACCTATCAATGATGTTAAGTGAGGACTTACTGTATTATTATTTATTCATTGAGCACATACTCAGTGCCTGACAGGCCCTGTGTTTGGTGCACTCCTGAGCCATCCTGAGAGTATGTGCCCGACCGACCTGCTGTTCTTTCTTTCATGTCAATGGGAGCACTTGTGAACGAAGACAGGGTTCCTCATTCTCCTTTCTCAAAGGTTCTTGGATTCCAAACACTAGAACAATTATCCTTTTCTTAAGAGTGTTGAGTAAACTTGATTTCCTTTAAATTAAAAAGAAAACTTCCCAGTTTTTAAAATTATCTTATAAATTTCCAGAATTTTTGACAGGAAAGGGAGAAATGGGGCTACTAATTGTTGTAATCCCAACATTTTATTACAGCATGTGCATTTCCCAATACTGAAGCAGGAGAAAGGGGCTTGCTAGCTCTGTGAAGGTAAACGAACTCCCCACAATGAAATACATACTGCTTAGCTGCTGACAGATGCACTGAGCATGACATTGCCTCAGGGGTGAGGCATGGGCCTTGAGAACAGCTGCACATGCTCATGGCATTCATTGTTTGTTTGTTTGTTTTTTCTTTTTTAACATATACACTCTTGCAAATAACCACTTGGAAGAAGTACTGAAAGGAAAATGAATTTTTAACCCCCAACGGAGGCCTTGGCAATCTTTTAACTCTGAGGGTTTATTCTTTTTTGTCACCACTGTTATCTCTGGGATCTATGGATGTCAGCTGCCCCATCTCTTTGAGTAGCTGGTCCAGTGCCTCATATCCCATGCATGATCTGTAACCTTTTCCTACACTGCTGCTTTTCTCCCCGCGCCCCCCTTTTTAAAAAAAATTTATTTATTTTTCAATTACCGTTGACTCCTAGAAAAAAACATAGCCAACAAACTCTCTGACATTGGGCTTAGCACTATTTTTTGGATGTCTCCTAGGGCAAAGACAACAAAAGCAAAAATAAACAAATGAGACTACCTTAAACTAAAAAGCTTTTGCGCTGCAAAAGAAACCATCAACAAAACAAAAAGGCAACTTACTGAATGGGAGAAGATATTTGCAAATTATATATCTGATAAGGGATCAAGATCCAAAAATATATAAAGAATTTCTTTATTTTCTTAGTTCCTTAAAATAGCCAGAAACTTTTCATTTAAACTCTTTAAATCATTATAAAAAGATTCCCCTTATGCACGGGGTTCCTAGGCCTGAAGGTTCATTCACTCCTGTCCTCCCTCCAACCAGCGCTCTGGCCTTTTGCATGAGCTGTTGTCTTTACCTGGAATGCTCCTCACTCACCCACTCACTCCTCTTTTCCTAGTATGTTCTTTCTCTTTTTTCAGAGGTCAGTTCAGTCATTTCCTCAAGAAAGCCTTCCCTGACTTCTCAAATCAAATCTTCCTATTGAATGATTTCATGGCACCTACACCTCCTTTTTGTACAATTTCATGTGACCGGTGTTTATTTGACTAATGTCTCCACTTACCACCAGACTTAACTCCCACAGGCATGGGAAAAGATTGGCTCCAATTTTGCTCCCAATGGGATTCTCAGCATCTAGCACCTTTCCTGGCATGTGGAGGGAATGCAATAATTATCTGTTGAGTGTAAGAATGGGAAAAATTTTATTTCTCAAAAAGTTATTATTATGTTTCACCCACAACTGGGTGTACTGCAATAAAATTCTTACATTCACCACTTCAGACTTTTTCCTGGGCTTTCATTATGTAGCCACAATCGATTAAATTATTGGCTACCTCATTCAACTCAACCTCCAGCCCCCACTCCTCCTGGGAGTTCAGCAAACCCAAAGTTCATTCCAATTCTCTAATAACATGGTAGGTTTTTCTGGTGACCAGCGCCCATCCTGGAGTGGTCTAAGGACCCACCCTGAGTCACTTAATTAGCATAACAAAGACATGCGTATCCTTCAGGAACTCCCAAGTGGTTTTGAAGCTCTGTGCTAGGAACCAGGGTGAGAGAAAGACCATATATATATCCTTTGTTATACAACCATCATCATAAAAAACTTACAATGAAAAATGTTATTTTGTTTCATTAAAATTGAGAGAATTTAGAACACTTCACTAATGGTGGGGCCAGGGGAAGAGGCCCTCTCTCACAGTGCCCGTGAGAGGTAACTTGGTAAAAACCTTTATTACTGAAGCAGCCTGGCGATATACACTAAGAGTCTTAAAATGCTTGTATCTTGCCCCTCAATGACCTCATGATTTGGAATCTATGATAAGAAAGCATTCAGAACTACATAGAGACACTTACCTGCAAGAATGTCCATCACCGTGTTATTTATTATATCAAAAACATTGAAAATATAAAAGTCCAGTGATAGGATTAGGGTGAATAAACTATGACCAATTCACACAGTGAAATAATATACATTAAAAGTATTTCCACTGAATGATTGACGACAGAAGAAAATGTTTAAGCATACTATTAAATGAAAAGGACAAGGTTTAAAAATATGAATACACGATGGGAGGTAAAATTGTAGCTGTTTACTGCTTTAATATTTTTCTGTGATTTCTAAAATGATTTTATTATTTTTATAATCAATAAAATATCATTGAAAAGAAAACCCTGTTTAAACCACTCAGGACTTAATTGAATACAACACACAAATTATAACCACAAGTTATTCTTTCTCATTCATTAAAGGATATCTGGCAAGATTTTTCCTTGGCATCAGCTCCTTTGACATTAAAGAGTATAGTTTATGGCTGAGAACAATAAAGCTCCCAATCTCTCCAAATTTCACATAAATTTTCATAAGCTGTCCCTCTCTATAATTTGTTTGGATTAAGAAATTGTTGTCTGATATCATCTCTGGGAGTTTCAGAAGAAGACGTGCCAGCCGATACATGGCAGAGTATGCCTTCTGCATCCTGGTTCCATCCATCTCTCAGCTCCGGCTGGCTGTTAAAGGGTGGTCGGGTGATAGACCCCATCACTCATCATCCCTGGGGAGCCCTAGAGAACACCTAAAAGTCGCTTTCAGCATGCTACTGTCTATCTGCTTTAAAAGGCAAGTTCCTATTAATGGTAAATTTGAGCCTAATTCTAAGACACAAACTTTCCTCCAATTTTACAAAAACAGAGCTCTTACTCTGCATTTTAATATTATCTCCAACATCCTCCCAAGTCAACCTTCCCAGGACTGTAACAATCTACATGCCATAATAACCAGAGTCATTTTCTGTTTCAAGATTTGGGACAAAGTCCCTCTGTACCACTAATCCATCTCTTCTCCCCGGCCCTTTATCTCTACAGCCTCACCAGTGTCCGACACGTGTTATCAAAACTCCTAAGCTGCACAGATTTTCATATAACTATGAGGAAAGTGACCACACGTTGCAGGTTGCCTGTGATGGTCCTGATTTCAGTATGTTGTTCTAAGACAGTTATTAACAGCACTCCCTTTTTTTTCTCAAAAGCATCCAAGTTTAAATAGCAAATTACGTGTTGACCTATCGATAGAGGAAGTATATGTCCTTAATTTTCATAAAGGATTATAAAGATGCCCCTAAGTAAATATCTCTAGGAAAGTTTTTTTTTTAAAAAAATAATTAGGGCATAAGAGAATTCCCCATCATAAAAATTCTAAGCTGAGAAAACAAAAAAATCAAAGGAAGAGTGTTAGACCTGGTGGACTGTGCCACTCCAAAGCACTTACAGGATATAGACTTCTGATCCTAGCTTTTAGCAGGTAACAAAAACTGACTTGATTTTTGAGGCTTAGTGGGAGGGCGGAGAGTTACAGTCTATTCTTTTCCAGGATGGCTCCTGACACACATGCTTCAGCTTCTGTTTTGAAAAAGATTTCAGTTGGATCCTCCCCAGCTAGTGAAAACCCGAGCCTTTCCAGAACCATCTTCCAATTTTGACTAGATGTTCAGGGCACAAAGAGCTGCCAGTCCTGTTGCTAGGAAGGCGTTCTGACCCTCCCAAGTGTCTCCAGGCTGAGTTGCACGTCAACTCTTCTCCACCTCGTCCTTGGCCCCTCCAGAGCCCAGGTTCTCTCCCGGGATTCAGCCTGTTCTGCACAGACCATCACAGGCCCTCTGTGACGTTGGGTGTCAACCCTCCACTCTACATTCATGCTCCATAACGTTCCTTGAGAGACTGTGATAAAGAACCTGAGATAAATGCATTTTAGAAACCTCCCTTTTGGAGACTGGAAATGCATTATCACTTATAAAAAGTTCTAAGTAGAACTGCAACCAAGAGGCACGTTTAACCGTCTTTCCTTGGAATCTATCAGTATCCCAGTAGCTGTCTCCAACAACCAGACCCCCTGTATCTTCCTTTTTTTTGTCATGAAAACATTTAAGTTTGTGGTAGGATGAGACTTAAGACAGAAAATTCACTCCTGCAGAGTGGAATGGTGATGTGGTCTTTCCATTTGGGGCGCGGTGGAGACAGAAACCAGGTGTGAAATTAGAAAGTAATTTATAGAGTAAAGATAGTGCAGGGAAATAGAGAGAGAAACCCACGGGCCTAATACAGTGGTAAATAGCACTTTTTATTGTTTTGTTGTTGTTAATTACTAACATCCTTGACATGTAATTATGGCAATGGGCAGTGTGTAGGGCTTCCATTTCAGAAACCAGACTTTGGAAGTAGGGCTCCGTAACCCAAAGAAATGAAAAGAAGACCACAGCTGTGTGAGTCTGAGAACAGAACAGAGCTTAGTCACAAGGAAGAAGATGAGAACAGAAAAGAGCCTGCTGCAGAGTAGCCTTGAGGTAGAAGTTCTGAATCATTGAGCTAGTGCTTTAGGGCTTTCTAAATCCTACTAGAATGGGAAAAGGACTGGCGCAGAGTCTGATCAAGGCTGGCCTAATGTGGAGTCAATGGACTCATCTATGAGAATTAAAAACTTGCCGAAAGAGATGGCAACTTTAAAGCCCACACCTCTTTCTGGAAAAGCTACCCAAATCCAGTTTCCCTTCTGATAGATATACTCTTGGTTTATTTTTAATACTAAGAAGGGGGCGGAGGTCATCTTTCACTCTATGGGGGTCCTAGTTATCTATTACCATGATAACACTGCATAACAGACGGCCACACAACCTCAGTGTCATTCCACAATAAGCACTGTGCTTTTGGATCAGCTAGACAGCTCTGCTGGTCTTGGCAGGACTCATTCATGCGCCTGGCTGGCTATGGGCTGGTAAAGGCTGGCCTTGGCCAGGACAGCTGGGGCAAGTATCTTTGCTCCATGCAGGACTTCTTGAGGTCTAGGCTCGAAAGTGTCACATTGTCACTTCTGCAACACTGTTGGCCAAAGCAAGCCACCTAGTCGAGCCTAGATCCAGATGGTGAGAAAGGAGACTTTACCTGTTTAGTGAGACAAATTGAAGGGTTATGTGGCAAAAAGTGTGGGGAGAGGTGAAGAATAGGGACTATTAACGAATTACATTATCACAGGGGTAACGTCTTCAATATCCCCTTGCTAATTCTAACCTCTAATTTAAAAAAATTAACCAGAGCCTCATTCTACAACTGGAAATAATGGTTAGTGTGTAAATAGTTGAGTGATTCTATTTATCTGTGAGGCCATAAAGGATACAGTGCTGGGTTTAACTATAGAATAAAAGCTTTAGGAGAAACATTCTGTCAGATGTGGGGTTCTCATGTGCCCTTCAAACCCTTCCGGGGAACCAGAGGGGAAAGGGTGGTGCTTCTCTATAGCAGATACCCAATAAATGATGTTTACAATCTAAGAAGCACAGTTATGTGTGGGCCTCATTTCAGCATCACAATTCAGGAAGTTGCCGGAGCCCTGAAAGTTATCTCCATTGCCTCCTGAGGCTGAGAGGCTAAGGCACTGCCCAGGTCCATGTTGCAGAAACGACAGTGCCCAGACAGGACCTGCTCCTTCCAGCTCCTCATCTTCTGCCTTCCCAGCTGCCTTCTACTGGTCTTGAAGCATCCTTGGCCACCCCATTCCAAGGGCAGCATGCAGCTATCCACAACATTCAGCTCAGCCTCTTCCAGGAAGCAATGGCTTTCTGTTTTCTGCCAGTTTGGACAGAGTATCCTCACATGGCAAGGACACAGCTGGAATTCCACTGGTTGAGATGGCAGCTTTAGGACTTAAATGAATGCACAGTTGAAGACGTTTCTTGTATTAAAGGCACACTTATTTTGTTTCACTTGTTCTCCTGCCAGCTTCTTGGGCAATTGTTATGATCACTCTGTTGCATTTTAAGAGATGCTAGTAACATTCCAAAGGAAGGAAAAAGCAAGATTATGGCAATTTCTGGTCACAGAGAAGACCCAGGGAGAAGCTCTGCTCTAGCTGCAGAAGCTGTGAAACATTACCACTCACACCCCAGGGGAGGAAACCCGAGGATAAGAACATTTGGGAATCACTAGCTAACAAAATAAAAATGTCATCACACTGTATCAGTGATCTACAAAAAGGGGCAGGGTGAGGAAGTCCGGATGAGAAAATCGCAGGCAGGGTGACAGCCTGTGCTCTTGCCACCCACAGACATTTCTCCAGGCGCCAATTTGAGGTATAAAGACACGTACACAATCCCTGCTAATAAACAGATTTAACACTAGAACATTTATCTTTCTAAGCCTCCTCTCTATTCATATGGCAATTTACTACATAGGAAAATAAACATGTTCCTTGAAGAAGAATTCTTGGACTCTTTCATCACATTCATACGTATCTTCATTTAAACCTACTGAGTTTTTAATGCCTACAACTGACAGTACTCATTCTCATTTTAGTAGGTCTACTGAGAATCAAAATGTAAATTCCTATGAGGAATTGGAAAATAAAGTTCTCTGTCAAAGTATGTGGTGTGGGACACATCAGTGAAACATTTACAACCATAGAGAGGACAAAACCCCTAGAAATGTAGGGATACTGGTAGTCACGAAAAGGAGTGAGTGTTTCTCCAAGACGACTCGGTAATGCAACTGAAATTAACTTTTTAAAAAAATTCAATTAAATTTAATAACCATGTGTGGCTAGTGGCTACCGTATTGTACAGTATAGTTCCAAAGTCTTGCTTTTTTCTACTAAATTGCATTATGTTTTGTTGTGTTCACCAGTGTTTCTTGTGTCCACTAAAGCTTTTTGGAGTGCTTGGCTGTGGCAGGGGCTCTGGAACATGGGGTGAATAAAATAACTGTCCCTTTGGAGGCAGTCAGCCTGAGGGGATGAACCTCGGCATGGGAAAATTTGGGACTGAGCATGTAGTCTGAAGGCCAAGGCAGCTGCACTCCTGGTGCAGAGGGAAAAGAAAAGCTAAAAGGGAAGGTTTCTAGATTTTTAGAATCTGCTCTCATTGGAATGTGTCTTTTAAAGACTGAAAAATGAATTGGCCTTTTGAGGAAAGAGGAAAGAGCAGTTTGTGAGTGTGCGATCCTCACAACCAGAAGAAGCGAAAAGGAGAGATGGAGAGCAATGGCAATCGGAAGAGCTGGTCAAGGCCTTCCAGAACACAAACAGGGTGGGTCAGAGAAGCTGTTCTCTCCCATGACTTTCTACTCTAAGAGAAGTGACCCCCTTGCTTCAAGGCGATTCTTGGGCAATTATATATAATGTGCTTTTGATTAAGTATCAAAACAAAACAATGGAATGTTTGGAGAAACTTGGCCACTGCCTGAGATGAATTCTGGGATTGCTGGGCTTATGTCTCTAATGAAGAAGACACAGCCAAGAGCCCCAAGTGAAGACCCTGTTGGAAGAAGGACAATTCCTATCACTCAATAAATATCCCAGGAGGGGACAAATGTAGGAATGAGGGACTGGGGAAAGGACACTGATACATGCAGTAAAACGAGGACTCTCAGATGGGTTCCCCATGTTGTGGTGTCATCAAAGGAGTCTCATCAGTACTTATTCAAGGATGAATTTGTGTGACAGCTGGTGACCTGGGGGAAGGGGCATAAAATCTATGACCATGGCTATGGGCTTGAGGAAGATTCAGGTATGGAAACAGTGTCTCATGGATCCTTATTCATTCCCTCAAAACAGCACTGATTTCAACATGGCCCCAAGAAGTGTCCCAAAGCCGCATCTCGCCAATCTCAACCCAGTCATAATCTCCCTTAAACAATTTTGTCTCAATGTTTAAACAGATCAATGTTTTATTCCTAAGCATATCCCTGAGCTTAGTATATGATTGAGCTCTCCTTCCTAGTCAGTGACAGGAGAGAGGAGTTGATAACATTGGCTGCCCATTTGGGGAAAAAAAGAGAAAAAGTGTTGAAGTCCTACCTTATCTCACTGCAAGAATTTAGTCAACTGCAAAGTTAGGTGAATAGTCCACACAAGATCGTTCTCACTTCTGAGAGCAACTGTATGTTTGAGTGGTTCCCAAAATCACCCTCAGTTTTGGTCATTCACTAGAAGGACTCATAGAACTCATTGAAAGCTGTTATACTCATGGATACAGTTTATTACAAGGAAAGGAAACAGATTAAAATCAGCCAGGGGAAGAAGCACATGGGTGAGATTTAGGAGAATAACAAATACAGAATGTCCATTATCCTTTCCCTGTGGAGTCAAAATGCATTAATTCTTAGTATCAACATGTGACAGTACCACGAAATACTGCCAACCAGGGAAATTCACTCAAGTCGTAGTGTTAAAGATTTTATTGAGGCTCCATTACATAAACATGATTGATTGATTGATTACCCATATGGTTAATGTCAGTCTCCAGGTTGACTGATACCATGTGACCCAAAGCCCCCACCCTAAATCATCTGATTGGTCTTTCTGGTATGACTAGCCTCCAATCTAAGGTTTGTCCAGCCTCTACCATAAATCACGCAGTTAGACTGTCCAGTCTGACCCCAGGCTCCCAGGCAAACCAAGACACTCCTACCAGGCATGATATTCAAGAGTTTAGGGATTACGTCCCAGAAGCTGAGGTCAAAGGCTAGGTCTGTTAGAGGCAAGGTTGAATTCTTTACTACACACTCAAACGTAACAATAAATGCCAAATGGCTTAAAGACCTAATTATGAAACAAGTTAAGAACCAGGAGAAAATATGAGTGAAATTTTTACAGTCCTTGAATGTATAAGTTCTGTCTAAATATGTCATTTTTAAAGACTATAAATAATAAAGGAAAAGATTAAATACATAAAAATATAAAACTTCTGAACTAAAAAGATATCGCAAACAAAATTAAAAGATAATCAACTGAATTGGAGAATATGTCCACATTATATTTAACAGTCAGCAAATGGATATAAAAAGACAAATAATGTATTAGAAAATGCACTGTAAACATAATCCACAAGTAACAGAAAATTAACAGAAGAAATAAATATACATTGTTGATAAACATGTTGATTAGTACTAACTTTGGCGTGGACAGTTATATAGAGCCAATAATATGTAAGATTTAAAATTATATTTTACCTCTAGAAATATGGTTTATAGGAATCATGTACAAGCCCATATATGTCTCTTTATAAAAATGATGGTATATTTAATGATATATGATATATCATATATAACATATATCATCATTTGCTATAAAGACATAAAAAACACTCTAAATCTCCAATTCACATAAATGCTATGCTATAGTCTATACAACAATGAGGTAGGTAGATCTCTATGTAATGACATGGAGAGGAGTCCATGAGATATTCATTGAGCAGACAAGTTGCGAAACAATATTTATAGGTTAATTCTGTTTTATATAAAGTATGCACATGTACATATTCTGTACATGTGTAACAATGGATGTACACATATATGCACAGAAAAACAAAGACTTAAGTTGTTAGCCCAAGATGTAAATTTAGAGATAACTTTCCTCTTTTATTTTACATCATATGATTTTATTTGAATTTGTTTCAGCAAGTGCAGGTACATGTGTGACATTTTAATTAAACACACAGGTATGTATGTTTTGTCTTGTGTCAACTTGGTTACACTAAGCTTCTTCCCAGAATCTCCCTTTCTGAATGATTCTAGGTTAGGATTGGTTGAAAGAGATATTTGTAGGAGATGTAGAAGAAGTAAATCAGTAGCCTCTATTCTCTGAAAGCCATCGTGGTCAGATATAGTGATAAAGACAGACAAAAAGGTGCTGGTGGGTTCTACGTTGTTGTCCTAACTCTCCCCGACTCAGTATCCAGGTCTTCTTCCCACCTAGGGACCTGCTGACCAATAGCAGCCCCAGGTTTTTCTACCCAGACTTGGCTCCAATCTCAGAAACTCTGGCTATGAGAGGCAGCAGCCTTCCACAGACTTATAACCCCTTGGCAATCCCACTCTGGCAGCTGGTGTGCCTGGCTGCCTTCCCCACTTCCCGTGTAAGCTTCAACCTGTCCTCTGGCTCCAGGACTCTGGGAGGGCTGGCAAAAGGCTTTTTTCTAAATTTTCAACTCCTCTTCCTGGACCTTTACTTCCCAACCTCCTCTCACCTTATTTCATAATATTCATAGTGGTTCTGCTTCCCTAATTGGATCCTGACTAATACCACATACTCACATTAGACATGTGGATATGTGGTATTATACACACACACACACATATACATATCTATATGTTGACGTATACAAATGCCATGTATAATGTGAGGAAATTTTCTGATGGGAAAGTTGAGTTTCAGTTTTCCCCCTACAGTCGCTCCTGCTATAAGCCAGCTGCCCCCAGGGCTGGGAGGCATCCTTGTCACACCCTGGCCCCTTTGGGAACAAAATTCCCCTCCTCTTGGTCTTCTCATCATGCTCAGATAGCCGGAAACATTAAAAAAAAAAAAAAAAGAAGCTAAATCCTGAGGGAAATAAGCAGAATACTCAGAATCAAAACAAGAAAAAAAAATCCAGAGAAGGCGGGGGATTCCACCAGAGCTAAATTGGCTTGCGGGATTCTTGGATTCCATCATACATCCTTCATAGGGTGGGTGTCATCTTAAAATCCATTTCTAGAGATGCCTTCCTTAGACTTTTAGACCCATTGGAATCCCAACGGGAATAAAGTGAAGAAGAGAAAATAAATATTTCAGCTTTGCCTGCTATGTGTTGGGTACTTAACTTGCAAACATCACCTCACTTAATCCTCACACCATCCTGTGAGGTAGATTTTATTACTCATGTTCTAAGAAGAGAAAATTGAGGCTCAGCGATGTTAAGTAAATCTCCCAAAGTCACACAGTTCTCCAGTAGCAAAACCGGGACACAAGGTAGTTCAGTTTAATTGTTAAACAGGTGCTAATCCATATGATGCGCTCTTTGAGACAAAGATTTAATGTAGGGAAGAGGCAAGAGAATTAAAAATGTTAATCAATCCACATTCAGAGACTACGCTATGCTGATCAGCCCTGCGAATTCACTCGAATAAATAAATAAATAAAAAGATTCATTCCAACTGCCTTCTGAATCAGTCCACCACTACCGCAGAAACAAACAACCCCGCGATCTCAGTGGCTCACAAGAACAAATACTTATTTCTCACTCACAGGTATGTGGGCTGGCTATGTGTTGTCCTGGCTCGGCTGAGTTTAGCTGGCCTCAGGCTTCAGGTCTGGTCAAGGTCTTTTATGTGTCTGCATTCTGGTACTGAAGCTAAAGGAGCAGTTACTAATTAGGCCACGTTCTTCCTATGGTGAATGGCAGGTCCTAAGAGGACAAGTGGAACTTGCCACGTTGCTTAAAGTCTAATCTCAGATCTGGCACAATGTCATTTCCACCTGTTTTCCATTGGTCTGTAGCCAATTGCTCCACAATCAAGGAGCAGGAGGGAAGCACCCTCCTTCCACAGTGAGTGGAAAAGGGAGTGAATATACGACAAACATTCCTTCCTAAAGTCTGACTACAAATTTCAATTTCTCTTCTGAGACACTTGCTTCTTCTGGCAGAATCTCATTCAACCAGCATTTGTATGAATTGGTCCTTAGATAAGCAAATATCAGTATAACAGAATGATCATTGTATCTATTATCCATTGTTGCATAATAATCCACCCCCAAAATTAGTGCTTTAAAATAAAAACAATTTATTTTGCTTGTGAATCTGTAATTCAGGCAGGGCTCATCTCTGCTCCACGCAGCATCAGGTGAAATGGTTTGAAGGTTGGGGTGATTCAACAATGGGGGCTGTAATCATCTGAAGACTCACTTCACTCACATGTCTGACAGATAACACTGGATGTTTGCTGGGCCATCACCTGTTCATCAGAATACCTACATGTGTCGTGTCCATGAGATTTCTTGGGCTTTGTCACAGCTTGGTGGCTACGTTTCAAGTGTGAGTGTCCCAAGAGAATAGGCAGAAGTGCATGGAGGTTGATCTACCCTTGGAAGTGACGTAGCTTCGCTTCTGCTGTACTGTACTGGTTGGGTAGTCACAAAAGTCCACTCGGATTCAAGAGAGGAGAACATGAACTCCTACCACTTAATGGGAGTTTGTGTAGGGAGTACATGTCACATTGTTGGAAGTATGTGTGGGAGGAGATACATAATGGTGGCCATCTTTGGAAGATGTAATTTGTCACAACCATATAACAACAATTCAAGCCACTGAATGGGGTGAGTGCATTATTTTTCTTCCAGGGATCAATGAAGAAAGGCCACAATAATTACAGTAAGTCTTTCAGCTCCCCTCATGGAAATGGAAACCCCCTTCTTCACTTTTGTCATAGGAGCAGCCATACTCACATCATGTGACTCTAATGATTACAATTGACTGGACCAGAGCTATGCACTTGACCCAAGTAAGGTGTATCAGAGTCATTCTAACAGATTCCACTTTGGTCTGGCTGGTCTCTTAAACTAAGATGTAAACTGAGGAGCTATTGGCAGTCATCATTTTCTCTCCTGTGGCCTGGCAGAGAAAGTCAGCCTATCATGAGAAATAACAGCCAGAAACTAGGATATGAGGCTGAGGAAAAGACTTTCTAGCTCCCTACAATATTCCAGCTCCTTGGCCTTGCCTAAGGCCTAGCTGTCTTCCTGCCTTTGGGTTTCTCACATACCTCATGGTCCTGAAGTTAAACCTGTTTCTGTTGAAACTAGCTGCA
>NW_011888788.1:2035676-2038326 GCF_000151845.1 Pteropus vampyrus
TAGAGTTCAGCTTTGGAACTCTGACCAGAGTCTAGAAATAGAGATAAAAAGAGCTGGTCCATTGACTTAAGACCTTGGACCACCATCTTTTGTGCTGCTATAGCCTCCTCCCACCTACTAAAATGAGGGGAGTGTAGCTGAAATCATAGAGGAGCCAATCTCACCCTCCCCATACTTCAACTCATACACAAGACACAACTTGCCGTGCATCGGAGGGCTGAATAGATTCAGTGAATGAAGACTTAAATTCAGTAGACCCACCTGGCTTCCCACTGCCCCATCACTCCACTTTCCACCACCTTTAAACCATCTATACCAAGACAACATTCTATCGATATCTACCTGTTAGCTCTTGTTCTAAAGGGTCTATACGAGCAGGTCCTAGGTAAACTTGGAGGCAGATAAAAGAAGAATGACATGGCCTTGGACCATAGACTGAAGGCTTTAGGTGGGATTAGAAATATAGACTTAGCAAGTCACAGGCTTTTCTCATTGGGAATTTTTGGAAAATTCTGTGCGTGACTCCCAATAATTGTTTTTGGGGTAGTGTGGAGAAGGACTAATATTTGTGAAGCTTAGATGCCAGGCATTCTGCTACATGCTTTACATTTAATCTTTGTTTAACCCTTCCTAGTGGGTGAGATTCCAGGTAGACATTATTATTCCTATTTTATAGATGAGGGAGTAAAGGACAGAGGGATTCTGTAAACTTCTCAAGACCATGCATCTAATAAGTGGCAGAGCTAGAATACGATCTCAAAGAAGGGGTGACTGCAACAAACTCTAATATTCTCTGATTTGGAAAAAGCCATTGTCATAACACAGAGGAGGAAAACATGTCAATCTTACATGTAAGCAGATGGAGGAGATGCAAGGTAGACAGTGAGAGGGGAACTTGCCACCTGCAAACAGAGCTTTTGGAGAATTCTGCTTCAGTCACAGCTTGTCAAATGACTAGTGACCTAGCACAGTGAGTCACCACAAAACCAGGTGTTAACAGCAGCACCATATCAATATTATGTTGGTTTCAGGTGTACAGCATAGTGGCTAAACATGTATATAGCTTATGAAGTAATCCTCCAGATAGGCATTAGTATTTTTAAAAAATTGTCCAAGTGATTCCAGTTGCAACCATGAATCATTGCTCTGGTTATAATGAATGCATGTGGGAGCCCAGAGGAGCCTGTGTCCAGCAAACACACTGAGATGCAAGGGCCTCTCAGAAAACTTCACCACCGCTCAGTTTCCATAGTCCTTTGTGCTTTCACCTTTCACTGGGATTTTTTTTACAGTCAGGATAAACAGGAAGACCCTTGTGCCATTCTATTTTTTTATAGCACTGATATAGCACCTGATATAGCATTCTATACTTAATCTATACTTATTCGTCTACCCATTTATTATCTGTCTTCTTTGCCAGAGGCTAAGGTTCATGGGTTAGCACCACCATATTGCACAGCTCCAGGAATTACCGTTCATATATAATACTAAGTGAATGGTGCCTCTTGGAGTTGTGCAATGTAGTAGCCCTGTAGGGGGTAGAAATTTTGTCTTGTTCACTGTTGTTTCCCCGCAAGTGCCTAAAACAGTGCCTGGCACATAAGAGATACTCAATTAATATTTTGTGAGTGATCAAATAAATGAATGAGTATAGAATGTAGTAAGAATTCTCTTTATCAGAAGATCTGGCTTCCCTCCAGGTTAAGACCTTAGCTCTCATGCCTTCTCTTTCCGCTCCTGCTCCTCCTACTTCTCCTCCTCTGCCATCCTCATCATCGTCATCATCAGCATCAGTGTTATTAGGCCTCCACATAAAATATCTTTGGAAACAGAATTCCATGATTTAAAATAAAAGTTTGGTATCTAATGCCCTGTTGAATATAACGCTCGCTTTGCCCAAAACTCTATTCATCACCCACCCCAAAGGGCTTTGGAACTAGACAGACTTAAGTTTCTGCCCTCATCATTTACTAGCAATGGGATCCAAGGTAAATTTTTAACTTCGAATGGTTATTATAATAACTAACTTACTAGATTATTATAGATTAAGAGAGGTCATATATAAAGCACCTGTGACAAATATATATATATAAAATAATCATGACTCATTTTACTAGCATCCAGATAAATGCAAATTAAAACAAAATAGTAGTGTATACCCATCAGATTGGCAAAAATACTAAAGTGAGAAATGTGTTACTAAGGTAATGCTCACTGCTGTTAATAGATAAACCCCCAAATCTCAGCAACTTAACAAAATAGACATTTTTTTTTTTCAATTAGAGACCAATCAACATTGATAGAGAGGAGTACTGCTCTTTCTCACCAAGTCGTTCACGAGTTTGAGTTGATTTCCTCTTGTGGCTCTGTCGCTCTCTATGAGTCTTGGAGCTTCCTACCAGATCCTCTGCCTCCCAAAGAGGGATTGTGCCAGAGGTTTATATGGACCAGCACATTACTCCTACCCAATTTTCTGTGACCAGAACCAGTGACATGGCCTTACCTAAAGACAAAGGCAAGAGCTGCTGGGAAAAGCAGTTGTTGGCTGGGTGGCTGCTTCTCAGCAACAACTCTGGAAGACAGAACAAAAGCATGACCCTTTAGTGGAAGGCTGGCCATCTCTGCCACAGGCAACATCAGTGTTGGTGAG
>NW_011888788.1:2039671-2051970 GCF_000151845.1 Pteropus vampyrus
GGAATTATTCAGTCATTAAAAGGAGTGAAGTTCTAATATTTACTACAACATGGATGAACCCTGAAGACATTATGCTAAGTGAAATAAGCCAAACAGAAAAAAACATTGTATGATTCCACTTACATGCAGTATCTACAATAGACAAATTCATAGACAGAAAGTAGAAGAGTGGTTACCAGGGGGTGAGGGTGGGGGAGGAAATGTAAATTATTGCTTAATGGGTACAGAGTTTCTGTTTGGGGGGATGAAAATTTTGGAAATAGATAATGGTGATGATTACAAAACATTGTGAAAATGAAATCACTGAATCGTACACTTAAAAATGATTACAATGAAAAAAATGAAAAAAATAATCGAATAATCTACAGTTGAACCTCAAAAAAAAAAAAAAAAGATGACTTAATATATTCTCAACTTGCCTGCAGACTGAGTCATAGTATCTTTCTAAGTCAAAAGAAGAGGAGTATAAGGGCTTCATCTAGAAACCAGATTTTCCTCTCTTCTGCCCCAAGACGTGGTCTCCAACACTTAGGTGTCTACGTTTGCTGTAGATGATTTAAAAATGACAGAGACTTGTGAAAGGAAAGGAAAGAATGTAATTAAATCTGTGCTATTTAAATCTCTTTCTTAGGAAATCTAGTGAGGTTAGTCACGTACTATGAGAAGCTGATAATAAAGGTAGAAAATGGGAGGGAAGCTGTAGGAAGTTAGCCTTTAAATCAGATGGATGGAGACCACTTTCCTCCTTGGACTAATTATTGCTGCAATTCTCTGTAGTACCATGTGTGTTTTGAGGAGGTGGAGGGAGGGTGATTAAATGATTTATGTGTTTAATTTTCCTCGTTGCTTAGAAGGATGCCGTCCTGCATTCTGAATACAGGGAAATTGATTAAAATAACAATTGTCGGGAGCACAACCACTAGCACTCTGCATGAGGAGCTGTTTTCTTCCCTTGGAATTAGAATGATGATCCCTCCCAGCTGCCTGGGGTCATCTCCTTGGCCTTGGGGGTTAGCATGGAATTTTCAAAACTAACAAGATTTAACCTTAACTAACAAGGTCGGTAGGAAAAGTAACATTCTCCAGGCTCCAAAGAACTGAGCAAAGTTTGTTTCACACAGGTCTCTGCTTTGCTTCTGCTCTTCAGAGCCTTCAGTTCTTAAACAAATAAACTTGTAATCAAGTAAAAATTAACAAATATTTAAATTGAAATAGTGGTCTATGTAATGTAGGGAGGAAGCAAGAGAATTAAAAATGTTAATCAAGGTACATTCGGAGACTGCAATATGCTGATCAGCCCTGCAGCCAGGCCAGGAGGACACCTGCAGAACAGAGGAAGATTTCTGCTGGGATTGCTAACAACCCATTCCCCGCATCTGTGAAGGGGAAACAGAAACCAAGAGTCATTCCCTCTGGCTGAAACCATGGGGAACCTATGGATTAAAGGCTAGGAACTGTCAGCAGGCCTTGCATTATATATTCTTACCTTCTCAGCTACAACCTCTTCCCTTTCTTCACTGTATGTCCATAACGAAGGAAATGGGAACTAAAGAATGACAGATAAACTGAATTTCTCTGAACACTTAGGGTCTCTCTCAGTGCCTTTATTCTGTCTCTCTCACTGTCCCTCTCACTCTCTGCCTCTGAGAGGAGACTACATTCCTTCTGTGGAGAGTTAGCCCTTTTCTAATAAACTTTCCTTTTGATTCTAAGTCTGGTGTGTGTGTTGAATTCTCTCTACACTCTTCACCGAAGGACCCTTTTCTCTCTCGGTGCAGGGGTTGGTCTCCTTCCACTTGGGGAAATTTGCCCTGTCCCTCATGGTATGGGAGGATATGGTTCCTGTGTACAAACGAAGAGACAGGGTTCATAGAAAATGGCAGAAAAGAGAGAATTACGGTTTGGTAGGCAATGTGGTGCATGGAAAGACACAGGTGTGGAGCCAGCAGGCCTTGTCACTTATTAACTTCTGTGACCTGGAATAAGTGCCTCTTCCTCTCTGAACCACAGCTTCCTTGTCTGCACAACAGGAACAGCAGTAACGTCTACCGTATGGTCTTGTATACATATGAGAGAGAGAGAGATGGGAAGGCCTGGCACACAGGAAAAGCTCACTAAGTGTTTGATATTTTCAATGTTGTTGCCTGCAAGTCACAAAAGTGGAGAACTAAGATCTGAACACTCAGAAGAAGACGCTTAGGGGTGAGACAAAGAAGGGGCATTGGGATGGCACCAAGTCAATTGACAAGCTAAAAATTGGAAAGGAACTCACAGAAAGTGTTATGATTGTGATTTTATAAAGCATACACATAGGGCAAGGTCTGGAAGGGTCTTGGATGCAGAGCTTCCGTGGAGTCAGGGGACATTACTTTCCGTGTACATCAATGTGTTTACCAACCAGGATGCTTTACCAAGCCTCAGTGTCCAGAGATTTGATCGAGGCTTCATTAAATAGGCACAATTGATTGAATCAATGGCCATGTGACCAAATTCAATCTCCAGCCCTCCTCTGCACCCCTAGAGGTTGAGCGACTAAAAATCCCCACCGGGTAATCAGATAATCGTGCGCTTGGTCTTTCTGGTAACCAGCTCCCATCCTGAAGCTAGCTGCTAGGAAGCCACCCTGATTACCTTATTAACAGAACAGACATTCCTATTATACTGGGTATTCTAAGAGTATTTAAAGCTCTGTGCCAGGAACCAGGGATCAAGACCAGATCTATGCTATATTATACCACAGGTTTAGAGCTAAGAGAACTGAGATTGCCCACTGGGTTTGACCAAGCTACCTTGATTTGTTTCTGTCCTCCTCAAAAGCCTTGTTACAGATGAGGACGCTGATTCAGAGAATGTTCAGAGAATGCTTCATGACCAGATGATGGACTGGATGGAACTAGAAATTGGAGTCTTCTCATTCTATTCTCGCCTATATCATGCTTTTCTTCTCCATGAAAGCCTGTGACGTTGTGGTGCTTGTGTTACCGGAGAGTGGGGATCCTCTTCCAGCGTGTTGTCCAGGTTCTTGATGTCTTGAACAAAGAATTGACCAAGACACCAAAATGCAATAGAAAAGAAAAGTCTTATTAGAAGAAAAGTACACCTCCAGATCTGGAAAAAGGCCTGAGCAAGAGAAGTGTGCGTGGCTCAAAAGGTCTGGTAACAAAGACTTCAGAGTTTTTATCCCTTTTTGCTCTGGGTGGTTACTTAGAGTGGGCTTCCTTGATTGACAACTAAGATTGACAGGACTCAGTGATTCATCATTTTGCTTTCTGCGCATGTTTGTTCCCAGAATTCAGTCTGTTATAATGATATTAATGAACTTCTAGGCATATGCATCATATTGTAATGATGGTATGATGAGACTCAGGTAAGTTGAAGGTCGTTGGGGGTCTTCGTTTCGCAGGTGCGAGTGACTGGCTTAAACTGGTACCTAATTCTCTGCCTACTGGTTTATTCGTGTGAGTTAAAAAAATGCCTTCTGGCTTACTTAATTGTGAGCGGATTAGAGTGGACCCTTTCTAGGACAGGATGACCTTAGTGTCTTCTCAGGCAGACCCGGAATCCCCTAACTAACTTTCCTGCCTAGCTCATTTCTAAGAGCCATGAACCCCCTTATTATTAGCATGGATGTTGAGGGATGGGAAAGACTCTTCTTCTTATCTGCTTCAGGATTTGAGGGAGAGAGCCTTTTTTCTAAAGAAAGGAGGGAAGAAAACTTAACAAGGTTTGCTAAAAAGATTAACTCTGCAAGAGATGTCCTATTTCATTTCCTGCTAAAAGATTAAGAATTTTACAAGTGATGTCCCATCTCACTTGCAAGACAACAGGAAAAGGAGTCCAAGTAATATACTTGAAGCTTCTACCTGGTGTGAGCAATCATGGGACGGGAATAGCCTTATTCCTTTGATCAGGAGGTAGGTGTCTTTTGCCAACCAACATAGTGGACCCACTGAGACCAAAGTGGGATTGAGGGTGTCTCCAAACAGAATACTCTTCAGCAGTTTCTTGGCTGCCCCTCACATGAAATGGTGGGTTAACTTTGCTTACCAGGGCCATGGGTTCCTCAAACATAAGCTTCAGTACAACCCTAGGACCTTGTGTCACCAAGTGCAACTGACATGTTCAGGCCAAAGCAAGGGGAAGTGGCGCAGTCACTCTCCAGAGTGGGTGGCCAGCTCTTTCACACTCCTCAGGGGGAAGAGGGACACATCTCACAATTCTCACACATCTCACACCTCTGTGCTGTGCTAACATCTGCTGTCCTGGGAAAATGTTCAGTTCATTCAAGCAAGAGAGCAAATCCCTGAGATGGTCTGTGTTGTATTATTGCCCACAGTCACTCAGTTTTCTTGCCTGCCTCACCCCTCACACTCTCTGCCTCCCTTGACATTGATTGCTGCCCAGACTCTGAAGGTGGGTCATTGGCTTTAATTAACTTTTATTGATCACCTTCTATAGGCTCGAAATAGTTGTGGTTACTTCCACATACATCTTTTCATCATCTTGTTTTATATCATTGTTTCTTTTGAAAATTATCTGCCTGTCATCTCATATCTTTAAAGAATCTCTACTTTAAAAGTGAGAAGAATAATCCAATAACTGAGTCTGTAGTAGCGAGGCCCAAACTAACTGCTTCCTAGGACTGTTGAAAGTTATTCCCTTCCCTTTACGACCTGCCAACCAATCAAAATACACTTTCCTTATATAGAAAGAACAGGAGGAAGTATAAGATGTGTATAAAAGGGAAAGCCCCACTGTGATTGGAGCTTAGCCTTTGGATGTGAATCCGCTGCTCCAGTGCCGGCACCTATAAACGCTACTTCCTGTTTATTGCCTCAGTGAACCGTCTCTCTGTCCGAATATCCTGCAACATTTCTGGGGGCTCATCCAGGATTGGAGATGGTGAGTTTTTGCCTCTCTTGTCATAGGGGTTTGGCCCCCAGGATGCTGAGAGAAGCAGACTCCACCTGGCCCCAGCGGACCTGTTGTCCGTAGGGGAAAACGACCCTTCCAGTGGATCGGGGAGGTGGCTCCGAGAGCACAAAAGAACCCAGTGAGGCACAGGAACCAGCGCAGGAGCACCGCCCTATGGACTGGTGAGGACCCGGGTCCAGGTATTTGACCTGCCCCTAAAAAGGCAGAAGGGGAGTCTGATCAACTCCCGAGGACACCCGAGTAGTCTATGGAGAGAGATGAAACCGTGACCTCTCAGGTATTTTTGGCGGAGGGTGGCATTTGAATGACAAGTGTCTGAGTGTGAATGGGATGCGGCCTTGCCACGAAGTGAAAGTTTAGCCTTTATCCACGGTTCCACAGTGAACCTCATACGGCTTAGGAAGGTGTCACTGGATCCCTGTGAGGAGTTTACTCCAGTGATCCGAATCGAGGTTTTATACCAACCCACCAATTAAGAGGCACCTGAAATATCTCCATGAGGGGAGAGGCCTGAGACGGGCGAAGTGAATCCCTGAGCATGTGTGCTTCACTGTCACACGGGTGGAATGTGGGTAGACAAGAGAGTAAGCAGACCCTCTTAGGATGTATGATAAAAAATTTTAAGGAGGGCTTTTCAGAAGATTATGGTGTGAAGCTCACCCCCCGACCCAGAAACTTCATACTTTTTGTGAGATAGACTGACCCTCATTTGATGTGGGGTGGCCGTCTGAAGGATCCCTGGACAAGGCAGTCATAGCCAGGGTCTACTAGGTCATTGTAGGGAGTCCCAGTCATCCAGACCAGTTCCCCTATATTGATAGTTGGTAGAACGTGGTCCTGACCCGACCCCCTTGGTTGAGAGCCTGTCTAGATGAGAACTGCACAGTAATGTTGGCCTGGGCCACTGCAACCTCCAAATGCCGACCTAAAGAAAAGAAACCAGTCTTGCCAAGTGAGCCAGAGGATACCCCACTGCCATATACTCCCATTTATCCATTCCTGCTATGCCCCTGAGACCCTTGCCCCCAAGTTCTCACCCTCTTATGGGAAGCCGGCTATAAGGTTTCCAGGAAAAAAAACACAAATCTGTCAGGAGAAAGTTAAATACTTTGGCTTCCATATATCCCAGTGGCAACGCCAATTTGACCTGGAAAGAAAACAGACTGTCTGCTCGATACCCATTCCATCTACTCGACGCCAGGTTCGGGAGTTCCTAGAGGCTGCAGGGTTCTGTAGGATCTGGATACCCAACTTCTCTGTCTTGATGAAACTGCTTTATTAGGCCACAAAGGGGAGTGAACAAGAGCCCTAGTGTGGGAACAGGCACAACAAAATGCCTTTGAAGACATTAATCAGACCCTCACTAGTGTGCCCAGTTTGGGACTGCCCGACCTCTCCGAACCCTTCTTCCTATATGCACCCAAATGGGCAGGCATTGCAGTCGGGGTCCTGACTCAAATGTTGGGAACTTGTCATCTCCCGGTGGCCAATCTCTCTAAACAACTCGACTCCATCAGCCAGGGCTTGCCACCCTGCTTGTGAGCACTCACAGCCACGGCTCTTCTTGTGTCAGAGGCCGACAAACTGACTATGGGGCAAGAACTGACAGTTCGGGTAACCTATTCAATAATTACATTACTGGAGTATAAGAGACAATATTGGCTGACCAATACCTGGATGGTCAGATACCAAGGAATGCTATACGAGAATCCACACATCCACCTAGAGGTAGTGCGAACCCTGAACCCAGCCACCTTACTACCTGCTGGGTCCAGCCAGCCAGACCATGATTGCATTGAAGTCATAGGTGAAGTGTTTTCCAGTTGACTCGACTTTACAGATCAGCGCCTCAAGGACCCTGATGTAGAATATTACACTGATGGTAGCAACTTTGTGAGAGGAAGAGAACGCCTTGCAGAATATGCTGTGGTGACCCTACATTCTACCAGTGAGGCAAAATCTCTGCCTAGGAGAACCTCAGCCCAGAAAGCAGAGCTCATTGCTCTGAGCCCTCCAGCTAGCAGCAGGAGTATGTGCCAATTATATAAAGGAAAAGGTCTAATCGACTCAGAGAGAAAAGACATAAAATATGGAAAAGAGATCCTTGAGCTTTTAGATGCTGTATGGGCCCCTCAGAGAGTGGCAGTCATGCATTGCCGGAAACATCAAAAAGGAGACACTGTGACTGCTCAGGGAAACTGCAAAGCAGATTGCAAAGCAAAGCTTGTGGCTTCCGAGCCTCTGACTGCTGCCCTGTTCCCCAGTCCCTTAGCAAAGTGGGACCCTAAGTATTCACAGCATGAGGATGCCTGGTTTCAGACTGAAAATGAGAGTTACCTCTCTAGTGGATGGTGGAAGTTTAAAGACAGGCGAATAGCAATTCCTGAGGCCCTAGCCCTAGCCATTGACACACAGTTCCATCAGAATACCCATATCAGCTGGACAGCTCTTGAAACCAGTTTGGGCTGGTATTTCTACATCCCTAGCTCTCTAGCATCTGCCGAGTATTGTAAACAATGTGAGGTATGTGCTCAAAACAATCTACGACAGGAGCCATGGGCTCCTCCAGGAGTCCAGAGTGTGGGAGGAACACCCTTTGAGGACCTGGAAGTAGACTTCGCTGAGATGCCCCGATCCTGGGGCTACAAGTACCTCTTGGTCTCTGTGTGCTCAGAGTCCGGTTGGGTAGAGGCTTAACCCGCTGGAACTGAGAAGGTCCAAGAAGTAGCCAGACTGCTCCTCTGAGAAATTATTCCACTATTTAGCCTACCAATTACCATTGGCTCAAATAACGGGATAGCTTTTATAGCAGAAATAGTGCAGCTACTAGCCAAAATTTTGAATATTAGATAAAAATTGCAAACCACCTATTGACCACAGAGTTTGGGACAGGTGGAATGCATGAACGGGACCGTTAAGACTCCATTGAAAAAACTATGTCAGGAGACACATCACATTGGGATGAAGTCCTCCCCATGGCACGATTAAGAATCAAGTTGGCCCTGACCAAGATGACTGGGTTCTCCGCCTATGAGATTCTGTATGGGCGACCACCCCCATTCATCAAGGGCATACGAGGAGACTTAAAGGAAATAGGCGAATTGACTCTGAGACAGCAGTTACAAGCCCTGGGTGGTACTTTGCAGGCTCTCATCCACTGGGTTAGGGAAAGGCTGCCTGTTAGTCTGACTACTGAGGCCCATTCTTTTAGGCCAGGAGATTCGGTGTAGGTCAAGGAATGGAATGTCCAACCCTTAAAGCCTCTTTGGAGGAGCCCATTCACTGTTATCTTGTCCACCCCCACTACAGTAAAGGTTGCTGAGATAATGCCTTGGATTCACCATAGCAGGCTTAAGCCAGCGGCTACAGACTGAGAGTGCATTTTAGACTCTGCAGAGCCCCTTCGAAAGAGGACGTCGACTGGACTTGTAGATCGAAAGAACATTGGCTTCGCTTTGGTCACCCTGGAAGCTGACCAATCCACATACAGCGGAAACTTGAGGACAGCAGCACCCCACCAAGATGGCCAACATACCCCTAAGGACTCTGTTTGTGACCCCTGAGACTATAAATGTAAAGAGGGAATCAAGATAGGTAGTCAGGTCATACAGTATGAAAATATCAGCCCTTAGACCAAGAATAGGATGAAGATGATGCTCTCTGACCCAATCTTGGGCCTGAGCATCAAATGGGGAATGTAGTAGGCCCGAGCTAACTGCTTCCTAGGATGGTTGAAAGTTATTCACTTCCCCTTTCAGCCTGCCAACCAATCAAAATACACTTTCCTTATATAGAAAGAACACGAGGAAGTATAAGATGTGTATAAACAGGAAAGTCCCACTGCGACTGGGGCTCAGCCTTTGGATATGAATCCGCTGAGCCGGTGCTGAGCCGGCACCAATAAATGCTACTTCTGCTTATTTATTTCCTCAGTGTCCCGTCTCTCTGTCCAAGTATCCTGCAACAAGTCTACTTTCCTATGCTAACATGTTGGATAGAGGAAAAAGCAATACGTTTTTTGAAAACATAAGTGCTTCACTGTGGTGTCTTAGAGAAGATCTCTCATTCTATAGGTTAGAGAATGATCCTAACCAGGGTATTTCCAGGCAGTAGCCTAGAAGTCTACCTAGGCTTTTGCTTCTGGATTGTGGGGTATTCCCAGGTCTAAAATTTCCTCATCTGTAAATGGTAGGGCTTGGGGAGGGGGAAACAGAAGGAGCAGAGAACAGCAGACCAGAGTTGATGTGAGCATCGAATGTGTGAAACAGAGAGGAAAGTGGTAGGTGAATGTTTGTGTTATGCAGTGCCCA
Source organism: Pteropus vampyrus (assembly GCF_000151845.1). Classification (NCBI taxonomy): domain Eukaryota; kingdom Metazoa; phylum Chordata; class Mammalia; order Chiroptera; family Pteropodidae; genus Pteropus; species Pteropus vampyrus. The sequence continues at coordinate 2,048,917 of NW_011888788.1, forward strand.
CCATGTTGCATTATCTAGTGTGAGTGCTCCATAGGTATTTGGTGGGCAGTGCTGTGGCTGGGTGATGGGATCTTCAAGGACCCCTCAAGTAGTTCCATCAGCCACTTCCTGTGGCTGTGCTCAGTGAAGGACTAAGTGTGAATCACAATGGGCCAAATTCTGTTTTGTTCATTTTAATTTTTTTTTAAATAAGAGATAACTGACATGTAGTAAAGTTCACAAACTTTAAATGTACAGCTCAATGAAGTTTTCTGTGTATAATTCTGTGTGACCTGTCACCCAGATCAAGCTCTAGAACATTTGCAGCAACCCAAAAGGTGCCATTATATCCTCTCAGTGAATGTCCTACAAAAATAACCAGTATTCTAAATTCAATCATCATCAATTAATTTTGCCTGCATTAGAATTTCATAGAAATGGAATTATGCAACATTCACTCATTTATATCTGGTTTCTTTGCTAAACATCCATCCATGCTTTTGAATGTAGCAGTAGTGTTTTTATTTTTCACTCCTGAGTAGTAGTATATGGTAGCATTACTATATCTCAATTTGTTTATTCTGTTGATGAATGCTGGGTTGTTTCTGGTATAGGATATTATGCACAATGTTGCTATAGACATTTTTATATATTCTTTTAGTAAAAATATGCACTAATTTCTATTGGACATTACCTAAGAATCACGGGGCAGTTATGTTCAATTTTATAAAAGAGTGTAATACATTTTTTCAAATCGTTTGCACCAATTTTTACACCCACCAGAAAACGATGACAATTCCAGTAGGGACTAAGGACAATGTCCCACATTTTTGCCAATCTTTGATATTTCCTGACATTTTTTTTAATCATTCCATATTCTGGTAAATGTACACTGTGGTGTTAATTGGTTATTTCTTTTTCAGATTTTAAAAAATGTTTTTGTTTGCTATTATGACACTTGGAATTAGAATTGAAAACAAAATAACCGAATTAATTTTGTTTTTTTTAAAATTTTTGCTCTTTTGGATATGTAAAGCTGTGTTTGATGGATTGAATGAGATCATCTATTACTCAGGTTTGCAAAAATATAGCAATTAAGGTAATGGACTCAAGAAGACATTAGCATATCCATTACTAAGGAACCTTTTCAAAACGTTGTCTCCTCTTCGTATCTGGACCTTTAGAAACCTTGTGGGGTTTGTTTCCCATGATGGATAAAGGAGCTCACCGCAGGGCCATTAAAAAACATATATTCTTAAAGGCTTAATATGTCAAGAAGAATTGGAATAGAAATGACCCGACTGATTCCCACTGGAATCAATTTATTTCCTATAGGAAATCTTTGTTAGATTTTTAAATAATCACTTATTTGATTTTGGAAGAATCATTTAATGTATACACGTCTCGTGCAAGGGGTAAAGAGCAATCTGTGGTTTTAAACAGTTATTTAAATGGTTATTTGTTTTGTAAGTTTATGTCGTGTAATTTAAATGATTTTGAATTTTTTCTGAGGAGAAACTGTGTCTATTTAGTTCACTAGCATACTGAGCAGTATAACCACCAGGACAGTGCCTGGCACATAGTAGGCACTCAACAAAATACTTGGTGAATGAGCTAAAACTGTTCCTTCTCATATATATTCAGTGCCTGGAACAAAGCTTTGCAAATGACAGATAACCCAGAAATGTTTGTGAAAGGAAAATAGAAAAGATGGAAAGAAAGAAGCTTCAATGAGTCTAAGGAAAGAAAGAAAAATTAATTGTGGCAAGGTTTTCTTTACATAAGCCAGGGCTTTTTTCTTTTCATAATGTATGCTGTACAAACATACATCCAGATATCCACTTGGATGTCCCACAGACTTTTCAATTCAATATGTTTGGAAATATATTCACCACGTATACCTATATAACCAATTTCCAAGACTTCCTTCTCTCGTATATCGACTTTGTTAATACTATCCCAAGCTAGCCCTGTCCCCTAAGCCAGAAAATTAAGAGTAATCTTCATCCCTGCTCTCATTCTCACCAACCCCTCTCTCATCCTCACCAACCAGTTGGTTCATTCGACAAATATTTATTGGAAGCCTTTTATGCACTTGACTTTGTTCTTGGTATTGATGACATGCCTTTTGGACAACCTCTTCCTGAGAAGCAGTTTTCTCATTCAAGAACCTAACTATTATAATCTTGATTCCCTAGGCAACAACCTATCATTTGAGACGTGTTCCAGTCTTGAGAACAAAGACCAGAAACTTCACTGCAAGGCTGAATTTTCCATTCACAGAGGTTGAATCAAGGATGACTCATCTGATAACCATTTCTATTGAATTGCCACATCTAGCTGAGAAATATCTCCATTCACATAGTTCTTTCCTCCTCTTTCTTACTGCTGCAGTAGACATCATGTATTTAATCAGATTTCTCGATTGTGTGAGGACTTGATAATTCAATCAGAAAGAGAATTTTGTGTGTATCGACAGGATTTGTGATACCCAATGGAAGGTCATTTGTATATATATGCATGAAGTCATGGAACACATTGATCCTTCAAGGGAAGGGTGGGAGAATGTACCTCAGATCCAGAAATCTTACTTGCTGGCAATGTCAATGTCAAATTCTAGACAGTGGGAATGATAACGGAATGAGATATCACAAAAACATTTCATTTTATAATCATATGAGGAGCAGGTATTATGGATAAGGCAAATATAGGCACTCCCTAGGTTAGAAATATCTGGCTGTCAAAATACTTACACGTATAGAATTTAATTCTCATACAGTACCCCCTTCCTCTGACCACTCTGAAATCCCCCTCTCACTCTGTCTGCACCCTCTCCTCGAGCCCCAGACAGCAGTCACAAAAGAAGCTGATACAAACACCTGCCTGGACTGGTATTTATTTCTAAATACTCCCTTTTCTATTGCCTTTTCTCATTTATGATCAATTAATTTTACACCAAACAACACATTTCTCATTTGTATGCCATCTTTAAACATTCCCTTCTCCTCCTTGTTCTCTTATTCTTCTTCCTCTTTATTTCCTCCCTGCATTCTAGCCCACTCTCTCTGGTCTAAA
>NW_011888788.1:2052775-2070931 GCF_000151845.1 Pteropus vampyrus
TTATGTGACCATCTCAGGATATGGCTGTGCAGCCCCTGAACCTGGAAATGTTGGAAATTGTAGCCCATATACCTCTCATGACCTTGTAGACCAAAGCTTCAAGTCTTCTCATTCGACTAATTCTTTTGTAATCACTCATTGATCTTAAAATTTTTCCCCTAATTTATAGCCATATCACACCATTTGCTTGTAAGAAATGTCTTTCTGTAACTGTGTCTAGCCCTTCCTATTTCCCTTCTTTCCTTTCTTTTTTCAGTAGGTCTCTTAGGCACTTGGTAGACACTATGTTATCTGTATTTATAGATGAGGGAATTGAAGCTTATAGAGTTTAAATAACTGGCCTATAGTCCCACTGGTAATATCGAAGAGAGATTTGATATCAAGTCCTCTGATTTTTAGAATGAGCTCTTAATCTTCATGCTATACAACCTCTCCAACAGTTAATTGGAGTATAATAATAGCACGTGTCTCATAGGAACTATGAGAGGATTAAAAGAAATAATTTAGGTTCAGTGTCTGGCACATAGTAAGATATAACAAATGTTAATGATGGTAATGATGATGAACATGAAAATAATGATGAAAAAGTAGGATGAGGAGGAAGAGAAGAAAAAGGAAGTAAGGTGGAGAAGGAAGACATGAAGGAGGAAGAGAAACACCAATAGTTTCACTCATCTGCCTCCTTTAATAATGATTCCAACTGCTTATTATGGAAGATGGGCAGTTACAACAGTGGGAAAGAAAAGAGGAAGAGTTGGAGAAGATACAACAATTTGGAGAAAAGGCTTAGCTTATATGGAATTTGAGGAATGTTTACTGTTTGAGCTTGAGATATATTACTTATTTTCTTCCTCCCAAAATTCATCCCAAGGGTTGTGTCATCCCCTAAGATTTTACAGGTCTGACTGATCTTGGGTTCAATTCCTTATCCTGGAAATCCAGAGAGACCTTGGTTTCAGAGGATAGTGAGATGTGAAGATGCAGGGGTATGGCAAAGACTGGGGCCAGGGCTCTGATATCAATAACAGGTCTTCTTCTAATCCAGACCTTAAGTTCAGACAGACTAGAGCCAATTGGTCATGTTCTAAATACCACACTGTTGATTTCAAACATTAGGGTGTACAAGTAGCCTGTCCTCACTGTCAAAGGCCTTTCCAGGAGAAGGACAGGGCTAGAGATTATGGAAAGATTCACCAGCCGTCAAATGTGCTGAGTTCTGCATTAGGGGCGGGGTTATTGGATGTTAATTACTAGAGGCCTCCTAATGCTGTTTTGGAGAATGCAAATCTAAGCCAAAGGCAAATATCAATAAGTTAACATGTACCTGTGATGGCTAGAGAGAGAGGCCCACCATAAGAGCCAGAAAGATGGCCAGAAATGCAGACCCACGCACGAGAAAGATTTTTAATGCCAGGAATTCAGACTCATAAGTAGGTGTGATCTAATCATATCTGTCCTGAACAGTCAGAATACCAGCTCAGACCCTGTGATGACTGCACGTCCCCCCTGCCAAATTCTTGATTCACTTGGAGTGATATAGGCAAGTTCCCTTAAGCCTCAAGGGTATTGGATCCACTTCTTGGGAAGTGCAAGGAAAAACAGCCTTTCACTTTCAACATTTCTTGTGTTGTTAGCACTTTACAATAGCATATGTTTTATTCTATTTTATTTATTATTTTATTTTATTTTATTTTATTTTATTTTATTTTATTTATTTTATTTATTTTTATTTAACGAAAAAATATCTACGTGACCTGGCTGACTGCAGGATGGCCCTATGTTAGCATCTAGGCTGCCACTTGGTCCAGGAATGTTTCCAAGGGCAGGTAAGGAATTGATGTAGTTTAAGAATCTACAATTGGGGCCAACAGTGCCCCCTAAAGGGCTTGGGGCTGTACTGCCAAGAAAGAGGGGCAGCCCAGCCTCCCAGGGGGCTGGTTTTGGTGGTAGTTGGGGTGGGCAGGGTTTTGTTTCACAGGAGATGGGCAGCACTTGGAAGTAACCACCAGAAAATTAGAAAACCAAGACCTTATCCATGCCAGTAGTTGGGAGGTATTTCATGGGCTACCTTGACAAATGGGGGCCCAAGGGAAAAAAGTGAAGGGGAGAAGGAAATGCTCAAAGGCTCTCCTGAAACCATGCTTTAAGGAGTTTCTAGATCAGGGATTCAGGGCTAAACTGAGACCTGAAGGACACAGTTCAGGTTCAGTTCTCTCAGTCAAGGAAAGGAACTTGGGTAGTCACTGCCTACGTGATGCTCAGTTCCACATTTTCAAATGGGAAACTGCTGAGAGAATCAAAGTGAAAAAAAATTTGTCTGCATGTTTAAGTTCTATTATTATCATCAATAGATAAAGCACTACCTGGTTTTTGGGCCCTAACCCGCTGTTTTCTCACATCAGGAATAGGTATGGTTGGGCTCTAAAAAGGCTACGAAGTTCCTTATTTTAAGGTGCAACATTGGAAACCCATATGGCTACAAAAACTTATTTTAAGGTGCAACATTGGAAACCCATATGGCTACAAAAACTTAATTTCAGAGGAAGCTGCTATCCTTTATCTGGGAAACCAGATATCCCGGGCAGAATATCCTTAAAATAAGAGCTATGAGGTGACATCATGGACAAAGAATAAGAACAAGACAAGGATGCCTGCTTTCAACACTGCTATTCAACATTGTATGGGAAGTCCTAGCCAAAGGAATTAGGCAAGAAAAAGAAATAAGAGGCATTCATATTGGAAAGGAATAAATAAACTGTCTTTGCTTGTAGATGACATGATCCTATGTGTAGACAATTCCAAAGAATCTACAAAAAGCTAATACAGATAATAAATTCAGCAGAGTTGCAAGATACAAGATCAACACCCCAAAATGATTAGTCTGTTAATATACCAACAATAAACAAACTAGAGAGCAAATTAAGACAGCAACTCCATTTATAATAGTGTCCTAAAAAATAAAATACCTAAAAATAAATTTAACCAAGAAGGTGAATGACTTGTACACTGAATACAATAAAACATTTCTGAAAGAAATTAAAGAAAACCTAAATATATGGAAAGATATCTCATGTTCATGAATTAGAGGTATGATATGATTGTTAACATATCAATACTACCCAAAAGGATTGACAGATTCAATGCAATCCCAATTAAAATCTTAATAGCCTTTTATGAAGAAATAGAAAAGTCAAATTTCAAATTCATATGAAATTGTAAGGGGCTCTAAATAGCCAAAACAGTCTTGAAATGGAAAGGCAAAGTTGGAGGATGCACACTTACAGATTTCAAAACCTACTGCAAAGCTACAGTAATCAAAAAGTCTGTGGTACTGGCATAAGGATAAACAAATAGACCAATGGAATCGAATAGAGAATCCAGATATAAGCCCTCACATTAATTTTCAATTAATTTTCAGCAAGGATGCCAAGACAATCCATGGAGAAAGGATGAGAGAGAGAGAGAGAGAGAGAGAGTGTGTGCGTGTGTGTGTGTGTGAGAGAGAGAGAGAGCGAGCGAGAGAGAGAGAGAGAGAGAAAGAGAGAGAGTGTGTGTGAGAGAGAGAGAGAGAGAGATGGGGGGAGGGAGGGAGGGAAGGAGGGAGGGAGGCAGAGAAAGGAGAGAAAAGAGAAAGGACAGCCTTTTCAACAAATGCTGCTGGGGAAACCGGATATCTACATGCAAAAGAATGAAGTTGGATTCTTACCTTATACCATGTACAATTATTAACTCAAAATGGATCAAAGACTTAAACTTAAGGGTTGAACCTATAAAACTCTTAGAAGAAAACATAGTAAATCCTCATGACCTTAGATCTGGCTAGGGATTCTTAAATGACACCAAAAGCACAAGCAACAAAAGAAATAAATAGATAAATTGACTTCATCAAAATTACAAACTTTTGCACATCAAAGGACATTATCAAAAAAGCAAAATGACCACCTACAGAATGGGACAAAATATTTGCAAATCATACATCCAATAAGACTCTAGTATCTAGAATATATAAAGATTTCTTACAACTCAACAACAAAAGACAATTTAAAAGTAGGCAAAGGACTCAAATATATATTTTTCCAAAGAAGACATACAAATGGCCAACAAACACATGAAAAGATACCCAACATCGTTATTTTGGGGGAAATGCAAATCAAAACCACAGTGAGGTATCGCTTCACATCCACAAGGATAATTATAATAATGATTAAACAAAACCTGTTGGTGAGGTTTTGGAGATATTTTAACTCTTGCATATTGCTGGTGTATATACAAAATGGTTTGGCCGCTGGAGAAAACAGTTTGGTAATTCCTCAAAAGTTAAACATAAAACTACCATGTGACCTCACAATTTCACTCCTAAGTATATATCCAAAAAAATTGAAAACAGGTACTCAAACAAGTACATGTACACACATGTATATACATACATGTATATACATACAAGGGAACATTATCGAGTCATAAAAAAGAAGTACTGATATATGCTACAATGTGGATGAACCTCCAAAACATTATGCCTAGTGAAAGAAGTCAGACGCAAAATGTCATATATTGTATGATTCCATTTATCCAGAATAGATAAATCCATAGAGACAGGGAGAAACTTCTTAAGGGGTTAGGGGTTTTACTTTAAGTGGTAGATATGTTTTAGAACTAGATTGAGGTGATGTTTGCACAATATTGGGAATGTACTAAATACCACTAAATTGCTCACTTGAAAATGGTTAATTTTATATTTTGTGATTTCACCTCAATAAATTATTTTTAAAATGAAAAAGAAAGAGCTAAGGACTCTGGGATTACTGAGCCATCACTACCTTTGGCATAATATGTAATCATTTTTTAATGCATGGACCAAGATCTAGTGGCAGGTGAAACTTCTCTGATCTTAAAACAGTGATGAGCATAAACAATATTTTGGAACATCTACAAAGAACTGTAACATGATAGTTATATTGGTTTCATTGGTGTCAAAGTCACAGGCACTGTTAACTCTACTCTTTTGTTGCCTACATTCACCATAAAAACGAAAGCTAGGTTTTAATTGTAGGTTAATGAAAATTAAGATAATATTTTTTCTTTTCATAGATCATCAACTCCCAGGATAGAAATCCTTGCTCTAGGGTGGTAAAACCTGGAAAAAGATTAAAGGAACTCACTATAGAGTTCCTTTAGGTAATTGTTATTATCAACAGGAACTGACCTTTTAGATTAGAAATCAGCAAACTACAACTCACAGCCAAAGCCAACCCACCACCTATTTTTGCAAATAAACATATTGGAACAATTGAGTAGTTGAAATAGAATTCATATGGTTCGCAAAGCCTAAAATATTTACTATCTGGTCCTTTTTGATATTAAAAAAAGATTGCTGACCCCTGCCATAGAGGAATGCTCCTCAGTTCTCTGGGGATTCCAACCTTCTTAGCTGGCCACCTTATGTGGTCAGACAAACTGTGTCCTGCAGGAGGTGCCATGTACAAACACAAGTAAATAGCTTTGTCATCCAATACGCAAATGAAAATGGCAAATGTCCACTGAAACAAAAAATTAAAATGAAAAATTTATCTTTCATGGGTCTAGGCAAGACAGTAAACTCACACCAATATGTTTCTGCCACTGAATACAGCTATAAAACTTGGACTGATTTCAGAAAGCAGCTATTGGAAGACTCTGAAAAGTAAATAGTAGCAGGCAGATGGGGAAGATCATCATTTGAAATAACACCAACCTGGCAGGGAGGTTACTATTTTCCGCTCCGGTATCCCTTGGCTTGAACGCAATGCAGCTTGAGACCCTGAGGTGGGCATTGGTGCCAACAGAGAAAGACTCAGGAGAAGCCCTCTAGTTCTTGATAGAGTAGTGAGACATGTCTCTCAACATTTAGAATGAGGAAATCCTCTATTGTTGTTGTGTTGTTGTCATCATTTCTTTTCTCTGATCTGTCACACCCAAGGATCCAAGCAGTATTCCGTGGTGGTGGTGGCCATGACACCAGTGGCAGTGGGGCTGCAAAGGAACCTAAAACTCTAAGAAAGAGTAGCCTTCCTTTTCAGTCAAAGGCACTGTGGTCCTCCAAAGGTGAGGAAAGCCTTATTGCTGTTATTCTTTCTCTATTCTTCCACTACTTGTCTCCAGAAAAAGGTCCAGTTGCAAGAAGCATGTAATACAGCTGGAGAAATAAAGCTCCATCTTTCTGGCTGGAAGACCAAAGAGGGGATCCTCAAGCAACCAGAAAGTACCAGGGAGATCACAGGGTGAAAGAAGCTTGGGGATGTTATCCCTCTTATGGTTATAGACACTTGGGCTCATCCCCATGTCACATATGTGTGGCTATAATCCCAAACAACATACCATAGACTCTGAGAACTGAACTGCAGGGTAGACCACAGCACAGATCCCAGACTGGGCACTGGGTAGCACGTGCACAGGACAGATCTCAGTAACAATGCAAAGCCTTTGAAAACGGAACTGACGTTAGAACTGCCCAGATATTTATAATTTCTTTTTTCTTTCCTGATGTTTAATGTGTGAGAGTGAGTGAATGTGCAAAAATATGACTTATAATTTCAAGAGGAAAACATCAAGACTCTTAATAGCAACTTGGCTGTTGATCATTTGCATCTTAGAATTGACTTGACTAACTGGGCATCTGGTCACCATTCTTCCATTTAGTAGCTGTAACCTTGGGAAAATCCCTTTAGTTCTCAGCGACTTTCTTGTCTCTCAAATGATCAAATATCCAAGCCTTGATGGCATCAGAAATTTGAAGCCATGATCAGATAAAATTAAGGATGTGAATATGCTTTCACAATTCTGGTCTATGCTGGCAAGAGGTTATTATTATTACAAGTTCCTGAATCACAGTGAAAAAACATAGAAGTTGGAAACAGAAGGGACTTTGAGACAACAAAGCAAAAATCCTTCATTTTGTTAGTATAAAGTGAGGTCAGAGTGAGTAGGATGGGATTTATTCAAGATTGTACAGAGAAGCAGGCTCAGAGCTTGCTCAGATGTAGGGCTCCCAGCATTTCCCAACTTCTCTTTCTTTTTAGTACACTACAGTTTAACTTTGTAGAACAGGATTCTTTTCCTTAGTGGGATCTTTCATTTCTTCTCTTCCTCCTTTTCCTCCTCCTCTTTAAAGTGGAGAATAGCCATTTTTAAGTGTTTTGGATCTTTGTTGATTATGAAAACCTATCCTGTGCATGTCTATACAATGTCCTTGAATGCCGTGGACATTTTTATTTTTAAATGAGTATTAGCTGTGCCAAGAGGCACGTGATAATGCAGAAAAGCCATTGAATTACCTACTCCAGCCAGACCCAGAGAAAAGCAAAACTGGGTTGTCTTTTAGGGATATTGTCTTTCAGGGATTGTTACTATTGCAAGCAGGGCTCCACTGCGTTGGCTCATAAACTGTTCTCTTGGGAGGACTTCCACAGGCCAATTGCTCCATAAAACAATGTTTAAATTTGGGTAAAAGGGTAGAAAGGTTCCATATAACAAAATGCCAGAGGAAGAGAGAAACTCAAAACTGAGTTTTCCAGGAGACCAGATTTAAATCTTCTTGGGACATTATGTTACTTTTTCATTGCTCCAAGAATGTTTTTGTAAGCTAGCTTAGTGGCAGCTGTCACACTCCATAGAGGAGGCTGTGAGGCATCTTATCAGAGGGCAGTGCAAGCAGGACACTCAGATCAGGAAATTAGAAAATGTTTCTCTGCCTACCCAACAGTGGCTAGACTCACAGTTTTGGTTCAGATCTGTCCCAGAATTTTAGCCAATCTTGGAATTCCTTGGAACTGAAGATCAAGCAGAAGAAATGTCTTTTCAAAGCCTCTGCTATGTCTAGTCCTGTGTCAGATGACAGCAACATTATCATCGCCTCCACTTGCATGCTTTCGTATGCCAGTCATCTCTCTGGGCACTTTGCATACATTTGCTAATATAATAACCCTTTGAGATAAGTATTATAATTCTCATTTTACAGATAAGGAAAGTTAGCATCCCCAAACCAAATAACTTGCAATCATACAATATGTGGTCTTTTATGTCTAGCTTCTTTCACTTAGCATGTTACCTCCTAGGAGTGATTCAGAAAAATTGATGCCAAATAACCTTGCCTGGTTTCTCCCTCTTTTATCGTGTGACTCTCCATCTTCTGAAGACTTCAGCACTTTAAAGCTTAATCATTTTGCATCAATAGTTAATTCCATGCCAATGTTTCGGTCTTTCAGTTATTTAATGAATTTCTCTCCTGCTAAACTTGAAAGAGGCAGATGCTTAGCTTTAATTTCCTATTGGCCCTTTTTCTTCAGAGAAATTAATATAAGCTGAGGAAAGTAAACCTAAAATTATTTAGAAATGGAGATCAGATCATTTCTTATACAGTCAATTCTGACTCTGGCACTCCAGGAACTTTGAAATTTTGTGTGAGTTCAGGTTGTTTAGAAATAAGTTACCCAAACTGACTCTAATTGAAGCAAAAGGAGGGATGTGCTGGAATGATGCTTGGTAGTTAACAGAACTGAAGAATTGCTGAACAAACCATCTGGACATCTATACCAGGGATCTCATAGATAGAAATTCACAGACTTAACCATTACAAAATTGCCTTCATGTAACTCAGAGCCAACCATCTTCCATTCCTGTGGATTCCTACTCAGAAATATTTTCCCAAGGGGCAGAATTCTATTGCCCTAGCTTGGGCATGTGCTCACTTTTGGAATCAGTAGAGCAAGGGTGAAAGTTATGCTCTGATGAGCTGTTCTACCAGAATAGAATGTTTGGGAAGCAATTTTCCCAAAGAGATGCTGAGTAGGTGGAAACTAGATGTGCACTACATTGTTTTGCCTGGTTGTCCATTTGCCTACATTCCCATCCAGAGAATTTCTCAAATACTCCCATCAAAATTACACAGTCGGACCATGTACCTCAAAAGCACTCCTGCCTGAAAATCTGTCAGCTATGGTACCCTGAAGCAAGGTCTTAGGCTTCTTATCCTCCAAGTATAGGATCTCTAGATGTATCTCATATCTCTGGAAGCTACTATGTCAGTGCATGCTAGCCCTAACTTCCAACTTCCAACACCTACAACTCTTTGCCTGTGGGCTTTCTGTGGCCCCTGGAAAGCTCTCTGATCATTCTTGGGGCAGGCATGAAGTGTCAAATGATTATCACTTCTTTTAGATCAGCCCTCAATCAATGACTAAAGGGACTGGAAGATACATATCCAACTGTCCTCACCCTGACAAGAGTTATTGGAATAACTCTTAGGTATATAGTCTATACTCTTTCAGAGTTCTTAATCCTTTGGGATTAGGCTCCAGTTACTCACACTGATAAAATGTGTGGTAATGTACCCTTTCTCAATCTCACTTTCCCACTCTCCTACTGGTGCATCCTGGGATCACCTCCCAAATAAATGACTTGAACACCAATTCTTGTCTCAGGGTTTGTTTCTAAGTCACTGGGTATTTTTCATTTATCCTCTAGGTCTATCACAATGCCTTCTAAAAACTTCACAGCTTGTGCCTAAAAGGCAGATTTAGCAATGTGAGTAACACCCAGGTACCTGGGAAAGGTGGGTGATTGACAGTCAGAAAAGATAAGCTCATCTTTGGTTGGTTATTAAAGTACTCCTCTGAAGTGAGAGCTTTCTAGTGAAATGTATATGCAATAACATTTGAACACACGTGTATTCCCCAAACCTCTTTATTACTCATATTCCAATTATTCAGCTAAAGAATTAACTGCTGCTTATATTTCATTGTAGATCCTTACATTAATCCATCTCTTCTTCCAAGAAAAGCAGAAAGTAATATATGTATATGTATATGCATATGCATATGCATATGTGTGTATATATATTCATCAAAGCTCTGCCCATAGGAATTTTCCATTCTTTATTATCTTTAAAAGCTACCTCTGAGTGGGGCTCTAATACCATAGTAATCCATGACGTATTGTGCACAGCCACCTGTAGAGAAGGAAATTTCTCTCTCTTTAGTTAGACAATAATAAGACTCTACCCTTATGTCCAGGTGCAGATGGAAGGAGGGCAGCAGAGTGGAATAGGGGTCCTGAGAGGGGTCCTGAGAGGGGTTATGCGTTACCAAGTCTTTAAACTAACATGCAACTTTGGGACACACTGAGGCCTGGCCTTGCACATACCCTTTCCCCTTGATGACAGAACATCCTGAAAAAAATGCCCTGCTTTCTAATTAATTGGATAAAATGGTACCTAGACATTATGGGCTGTTCAGAACTCATGGTCATCTAATCTCCCAAGATCAAATATTCAATGTAAGATGTAGCCTAATTTCAAGCCCAAAGCTATTACTTAAAGGAAGACCGTCACTTACTGGAAGTCTAATTGCCTTGCTACAAAATTCTATGATCTCCAAAATTCATAGACCAAAATTCTATGGGTCTGTAGTTTTCATATCGGATCTCTCCAAAAACTCTACATAACTTCCTAAACTAATACAAAAAGTATTGAGAACTATTGGATCTACCAAATAATATAGGCCAGGTGGATCTAGCCTATATTATCAGAGTCCCAGAAATTACATCCTGATGTGTACTGGGTGCCATCCAAAGCTGTTCTCTATGTTCATGAGAGAGATTTTGTATGCCCCCTTTTTCATAACATCTTTGTCATGTTTGGTATGAAGGAAAGTCTGTCCTCATAAAATAAGTTGGTAATGTTCCCTTTTGGCTAATTCTCTGGAAGAATTTGTGTAAGAATTTTTCTTAAAAATTTGAAAAAAGCCGGAACAATCTGAGCAATAAAATAAATAAAGTTGTATTGGATTGTAATCCAAAGTATAAAATATATATCCATGACCACACAAATCTAAATAAGTGATTGAAAAAATAAATGGTAAGGAAGAATTTCAAATAATTTATGTAGATACCCCTCCTTCAAGGACATGAGGCATAATGCTCCAGCCCTTAAAAGTATAGGCTTCACATTGTGACTTCCTTCCAAACAATACATTATAAAAATAGGGTGAGAAGAGTAACTTTATAATGCAGAAAACTGACAACCACTACCTTGCCCATGTGATTAAGCTTAGCATCTTCAGTGATGTCATATAGATAGTATTATGTATCCTTGTTATGATGTAATGAGAATGGCGCTTTATCTCTGTGGTCTTCCTCCTCAAAGCCCATAACCTCAATATAATCATGAGAAAAGTGTAAAACAGATTCTAGTAGGGGTACATTCCACAAAATACCTAAGTACTCTTCAAAACTCTCAAGGTCATCAAAATCCAGGAAAATCTGAAAAATTGTCAGTCTAGAGGATCCTAATATGGTATTCTAAGTGCGATTCTGGGATTTAAGAAAAACAACATTAGGTAAAAATTAAGGAAATAATAAAATAGACTTTAGTTAATAATAATGTATTAAATAATAATGTAAGATGTTAACTATAGGGGAAACTGGGGTGGGGTATACTGTACTATCTTTGCAACTTTTCTGTAAATCTGAAACTATTTTAAAGTCAAAAGTTTATTTTAAAAACAATGACTTTGTCAATTAAGATAAACATAAGCATTGCTTTAAAATGTTATTACATGCACATATAGCACATTATATATAGCTCACACAATATATATGAATTAGTATATTAATAGCAACATTTGAATAAACCTCTAGTCAATTATAATTATATAAATGAAAATTTCAATTGGAAGCATATACATGACTAACACAAGACAGTTAAGATCATAAGGTTTTTAATGGTACTGAAATTTAATAGTTAGGATCCATGACAGATTTTTTTAAATCAAGAATTGAGAAAGCGAACATAAATAGTTTGTTGAAATTAAATGAGCATTTGTAGCATCATATGTCATTAGAAAATTGCAAATATAAACAACAATGACATACCACCATATACCTATTAGAATGGCTCAAATCCAAAACACTGACAACACCAAATGCTGTCAAGAATGTGAAGCAACAGGAATTCCTATTCCTTGTTGTTGGGAATACAAAATAGTACAGCCACTTTGGAAAACAGCTTGGCATTTTCTTATAAAACTATATACTCTTATGTATGATACAGCAATTGCTTTCTTGGGTATTTACCCAAATGAGTTCAAATTTATTTCCACACAAAAACCTGCGTACAGATATTTATAACAGCTTTATTCATAACTGCTAAAACTTGGAAGCAACCAAGATGTCCCTCAGTAGGTGACAGATAAGTAAACTGTGATACATCTAGACAATGAAGTATTATTCAGCTCTAAAAAGAAATGAGATTTCAAGCCATGAAAAGACATGGAAAAATCTTAAGTGCATGTGGACTAAGTAAAAGAAGCCAACGTGAAAGGCTATGTACTATATGGTTCCAACTATGTGACATTCTGGAAAGGGCAAAACTATGTAAAAAGATCAGTGGTTGCCAGGGATTATGGGTGAGCGAAGAATGAATAGGCAGAGCACAGAAGATTTTTAGGGCAGCGAAACTTTTCTGTGTGATACTATAATGGTGAATACATGGCATTACACACTTGTAAAAACCCATAGGATGTACAACACCTAGAATGAACCCTAATGTAAACTATGAATTTGGGGTGATGATGTGTCAATGTGGGTTCATCAGCTGTAACAAAGGTACCACCCTGGTGGGAGATGATGATAACAGGGGAGGCTGTGCATGTGTTGGGGTAAGGTATATGAAAAGTTTGTACTTTCCAGTCAATTTTGCTGTGAATTTAAAATTATAAAGTCTATTAAAAACTTAAATGAGCATTTAAAATGAAATACATAATCATTAATGTATTTAAGCAAAGCTTTTCTTTTACTTAAAAACTAATCTATGGGTTTAGTGGACATGTTTTTTTATTCATATGGACATTAAGACTATATTTTACTAATCCAATTATAAGTAGAAAATTCATCTAGATCTGTGTAAAATTTTAAAAATTTTATGCTTCTCTTATGACAAAATATAGTCAATATTGTATTATTTTCACTAATTATTAATAATACAATGTGGCTTTAATGCTTTATTTTCATAGATGTAACTACCTTAAATAAAGGTAATGAAAAATTAAGCAGAACTCATTTCTTGAACTGATTTTACAGATCTGTTGAATTTTTTTTTTTTTTTGTTAAAAAAATAAATTGGAGGAATTCAAGAGTGAAATTATCTGGGCCTGGAGTTTTTTATAGAAAGATTTTTTTTTTTAGTTGCAAGGTCAACTTCTTCAATTTGATGTAGAATGTTGAGGTTTTTTAATTTCTTGTGTTCAAAAATTGTTTCATAGATTAAGTTTTTCTCAGAAAAACTTAATTTATTTGTCCTTTTCATCTCGATTTTCAAACTTAGCATAATAAAGTTGTTCATAATATCCTCTTATTACCTTTTTAATGTGTTATAAAATTTACCTGAGATTTGTTTTAATTGAGTAGGTAAGATATGCAGACATTGCAATGACTGTCATGAAGGAAGCTTTTATTCACAGAACCCTGGAAGCAGGAGGCACAGCATACTGAGCAGGCCCATCCAAAGAAGCATCAGGGTGGGTAAGGAGGGAACGGACAATGTGAGCAAGAGTTTTTATTGTGATTTTTGCAGGAAGGAATGAGTAGAGCAAGCTAAGCAAAATAAACAGGTTTCAGATTGGCTAGTTTGAATAATTTTGGCAGGCTCCAGGGTGTAGGGGCTGTTCCCCATTGTCTGATACCTGGCCCTAGGGTGACAAGGGCAGGGAAATAATGACTTGGCGTGTGAGAGCTTGATAGAGGAAGTGTTGGGGGTGGGTGGGTATGGGTTTTGGATTGATTGATTTATATTGATTTGTCTAGAGACAGTCTTTTACTGTCTTTAGGAATTGGCTAGCACTGGATCAGCAAGGCCCCAGATATCAAAATATCAGAAAATACAGAAAATAAAAAGACATACTTAATATATGACGTCTGTTAGCTCAGCAGTGATAGCCTTTTTTAAAAAAAAAAAAAACAAAAAAAACCTGGTATTGGTATTTGTACCATCTCTTTTTTCCCTTGATTATTCTTGCTAAGAGTTTATCAATTTTATTACCTTTCTCAAAGTACCAGCATTTGCCTGTACACTAATACATCCCCAATTTTCTATGGCATAAGTTAACAGCTACCTGAATTCCATCAGGTTGAGTTCTAACTCTAGCACCAATGAGGAATAATGAATCACTTATACTGGATACCAAAATGTATAGGGCATTGTTGTGGTTACTATGTGGGTCTTGCAAGCCAGATAAGAGTCTCATCCTCTTCTCCTTCCACAGACGCACAGAGGTTGAAGGAATCCATGCTTGGGGTAATGTCTTCAAAGAGTGGTTCTTGGAGTACCTGCATCAGAATCACTCAGGGAACCTGTTAAAAATTCCAGTTGATTCCCACCCCAGACCTACAAGTCAAACATACAGCCAGTAATATGCATTTTTGGAAAACTCTTAGTGAATCTTTTGTACAATAAAAGTTTTAGAACCACTAAAAGTTTCAGAATAACTGGTCTAGTTTAAAAGTAATAGACCCCACTATTAAAGTTTGCCTCCTTTAAATTGGAAGGATACAACATGGCCACATAAGAAGATGCTCAAGAAAAATAAACAAGGGCATGCAGAGATCCAGTTGTCAGAAACTATATTATGATTCTTCTGGATCTATCGCCTTTCCTCTGACCTTGGCTACCTGGCTGACTTCAACATCCCTGTAGTGCCTGATATGAATCTTATTTGTCCAGTTTAAGTGACCAAAGCTTTAAAGATTGTGCCTGGCAATCAGAAAGTTGCAATTGCTGGGTCTGCTTCAAGTTCTCCAATCAAGAATCTCATTTCAATTCCTTGGAAGCAATTGATGAAAAAGAAGCCTAGCCAGCCCCGAGTTATAGTGGCTTTCATTAATTACCTAAATGGAGGGTGAGATTTCACCTGGACAGAACTGGCATAAAATTCTGCTGCAGCCTTTTACAGATGACCCATAAATCAGAGGCTATGTCCAAGAAGAATTTTAAAATTGGATGGAGTCATGCATGATTCCATATAACAGCAATTTTTATGAAATCCCATCCCAGCTTAGTAATTACCAACCAGGGTATGACAATTAATTTTTTGCTTTGGATTAAAATCCATTTGGTGCTAGATGGATATTTTAGTCTGGCAAGATGAATTGCACTTCATTTTACTTGTGGAAAACTATCAGCTGAACAAAAAATGGTTTATTAAAAATAGTTCAAGCAAATTAGTACCTAAACAGCCTTCAGATTTTTCTAAAATTGGTTTTTACAGCCTTGCAAAAGGCTGGAGTTCCCAAAATCCTCATGAAAGAACAATTTCATCCAGCGTCTGTATTGAGAACAGAAATGAATTGACAAGCCCAGTTTTAATACGGACAATATACAATGTAGATAACATTTTAATATGATTAAGCCCAGTTTTCAGAAAACTCGAAATACAGAAACCCAGATTTGCAAACCTTATAAATAGGGATAATTACTCATTACAAGCCAGGATGGCTTCCTACTCAGCTTCTGTTCCCCATGGATGCATTCACCAGGCACCCTGCTGGTGCTTGGAATAATGCATCAGGGAGGATTTTAAGGATCCCCTTGGTCCTCGCACCATATTCTGCAAAGCTCCTCATGCCTCAATTTTAGCAGCAGCAGCAGCAGCAGCAATAATAATAGCACTTAGTAGTTACTAAGTAGGCTTTTAAATACTTTTAGGCTTTAATTCATTAGATCTTCACAATAACTCTGTGAGGCAGGCACTGTTATCATCTGTTTTCATAAGGGAAACTGAAGCACAAAGTGGCCTAACTTCCCCCAAATCACTATATTAGTTATCTATTCCTGTGTAACAAACCACCCCAAATCTAGTGGATCAAAACAATAACCATTTATTTGGTCATGATTCTGTGGGTCAACAATTCAGGTTGGGTCCAGTTGGGTGGTTCTGGTCATCTACGTAGAGCATCCATAGTTTACTGCATGTCAGATTTTCTGGTCTTGACTGGACTCTTCCATGTGTCTGGGGCTTCAGGAGGGACAACTCGGCTGACTCATCTCTGCCCCTGCAGACTAGCTCAAGCTTGTTCACATGGGACTCCAAGAATGGAGCTGAAGTATGCAAGGCCTCTTGAGCTATAGGCTGGAGCTGGCACGACATCAGTCTTTCACCAACTGCATGTCACAAGGCAAACACAGATTCAAAGGGAAGAAAAATAGATGCTTTCTCTTGATGGGAAGAGCTACAGAGATACATTGTAAAGGGTAAGACTATAGGGAAAGGTGGAGAATTGAGGCCATTTTTTGTTGTTGTTGTCAATCTACCCAGTTACACAGCTGATCATTAGTAGAGTGAGTGTTCACATCCAGATCTTCTGACTGCACAACCAGAACCTTGACCGCTTTGCTACACTGCCTTAATAACAATGGCTTATCTTCTTTCTGTAACTGGGCCTTACTTTTATTATTTGAATGGAGTCTCTCCCTTAGTAACCTGCTACTACTCCAGTTTCTCCAGATCTTGAGATCTGACTGCTGTTTGTCCTTCACCTCAATGCCATGCTGCATTTGATCCCTTCCAGACTCTGCTAAGAGACATATCCAACCATGACTGTCTTCCTACAGAAGGCTATCCTCTGTAATGGCTTCATACTCCCCCCTCTGCCCTGGCTTCTCATCTCCACATGTGACCAGACTGCTTGCACATGGTGCTCTGTCACCGACTAGCACCTCTACTATCTGGCCCAGCACCTCAGTGCACATGTCTACTCTTCCTTGGGTCCAATCATTTTCACCATTGAGCAACATCTATAGCCTTTCACTTCTAAAAATGATCCACTGCACCATTCTTCTAAATGACTAATGCCAACTCTTATTTAAAGAGTTGGTTCCTAAAACCCAATGTGCAAAGTTTCTGGAACACATCTGATGCACCAAATAAGATCCACTGTTAACATGCATTCAACTCAATAATCTTTTCTCCTATTTGAAGCCAGGCATTGTAAAAGGCCATATCTACCCTGCCTTTGATCCTAATAACCCCGCCTCACCAGTATTGTTTCTACCCTGAACCATGCTGGAGCTAAGAATCATATGGCTGTAACTTCTGATAAGGGACCTCACTCTCCTCAGAGTAGTGTATCAAAACAAGATATTTAGTTGGTGTATTGCTATTTCGTGAAGATACTCTTGGTTTTGGAAACTTTAAGAAGTAAAGTTGAAACATTGAGTTCGAACAGAGTCATGGTAGGTCAACCCACCTCAGTAAGTACTGCCACCTCTGACAAATTACTTCCCTGTTTAGCACCTCAGTTTCTTCATCTGCGCACTGAGATCATAACGTTAGATAATGGATCAAGTTTCATTCAGTTTTGATATTCTCTAATTTTAAATATTTATTTGGCGTCTGTTATATGCATGTAAGGATCAGAGTCAGTAGCAGAGAAGCTACCTGAGTACAAAATAGGTCGCCCCAGCAGAATCAGTATAATGTTCATAAGGCCATTAGCCTCTAGAATGTCTGAGATGAAGATAACGGGGGTATGAAGGAACTGTCAAGGTGCAAAGTGTTTGGACTGGAACTTAAGAACAAATCAGCAGATAGTTTCCCTGTCCTTGTTCATATCCTGATCAATCATGTATGTGCTATGAAAATGCCCCAGCAACGTCAACAGTATTGCAAGTAAAGTTTCTGAATACATCCCATTGGTCAGATTTCATTTACAGACAACAGAATCTCCTCTGTCTTAGCATTTTTTAAACTGGGGTACGTCTATCATCTTTCTAAGATATGGATAGTTTTAAGGGAGTCATTTGCTAGATTCTTATTTCCCATATATACTTTCCTAAAATTAATCTACCTGAGCCTGGGGTGTCATGCTGGTTTTCCGTTTCTATCTTCCTTTTTCAAAACTGATCTTCAACTACTTTTCAAAAGAAAATCGTACCATTTCATTCATGTATAATGCATTGACCCAAAATCTAGAAAATTCAAGGGCATCAAATACCGTATCAGAAAGCCCCCTTAATCCAAGGCATATCAAGACTGATACTTCCTGTCTTATGTATACATCTATTAAGGGGTGATTATGACATTAGAAACAGGTATTTGACCTGTATTGAGATGTCCTCATATATTGTACAGC
>NW_011888788.1:2072406-2075998 GCF_000151845.1 Pteropus vampyrus
CCTCCCCTCTAGCCGTCATCAGGTTGTCTTCTATGTTTGTGAGTCTGTTTTTGATTAATTTGTTCTTTTTGTTCCTTAGATTCCGCATATAAGTGAAATCTGACTTATTTCACTTAGCATAACCTCTAGGTCCATCCATGTTGTTGTGAATGGTAGGATTTCATTTTTTTAATGGCTGAGTAATATTCTATGGTATATATGAACCATAATTTCTTTATCCAATCATCTGTTGATGAGCATTTAGGTTGCTTTCATAGCTTGGCTATTGTAAATTGTTCTGCCATGGACATAGGGTGCAGAGATCTTTACAAATTATTGTTTTGGTTTTCTTTGGATAAATACTCAGAAGTGCAATTGTTGGGTCAAAAGGTATATCCATTCTTAATTTTTTGAGGAACCTCCAGACTGTTTTCCATAGTGGCTGTACCAATTTGCACTCCACCAACAGTATATGAGGGTTCCCTTTTCTCTACATCTTCACCAATACTTGTTCTTTGATTTATTGATGACAGTCTTTCTGACAGGTGTGAAGTGATATCTCATTGTGATTTTAATTTTCATTTCTTTGACAATTAGTGAACTTGAGCCTCTCTTGATATGTCTATTGGCCATCTGTATTTCCTCTTTGGAGAAATATCTATTCAGGTCTTCTGCTCAATTTTTAATTGGATTATTTTGTTGTTGTTGTTGTTGAGTTATATGAGTTCTTTATATATTTTGGATATTAATTCCTAATCGAATGTATCATAAGCAAATATCTTCTCTCATTCAATTGGTTGTCTTTTCATTTTGTTGATTTTTGATTAATTGTATATTACTAATGATTATAATAATAATTCATAAGGAAATTAAAAAACTTGCAGACTTCTATGATCACAAAATGTACAAAAAATTAAAACTTTATTTTATAAACTTATTTTTGTAGTAGAGAAGTATGTAATACTAATAATAAAGTTATTAGAGCATAAAATACATTCTACTAAGACAACTTACAGTAGATATGAAATAGAAATACAAAAAGGAGAAAATGTAAACATTGTAAAATTTACGCAAAAGAAGACTGTACTTTTAAAAGTGGATAATTGAGGATAATAAATCACACTGGTAGCTAGATTTAATTTGACACATTTAAAAGAGCTATGTGATTGTTATATTTTGAAATCTCAAGACAGTATTTACGATGTGTTAGAAATTATATCCTTTTTTATTTTATTTGTCCTATTTAAATCTATAATAAAAAACCCATTTAGATGTCAACTTAAAAATGTACAAATGGGTCCTTATTGTCTTCAATTACAGCCAGGGCAGATAGTCAAACCCAGATTCCCATTGCCTTGAAAAATCTGTTGCCTGTAGCTTTTCTGGTACCAGTTACTGAATTGATATGAGTTTAGTTGCATGCAACAGAATCCACTTTAGCTGGTATCACTAGAAAGTGATTTGATGCAAGGAATAGGTGCTTCCAAAATTGTTGGAAAAGACGAAGTTGGAAAAGAGTTATTCCTGAAGAACCACTTAGGCCTATTGCAACAACTGATAGATAATGAAACTTCATAACTGTCACTTAATAAATGAACGTACTACATGACATGACCAGGAAAGCTATCGCCCATTGCAGCAGCACCTGCTCCAAAATGATGCCACAATCTCCATCAGCAAAAGAGACTTTCTATACTTTTCCTTTATCCGCATATTACTCAGTTTCAAGTCAAAGTTTTGCACACATTCATGTAATTGGTGGAGCCTAAACATAGCTGAAACTCTAACTCCAAGGTAGTGTGAAAAGTTATAGTTTCTAGCTTTCCAGCCTTTGTATGATAGGCAGGAATATAATGAAGGCCAAGCAAGCCATTATAGTGTTCACTAAGAGTAAGCTCTTTCCAATGCATGGAAGAAAGAGACTTCCCTACTTGATATTATTCAGGGGATACCCTGATCCCAAAGTATCTCTCTACTACCTGTACACCCACTATTAGAGCATCATTATTTATGCTCTCCAAGAGCTCCTTATTAACATGTAAACATCCCCAAGAGATTGAACATGTAAAGCGGTAATCCATTATTGGCACCTACATTGGTGTCAGAAGTTGATTGAGAGAGCAAGCAAGGATATGTGTTGGGGAGAGGGGAAGAGCCCCACAAACAAGCTCCAGGACACTTCTAGCTGCTGTTTAAGCAGAAAGGCCAGTTGTCCTGTGATAGGGGTATACATAACAAAGAGGCATGATAAGAACCACAATGAAAGTGTCTCTTGTCTTCCAGCATGCCCTGGCTCTAAATCTCTCTCCCCACAAAATAAATGTAAGGCAGCACTCAGAATACAAATGTCTTCTGATGCCTCCTTCTCCAAGGGCAAGGGGACTGTAAAGATTCACATATTGATTGGGAGCATAGTAATGCAATGAAAAAATCAAAGACAAGCCAATTTCTCAGTGTTTGCAAGGACTGGCAAGTCCATCAAGGTTATTGATGAAGAAGTTAAGCAGAATGCAATGCGGCCTCCTCTAGCCTCAGCTGTCTCATCAAATATCTGAAACAGAAGCACTTCATACATTTCAACACTGTGCCCCGGCAAAGGTATGCATACCTAGTGGCTTTTGCAGGAAAGGTACTGATTGCATTCCAAGGGAAGCTGTGATGACAAGGAATCAGGAAGCCTGGGTTCTGGTTCTGCTCTGACATTAGATTGTTGTGTGACCTAAATTAAAGTCACATATCCACTCTGAATTTCCATGTTTTTATTAATAGGGCCAAAATAATATTAATCTTGCCTGTCTCTTAAAAAAATGTCCTAATTCAAGGTCCATGGATATGTTTCAGATCTTTGGGGAACCCTGAAAATACTATGCAAACATTTGCATTTAGGTGTATATAGTTAGGATAATTTTCCACATAACCCTAAAATGAATAATCATATGCAGAAGGAAAAGGAGTCCATGGGTTAAAAAAAAAAAAAGTTAATAGCCAATGGCCAAGAGGATCAACAAACTGATTAGTAAAAATTTCACAAACTCGGGGTAAAAATAGGAATATCTTATTCAATTTTCCAAATTACAACCAAAATCCCACCTGCCTTATTTGCATAACATCCACTATCTCCCTCCTGGATATTTCTACCCCTGTGTGTATCCCAAATTTGCAATTCCTGCTTGTTAAGTTTTTTCAATTATCATATGCAACCACCTCTCAAATCATCCAAGAGTCAAGACTGGGTTCCACTTCATGGATCCCTCACAAATATTATATACATAAAGATTTTATGTATGTGTATATATTTGTCTCTGTGTATGTGTATATGTATATATTATTTTCATATATATATTATTTTCAAGGATGTATATATCCCTGAAAATAAAAATAATTTTTTTCTTCTCTTCAGATACCCATAGAATATTCATAAAATGACTATATAAGACCAATTGATTCAAAAAAAAGCAGAGGCCTTCTCTAATGCTAATGAATATATCTAGAAATGCATAACAGAAGAAACAAATTTAATTTAAATTTTTTGAATAATTCTTAGCTAAAAAAGAAAAATCAATGAAAAACCTAAACAACAAAAATTGCTATATATAATAACATGTTATTGCTA
>NW_011888788.1:2076333-2095614 GCF_000151845.1 Pteropus vampyrus
TATTATGTGCCAATACTTAACACTACATTTACTATGTGCCTAGTGCTGTTACAAGTGCTTTACATGTATTAACTCACTTAGTCCTCACAGTAACCCCATGATGTGGGATAAGCGAATTGAGGCACAGAGAGTTTAGTAACTTGCCTATGGGCCCACATTGTGTTGGCGAGTGTTTGGAAAACAAACACTTTCACCCACTATAATGGGAACACACACTGCAAAGGTCAATTTGACAATATCTACTGAGATTACAAATGTGTTCTCCTTTGACCCAGCAATTTCGTTTTAGGGAACATACTTGACAAATCTAGTTACTGATTGGGCAATATGTAATCTAGGTACACAATATTAACTGCCTTATTGTGTTTAGAAAATTAAATAGTTCAGGAAGAATGAGAAATATCACAGTATGTAAACTTTTGAGATTGTCCTTTTTTCACTCAGCACAATTCTCTGGAGACTTATTCAGGTGAATGAGTGTATCAATTGCCATGCTTTTTTTTTTTTTATTGCTGAATAATATTCCATGGTATAGATGCACCACAGCTTGTTTAACTCTTCGCCCACTGAAGGACATCTGGGTAGTTTCCAGTCTGGGGTTATGGTGAATAAAGCTGCTATAAACATTCATGGACTGGTTTTTTAATGTGAACATAAGTCCTCATTTCCCCTGAGACAAATGCCCAGGAATGGAGTTGCTAGACTGTATGGTAGTTTCATGTTTAGTTTTTAAGGAAATTGCCAATTTAACAATTTTATATTCTCAGTAATGTATGAGTGATCCAGTTTCTCTGCATCCTCAAGTTGGAACAATGTGAGCAACAAAATAAATAAGGTGATATTGGATTATAATCCAAAGTATAAAATAAATATCCATGACTCCACATTGATATAAATAAATGATTGAATAAATTAATAAATGGGAGAGAACAGGCAAATCTCCCATGCAGAAGAAATCCAAATAATTTATGTAGGTATTTCCTCTTCAGGGAAGTGGAGGGTAACTCCTCACCACTTAAGTGTGGGGTACACATAGTGACCTCCTTCTACAGAATATAGTAAAGAAATGGGTGGAAAGTAACTTTACAGTGTAGGAACTTGACAAACACTATTCATGTGATCATGTAGTTATCTTCAGTGATAAATCATGTTGATAGCATGGACTACTGATACAAAGTAGGGAGAATGGCACTTTATCTCTGTGATTTTCCTCCCCAGAACAAATAACCTCAATCCAATCATGAAAAATCATCATTCAAACCCTAGTTGAGGGACATTCTGCAAAATACCTGACCAGTACTCTTCGAAACTGTCAAAAACAAGAAAAGTCCGAGAAAGTGTAAAAAGAGGAGCCTAAGGAGATATGACAAGTAAATGTAATGTAGGATCCTGGATGGGATCCTGGAAAAGAAAAATAACATTAGGTAAAAACTAAGAAGGCCTAAATAAACTGAACTTTAGTTCTTAATGTATCAGTATTGTATCATTAGTTGTGACATATGTACCATGCTAATGTAAGATGTTAACAATTGGAGGCACTGAGTGTAGGGTAAATGGAACTCTGTACTGCCTTTGCAACTTTTCTATAAATCTAAACTAGTCTAAAATAAAAAGTTTATTTTAAAAAATCTACTAGAGTTATAAAGGGAATAACGATTAGTCTGGCTCCTAAACCATTTTGTTTGAATTACATGTCTCTTTTCTTGGCATTGTGGGGGCTCAAGATTTGTAAGGACCTTACCGTTTTTTATATTCCTTTTTTAGGTAGAGAGAGTGAGGAGAAGTTATTGAATTATATTCTCAAGAGTATTAAAATAAAACACAGGAAAACAAATTCACTTGTGAAAACCAAGCAATTTTCACCATAACTCATCTATCCTATAAATGGAGTAGCAGCCCCACACTTATTTGAACACATTAGACATTTGCAGTGTTCTGTATTCATTTCTTAATTTATGCTTTAGAATTTTTTTATTGCAATAGAAAAAGTCAGACTTTTGTAATACAAGAGAAAATTAGTCACCTTCAACTTGTCGCTTCAAAGGGAACTTCCAGTAAGGTGTGTATTAGCTGCAGCATTCACAAGGAACAGACTTTGTCGTGGAGAGAGGACTTGTTTTAGTGTTCTGGTTTTTTAAAAGAAAGAATCAAGAAGCATAGTGTAGGAACATTTTGCTTTACTCATATGTACCTACATTCCAAAAGTAACATATCAAGCTGTTATTTTTATTATGCTCATAGATACTTATTATTAATTTTAATGATATTCACATGTTATCAAATTTCCTAGGAAACTTGGGGCTCCATCTCATACTGTTTTCTTAAAAGGTTATAGGTAACCTGTAGGAAATTGGATTATATTGTGAAAAACTTATGCTCAAATAGCCAGTGAATTTGGTAAAAAGAAGTTAAATTGTTTGAGGTCATAAAGATTCAACTCTGCACCGAGTTTCTCGGTTTCTATGCTGCTACTTTGATGCAGGGTAGACCTGGATAAGCAATGATTTCCCATTAATTCCAGTAAAACCTCAGAAGCCACTTCTAGGGAAGACTGTCTGTAAGCCAGAGGCCATAGGCAGCCTAACTGACCCTGACACCTCCTCTTTCTCAGAATGGCAGCTGTGCTGTGCTGTCACCAAGCCCCTCTCACCACAGCCCCCTCCTGGAATGCCTGCCATCTACTCATCCTCTGCCCTTGTTCTCCCTGCCTGGAATGCCCTTCTTCATTGTCCTTCTATCCAAATCCCCCAACCACTCCTTAATGACTTTGCCTGTCCCCCGTGAGGCTTCTCAAATTGTTTCAGCTAACAAGATAATCACTCACTTTCCTTACAGCTTATAGTATTTATCACTTTCAGTCTTGATTGTGCACACATCTGTACACTCACCAGAATGTGTGAGGCACTGAGTTCAATACTCCAGGGCACTCCAGGGGTGTAAATATATGAGCAACAATCCTGGCCTTCCAGTAGTTTATATTCTAACAGAGAATTTCCAGTAAGAGAAGTGTAAGACACATGATACAAAACCAGAATACAGGAAGGATTCAAATAGAAATAACAAATGCTATAGAAGAGAACATAGCATAGTCACTGGGGCCATGGAGTCAGACAGAATTAGGTATGAATTCAACCAGACCACCTGTGTGGTCTTAGGTAAGTTACATAACCTCTGCACTGGGTATGTTTTATTTGCTGCTCAGACCACTCACTCCCCTTCCCCACCTTGTGGTTTGAGGCCAACTGGTAAGGAGAACATATGGGCTCTTTGACCTTCTGGTTTCAAGAAGTTCAGCCAATGAGAAGAACCAGCAAGAAATCAGAGGAAGAGAGAAGAATGAGTCAGGGTAATTGCACCTTGGGCTCCCTCCCCACAGGGTCTCTCTGAGTTGGCTATATCCTCTACTGAAGGCAAGAGTGCTTTTCCTATTGGCTATTCCTTCTTCTCTGGGTGGTCTCTCCTATGGCTGTAGCAAATGTCTCTTCTCTTGCCCCTTTAGTCTAAGGTAGGTAACAACTTCCTCTATTTATCAGTACTTTTTGGCTAGCCTTTTTGGCTTCCTTAATCCCAGACCATTCCTTTGTAAATAGGCCAAACTCTTATCAATTACCTTACATGAGTGTATCATCTGTTTCCTGCTGGAACCCTGATTGATAAACTCTCTAATCTCCACTTCCTGAAATATAAAAAAACAAAAGTGTGGGGAGGAATATTAATATTATCTATGTTGATACAGAGTCCATGCTCATCTGCCTCCCACCTCACAAGGGGCCAGGGCTGGCCCTGCTGGCTGTTTTGGGGCTGGGTTATCAGAGGCTAAGGCTAACATGGAGACTTCTGCCTGAGACATTGGCTGAAGCTGGGAATTACCAGGAATAGAAAGTCAAGAGGAAGCCAATATTTTTCCTCTGTCTTGAGTTATCTGCCCCTCATAGTCTACCTTCAGAACTTTCTGATCTCAATTCCAGCATGTCTTTCCCTTGCTCATTTTGCCCCACCCACACCAATCTCCTTGCTGATCCTCTCTGGGCCTCTGCTATTAGCTATTCCTTCTTCCTGGAAACATATTCCCCCAGATATCCACATAGCTCACTTTCTCACTTTCTTTAGGTCTTTGTTCAAATGCCATGTATTCAGTGAGTCTTTCCTATACCACTTATAGAAAATAACAACCACTTCACATAGCTCTTAACACTATGTGACAGATTAAGACATTTGCTTTTGTTTACTAGTTACCTCTCTGGCCAGAATATAAGCTGCATGAGGTCAGGAGCTATTGTATTCCAAGTGTCTGAAATAATGCCCGGCATGTAGTGAACACTATTAAATATTTGATGAATGAATGAATGGGTCTAGGCAACTCAAAGTGTCAAAAATGAGCTTGGACTCCACGCATAGGCCTGTTGGACATAACAAAAATGTCAGGAGCTCTCCTAGGTATACTAGGAAATGCTTCAGGATGTGATGTCATACACAGCCCTTAACCTCAAGAGGTTCACAGTTTCAGGTAGGGATAAGATACAAGCGTGAATATAACCATCACTGAGGCAGGAAGTAATCAGAGCATTACGAGAACCATAATTTCAAAAGTGAGAGATTAGAGAAGACATCATGAGAAAGGTATTAGATGAACTAAATCTTGAAGAATTACTAGACTCTGTCTTGCTTATGAAGAAGTAAACACATTTACCTATAATTTGCTTATAATAATATATCCTCACATTATTACTTCTTTATATCTGTATTTATACTTTGTAAACACTTTTATATGCATATTTTATTTGATCATAATTTCACATAGGTAGGATATATCAGTCAGGTATTGCTGTATAACAAACCACCTGCAATGCAATTCTTATGCTAACTACCCAGAGTTAAGTTTCACAGATTAAGGGCACAGTCCCCCTATAAGACTACCCTCACTTCAGACACCAGCCACAAGCTACAGGGTTCTCAATCCACCCACACTTCTGAGCAACTGGCTACAAATTCAGGGATTCACACTAATCCCTCAGTTTTAATAATTTGCTAGAAAGATTCATAGAACTTAGGAAAACACAAGATTTATTATAAGAGTATTATGATAAAGGATACAAATGAGTACTAGCCAAAAAAAGAGACCCGTGAGGGTGAGGTCTGGTCTATCTATGTCTCCAGGATGTATCACCCTCCAGTATATACCAGACAAGGAAGCTCATATGATCTTCAGTGTCTAGTTTTTATCGGAGTTTTGTTATGTAGGAATGATCGATTGAACCATCAGCCACATGATTTAATTCAGTCTCCAGTCCTTGTCTCCTCCCAGGTGGTTGGGTTGATATCACAAGGCTCAAAGCTCCAACTCTCTAATCACATAGTCGTTCTTTGTGACATGACCAGCCTCCATCCTGAGTCATCTCATTAGCATAAACTCAGGTGTGGTCCAAGGGGCCTACCATGAATAACCAAGATTTTCCTATCACTCTAGAAGCTCCAAGGGTTTAGAGGCTCCCTCCCAGAAATGAGGGACAAAATCCTGCCAAATTCTCTGTTATACAATACCACTCCAAACTCACTAGCTTAAAACAGCAATTATTTATTCTCATACATTGGTAGCTCAGATGATCTAAGATGAGATCAATTGGGCCCAGCTCAGTTGATAAGGTCTAGGTCAACTCCATGTGTATCTCATCTTCCTTGGATCAAGGGATGAGCCAGGGCATATTTTTACACAGCTATAGTAGAAACACAAAAGGGCAAGTTTAAACCTGCAAGCACAGTTTAAACATCTGTTTGCATCATGTTTGTGAGCATCTCATTGGTCCAAGCAAGTTACTTGGCCAAGCTCAATGTCAATGAGTGGTAGAAAGGTATGCTCTGCCCATAATTAGAGGTGAAAGGAGAGTAAGTATTTCCTGAACAATTTGAACTATCACATAGGAAAAGTATTATTTATGCCTTTTATGATTTTTCAGACCCTTTGTAACAGAACCTGCCAACTGAAGATGATTTTTGAATGTCCAGGACCACTCCATTACTCCCCCAAGCCGCTGGTCATTCACATCTTAATTGTCCTCCATAGAATATTGTCCTTTGGACTTGAGGCTTTGATTATGTCAAAACAGATCATATTTTAGTCTTTTACTTCTCAAGTAATGTTTGCTAATTTAATTAGATTCTCAATTTACCAGTAAATAAAAAACAGCCATTGAAAGAAAGAACTTTGAATTCTTGGTCCTTGTCTTTGTCCTTTCTTTTCCTCACTCTCATTTTCATAATTTGTCCTTAAAATCCTTCTGATCTCTTGATCTCTAGACATGAATCATGCTATGCAATTTGAATAATAATGAGTAATGGTAATAATTGAAAAGATGGAGAATCTGGATTTATTTCTTATCTAGAAAGATACTAAAACAGCTTCCAGGGAACATTCAGGGCCTTTACAGCCCATTCCATAATTTATGAGTGTGCAAACGATCCCCATGAACAGCTTGATGAGTCAGACATTTTAATTGGGCTGCCTTAAAATTAAAACCAAAGAAACTTTATTGCTGATCCTCTGGATAGTCTCATAAAGGGTATTATAGCCAGAGTTGACCCTTCATATATGCAAATAGGCAGAATAAAATACAGATGTTGGTAATATCTGCAAAATACTACATTCTGGTTTTGCTCTTTTGTTTTAAAGTTAAAGAATTTTCAGAGAAACCTTATCAGGAAAAAATTTGCTCTTATGTAAAACTTACCTCATTGTGTCTTCTCCTAAGCAACAATGCCTTGAATGTGAAAGCCAACTAAGATCTTTAATGTGGTACTCCATAAAAGAAATAAAAGATTTGTTGAAAAATGATCAATTCTATGCTCTACAAAAGAGAAATATAGGCAATTAACACATTCTTATTCATGACATAAGGTCAAATAGGTTCATTCGCATTGATTTATTAAACAAGTATTTGTGGATGTGCCTGGTACTGTCCTTGGTGCTGATGTTAGAGACTTAAGCAAGAGGAGCTTCTGCTCATGGGAAGTAGATATCAATCAAATTAAATGTAACCAGGTATTAAAATGGAAATTTCACCTAAGGTACCACAATACATTGCAAAATGAGTTGCCAGATTAACATGTGAATTTTAAAAGGTTCTGTCAAGACTCTTCCCTAAAGGGCACAAATAAAAGGGCACTGGATAACTAGAGAAAGGAAGAGGATTTGAGTGGAGAATTTCTTTTTTTCTTTTTTTCTTTTTTTTTGCATTTTTGTCTATGCATTCTTTTTTAATTAATTTTTATTTTTTAATTCAGTTGACATTCAACATTATTTTATATTAGGCTCAGATATGCAGCATAGTGGTTAGACATTTATATAATTTACAAAGTAATCCCCCTTATAAGTCTAGTACCCACATGGCACCATATACAATTATTATAATATTATCTACCATATTCTCTATGCTATACTTTACATCCCCATGACTGTGTTGTAACTACCAATTTGTACTTCTTAATCCCTTCACCTTTTCCACCCAGACTCCCAACCCCTCTTCCATCTGGCAACCATCAGTTTGTTCTCTGTATCTATGAGTTTATTTCTGTTTTGTTTGTTCATTTATTTTGTTCTTTAGATTCCATATATATATCAAATCAAATGGCATTTGTCTTTCTCTTTCTGACTTATTTTACTTAGTGTAATACCCTCTAGGTCCATCTATGTTATTGCGAATGGTAAGATTTCTTTCTTTTTTATGGCTGAGTAATATTCCATTATTTATATGTACCACAACTTCTTTATCCAATTATCTATTGATGGGCACTTAGGTTGTTTCCACATCTTGGCTATTGTAAATAATGCTGCAATGAACATAGGAGTAGATATATCTTTTTCGAATTAGTGTTTTGAATTTCTTTGGATAAATTCCAGAAGTGGAATTGCTAGGTCATAAGGTAGTTCTATTTTTAATTTTTTGAGGAGCCTTCATACTGTTTTCCATAGTGGCTGCACCAATTTACAATCTCACCAACTGTGCACGAGGATTCCTTTTTCTGAGTGGAGGAATTATTGTAAGTGAGTATTATATAAGCTTTTCCCAAAGAGAAAAGATAGGAATTCTTCTCTCTTTACCCAATCCAAATAAGGGATCCTTCAATGCAACTACTTGGAAAACTGATATGTATTCCTGCAATTATGGAGAACAGTCGTGTATTTCACAGGCCTGAGGACTCTAAAGGTAGCATAAGCTAGAAGATAAATAAAGAAGAAAGAGAGAAGGAGAGTGAGGAAAAAAGAATGAATTGTTGCTGTTTTTGGAACTAAATGTTCTCCCTTCTAAGAGTAGGTCAAAAGTACACAAATCCCATGACTAAATGTAAATCCCATGTGTATCAATTCTCTATTGAACAATAATGTTATATAACAAACAACCATAAAACCTCAGTGGTATAGAGTGATAATTATTTATCTCACAATAAATGGGTCACCTGGGGTGTTCTTCTGGTTTGCGCTGGGCCTACCTGATCTTGGCTGGGTTTGCTCATGCATCTACAGTCAGCTGGTGGGTTTGCTGTGACCTGGGTAACCCTAATGGCCTCACTTAAGCAATTCATCTGTCTTCCACTTGGTCTCATTATCTAGCAGGCTGTGTAGGCTTGTTCATAGGAGACAGATCCAGTTTTCAAGAGAGAGAGTGGAAGTATATGGTAAAGAAATCTTAAACCATGAGCAGATTATTAGTAGAAATCTTCTTAACTTTAAGACTGTTGATGGTAAGGGCTGAAAAAGAAATGAGAAACATGTTATTGGAAATGAGGGAAAAGAAGATCCTTGCTATGTAGTGGCAAATGCTTACCAAAATGGTTTCCTGTGGTCAGATGGAAAATATAACTTGTAAGCGATGAACTTGAAAATTTAGCTAAAGATATTCCCAAGCAAAGTATGGAGATGCTGCCTTGTTTCCTCTTGTTGCTTATAGTAAAATGCAAAAAGAGAGAGATAAATTGAGGGGAAAACTGTTAAACAAAAAGAAATCAGGATGATTTCGAAAATTCTCAGCCTCTTCAGACATCAAAAGAGATTAAAAATCCAAAATAGATGTTGAAAGTGTGACATAGAAAAAAAGTCTGAGTGTGTGACTATACAACCCTTTGCTGAAACCTAAGATTTCATATAAATTTCATAAGCTTAAAATGATGAAATTTAAAAAAAAGTCAAGGTATTTAATCAAATACAAAAACTCTCCTAAGAAAGTAAGGGTGTTCCTCATAGTCTTTCTCAATCAAACCAGATGGCCTCTAGGAAACGTAAAAGGAGAGTTTTTCAGCCATTCCAGCAGAAGCAAAAGTAGAGAAAGAATTGTCTTGAAAATATGTGTGAATTGGGCTCAAGTATAATGAACTCTTGTGACATCCACATGAGACCTACAAATTTTCTAAGAAAACTATATCAGCTGAAAATTAGCATCTTGGATTAAAATGGACAGAGAGGATAAATAACAAAAGGTTTTCAGACCTTCAAAATTCTACTGGTCAGAAGCAGGCTGATGAAACTACTTAGCTTCAAATGCA
This sequence comes from Pteropus vampyrus, assembly GCF_000151845.1. Taxonomy (NCBI): domain Eukaryota; kingdom Metazoa; phylum Chordata; class Mammalia; order Chiroptera; family Pteropodidae; genus Pteropus; species Pteropus vampyrus. The sequence goes on from NW_011888788.1 coordinate 2,085,868, forward strand.
TGCTATCTTTTTTTTCTATCTGTTATGTAAAAGGAAGGATGACTCATAAGGCAGAACCAAGAGCCTAAATGGCACTGCTGAGAGACCAGTGGTCAAAGTCAAGGACCTAGAAGGCAGAGCCAAGAGCCACAGAGAATTATTCCCAGGGCTTGAAACCTAATCGAAGAGCTCTGTAGTTTTTCTGCCTGGATTTCAAAGCTGCTTTGTTCCAGTTACTTTGATTTTACCTCCCATTCCTCACCCTACCAGCCCTTTTGAACAAGAATGTCCATAACTATTACTCTATGCTTATCTCAACATTGTATGTTGGGAGAATTGAGGGCAAATAACCTCTCTTTAGTTTCAGGGGTCCACAGATGGAGAGGAATTGTGACCCAGGAGCCTTCTCATCATTTGATTTAGATTATGAGATTTGGACTTGAGCTAATGAAATTTAGATGAGAGTTTTGGATTTGAGTTTATGTTGCAATGAGATGAAACTTTTGAGACATGGGTAGTGGATGAATAGCTTTTGCTTATGAAGGGATGCAAATTTTGAAGAGCCAGAAGGTAGACTATGGTACACAGAATCCTAAAATAGTCTCTCAAGACTTCCCATCCTCATCCTTGGAATTGTGACTATGATAAGAAAGTGCACACATGATTCTATAACAATAAATAGCAAAAGGAATTTTTCAGATGTAATTTAGGTTACTAATAAGTTCTATCAAGCAAAATATCATGCACTGGTTATTAATTCCAAGAGAGCTGAGTACCATGCACCAATTACAAATCTCAGGGGAGGACTCCAATCACATGGAGGATAGCAAAGATTATCACTATGTCAACCACTAGGAATAGAAGTCCAAACACTTCTGCCCATTGCATCTTGGAATCAGAGTCACCAAAGAAAACAAAGCAGTCAAGTACCGAATGGAATTACACTTTACTTACAAAGAGAAGAGACAGAGCAAGATCAGCTTCAACAGTGGGTGTCAGTCCCCAGTGGCCAACAGTTTTCTCTCAGCCAGCCAATGCAGGGCAATTCATCCCTCTCATGCCACAGTGGAAGAAACCCCATCCCATCTCCCCAAAAAGACAGATATAGCAGTGGGGTTGGCCAGGTGCCATAAGATGCACAATCTTTAAACAAAACAAAAGAGATTTTGTTGAGCATAAAACAATCTGTGTGGGCTTTTTGTCTGTTGATAAGAAAATGTTCCTGGCCCAAAGCCCATTTTCTAACTTAGTCAGGCTGTTGGCCAGGGCTATAGTCATCTCAAGACTCAAACAGGGCTGGAGAATCCACTTCTAAGCTCACTCACCTGGTTATTGGCAGTCTCAGTTCCTCATTGGCAGTTGGCTGGAGGCTTCAGTTCCTCATCATGTGGGTCTCTCCAAAGGGTTATCACAATACTGCATTTGCTTTTCACAGAGTGGGAGATCCAAGAGAGAGAGAAAGCAAGAGAGCACCCAAAAACGAAGCCAGCCTTTTATAACCTAACATAGGAAGTGATATCCCATCACTTCTGCTGTATGCTATTGGTATCACACATCAGCTCAGATAGAACATTAGAGAAAACTGTACAAGGGTGTGAATACCAGGAGGTGAAGATCATTGGGCGCCATCCTGGAAGCTGACTGCTACAAATCGTTTTCTTGATTATACATCCTTCTTCTATGACAATCACATTTCTCTGCTTTGTTTACAGCAAAATTCCTTAACATTTTGTCTGTTTTTGCACAATTCGTTAAAAGCCAAAATTGTTTTTAAAGCATCACAATGCATGATTTTCCTTCCTCTCTTCTTGTTTCCCCCATTCTGATTGAACCCTTTCCAATCAGATGTTTGTCCCCACCACTCTACTCTTCTTTGTCAGGGTCGCCGATGACTTCTACGTTGCCAAATCCACTGGTCATTCTCAGTCCTCATATCACTTGACTAATTACTAACAAGTAACACAGCTGATCACTTCCTTTTCTTTCAAACACTATCTGTGCTTGGCTTCCAGGATATCATACTCTTCTGGTTTTTCTCCTTCTTCATTGGCAGCTTAACAGGTATTCCACAGATTTGTTAAGACATGTAGAGGAAAAAATACTTAGCAGTTATAGTGAAAAATAAACAAACTTTAAAACGAGGCAATTATTAATTCCAGAGAAAAAAGCTGTGCAAGAGAGAAAACATTATTAAGAGTTTATAATTTGGTTGAACAATAAACAATATCTGAACAGGCAGATTAATCTCTAAACACTTAGTTTAGTCATTTTTTATATATTTATGAGATTGAATAAGGGAAACTGGAGAGGGTGGTTATGAAAGAGAGACCGTAGATAATATTGTAAAATGTTAAAATCAATATAAACATATTATTTAGAAATATGGAAGTTTATACCAGAAGAAACAGCTAAAAAGTGGAAAGTGGTTACCTCAGCTGTGTGTTAGGTAAACTGGACAAACCATCCCACTGAGAATGACAGAGATGAAAGGCATCAATGAGCTAACAAGTTAGTGAAGAATTATGAGGTCAGCTTGTACTTGTCAAAATGGCATAGATGATAGAGACTTTGTTCACCTGCTCTTACAACCATATTAAAGTTGTGACGGAAACATGGAGCAAAGAGCAAGTAGAGTCATCTGGGGTCTACATGAACAAGCCCTACAACTAGGGAGAGAAATAAGAAATCACTCCCCAACAGTAGAAGGTAGGAGGGGGAAAGGACATGAGGCTCTCAGGTCCCCAGTGGCTGAATGGGACAGAAGCTGTGGCAGCAGCAGTCGACAGCTGCAGATGCCTCTCTTAAAGGGATTGTGTCTGGGAGCAGATTTTCTCAGTGACGAACTCACTCGTTCTGAGCACCAGCACCCAGTAGGCTGCTTGGGGTGGGGGTGGGAGTGGGGACTTACAGGGGATACTGAGTTGTTGGAGAGAGGGGCAGAAGTGCTAGCAGAATCCATTGCTCCTCTGCTGAGCCCTCCCCCTTTCCCAGTGCGTGGACTCAGCGTCACCATAGCCAAGATATCATCAAACTGGATAACAGAGGTTGCTCTGCCCAGAGGATTCCCTAAAACTCCACCTCCTCCAATTCATGGCCCCACCCAATCCACATCCAGGTGTGTCCTCAGCAAGGCTGGTGCTCCTTGCTGAGCCATCTCCAAGACTCACACTGGTGACAGCTGACCTCAGTTTCTGGTGTGGCCTCTTGAGGCAACTATAGGCACAGTATCTGTGGATTGCTTGCTGAATCTTAACAGGTGGCCCTGGAGGGGCATAGGCTAGGGCTAAAGTTAGCCTACAGCTGAACCCCTCTGTAGGTGTGCCTCTGGATACCTACTACACAGAACCACGCTAATAAGACCGGGAGACTTAGGAGCTTTGCTTAGTACATAGAAACAGACACAGAAAGGCAGCCAAATGGGAAGACAAAGAAGCAAAACCATATGAGAGAACAGAACAGAGATCCAGGAATGATAGAGTCAGGCAATCTAACAGATGCAGAGTTCAAAACACTGGTTATGAAGATGTTCAATGAACTTAGAGGAAAGAATAGATGAATTTAGTGAGAACTTTAACAAAGAGATAAAAAAAACCCATAAAAATGGAAATGGAAATTATAAAAGGGAAACAGAAATGAAGAATGCATTATCTGAGATGAAGAATATGTTAGAGGGAATCAACAGTGGATAAAGAAGAACCACCGACATAGAGGATGGGGAAGCCAAGGACACCCAATCAGAACAGCAAGAAAAAAGAAGCCAAACTATAATAATAATTTAAGGAGTCTTTGGGACAAAATTAAGTGTAAAAACATCCATGTAATAGGGGTACCTGAAGGAGGAGATGGAGAACAAGAAGTGGAAAAGCTATTTGAAGAAATAATGATGAAAAACTTCACTAACCTGGTGAAGGAAATAGACATACAACTCAGGAAACTCAGAGAGTCCCAAGAAAGAGGAACCCAAAGAGGCCCACACCAAAACACATCATAATTAAAATACCAAAGTTTAAATACAAAGAGAGAATCTTAAAAGCAGCAAGAGAAAAGCAGTTAGTTACTTATAAGGGAGCACCCATAAGACTGGCAGTTGATTTCTTGAAAGAAACAATGCAAAACAGAAGGGCTTGGCACAAAATATTTGATGTGATGAAAACCCAGAATCTACAACCGAGAATACTTTATCCAGCAAAGCTATTATTTAGAGTCAGATAAAGAAGACAGAGAAAGAGCTTCCCAGACAAAAGTAAGCTAAAGAAATTCATCAACACCAAGCCACTATTACAGAAAATGTTGGAGGGACTTCTTTAAGAAGAAAAAACATATTAAAATCAAGAATAAAAAATGGTAATAACTATATATCTATCAACAACTATCTCAAATGAACAAAAATGCTCCAAGCAAAGGACAGCGTGGCTGAATGAATAAGAAAACAAGACTCCTATATATGCTGCCTACAAGAAACTGACTTCAGATTAAAAGACACACACAGACTGGAAGGAGGAAAATAGAAAAAGATATTGCCTTGATGGGCCTAGAGGGAATTGCACTAAATGAAACGAACTCATAGGTACAGAGAATATTTTTGGGGCTGCTGGACAGAAGTGGGGTTGTGGGGATTGTGGAAAAGGATGAAAGGACTAAGAAATACAAATAGACAGTTACAAAATAGTCATGGAGATATAAAGTGTAGCATAAGGAAACTAGTCAACAATGTTATAATACATATGTAAGGGGATGAGGGGTGCTAGATTTAGTGGGGTGATCACTTGAGCTCTAATCACTATGCTGCACAATGAAAACTACTATATTATTGTATGCCAACTAAAATTGACCAAAAAAATTATTGAATTGTACAATGTAAATATGAGCAACTAATTATTATATTTCAATAAAGCTGGGGGGAAAACAAACAAGTATGAGATCAAGATCCAGGAGAAGAAAAAACTCAGAGAGGATGTTTCCTGTGGAAGAGAGTGCCAGTTTTGGAAAAGGTGACTGGGAGACCATCTGATCAGTATTTTTAGCTCCAAGGTGTTAAAAAGATAAAAACTGAAGTTCATATCTTAATAAGAGATGAAACTTTAACTTTTGCTTAAGAATCTGAGGGAATAAGCCCTCAGAGTAAAGGTGAACTTGAAGGGGATCAGCCTTATCATGACTAAACCTGGCTGTGAATTATCTCGATCCCTAAAATTGGACTAAGGTAACGTCATATAGCTAGGGCCCTCAGTCACCTGTCAGAAGAAAATATAAATCCCTCAGAATAAAGATAACATTGTCCCAGTCCTCAAATTATTTCTTAATTTCTCGTGAACAATGGCTGGCTGTCAATTTTAAAAAGTAACCATGTAAATGAGAGGACACAACAACATGAATTTTTTAAAAACCCACAGGCAGTAGAAACAGACTCAAAGAGTTTCCATATAATGAAGTTATCAGACATAAATTTAAAAATAACTACATTTGGTATATGCAAGGAAATAAGAGATACTATGTTTTGGCAGAGACCCAAACTAACTATGAAAAAATGGAAATTCTAGAAATGAAAAGTAAAGTAAATGGAATTAAGAACTCAATAGACTGATTAACTGTGGATTAAACTCACCATAACTTTGTCCTGATGGTCTTTGCAATCTTGTGACAAGAAAGAAGTTAGAAAAGGGGAACCCAAGAAAATGGGCAACGAAGTGAAGAGAGAAAGAAGTTCCTCTACGGGCCTAGAGCAGGTCTTCGCCACCGGAGCATCTCTTCTTATTATTATTCAAATCTGTTTCAGCGTCGTTTCCTTGGGGAAGTCTTCACTGATAGTCCAGTCTAGGTCAAGTCCTTTGTAGAAACTGTCCTAACATCTCTCATTTTTTCCTTAAAAACACTTATTATTTGTAATGGAGTCTGAGACTGTGGTTGTCCAGAAAGCAGAGAGCTTATGTGATTTGCTTTGGGGAGGGTTCCCAGGGAACAGGAATTGGGGACTGGGAAGAGGGAGACATGACAAGGGGAAAGCCTATCCAAGGTGTGTTAGTGAACTGGTCACTGCTGTGGGCTGCTGGGGCTTGTCCTGCTAGGGGTTCTCTAAGGAGTCATGTAGTTTGCACTTCAGAAGTGTCCACCTACTTATGAGACAGAAATAGTATGCATTTAAATTGGCTCTTGGACCCTGGTGGTCAAGAGTTGCTCTATAGAGGAATGAATTTCCATGCTCTTCAAATTGACACATGCACCAGAATGAAATCCTGCATGTTCCTTCACTGTATTGTTGGAGAAACCCTGGGGTAGAAAGCAAGTGATTCACGGTGTAGCTGATTCAAAGTACTGTCATCTCACCAATGTGTAATTGGATGCTGTAGCAATAGCTGGTAAAAAAAAAAAAAAAAAAAAAAAAAGTTTGCAGAGGGGATGTGAGGTAGGCCTCAAGAGGTATCTGATGCAAATTAGCTGTTTATTTTTGTGAGTACTGATTCACATAAAAAGATGAAAGATTTTTGAAGAATAAAGGGATCATGCCTTTTTTACTCACTATCTCCAATACCAAGCATCCCCAACACATCGTAGGTGTTCAATAAACTGTTGTTAATGAGTGAATAGGTAATTAAGCTATCGGGTAAGTTTTGGTACAATCAGAGTAAACCAATTCTAAAAGCAAATTATCTATGAAATAAATAGTCTTAAAGACTTCTAAGTGTCATTTAATCTTCAGGTAAAAGTCTGTGTGAACCATCCACGCAGGGTCAGGGGTTGTTACAACTACTGGTGGAATTACTGAGCAGTTGGTATAAATGTCTGCAAGTTCCATGGAGAAGGGGGGACTGCGGACTCTTCTAGGACAGAGGCTTGTTTTATGCAATGAGAGCCACATAGAAGGAAGAGACTGAGATCAAAAGATAAAGCTGCTCCTTTCCAGTTTCCCGAAGCCCTTCTTACCGCACCTCAGAGATCTTACCGCCAAGAGATCATGTTTATGAGGCTTCACCAGGGCGAGCAGTAAAATGAATCTATGTAGTTCAGAAAGACAATGTTTTAGGAAGTTACAGGGAGTTAGCAAAATCAAAGAGGAAGAGGCACACCAGGTCCAGGAAACAGGAGTTACTGCTAAGCAGTGAAAACTGGGTGATTTTTATTTTCTTCTTTTTTGCTTATCTGTATTTTCAATAGGGAACTTGGATTTCTATAATGAGGAAAAAAAAACAAAAAAGTTTTTAAAGAAGGACTCTCAAATTATTGGGTTGAAATAGAAACTCTAATTATATGCTGCTTTCAAGAGACAAACCTAAAACAAAATTGTACTGAAAAGTCAAAAATAAATGTTAAAAAAAAAAAAGAAGAGCCAAAATTTATCAGGAAAACACAAAAAGAGCAAGGATAGCAAAATTAATTTCAGACTACATAGAATTCAAGGCATCAATGGAACAGATTTATTTCATATCAAGGAAAAGTATAATCCACAGTGAACATATAACAGATACAGCAGGTGGCCCTGACGGCAGTTGTTGAACTTGTTTTGTGTCTAGTGAGAGAGGTGTCAGAGAATCGCTCTGGCCCCTTTGAAAGGGTTTTCATCACTGAGTCACAGGAGGTGATGGAGGAAAATAAAATTATAAGTAGATCTCATAGCCTTTTAGGAAAAAGCAGGCACAAATTAAAAGGCCTATGAGAAAAACAGGCCTCTGAAAAGTAGAAGCAAAAAAGGGCGGTGAGGAAAACCCAGAGGGTTGGCAATGGGCTCTGTGGGAAGGGGACCTCGAGCTCCCACGTCATGAAGTGCCATCCCAGTAATCCCCGACTAGGTGGCACCTAAGATGTCCTTGGGGAACATCTGAGGAACAGTAATGGAGACAGTAATAAGGAGTTGGGTTTGGGACAAATGTGTACGTCCACGTCTCCGTGTTTGAGAACCTGCAGTGTTCGGCAGCATTCTGAGGCTTCTCCTGCTCTTTCTGCTCGGGCAGGGGAGGCATGAATGGCAGGCAGCCCGGCCAGTCTACACTGTCTTGATTCTTCTTTATCCAGGGGTCATGAACACAACTTTCCTGTGGACTGAAAAACAAAGGCAGACTCCTGGTGGCTTTGAGGGGCCAGAATGGGAGGCTGTGATCTTGGAGTAGAATCTGAGGCCCATGGGTAGAATTCAGGGGATCTATGAATTTCGATGGAAAAATAATACTCTTTTGTTTTCACTACTCTCCAGCTGGAAGTGAGCATTTCGTTTGTGAATGCCATTAACAAGCCCTGAGAGTGATAGCAGAATCTACAACTTTGTCACCAAGAGAAATCACAGGTAGTTTCAAGTCACATGACAGCTGGGGCAGATCCTCAAAACGTCATTGACATTCAGACAGCTCCTCAAAATCTTCAAAACTATTTGATACGGTTGTTTAATATGTTTTAAAATATGTACATGTATAACTATGTCATCAATTTGGGTTTTCTAAAAGTATTTGATAATTGTATTTCACTGCAATTGGTCTCCTTTGCAAATCTAAGTATTTTATTTTTTTAAAGATAAATTTCTGAAAAGGCTCCGTAAGTTTTACCAGACTGTCAAAGGGGTCCATGGTCCAAACAAGTCCCCTAAGATCCCTGATGTTTAGATATCTCCCCCATTCCCACTGCCCTCTGGGCCTCTCAGAAAGGGGAGTAGAGTAGGGAGCTGGGCACAGTGCACCCCAAGCCAACCCACCCAGGAGGAATAATGAAATCATAGTTTATTTGTGGTTTTGTGAAATTTATTAATAATCTTTGTTTCTTTGTTTTTTGTATTCTCCCTCTCCTTTCTGCCTCCCGCCCCCGCTCCAGTCACACAGTCCCCTCCAAAGCCACACATGTTGAGACAACCTATTATGTGACCTTTCACATTTGTCTATATGGTCATATTTTCATATACAAACATAAATAGGGGTTTTTCAGCCCTTTCCACGCATAAAGACAGCATTATAAATAAATGGAGAAAAGAGAGATTTTCTGAGATAATATATGTTCATATATAATAAGTTGCAAAAAATGGGACACAAGATATGAAGGTCAATATACTGTTTTCTTCCCATTGACCCCATATTATATTTTCCTTATTATTAAATTCTACTTAAAACTATTTCTAACGACTGTATATATTTCACATAAGACTTCAATAATAGGTACACCCCTCTAGTTGCTAGATAAGATACTCTCCGATGTGCCTTGGCTTCCTCTTCTGTAAAATAAGGACATTAATAGTATCTATTATAAACTAAATGAAATAACCCTTGCATTATATATTAGGTTGAACCCTATGAAATCAATGTTTGTATAAGTTAAAACTGAATATCATCACTTTCACTAATAAATGTTAACTTTATTCTTGGAGTTATAGTTTTGCTACCACTGCTCCATCGGTCCTAATCCAGATTCATACTATTATACTTACTATAGCTTTGTAATATGTTTTAATCTGATAGAGCAAGTTTGCTCTCATTTTAAAGAAAATATTCTTATTTGTTTGTTCTTCCAGGTACGCAGGAGAAGTTTAGAATTATTTCAATAATTTCCTATAAAAGTCCCATTGAGATTTTTCATTAGAACTATTTTAAAATTACAAATAATTTAGAAACAAACCATTATTATTATATTTTTCAGGTTTGCCATTCAGGACCATGATTTGATGTTTTACTTACTAAAGTTTCTTTTTAAGGTTCTCAGTGAAACTCTTCATTTTTTCCCTCATGGTGCTCCCACACATTTTCTGTTACTTTTATTCTTAGGTGTTTCATACCTTGTTATTTTTACAAATGGAGA
>NW_011888788.1:2095664-2098735 GCF_000151845.1 Pteropus vampyrus
GGTCATGAACACAACTTTCCTGTGGACTGAAAAACAAAGGCAGACTCCTGGTGGCTTTGAGGGGCCAGAATGGGAGGCTGTGATCTTGGAGTAGAATCTGAGGCCCATGGGTAGAATTCAGGGGATCTATGAATTTCGATGGAAAAATAATACTCTTTTGTTTTCACTACTCTCCAGCTGGAAGTGAGCATTTCGTTTGTGAATGCTATTAACAAGCCCTGAGAGTGATAGCAGAATCTACAACTTTGTCACCAAGAGAAATCACAGGTAGTTTCAAGTCACATGACAGCTGGGGCAGATCCTCAAAACGTCATTGACATTCAGACAGCTCCTCAAAATCTTCAAAACTATTTGATACGGTTGTTTAATATGTTTTAAAATATGTACATGTATAACTATGTCATCAATTTGGGTTTTCTAAAAGTATTTGATAATTGTATTTCACTGCAATTGGTCTCCTTTGCAAATCTAAGTATTTTATTTTTTTAAAGATAAATTTCTGAAAAGGCTCCGTAAGTTTTACCAGACTGTCAAAGGGGTCCATGGTCCAAACAAGTCCCCTAAGATCCCTGATGTTTAGATATCTCCCCCATTCCCACTGCCCTCTGGGCCTCTCAGAAAGGGGAGTAGAGTAGGGAGCTGGGCACAGTGCACCCCAAGCCAACCCACCCAGGAGGAATAATGAAATCATAGTTTATTTGTGGTTTTGTGAAATTTATTAATAATCTTTGTTTCTTTGTTTTTTGTATTCTCCCTCTCCTTTCTGCCTCCCGCCCCCGCTCCAGTCACACAGTCCCCTCCAAAGCCACACATGTTGAGACAACCTATTATGTGACCTTTCACATTTGTCTATATGGTCATATTTTCATATACAAACATAAATAGGGGTTTTTCAGCCCTTTCCACGCATAAAGACAGCATTATAAATAAATGGAGAAAAGAGAGATTTTCTGAGATAATATATGTTCATATATAATAAGTTGCAAAAAATGGGACACAAGATATGAAGGTCAATATACTGTTTTCTTCCCATTGACCCCATATTATATTTTCCTTATTATTAAATTCTACTTAAAACTATTTCTAACGACTGTATATATTTCACATAAGACTTCAATAATAGGTACACCCCTCTAGTTGCTAGATAAGATACTCTCCGATGTGCCTTGGCTTCCTCTTCTGTAAAATAAGGACATTAATAGTATCTATTATAAACTAAATGAAATAACCCTTGCATTATATATTAGGTTGAACCCTATGAAATCAATGTTTGTATAAGTTAAAACTGAATATCATCACTTTCACTAATAAATGTTAACTTTATTTTTGGAGTTATAGTTTTGCTACCACTGCTCCATCGGTCCTAATCCAGATTCATACTATTATACTTACTATAGCTTTGTAATATGTTTTAATCTGATAGAGCAAGTTTGCTCTCATTTTAAAGAAAATATTCTTATTTGTTTGTTCTTCCAGGTACGCAGGAGAAGTTTAGAATTATTTCAATAATTTCCTATAAAAGTCCCATTGAGATTTTTCATTAGAACTATTTTAAAATTACAAATAATTTAGAAACAAACCATTATTATTATATTTTTCAGGTTTGCCATTCAGGACCATGATTTGATGTTTTACTTACTAAAGTTTCTTTTTAAGGTTCTCAGTGAAACTCTTCATTTTTTCCCTCATGGTGCTCCCACACATTTTCTGTTACTTTTATTCTTAGGTGTTTCATACCTTGTTATTTTTACAAATGGAGAGTTTTCCTTTTTACTTTCCAGCTTGTAATTACTGACACTTACGTGAAAAACATTTTTGTAATATATTTCTTTGGTATCCAATGACCTTATTTACTATCTCATTTTTAATATAGCACTTGTAATATATTTTTTAGTTTCTAATATTGAATCATAACATCTTCGAATAATGACAAATGGTTTTTTAAAAAATCTTTTCTCCTTTCCATTAAAAAAATCTTGTTTCTAATTTATTACTTATTAAAATGGCCAGAACTTTCAAATCATCAAATTAAAAAAAAAGACTGCATTCTGTTTTTTGCCTATTTTAATGAGAATGCCTTATTGTTTAAATGTAAAGAATGATTTTGGCTGTCAATATAAGCGTTTTATGATCTTATAGAGTGTTCTTCTGCTCCTAATTTATCTTGAGTTTCCTCTTGATAATAATGACTGAATTGCAATTGATTATATCCAAGATCTACTGTATTGAGATGACCATATATTTCCTAAGCAGAGGCAGAGGCAGCAGATCTGCACACTGGCAATATTGGTCTTTGCACCTCCCCCCATATCACACCACACACTACATAACATCACATTTTACACATGGAGAAATGGAGGCCTCCATGGTGTAAAACTGTTGCCCCAAGCCACACAGCTATTTGTCTGTATCTGACTTATGTTTGATTACTTGTGTGACCCTGGCTAGGACAAGCTCCTATCATGTGACTCAGTTTCCTCATCTGATCTTATTTCTTTTCTATAAACACTCATTTCAGGGGCCAGAAGAGGGCTTGGAAAGGATACTAATCACCTTCATCTTTTCCCTCCCCCTCTTCACCAAAGGGCACAATCCGTGGCAAGGCCCCTGCCCCGAGAGCATCTGCTTGCAGCCAACTCTGACCTAAAAGCCGAGATCGAAACGGCTCTAGGAATTCCAGGTCCAGTGACTGGCCTCCCTTGCTCCAAGTAGACTGCAACCTACATTTCCAAATGAGGGAAAGAAGAAACAGCCTTAATCCAGAAATGGTGAGCTTGAGGCCTTGGTAGCTGCTAGGGCAGAGGGGCAATGAGGGTGCCCTTCCGGCAGGGCTCAGGTTCTAGGGAACAGACAGGACCTGGCCACTGCCAGGTGTATATCCAGGGCATTGCCCAGCGGAAGGATGACAATCCAATCGGCAGGCCGGGAGACCTAACTGCGCTGACATTTAGAGGGTCCTTCTGCGGGGGGGAGGGGCTTCCTGGAGGAGGTGGCCCTCCGGAGGGGTTTGCTTCAGTTAGTTGGGGGACAATAGTCCCTGCAGAGGAAATCACCTTGCTTAAGGTCCTTAC
>NW_011888788.1:2098980-2101751 GCF_000151845.1 Pteropus vampyrus
CTGCGTGGGCGGAGCGGGCAGCTGCCCTCTCCGAGTGTTTGAGGGCCAGGAAGAAGACGACTTCATCCGCAGAGATAGGATAAGTGGTCTTTCCAAGCATTTCTATCCTGTCCCCTGCTCTCAGATACCCCTCTCTACCTCCTTTGCTGTACCCCGTCCCACTCGTGAATTAGCAAAGCCTCACTGAGGTGTTAATGACTGATTATTACTCCCTTTACCCGTGGCTTAACAATGTATTTCACATCTTTCTTCCATAGTCAAATTTCCAGGATCTGAGCAATGCTGAAGCCTAAGTCTGAGTTAGTGTCGCTGCTTACTTAGGCTCTGATGTTTACTAAATCTCAGTTGGTGTTACTGATTACTTTCTCTCCTTATGCCTCAGCTTCTTCATCTGCGGAATGGGGATAATTGTAGCACCTGTCATAAATTTGGTGTAAGGTAAATGAGTTATGACACGTGTAGCTGACCTGAGGCTCCTCGTGTTCCCTTGATGCCTCTCCCTTTTCCTGCACTTCTGCAGTGGGCATGCCTTCACTCCCCACATCCAGCGCCTGCTTCTCACTGTTGTGAGGCTGGCCCCTGCTGCTGGAACCTGCCTAGCCCACATGCCGCAGCCCGAAGTGCAGGAGAAACAGAGAATCTATTTGTTCCTGTATTAGTCAAGGTCATCCAGAGAAATAGAACCAATAGGATAGATAGGGAGTGATAGATAGATGATAGATAGATAGATAGATAGATAGATAGACAGACAGACAGACAGACAGATATAGATGGATAATAAAGAATTGGATCATGTGATTTGGAGGCTGACAAGTCCCAAGATCTGCAGTCAGCCAGCTGGAGACACTGGAGAGCTGATGGAATAGCCCTCGTCTGAGCACTGAGGCCTGGACCCAGGAGAGCTGATGTTATAGTTCCAATCCAAAAGCAGGAAAAAACCCTGATGTTCCAGCTCAAAGGCAGCCAGGCAAGAGGAGTTCTTTCTACTGGAAGGAGAGTCAGCCCTCTGTCCTATTCAGATCTTTAACTGATTGGATGTGGCCAACACACCTTATGGGGGTCGATCTGCTTCACTCAGTTTATCAATTCATCTAGAAACACCCTCGCAGAAACACCAGAAAGATGTTTGTCCAAATATCTAGGCACCCTGTCAAGTTGACACATAGTATGAACCTTCACAGCTCCCAATGGCAGATCTTAAGTAACAACAGACAGTTGAATAACAGGAAGACAAACACTGCAGCTTGATTCTGTGCTCTTCTCTGCCTCCTTCTCGTCTCAGCCCCATTTCCCCACGCCCCTGCAGGCTTTCTCTGGACGAGCTTTCTGATACATTACTTTCTTGTGATGTATCAGAAAGCTAGTCTCAGAGGTGCTTCTGGGGGCCCAACCCAAGACAACATGCAAAGCACCTAGTCGAGTATCTGAGACATAGTGGGCACTCAAATGTTTTATTACTAATATTATTATTGTAGTTATTTGAGAGGCTTGGAGGCCTTGTCCACAGGGTACCAGGGCTGTGTTCTGATCCCTGCCTCCTTCCCAAGGCGTGGCCCTGAGCTAGGAGCTCCTCACCACCTGTCTTTGCCTGGACGCACACAATTTCAGGTTGGCTAACTCATCCTCCTGCCAGTGCAGGAATCTGCTCTACGATATCCCTAATTCCCATCTGTACCTTAACTAGAACTGCTCCTGTTGCTGGAACAGCCCATTCTTTCTCCAGAACTCTCAGAATATAAACAATTATCGCAAAAAAAAAAAAAAAAAAAAAAATAGGGCTTGACAGGAGAGATTATTTCGTACTCCTAGTCAAACATGAACTAAAAAAAAATGAAAAACTAAAAACATAAACAGAAAAAGAGAAGTCGCTCATTTTGCTGCTCATCTCCTGGGCCTGCAGGGACATGCAATGAGCTTAGCTCACCACATCGTCTTCACATAGCACTTCATTGTGTAACATGAAAGAGCCTGGCTGATAACAGGATTGTGTGACCATAATTAGGTGGGTAATTATTTGTCCATGGATGGGTTTAATGAATGGAGCTTGGTGAATAGGAGCTATAAATACAGATATTAGGAAAGAATTCCATTAAAAATGAAAAAGCAATTGAAAAGCTTCTGATGGATCACTAGCCATTTAAAGAGATTTTTGTAGCTAAAGTGTTATTGGCGGTTTCCACCTTTTACTGAAAAGGCTTCAACAGTGAAATCAAAGTATCTAAAATTATAGTGGGGCAAGGGCATTAAATTCATAAAAATTCAGTTTTTATGCAGCTTCTGCTAAACTCAGCTGTGACACAAATTAAATTTTAGCTTGTCTACATTGGCATAAAATGAAGACCATTATAAACAAGCGTTTTAGTAAATTCAAAGTGCTATAGGTGCGGGTTGAATATAGCAGCCTGTTACTTGTACTATTGGGAAATGGGTTGAATTTTCCAGAATGAAATCTGAATCTACATGAGATACTGATACTCTGTTGCAATTAACCAGATACTCCTTAGATAAAAATTTGTCAAGTTAAATATCATTTCTTTTTTTTTCACATATCCAGCTAATCTTCATATTTGCCCCACCATCATAAACCATACACAAAAAGGGAATATCCAAAGTTTGCTTATTATTTATGCCATGGATGGCTATCAGTTGCATTAAATAGGCTTCTGGTTCAGGAATCAGCCAAGAGCAAGACTCCTAAGCAGCTGTGAGTATTTAAAAGATGACCTTTTTTTTAAATGCAGATTTGTTATGGTACACATATATATACAATG
>NW_011888788.1:2101910-2106719 GCF_000151845.1 Pteropus vampyrus
ATTTTCTTTATAATTTATTCTTTTATATTTTCCCTATCTATTTAGAGAGCAAATATTTTATTTTCATTCATTTAATATTTATTTTTATATTCGTAATATACTTCTCATTTTCACATATTTCTTATAAAACTATAAGCAATATCTGTATCCTTCTTCAACAAAATTCATAATTTTTTGTTCTTTATGCTCCCTCTTAATTTAGCTTCCTCCCAACTACTATGTTATTCTTATTTAAAATTTTAGTTCTGACTACTCTTAAAATTCAAATTATTTTTATCTTATTCATATAAATCATTACCATTATGACTATGACTTTTATTATGCCATGGCAATTATTGTTATTTAGAGTAAACACATACCATATTCATCACAGCAGTGTACACAAGTCTCCTTCCTTACAAGCAACCAGGTGTGCCATGTCATGGGGGATAAGCACTGAACTGGGACAGGAGTCATGTCTTAAATGAGCGACCTCAAGCCATTGTGGACAAATCAGAATTCTTGGGCTCATGTGACAGATACTCACTCATTTGCAGAAGCTTAAGTCAAGAAGGGAGATCTGTAGCAATCCCCAAGAAGGGCGAGAGTGCAAACACCGTCAGCCTTGCTACTCCATCCTTGCATCTGCGTCATCCTTGCCATTGCTCATGCTGCTTTTTCTCAACAAGACTAGACTGTGGTGGCTCCCCAGCAGCCAGCCCCCAAGGTGTAACCCAGCAAGAAAAGGCCTTGTTGGCTCCGCTCCAGGTTGAAAAGGCCCAGAGAAGAAGTTCAATCGCCCAGCTCTGGGTTCTCTCCTGGTTTCTGACACTCTCCTGGCTGTTTACTTTCATTTCACTAATAAGTCAGAGTTTTCAATATTATAATCTATTTTATGGCGTTTCTTAATGCAAGTGTGTTGATTAGATTAAATCTAAGCCGTCTGCTCAGTCTTTCTGTTCTTTGTAATCTCCTATTCTGTGTAAATGCCCCGTCTTAATATTCGCTGTGTGCTCCGTCCCACAGCCCTTCTTCTTCACAGGTTTTCAATAACAGTCTAGTTCATTTCTCATCTTTGGCCATTGTCTTTTCTTATAAGAGAAGAAATTCAGGACATTGCTCACCAAACACCTAATGACATTTGCTAATGAGAAGGATAGTTTTGTTGGTGACAAGCAGGTTCTCCCTAACCAAAAATATTTAGATCCCACCCCCTGTGCGTGTTAATGTTCAGTTTCCATCCATATGTCAAAGGATTCTCACTTGCTCCCAGCTGTGCGCCATGTGAAATTGGCTCTATTCCTGCAAATCGTGTTAACAGTGACCTCCTTTTCCATGTTTTGCCCCCATTTTTATTTCTCTCATTTGCTTCTCATTTATCTCTGGTGACTGGAATTTGTCAGTCATATTTTATGGCTTCCGGGTTTGGTATTATATTTTGAGACTTTTGTCACTTTGGGTTCTACAATGGACTGAATGTTCATGTTCCCCCCAAAATCATATGCAATATTAGGAGGTGGGGGCTTTGGGACTGAGTCATGAGAGTGGAGTCCTCATAAATGGGATTAGTGCCCTTATAAAAGAGACCCCATAAGTTCCCAAGCCCCTTCTGTCATGTGGGAATACAATGAAGAAGACCTCATCAGGCACTGAATTTGCCTTTATCTTCCCAATCTCTAAAACTGTGAAAAATAAATTTTTGTTATAACAGCCTGAATGGACTAAGATAGGTTATAAAAGATTTCACTCTTGCCTCTATCACTTTTATAGGTTTCCCTTTTTAGATTTAAGTCTGATCCATCTAGGATTTATTTTGATCTAAGAGGAGAGGTATAACTCCAATTCACTCTTTTTAGGTGGCCTCCTAATTGCCAAATATCATTATTTGAATAATCCTCACTTTTTTTTATTTGAAACCTCATTTTTATTTTCTGGCCAATTTCCATATGCATGGGTCTATTTTCTTGATTTTCTTTTTCAAATACATTCCATTGATCTGACTAATCTGCTTAAATAATTATAATTTTATAATATATTTTAGTATTGGGTATTCTTTCCTTCATTATTTCTAGCAATGGTTTCCTAGTTATTCTTGCATGTTTATTCTTTCACATAAACTTTAAAATCAATGAATTTTGTTTCCCCTAAAAAAACTCCTATTGGTGTTTTTATTGTAATCACCTTAAATTTATAAATTAACTTGGGAATGTTTTTATGATGTCAAATTCTTCTAAGAACATGGTCTACCGACAGTATAGTGGTTATCAGAGGGGAAGGGGGGAAGGAGAGGTAAAAAAGAGTAAAAGGGGTCAAAAATATGGTAATGAAAGGAGATTTGACTTTGGGTGGTGAACACACAATGCAATATACAGATGATGTACTATAAAATGGTACACTTGAAACCTATATAATTTTATTAACCAATGTCACCCCAATAAATTTAATTTAAAAAATAAGAACATGGTCTGTCTTTTCATGTGTTCAAATTTTCTCTGTACCTCTCAGAAGCATTTTGCAGTCTTATTCATATAGTCTTTTCACATTACATTATATCTTTTATCTTTTTTATTGACGTGGTAAATAAGGCCTCTTCTTCTACTGCATCTTCTAACTTGCTGCTACTTGGAGGTTATTTTGTTCCATATGTTAATTTTGTACCTGCCACTTTACTGACTGTTTCAATACCTACAATATTTTTTTGTTTGATTTTCTTGGGTTTTCTGGTTATACAATTGTATACCATCTCCAAAATATTGATGACTTTACCTCCTACTTTCTAATTTTTTAATTCCTAAAATTGTTCTCTTATCTAACTGCATTGACCTTCAGAAGAACATTAAATAGTGCTAGTGGATGACTTGTCTCCTCCCTAACTTAAATGAAGATGCTTCCAGTTTTTCCCATGAAGCCTGATGCTCATGTCTGGGTTGAGATGGATGCACTTTGTTTTGTTAAAGATGTGCCCAGCTATTCCTTTTTACTCAATTTTAAATTGATTTTTAGTTTAAAATGCATACTTTCTTTCTGGTTAAGAAAGAATACATCACATTTATTTTACCAGAACTTTAGATTTGGGAGTAGATCGACCTTAGTTTAATATCCATCTACCAAACTGTAGGATCTTCATAACCTCATTGAGTCTCAGATAACTCATTGATAAAATGGAGATAATACTTCCCTCACAGGATACTGAGAAGTCTAATTGAAAATAAATGTAAAGCACTGCCTGGCACACAGTAAATGCTTCATAAGTGGCAATTCCTTCAATTCTCAGTAACAACGCAGTCCTCTCTGGGTTTTCTTCTAAATGTGATCATAATAATAATTTTCCTTGCATCCATAGTTTAAACTCTATTTATCTCAAACAAATTATATACATGTTTTAATACATATAATAATTATTAATATAATTAACAAAATATAATTGTATTTATATGTTTGCAAATTGTGAAATTGTTTTAGTTGGTCTTACCCATCTTAAATTTGGGGATTTTAAAACATGTTTCCATCGCCACATTTTTTCTATATCTTTGACCATTTACTGTGTTGATGTTTGGGTGTGGGTAGGAAATTCTCACTCAAGATGGGAGTTAGGGCTCTGGTTGAATTCTGGACCACCTTGAAAACATGTTGACCTTGCAGTACTTTTACTCAGCACAAGAGGACAGCATTGTAAAAGGAACGAGCAAGGCTTTTCTGTAGCTCATGAAATGTTAATCTGATTGGAGCCTTGGGTTAAAACACTTTTCAAGAAATTCAGTCTTTACTGTTTCAGCCTTTTTCAGAGGTCTGTTTATAAAATAGTTGTGTATAAAAAAACACATAGTAAGCCCTCAGTAAATGGCATGAGTTAGCACAGCTAACTCCCCCACCTCCCTTATGTCTTTACACAGAGGCTATCCTTGACCCCCCGCTATAAAAATGCAGCCTGCCCACTTGCCTCTCCCTCCCAATCCCCATTACCATGTTCAACTTCTTTTCCATACCATTTATCAAGTCCAACATATTAGATAATTTAATTATTTATGTTTACGGTTTCTTAGGTTTCCAGCTTATCCACGTCCCCCCCTACCACTCCCTCACCAAATATAAGCTCTATAGAGGCATAGTCTGTCTTGTTCAATGATGTATCCTAAATGCGTAGAACAGTGTCTGGCACAAAGTAGATGCCCAACACGTGTTTGTTGGTTGAATGACTGCATAATGGTGAGGTAAAGGTGATGGTAATCGAGTGGTGCTGGTGGTGGTTGTGGTGGTGGTGGTGGTGATGGTCGTGGTGGTGATGGTGATGACAACAACGGCGGTGGTGATGGGGCGTGATGCTGATGTTGTATTGGTGGTAGCGGTGGTGATGGTGGTGGTGTTGGAGGTGGCAATGGTAGTGGTGATGGCCGTGGTTGAGTAGGGCAATGCAGGTGGACGAGGCAGGTGACAGTGGTTGAGATGGTATCGACAGTGTAACAATTGTCATGATGTTTACTGTGTCAAGGTCTCCTGAAAAACTGGAATCTAAGCCTGAGGCTGGATGAGAAGGTCTAGAGATTTCTAGAGGCCATCACACCTGAAAAAAAGCTGTCAGGAGGATTGTTTGCACTCACGTGTGCACACACACAGGAACATAAAAGTCTATATTCCCAGCCCTTTGCAAGGAAATGATGGAAAAGAAGGTAGGAAGGCATAGCAACTGTCACTTACCCAGCTCACCATTCAGGTTTTCAGGATCTAAAAAAAGATTTTCTGACACCACATTTCAGACTTTAAGGAGAAGAAAATATGTTGAAACCATGGCTGGTTCCATCATGGTCTAGCCAGGGAGGCGGGTGCAGGTGG
>NW_011888788.1:2107249-2116274 GCF_000151845.1 Pteropus vampyrus
GAATCTGTGAGCCCAGGTGCCTGGAGCGAGGGTAGAAGGATGAGTGAAAGCTCTGACAGACGCAGCCCCTCAGCCAGATGAGCTCCTCCCACTCTGAGGAGGGGCGTGGCTCCGAAAGGGCTGGAGAGGAAGGAACCTCCAAAGCCCATGGCCTGGGGTCAACGACCCTCTTCTCCTGGCTGCAGGAATCACTGGGACCATTGTTCCGTTGGACTCACAAAGTTCATCTCTGTTTAAAAGAAAGTCTGAATAACGACCTCATCGTGGAGTCCAATACCGCTGGGGAAATGGAGAAGAAGGGACCACTGACATGAACTGACAAAGTCGTCTATAACATCCGGGAAAGTCACGTTCCTGCATCTGCTCGCCACTCCACCGCCCACAGGTCAGCACAAAATGAAGGATGCCTGATCTCGGTGGAGACCTCCTTTGGCCCTGAATAGATGCCTGACAGCCTCCTGCCCTGGCCCATTTTCCCCCCTGTAAATGTGAGGGACTCAGCCTCCGCTTGGGGTCCCCCTCCCCGCTCTTTGTTTCTCTATTCCTCAGCAATCACTTCACATTCAGAGCTTAACTGTCACTATCCAGATTTGCATTTCTCTCCCCAAATGCATGCCTAAACTTCCCACCACAACCACCAGATGGTCTGAGACCTGCCTCTCATTCCAATATGTTCAAACAACCTCACTCTCTTCCCCCAAACTTCAGGTCCTCTGCCTGCCCCCTACTCCAAGTGACGGGCGGCTCTATCCTGACAACTTAGGCTCGAAACCTACTAAACAGAGGTGGTGGTTGCACAACATTGCGAGAGTACTAAGTGCTACTGAATTGTACAAATGGTTAATTTTATGTTATATGAATTTCATCTTAACGAAACATGAATTTTTTTAAACTTCTGTAGCCATCCACAGCCATACCAGCCAGTGGCGCCTCCCAAATCCCCCACACAGGATGCTCAGCCAGCCCCTCCTTCTCATTCACTACCTGGCCTCCCTACTGCAGGTCGCCATTACTGCCAAAGGGCATGGAGCGGGATGGTTTGACCTTGTGCTGGGGCTCAGGGCGCAGGGGCCATGGCTGTGACTGAACTCTGCATGTGAACCACTCATAAAGTTTCCACAGCAAGCTCTTTTGACAATAAGCACCCATTCTGATGAGGGTGGGTCTTTTGCAAAATGCACCCCACCCCCAGGAGTCTCCCAGTCCTGAAGGCCCAGCTGGACATTTGTCCCTCCTCCAGTGACTATAAATCTGCCCCTGAACCTTCATGGGTGAGCTATGTGCCTTGTGCTTTAAATCAGCGGGGTTCATGGAGTCTGGCATCTCGTGTCTGGTCCCCTCTAACCTCCCTCCTGCTTTCTCAGCATCTCCAGCTTCTGGAGATGAAGCAGCTGTAACAGATTCATCCTCGAGACGTGGAGGCATAAACCCCATGTCTTCACTATCAGGCCTTCTTGTTCTTCCAGGTGTACCTCCCTGAGCGAGGGAGGTCCTGAGGACGGGGCGCTCCTTCAAAAGGCAACATGCATTTCGGTTGCATCACCCTCAGAAGGGTGCTTCTGAGCTGACTTTCCCAGGGTTGCACCAGTGTTCATTGTTGTCGGGTTGTTATTTCTGTCTTTCTCAGCCATGCAAGGAGACCATATCGCAGCTCTAATTCTCTGAGATAAAGGTGGAATGGACAACTTATCTCTGTCCCACTCCTCCCATTGGGGACAATTGATTCACTTGACTGCTTGGCAAGTTGCAAGAACCCTCTCTGCTGGTGCACTGATGCACACACAGTCAGAGGGCTGGTAAGATGCACACTGTCCCCTAGTCTGTCCTCCCCTCCCTGTGCTCAGAAGTTGTCCACCACACAGCCAGCTGCCCGAAGAATTATGATAAAACCACGTCTGTGTTGAAGAACAAGTTTTACTGTGGAGTCTGTGACCTTCCCTCTGCCACGTTTGGATCTCTGAAAATTAGTCTAACTTAACGAGCTATATTGCTAAGCCTAGACTCTTAGGGTTTTTTTTTAGGTCTGGGTATATACCCAGAAATGGAATTATTACTGGATCAAATGGTAATCCTATTTTTAATTTTTTGAGAAACTGCCATACTATTTTCCACAGCAGCTGCACCATTTTACATTCCAACCAGCGATGCACAATGGTTCCAGTTTCTCCACCTCCTCACCACACTTGTTATTTTTGGTTTTCTTTTGTAATAGCCATCTCAATGGGTGTGGAGTGGTACAAGATAACATTCGTAAAGCAAACTCTGAGCGGTCATTTGCTTCTTGGGCTCCAGGTGTGTGGACAGCACAGGGCAGGTACACAGGGGATGCGCAGATGACCCAGACTTGCTCCTGTATCCCAGGATCTATTGGCAGAGCTCAAGCAGGAAAAGGAGCAACTGTGACACAGAGAGGGGAGTGTCTGGAACCACGGGGCTGGGGCAGGAGGGGAGACGGCTAGTTCAGAGGACAGAGGGGCGCTCCTGCCCTCCTGGGTGAAAAATAAGGCAGGTCTTTATGAAGGCAGTGACATTTGGGACAGACCTCAAAGGGTGAGCATGGCTTGGCTGTGGCAACGGGGAGATGGGCATCCTTGGCACAGAGTTGGTGTTAACGAAAGCCAAAGGGGGCCAACCCTCAGGGAGGGATGTGGCGGGCAGCAAGAAGGGCATTTTGGTTGAAGCACTGGGCAGAAAGGGTGGTAAGAGGAGCTAATGCTGGATGGGTAAATTGAGACTAGCTCTTGGGGCCCTTGAAGCAGATTGTGTTGCACTTCGTGGGCAGTGGGGAGCCACTAAGTGTTTTTGAACAGGAGTGTGACATGAGACAGTGCGATGTAGTGGATATGAGTTGGACTCAAATCCCAGCACTCCCACGTATCGTCTGTATACTATAGGGCAAGTTACCGTGCCTCTCTGAGCCTCAGTTTCACTTCTGTAAAATGGGGGTAATAATAGTATCAATCTCCTCGAGTTGATGTGAGGACCAAATGGGTAAAGCCCTTAAAATCTGGCCTGGCATTTAGTGTTATGTAAGAATTAGCTTTTATTAATTCAATTTGAGCTCTATCTCTTGAAAATATTTGGCATCATTATGTGATGTCAGACGGAGTTGGGAAAACAAGAAACCCTAAACCCAGAAGCCCGTGAGCGATAGAAACAAGCGGTGACAATGCCTGATCCAGCCAAACAGAAGAGAGACTAGAGGGGAGGGAAGCCTCTATAGCCTTTAAGAGGGAAGCTGAAGGCTCAGGTCGAAGTTTGAGTTGGGCTGGGGGCGGGGCAAGGGAAAGCGAGGCCTTAAGTCTAATTGATGAGGTGGAGTGACACTGGAGGGGTAATTCAGGGTGATGGGGTCATGCCAGGCTGCATGGAGAAAGTGAAGGGAAAGAAAGTCAAGGGTGGTAACGAGCATCATTGGCTATGATGTCAAGCCCTGCTCTGCCACAACTAGCTGTGTGACCTTGGGTAGATTACTGAATCTCTCTGTGTTTCAATTCCTTAATCTGTACGCAGGGAATGACAGCAGGCCCTACCAGATGGGGGAGTTAAGAGAATTAAATGAGATAGTGCTTGAAAAGCCTCAATTACAATGCCTAGCACCAAGGCAGAGCCCAAGTATGGTAGCTAATATCATCATGATTATCATGATTTAACATGGACAGAAGAAAAAAGAGGAGCTAAAGAAAGAGGCTGGCCAGGGTGCCAAACCCACCCCGCTGGTTTTAAGAATCTGATTTAGAAGAGCCTAAAATTCCCATGTTGAGATTTTGACTACTTAGTCGATACAGAGACTGAATAACTCGGGTTGACTTATGTTTCACACACATTCAGAAAAGAAGAGTATTAAGCAAAGCCTCAAAATCTTATACTTCTACAGATTGGAGTGGGGGGGAGGGGTGTGGGAAGAAAGGTGAGGAGTGGGGAGCGGGGCTACTGTAGGAAGGAGCCGGGCTCAGGCAGGCGGAGTTGCTGCTGTTTGGGTTTTTCAGATGACTGCTTCCCCTTCAGTTACCCAAACTGCGGAGCCCACAACTCTGGGGACATATAAATAGTAACTGTTATTTGAGAAGCAGCAGAGCGTCACCTCCTAAGACAACCACTGGAGAGTGCTTGCTGAGCGTTTAATCTTAGCAGATGACCTAAGCTCGCCATGGCGAGATGAGCCAGCTCGCCAAGTTCTCACCATGATCCAATGGCCCTGAGAGCCAACCAGGAATGAGTCAGGACCAGCCCATTTCCATGGAAATACCTGGGGCTGTGAGCCGGCCACCTGGGCAGATGACACAACATTCGGTGGCTTGTCAAGAAACTACATGGTGTTGCTTAATCCCCAGAGAGGAAGTAAAGCCACGTTTCTGTGTATGACTGGCAGCACGGTCTCAAGACACAAGTCCTGCGTCAGGCAACTTCAGAAGATGCCCCTTCCCCAGGTGTCCAATGTCTTTCCAATTCAAAGTTTTTTGGGGGGGAGGTGGTCAAACTTGGGGGGCTGGGACAGGGGTGTTGTTCAAGAAGGAGCTTGAGGAATTTTTGGTAGGAAGATCACAAGTGTTGAATACAATGAAACTCTGTCTGAAGAACAAGTCTCTCAAGATCCTTTGCTGCTCTGCAGGCTGGCAGGGCTTGAGGAATCCATTACATGGGATGAAAGGTCTGAACAGACCTGGGCTTTTATTCATGCCTGTGAAACCCCCAGAGTCACTGAGTTTCTAAAGAAAAGGCTCATTTCATTAGATTCCAAGGAAGGGGCCTCTGGGTTTCTAATATGAAGAGGAAATATCATATTCTTTTCAAATTGTGTTTGGATTATTGTAGTCTGACTAGATATTTTCTATTTGAAAGGATTTCCTTTGCATCTTTCTGTCACAGGACCACAGGGTAACAGATGTCACTTCATTGAAATGCACCCAGCATGGAGCCTGGAATACAATATGCACTCATTAAATGCTTTCTTCCATCTGCTCCAGGTGCCCTGAAAATTTCCAAATCAGATTCAAGTTGTATAAATGTTTACATTAAAGTAAGGTTTGTGGTCTTGTATTCCTCCCTCCAAATTGGACCAAAAAGTGACCTGGTTCTGTAGCAACTTTTAAGAATATCTGTGATTCATTCTATTGAACTTTTTATTTTGGAAAATAATAAAATTGTGAGGAATCCCCACCTGTCAGCAAGAGTGGCCCAGAAAGGTCCCCAAACTTTGGGGATCCAAAGTGAAAATACCTGTGGAAAAAATGTAAAGGATGACATAAAGATATACTGTCCTGTTTTTGATGATGATTAGGGGAAATAATTTTCCTGCCCTGTTTTTCCATTTAAAGCTATTTTCCAAAACAAGGAGGCCAAAATTGGTTCATGTGAATCATCTTTAACAAATGAAACTGTTGTCTTGCACTGCAACCCCACAGTGAGGTATTGGTGATATCGTGTGGTAGAAAATTCCATCTCAACCATTTGGTGGGGGCACTTCAAGACATTGAAAGTTGTACAAGAATCTAAGGGGACTACAATTTGCCCAGAAGACAGAAGGAAGTGTCTGTTCCTAGTCCATCACAGTTACAGGGAGATGCCCATGGCCCATTGAAAGGCAGTCATGGCCTCTGGGTGTCAGGTCCCCTGTAATCCAGCCTCCCTAGAGTGCCCTAGGCCAGCAGCCATATCTCCCAGATCTTGCTCTCAATTTTCTGCCCCATCGTAAAAACATTTGCCTAGAAGGTGTGTCCTGACTTGCGTTTGTGATACGTGGTGTCTGTGTTTTTGTCTCTCTAAATCCCTAGTGTTTAAGCAAACTAGGTCACTAGTTCCCAACTGCATTAATTTCCTAAGGCTGACATAATAGAATAGCATAAACTGGATGGCTGGAAACAACAGAGATGTGTTCTCCCACAGTTCTGGAGGCCAGAAGTCCGCTATCGAGGTTGGTCCATCTAAGTCCTCTGAGGGAGAATCTGCTTTATGCTTCTGTGATAGTTGGAAATCCTTGGCGTTCCTTGATTTATAGATGCATCATTCTGACCTCTACCTCTATATATTCACCAACAGTCTCTTCATATGGTTGTCTTACCTCTGAGTCTGCATCCAAATTTCCCTCTTTCATTAGGACATCAGTCATTTTGGATTAGGGCCTCATCCTGCTCCAGTATGACCTTGTCATAAATTAATTACATTTTCAATGACCCTGTTTCCAAATGAGGTCACGTTTCGAGGTACTAGGGTTAGGACATCAATATATCTTTTGCGGGGAGAGGGACGCACAATCTGGCCCATAACACCAACCAGGGATTTTCTCACTATTTCCCTCTATTGGGCTCTATGTTTTGAAATATTTTGTTTACCAAAACAAAATACATTTAGTAATAATTCTTTTTCCTGGGATTTTTTAATATATATAAGTCATCCAAAAAGGTTTTCAATTGCAAAGAAGATGACATAGAACCACTTTTCCCTGCTTCTCCCTGTAAATACAACTAAATACCCTGGAAAGTATTCATAGACAATGATAAAAGGACTCTGAAAGCTGGAAGGAGGGAGGCAGACTGGCTGGGAGCCTCAAGACGAGGAATCACAACATGATGAATCTGCTGGGTTTTTTTTTTTTTTTTTTTTATTTCCCATGTACCTCCAGACTGGGTACTGGAGAGGCCTGTAACTCAGAACCACCAACAGGCATAAACAACACAACTAAGTAAAGCCTGCTCTCTTTGGGAAAGTGAGGAGCCCAAAGAGACCCGCTGGACAACTAAGTTCAACTAGACTAAGTCCACGACCACATTCCCTGTATGTAGCCTTTTCCACCAGAGCTCTGTGTCTCCCTGCTCTTGGCCACCTAGGTGGTGAAACAACAACAGATATTCCAGGAGGTGCTTCTTCTGCCCCCACAGATGGCACGAGCTAAGATTGAGCAGGAGCCCAAGGAACACCAGAAGAACAAAGCAGATAAAAACAGAATTCAAAGAGCTCAGGAAACTAAGCTGTCACTGAATGCCCACAAAAGTAGACTGGAATCTCTACACCAAACCTAAGCAGGGTGCCTGCTCGTGACTGCTCGCTAAAAGAGAAGATTTAGGATCAAGAGCCTCCTAATTTAAAAATCAAAATGCCTAGGATACAATAAAAAACCTTACCCATCGCACCAAGAACCAGGAAAAACTCAATTTGAATGAGAAAAAAATAACAAATGCTAGTAGTGAGATGAATCAGATGTGGCGTTATCTGATAAGAATTTTAAAGGAGTCATGATAAAAATGCTTCAACAATGAATTGAAAATTCACTTGAAACGAATGAAAAATAGAAAATCTCGGAAAAGAAATAGAAGTTATAAAAAGAACTAAATGAAATTATAGAACTCAGAAATACAATAAACAAAATTTTAAAACTTCCTGGATGGGCTCAATAATAGAGATGAGAAAGATAGAATCAGGGAACTTGAGGGTGAATCAGTAGCTTATACACAGTCTGAACAATGAAGAGAAAATAGACTGAAAAAAAGTTAACAGAACCTCAGAAACCTGTGGGACAATAACAAGAGACATATTCATATCATCCAAGTCCCAGGAGAGGAGAAAGAATGTGGGACTGAAAAACTATTTGAAAAAAATAAAATTTCCTAAATTCAACTAAAGACATAAAATTGCAGATCCAAGAAGCTGAGCAAATGTCGGGATAAACCAAATCAAATTCACACGAAGATACATAATAATTAAACTTCTGAAAACTAAAGACAAAGAAAGAAAAATCTTAGAAACGGCAGGAGAAAAACAGCATATTGCCTCTAAAGAAACACTGACTTGAACAAAAAGAAGCTTTTAATCACAAACCATGGAATCCAAACAGAAGTGGCACATTTTTCGAATGCTGAAAGAAAGGCTTGTCAACCATAGATTTTATATATGGTGAAACTGTTCTTCAGAAACGAAAGGGGAAAAAGATATTCTCAGGCAAAGAGAAACTAAGAGAATCTGTTACTGGCAGACTTGCTCTTAAGTAATGGCTAATGGAAGCTCTTAAAACAGAAAAAAAAATTGTGATAGAAGGCTGGGAAGAAGAACACATCAATTGATGCAGCAAAAGCATTGAATGAAATTCAAAACTTATTCATGATAAAAAAAAAATTCTCAACTAGGAATAGTGGGGAAATTCCTCAACCTCATAAAGTGCATTACAAAAATCTACAGCTAACATCATTCTTGATGATGAAAGGCTGAATGCTTTCTGGCTAAGACTGGGAACAAGACAAGGATGTCCACTCTCACTACTCTTATACATCATAGTACTGGATCAAACCACTGAAATAAGGTAGGAAAAAGAAACATAACAGGTTGAAAAGAAGAAATAAGACTGTCCTTTACACAGATAACATGATTACTATGTATACATTCCAAAGCATCTACCAAAAAAAGTCTAAAACTAAAATGAGTTCAGAAAGTTTGCAAGTTACAAAAAAAAAAAAAATCAACATGCAAAAATCATTGTATTTCTACATTCTAACAACAAATCATTGGAAACTGAAAGTAAAAAATGCAATACCATTTATAATTGCTCTAAAACAATGAAAGACTTAACTGTAGATCTAACAAAACGGTGAGTAAAAAGTTAAAAAGTTGACAATGTAGGGAAATCTTACCGATTTGAGTTTTTCAGAATCTTAGATCTTAGAGATCCAGAATACTACTTAGTGGCTCTCAAAATGTGAGTAGCTTTCTAATACGTGGGCATCACCCAGTAATTTGATAGAAATGCAAATTCTCACTTCCCACCCCAGACCTACTGAATCAGAAACACAACACTGGGGCCCAGCAATCCTGGGCCAGGCTGGCTTTAAAAAGCCCCCTAGGGGATACCGATGCATGTTTCACTTTGAAAACCACCATTCCAGGGTACTCTGTAAGTGCCAGCGATAGTGATGACACATTCTGTGTTTTAATTACCTTCCCTAGTTGAGACCCTCCTGCAAAACCCACAGTTCAGGCCACTTAATCATGGTCCTCTTTCCCAAGCTGCCTGTGACTCCCACCCATATGTTCTTCT
>NW_011888788.1:2116324-2122188 GCF_000151845.1 Pteropus vampyrus
ACATAATAATTAAACTTCTGAAAACTAAAGACAAAGAAAGAAAAATCTTAGAAACGGCAGGAGAAAAACAGCATATTGCCTCTAAAGAAACACTGACTTGAACAAAAAGAAGCTTTTAATCACAAACCATGGAATCCAAACAGAAGTGGCACATTTTTCGAATGCTGAAAGAAAGGCTTGTCAACCATAGATTTTATATATGGTGAAACTGTTCTTCAGAAACGAAAGGGGAAAAAGATATTCTCAGGCAAAGAGAAACTAAGAGAATCTGTTACTGGCAGACTTGCTCTTAAGTAATGGCTAATGGAAGCTCTTAAAACAGAAAAAAAAATTGTGATAGAAGGCTGGGAAGAAGAACACATCAATTGATGCAGCAAAAGCATTGAATGAAATTCAAAACTTATTCATGATAAAAAAAAAATTCTCAACTAGGAATAGTGGGGAAATTCCTCAACCTCATAAAGTGCATTACAAAAATCTACAGCTAACATCATTCTTGATGATGAAAGGCTGAATGCTTTCTGGCTAAGACTGGGAACAAGACAAGGATGTCCACTCTCACTACTCTTATACATCATAGTACTGGATCAAACCACTGAAATAAGGTAGGAAAAAGAAACATAACAGGTTGAAAAGAAGAAATAAGACTGTCCTTTACACAGATAACATGATTACTATGTATACATTCCAAAGCATCTACCAAAAAAAGTCTAAAACTAAAATGAGTTCAGAAAGTTTGCAAGTTACAAAAAAAAAAAAAATCAACATGCAAAAATCATTGTATTTCTACATTCTAACAACAAATCATTGGAAACTGAAAGTAAAAAATGCAATACCATTTATAATTGCTCTAAAACAATGAAAGACTTAACTGTAGATCTAACAAAACGGTGAGTAAAAAGTTAAAAAGTTGACAATGTAGGGAAATCTTACCGATTTGAGTTTTTCAGAATCTTAGATCTTAGAGATCCAGAATACTACTTAGTGGCTCTCAAAATGTGAGTAGCTTTCTAATACGTGGGCATCACCCAGTAATTTGATAGAAATGCAAATTCTCACTTCCCACCCCAGACCTACTGAATCAGAAACACAACACTGGGGCCCAGCAATCCTGGGCCAGGCTGGCTTTAAAAAGCCCCCTAGGGGATACCGATGCATGTTTCACTTTGAAAACCACCATTCCAGGGTACTCTGTAAGTGCCAGCGATAGTGATGACACATTCTGTGTTTTAATTACCTTCCCTAGTTGAGACCCTCCTGCAAAACCCACAGTTCAGGCCACTTAATCATGGTCCTCTTTCCCAAGCTGCCTGTGACTCCCACCCATATGTTCTTCTTCTATAAACTTTCAACAGGGAAGAAGAATAAAAATCTTTCGAAAACCACCAAGCTAAAGACATAATTTCCCATAAAAGCCAAACTGTAAAGGGAATACATGTTCCCATCAGGCCTGGCTTAATGAGCACGCTAACTTGGAGAAAAGTGATTATTTCCAGAGCTGCCTAAAGCCTTTATCCTCTGCCCAGAAGTGATGCTATGAGAAGTAAAATTACACATAAATTAAGTACTTTACCAAAGAGGCCCCGAATATAAGTTACCCTAAGTATAAATAATAACATTAATAATATCTCCTTCATCTTGTCTTTATCTCTGGCCCTGGAAGGATCAAAGCCATCTGATAACTGCAGCTTCAAAGGCCTCTCTCATCCCGGGTCTGGGGATGGGCATGCTCCAGCAGGCCTCTCCATCATCAGTTCCCACATTTCACAACCATTAGAGGCTCCAAATAATCTAAAGATGTTGTTTGAGCCCTTCTGCCTATGATCCCTCATTCGTAAAACCCTTTTTGAGTGCAATGTGTCCCACTGTTGTTTGATTTTCCTCTATCCCTAAAAAGGCCCTGATGAAACACTTTTATGAAATTGACTTCCAACAAATTTTGCTTTGAATAGCTTTTACATATCAAGATAGCCCTAGAAATAATTGGAGGCTATGGGAGAGGTGACAAGGCAAGGACTGGGAATCAGAGAGCTGGTGGTAAAGCAGAACTGGAAGATCCATCTCAAAACTTGGTAAGACTTCAGTATACAGTGGCAGGGAGTGGGAAAGTCTGAGGCCAGAAGGCAAGGTTACTTTGATGGGCTAGATTTGCTCTAGAGTTGCCAACCAAAGCAGGGACCAGATAACTGCAGAAGTGTGGCTCCGAGTTTAGACTAGCAGGGTGCTGGACCCACGCCCCACCCCACCCCACCTCACCACCACTTAGGGGTTCTTCAACTGAGCCACACGTGGAAGTCTGGGACAGTGCCCATCAGCATTGCTGAAGTTGGTCCAGCTGCTCAGGAATTGGACTCCTGGCCCAAGAGGAAAGCAGGAAGAGCTAGACAAGCCCCCGCTCTGATTTGCAGGGGAGGGGAGGAAGTGAGAAGCCGGTTGCAAGATGACCACAGCCGACAATGGAGATGGTGGAGTAAGGCCTAGGTTCTCCGCCATCCAAACCTCTATTAGGATGGGGCATCATGCCCTAGAAGCTTAGCTCAGGGGATGCTTTAGTACCTTGTTCTGGCACAGACTAATGGGGAGGGACTCACTGATGAACCCTTCTAGGAGAGAAAGAAATGAGGGATGGGCACAGGTGGTTTAGGAACTTCCTGTTTGTATAAATTCTTTTAGAACCTGGAATGGGGCAAATAGAGGGTTCGGTTTGGAATGAGAAGGCAGCAGCAAGGGAAGGCATGGAATGATATGAATACCATTAAGGGCACTGTATCCTATCATTTTATTCTATTTTTAAAATTTTATTTTTCAATGACAATTGCTATATTATGTTAGTTTCAGGTGTACAACACAGTGATTAGACATTTATATACCTCACAAAGTGATCACCCCAATAAGTCCATACTTGCCCAAGAATCAAAGCAGCTGAATCAACTCTGCGTCTTTGGTCCTTCCCCAGAATTGTTGAACAAACAGATGAGGGGGAAAGAAAAGAAGGGAAGGGAAAGGGACGAAAAGGAAGGAGAAGGGAGGGGAGAGGAGAGTCCTGCTCCCCGAGACACTTCTGCCTTATATTCTTCACAAGTCTCAGCCTCCCCGTCCTCCCACTGCCCTGACACCGTGCTCCACACCACCCCCTTCTGCTCCCTGGGAGGTCATAATGTGTCCTGTGAGGCCAAAAGGAGTCTGCTGGTTCCCTATTCTTTCATGAACTCTCAGTCCCTTCTGAAGAACTGGACATTAGGTCCCTAAGCCTTCTTTGCCCTGGAACCAACCAGCCTGCCCAGTGTTCTATAATGTAATCCTTTGTTAATCACTAGCTAGGACATTGGGTAAAGCAGTTTTTCAAATCCTGACCCTCTGGGCTCATGGCATTTGCGATATATAAATATGTTGCCATGGTGACACAGTGACAGATTAATTTACAAATCCTCCTGGAGCAAAGCTGCTTTAACAAGGTAAGACTCTGCCTGGGGGACAAAGGAAATTCCACAACCCTCTCAGGACAGAGTTGGGACAGTGGATCTGAGAGGGAGTGGAGAGGTGGAGCAGCCACCACTCCTATCTCAGATGATATTTCCTGTGGCTCTGGGCTTCCCGAGTCAGTCCTGCCACTAGAAATGTTTAACCCCAAAGCTTGTCACTGAAAGATACCTTGTGTCGTTCTTTTATCCAGGGCTTTGCCAGTTATCCTGTAGCCTGCATCCCTCTGCGTGACTAATGAGCTAGTCTCACAGCTACCACCATTGCCACCACCGTGACCACCGCCCACCAACCACCAAGCCTTCTTAGCTGGAAGAGCCTCTGAAGCAACTGGCTGATAGCACTCTACCCAAAAAGATTAATAGTGTCAAGCATGTGATTCCTCAAAGGAAGAGAGAAGAAAAAATACTCGAGGTTAACACTATTGATGCAAATCTAATCAGGGAAACCAAGATGGAAAATCTGGCTCACGGTTTTCAGTAAACAAGATTAGAAAGTTATGTTGTTCTCAAAAATAAGTCTGTCCCTTCTAATCCAGAGCAGACTTTTACAAATTCAAGTAGGCTCTCAGATTAATCTTGGTGGCTCTCCTTTCTCTCAGATGATTATAGTCAATCAGCTGAGATTAGGCATATGTGAAAAATCCAGAGGGCCTAGGTGTGTTGTCCTGCAGGCAACCCCTGGTGGCCTACCTCTTCA
Organism: Pteropus vampyrus; assembly: GCF_000151845.1. Taxonomy (NCBI): domain Eukaryota; kingdom Metazoa; phylum Chordata; class Mammalia; order Chiroptera; family Pteropodidae; genus Pteropus; species Pteropus vampyrus. The sequence continues at coordinate 2,120,504 of NW_011888788.1, forward strand.
ACTTGAAGTACGGTCCATGGACCAGTGGCATCAACATCACATGACAGCTTGTTAGAAATAGATTCTCAGGCTCTACCTCAAACCTACTGAACCAAAATTTGCATTTGTAAGGGAAGGAAATAAACCTCTTTCTTTACCCTCTTTTGTTCTATGGCTGGAGTCCTGGAAATTAAACTGACAAAAAAAAAAAACAGACTAAGAGACAAACAGGATTTATTAACATATGTAGTGTACATTCATGCAGGAGGAACTCAATGTTGAGCGAGTCAACATTGGTTAAATGTTGCGGTTTATATAACGTCTAAACAAAGAACGATAAAGTTGTAGAGAAGTGAGGCTACAAAGGAAAAGGGGTTTAGGATTTTAGGAGTGGCAAACCGTGGGAAGCTAAATATATGGAGGGAAACTACTAGAAGATAGAATTGTTTTCATAAGGCTTGTTGTATAGATTCCTCTCAGTATTATCTCTAGCTGATAAGAGTCTAGAGCTGTCCTCTTCTTCCTTCTACAGGAAAGGGAGACACCTGGACAGATGGAAATGTACACCCTACTTTTAGAAGGTGAGGGCAGAGAGCTTGTTTGGCATCTGCTGTTTCTCAACTGTCTTCGGCTCAGAATAATCCTTATGCCAAAGGGGAAAATTTTGAGTTGGCATATTTTGATTTCCTACATATCTTATCATATTCTTAGACAATTCAGATGCATGATAAAGTTAGAGATGCTGGCCTCCAGCCCTCAGGGTTTCTGGAATGGATGTGTTTGTGTGTGCAGATGTTCGTGCAAGTCAAATGGCAAAATGGGCCAAGTCTCCAGTTCACATCTCACCACCCGCCCCACTCAATGCTATAGCAGGAACTGGCTTGAGTTTCCAGTGACAATGTAGGTACGAATGCCCTGATATGACATAAAGTGGAATTGGGGCCTACTAATTCCATTTGGTAGGTCACTACCTATCAAAATAAATAAAAATACACTAAACTTTAATGAGGCCAGTCCTTGATACAGACAGTGCTTTCGAACCTATTAAGTAATGTATTTATATTCTCAGGTTTCTCTGGAAAATATGTAAGGCATCTTAACATAGTATATAAAGTCAACAAGATGAACTTAGTTAAAATAGGAGTCAAAATAAAATGAGAACCAAGAGTAAGGACATAAAATTGAGCCAGAGTTGAAAAGTAAGCAAAGCAGAGTAAAGTTCTAACTCTTGTCATGGGTTGGCCAGAAATTTAGTGCTGTGTTCTAATAGCCAAACATGAGTACAAAGCCCAGTCAATTAGACTAATTCATCATTTTCACATGATAAAAAGACCAGTTGCTAGGAAGGAACACAATGTTCTGTTTCACTTCATAGTTAAATTTCTCTGAAGTATTGTTTACACACACTGTCCCCACCCTCTTGCCTCTCTTCTCTCTGTGACCTACTCCCCTTCTGGCTTCCGCATTGGAGGTGCTCTTAGAAAGCTCACTGTGGTCTCCATGCTGCCAAATACAATGGCCAATGGTCATTTCTCGGTCTCCATCCCATTTGACTTCTGGGTACCTCTCCTCCTGGTTAAACACTCATTATTAGACCAACATCCTCTCTGGCACCTGCAATACCATGCTCTTCTGGTTTTCCCTCTGGCCCACTGGCTACTCCTGCCCTCCACATGCTGTCGTTCCTTCGGGCTGCTGTATCCTGG
>NW_011888788.1:2122238-2124533 GCF_000151845.1 Pteropus vampyrus
GCTACAAAGGAAAAGGGGTTTAGGATTTTAGGAGTGGCAAACCGTGGGAAGCTAAATATATGGAGGGAAACTACTAGAAGATAGAATTGTTTTCATAAGGCTTGTTGTATAGATTCCTCTCAGTATTATCTCTAGCTGATAAGAGTCTAGAGCTGTCCTCTTCTTCCTTCTACAGGAAAGGGAGACACCTGGACAGATGGAAATGTACATCCTACTTTTAGAAGGTGAGGGCAGAGAGCTTGTTTGGCATCTGCTGTTTCTCAACTGTCTTCGGCTCAGAATAATCCTTATGCCAAAGGGGAAAATTTTGAGTTGGCATATTTTGATTTCCTACATATCTTATCATATTCTTAGACAATTCAGATGCATGATAAAGTTAGAGATGCTGGCCTCCAGCCCTCAGGGTTTCTGGAATGGATGTGTTTGTGTGTGCAGATGTTCGTGCAAGTCAAATGGCAAAATGGGCCAAGTCTCCAGTTCACATCTCACCACCCGCCCCACTCAATGCTATAGCAGGAACTGGCTTGAGTTTCCAGTGACAATGTAGGTACGAATGCCCTGATATGACATAAAGTGGAATTGGGGCCTACTAATTCCATTTGGTAGGTCACTACCTATCAAAATAAATAAAAATACACTAAACTTTAATGAGGCCAGTCCTTGATACAGACAGTGCTTTCGAACCTATTAAGTAATGTATTTATATTCTCAGGTTTCTCTGGAAAATATGTAAGGCATCTTAACATAGTATATAAAGTCAACAAGATGAACTTAGTTAAAATAGGAGTCAAAATAAAATGAGAACCAAGAGTAAGGACATAAAATTGAGCCAGAGTTGAAAAGTAAGCAAAGCAGAGTAAAGTTCTAACTCTTGTCATGGGTTGGCCAGAAATTTAGTGCTGTGTTCTAATAGCCAAACATGAATACAAAGCCCAGTCAATTAGACTAATTCATCATTTTCACATGATAAAAAGACCAGTTGCTAGGAAGGAACACAATGTTCTGTTTCACTTCATAGTTAAATTTCTCTGAAGTATTGTTTACACACACTGTCCCCACCCTCTTGCCTCTCTTCTCTCTGTGACCTACTCCCCTTCTGGCTTCCGCATTGGAGGTGCTCTTAGAAAGCTCACTGTGGTCTCCATGCTGCCAAATACAATGGCCAATGGTCATTTCTCGGTCTCCATCCCATTTGACTTCTGGGTACCTCTCCTCCTGGTTAAACACTCATTATTAGACCAACATCCTCTCTGGCACCTGCAATACCATGCTCTTCTGGTTTTCCCTCTGGCCCACTGGCTACTCCTGCCCTCCACATGCTGTCGTTCCTTCGGGCTGCTGTATCCTGGACCTCTTCCCTTCTATTTCTCCACTTTCTCCAGGTGATCTCATACCCCTATAGCTTTAAATGCCATCTATGCCAAAGTCTTCCAAATGTTCATCTTGTGGACCTCACTTCTCCTCTGGGCTCTACATGCAGATAAGATTGCCTCCTCAACACCTTCATGGAGATATTCCAAATGGCATTGAAAATGGTATTCAAACAGGATTCTTTCATTTACACTAAAACCAGGTCCTTCTTTTCTCTAATCCAACCCATCTCTAAGTCTTGTCAATTCTGCCTCCACAATATCTCAAATCATCCCATCTCTCTATCACCACCACCTTCACTGGATGACTGCCAGAGCTTCTTCAACTTTCACTCTCATCCTGTCCAAGCCTCTTTCAGTCAAAATAAACTCTTAAATTCATACATGCATACAGAGAGAGAGAGAGAAAGAGAGAGACAGAGACAGAGAGAGAGAGAAAGAGAGAGACAGAGACAGAGAGAGAGAGAAAGAGAGAGACAGAGACAGAGAGAGAGAGAAAGAGAGACAGAGACAGAGAGAGAGAGAGAGAGAGAGAGCGCTAGAATTATGGACCTCCTAATGAAAACATACAACATAATCCATTTTGTTTTATCAGGCCTCTATATCTAGATACCAATTTATTTACAGGAAAAACAAGGGATGAGTTTCTTAGACTGTTTTTTAAGGCATCGCTGGTGGGGGGAAGCACTGGAGTTGCATGGAAGAAAAGTTTAGAAACAGCCCTCCTGGGGACCTGAAGTGGATCGGCTTAGGAACACAACTCTTGGACCTAATCAGAGAGGAATTGGACAAAAAATAAGTTCAAACACCCTCTTGCTAGTCCTTCCCCAGCTCTCTTTTTCAGCCAGGACTTTGATAATTACTGGCAAATAAAACATTGGTGAGATGGTTCTCACCAACCCACACATGGAGGCAACTAAGCTAT
>NW_011888788.1:2126973-2129510 GCF_000151845.1 Pteropus vampyrus
TGATGAATTTCAGATGCAAAAACTCTCTCCTCTCCATCCTTCAGAGTTCAGGTTTGAACAGAACTGGCAAACAAAAGAGCTTTCGAATCACATTTCCTGCTTCTTAGAGTTGCTCGCAGTCACACTGACTTCCCCATTGTCACATATTGTAGCACTAACTGTTAATCACCTCGCTGCCTCCTTTAATATTAAATTGGTGATGTTCCTCTCATGTTACAGATGGAAAGTACTAGTTATAGAGTGCCAGCTACTTTTCGTGGTTGTGAGAGCTTGAATTATTATTCAACAAATAGTCACACCCACTCTTTCCCATTGTAGGAGGCACATACTTTCTCACCCCATTGATTTTGGACTTGGCCATATGACTTGCCTCCCCCGTGGAGTGTGGACAGACATGACAGAGTGTCGGCTCCCAGCCTGAGCTTTGCAAGGCCTCAAAATATTTCTGCTCAGCCCTCTAGGAGCTTCTGACCTTTATCACGAGAAAGAAGAACACACCCCAGGTAAACACTGGTCCAAGGAGGATGGAAAATATGTAGTGGCAAGGGTAAGAATATATGATATGGAAGGCTTAATGGCAATTCCCAGGCTTTGATCCATAGGTTCCCACATAGGGAATGAATGATTTTATTTTGTTTAGGGCACGACTTAAAGACTGTCTTCCTGTTTTCCCTTCATGCTGTGGGGAAATGGGTTGTTAGCAATTCCAGCAGAAGTTTCCCTTTGTTCCGCAGGTTTCCTCATGGTCTGGCTGTAGAGCTGATAAGCATATTGCAGTCTGTGAATATAGTTTGATTTAATATTTAGCACTCTTGCCTCCTCTCTACATTACAGCTACTGTAAAGTCTTGCAGCTTGTTTCTTGAAGAAAATGTCATCACTATTAAGATGAGTACTAAGTCCTTCATTTAATCAATTTTTAGAAACACAGCTCTATGCCCCAGAGATCAAGGCACTAACTGCAGTCACTCAATTCCTTCCCACTTTGCTCGTCCATAGAAAGAACACACTGAATCTAAGTGGCTATGGAGTTCAGATATTCACAATGGATGACAATAAACTGAAGTCATTATAATCACACTTGGGTGAAAACAGTCCTCAATTTCTCCAAAAGCCACAATCTACAGATGAACCTGCCTCAAAGCAGGGAGGAAAACAAGAAATGAAAGGAAATATTTACGAGCCTTGGAAAGGTGTTCAAAAGTTTTTGAGCCCATCCAACAACCATCTCTGTGTGTTTTGTCTCCTTTTTCTGATATTTAAATATAATTTTGATGTCTGCCAGATTAAACTACCCACTTGGCCAATTTATGCCCTTAAGGTTAAGTGCTATAATTATCTTTAATAAGCATAACTATTATTCTGTTTTCACTTAATAGTTATAAAGTTTTACATTTTTTAATAATCATCCTACCAGTGGAACATTCTTTTTTTCAGAGAGCTGACATTCTGCTCTGCTTAAGCGTCAAACCAAATCAAAGTCTAGCTTTTGTTCACCAGAACACCATGAGCTTGAAAACGTGGGGTTGGAAGAAAAAACATGCAAAAAAATGTTGTTCTTCCAGGAAAACTGGCAAACCAAGGAAACCCTACACAGATTTTGCAATAACAAAGCTCATCTCCTAGAACACTTTTTCTCTACAGATATAGTTCAAGTGAAATAGATAAAGAAAAATGATTTTTTTTCTAGATTTAAGCTGATATAGAATGGCTCCTCTTTTTATTCTGCATGCTTTATAGTCTATCCCAGCAGTACATAGAGGTGGCTTTCTAGAGATGATGACCTGTTAGCTTGCAATATGTCACTTTTCATCCTACATCCCACATCAGTCCAGCTGGGGTTGTTGCTGCTACTAGTTCCATCTGTGGAGGTGCCTGATTTTCAACTAGACATTGGGTTCAGGAACTTCTTATTGTGGGTGGATATTCATACTGACTCCCATCCTTCTACATGAGTGGAATTTGGACATTTGCTTTTGTTTTGTTTTCTTTCATATTTATATGGCATCAAGTAAAACACAAATCTATACTTAGTAAGGAAAGATTTTATTTAACAGGATTATTGCAAAGGAAGGGAAAGGGCCTATTGCAATTGGTGTTACCTTTGACCATACGATCTGTAAGTATCTCAAGGTTTTAGACAAAAGAATTTTCTTTCATAGGGAGAAGTAAGCCACTCTAAAAATAACCAAGCGTGGGGACGTAGAATGAAGAGGAGTGGTGTGATGGGACAGTAGATCAGAGAATGTTTTACCCGGAGGTCAGCCTGTTCTCAAGAGGGACTATTGGGGAGGGGACTGTGTGTGCTGGCCCAGGCTGATCCTGGGCCAAAAAGTTCAGGGACCTGGGGGAAGGAGAGAATTTTAAACGAAGTGTGGTTAACATGCATGTGTTTCAATTGGTCGGTGGGAACAACAGTCAATTATTTATGAGGCAAACAAAACTGGGCCCTAACTAGTTTTTTTCTAGTTTTAAGTGTCATTCAGGAGACAGTCTCTTCACAGCGTTCCAGAGACCACCAGACCAAGCCAGATCAGA
>NW_011888788.1:2129560-2144053 GCF_000151845.1 Pteropus vampyrus
TTCAGGAGTTCCAAAGACAGTTCCAAAGACAATTAACGTCCTGCTGAGAACATGCTGGGCAAGGAGGGCTTCTGAGGGATCGGAGCTCATGCCACTGTGGCCTGCATGCAGCCCTGATGGCTTCTACACATTCTTACTGAGTTCATTTATAATGTATCTGATGTTGAGTTAACACTCCTTCTCTGCCTAGTGCTGTCGGAAGCCTTCCACCTGCTCCAATTGTTGGGGAAATCAACTGAGGTGCAACATGGTATTTGTCACATTTGAAGGTGATACCATCCTCTACAAAACCCAACCAAATTAGGGTTTTCTTTCAGCTCACAAGAGTGGGATAAACAGGATGGGATTTCTGATTAGGCTACAAAACCAGACTTAAATGGATAAGGCGGTTGTTAAGCCCACATCTCACTTTTCTTTCCAGAGACACAGGACAGCTGTTCCCTAGGGAAAGCTGGAATATCCTGTGGAGTCACTGATGCCACCATATGACAAAGTGGTGGAAAGAGGACACTGTCAGCATGCAGCTTTCATCAAGTATGTCATTCATGAGTCAGTACATCTGCCTCCAACATACCATATACCCTCCTTCCTTTCCTCATTTCTCTCTCTCTCTCTCTCTCTCTCTCCAAAGAATTGTGTTTCTTTCAAGATGGATGCCCTGGAATGTTTGAGTTGGTTCAAGCATCTGCTTCTCTCCTCAAACTTGAGGTAACAGACATCTTTCTGTAACAAGAACTGAAGCTCTAAGCATCCCTCCTCTCCCCAAGTTGCTGGGGAACCCTCCTTAAGTACTTTCAATGGGAAGAGGTGGAGGACTGCTTGTTTTTAAAGTTCCTTAAAGGAAAAACATCTTCCTAGGGACTCTGAAGACCCCACCCATCCCCAATCTCTGGACAGACTGGATATGCCAGTCTGCAAAGGGGACTAACCTTTCAGCATTGAGTAATTGTATTCTCTGGAACAAGTTGCTGTCAATACGTGATGAATTTCAGATGCAAAAACTCTCTCCTCTCCATCCTTCAGAGTTCAGGTTTGAACAGAACTGGCAAACAAAAGAGCTTTCGAATCACATTTCCTGCTTCTTAGAGTTGCTCGCAGTCACACTGACTTCCCCATTGTCACATATTGTAGCACTAACTGTTAATCACCTCGCTGCCTCCTTTAATATTAAATTGGTGATGTTCCTCTCATGTTACAGATGGAAAGTACTAGTTATAGAGTGCCAGCTACTTTTCGTGGTTGTGAGAGCTTGAATTATTATTCAACAAATAGTCACACCCACTCTTTCCCATTGTAGGAGGCACATACTTTCTCACCCCATTGATTTTGGACTTGGCCATATGACTTGCCTCCCCCGTGGAGTGTGGACAGACATGACAGAGTGTCGGCTCCCAGCCTGAGCTTTGCAAGGCCTCAAAATATTTCTGCTCAGCCCTCTAGGAGCTTCTGACCTTTATCACGAGAAAGAAGAACACACCCCAGGTAAACACTGGTCCAAGGAGGATGGAAAATATGTAGTGGCAAGGGTAAGAATATATGATATGGAAGGCTTAATGGCAATTCCCAGGCTTTGATCCATAGGTTCCCACATAGGGAATGAATGATTTTATTTTGTTTAGGGCACGACTTAAAGACTGTCTTCCTGTTTTCCCTTCATGCTGTGGGGAAATGGGTTGTTAGCAATTCCAGCAGAAGTTTCCCTTTGTTCCGCAGGTTTCCTCATGGTCTGGCTGTAGAGCTGATAAGCATATTGCAGTCTGTGAATATAGTTTGATTTAATATTTAGCACTCTTGCCTCCTCTCTACATTACAGCTACTGTAAAGTCTTGCAGCTTGTTTCTTGAAGAAAATGTCATCACTATTAAGATGAGTACTAAGTCCTTCATTTAATCAATTTTTAGAAACACAGCTCTATGCCCCAGAGATCAAGGCACTAACTGCAGTCACTCAATTCCTTCCCACTTTGCTCGTCCATAGAAAGAACACACTGAATCTAAGTGGCTATGGAGTTCAGATATTCACAATGGATGACAATAAACTGAAGTCATTATAATCACACTTGGGTGAAAACAGTCCTCAATTTCTCCAAAAGCCACAATCTACAGATGAACCTGCCTCAAAGCAGGGAGGAAAACAAGAAATGAAAGGAAATATTTACGAGCCTTGGAAAGGTGTTCAAAAGTTTTTGAGCCCATCCAACAACCATCTCTGTGTGTTTTGTCTCCTTTTTCTGATATTTAAATATAATTTTGATGTCTGCCAGATTAAACTACCCACTTGGCCAATTTATGCCCTTAAGGTTAAGTGCTATAATTATCTTTAATAAGCATAACTATTATTCTGTTTTCACTTAATAGTTATAAAGTTTTACATTTTTTAATAATCATCCTACCAGTGGAACATTCTTTTTTTCAGAGAGCTGACATTCTGCTCTGCTTAAGCGTCAAACCAAATCAAAGTCTAGCTTTTGTTCACCAGAACACCATGAGCTTGAAAACGTGGGGTTGGAAGAAAAAACATGCAAAAAAATGTTGTTCTTCCAGGAAAACTGGCAAACCAAGGAAACCCTACACAGATTTTGCAATAACAAAGCTCATCTCCTAGAACACTTTTTCTCTACAGATATAGTTCAAGTGAAATAGATAAAGAAAAATGATTTTTTTTCTAGATTTAAGCTGATATAGAATGGCTCCTCTTTTTATTCTGCATGCTTTATAGTCTATCCCAGCAGTACATAGAGGTGGCTTTCTAGAGATGATGACCTGTTAGCTTGCAATATGTCACTTTTCATCCTACATCCCACATCAGTCCAGCTGGGGTTGTTGCTGCTACTAGTTCCATCTGTGGAGGTGCCTGATTTTCAACTAGACATTGGGTTCAGGAACTTCTTATTGTGGGTGGATATTCATACTGACTCCCATCCTTCTACATGAGTGGAATTTGGACATTTGCTTTTGTTTTGTTTTCTTTCATATTTATATGGCATCAAGTAAAACACAAATCTATACTTAGTAAGGAAAGATTTTATTTAACAGGATTATTGCAAAGGAAGGGAAAGGGCCTATTGCAATTGGTGTTACCTTTGACCATACGATCTGTAAGTATCTCAAGGTTTTAGACAAAAGAATTTTCTTTCATAGGGAGAAGTAAGCCACTCTAAAAATAACCAAGTGTGGGGACGTAGAATGAAGAGGAGTGGTGTGATGGGACAGTAGATCAGAGAATGTTTTACCCGGAGGTCAGCCTGTTCTCAAGAGGGACTATTGGGGAGGGGACTGTGTGTGCTGGCCCAGGCTGATCCTGGGCCAAAAAGTTCAGGGACCTGGGGGAAGGAGAGAATTTTAAACGAAGTGTGGTTAACATGCATGTGTTTCAATTGGTCGGTGGGAACAACAGTCAATTATTTATGAGGCAAACAAAACTGGGCCCTAACTAGTTTTTTTCTAGTTTTAAGTGTCATTCAGGAGACAGTCTCTTCACAGCGTTCCAGAGACCACCAGACCAAGCCAGATCAGATTCGTCCCAGAAGCTTGAGCGGGCTCACCTGACAGCTAAATAACACTACTCTGACCTTGAGAGCACAGCAAAATCAAAATTCATGGAACTCAATTAGCAGAGGTGCTACTTTTACCATCAGGAACCCAATAAGAAGCAAGGGGTCCGTCAACAAGGAATATCTGGTGCAGGGACCAAATTTGGACACATGAAGGACTGATAAACTCCGACAGATTGGAATTTCTTTGTTCTCTCTCACTCCTTCTTCATTCCTAACCCTATAGATGGCTTAATTCCAAGATCACTCAGACACCCTGAATTAGAATTAATAAATATGTAAACTAATCTCAAGCCTTTGTTAGGGGAGTCTAATTTGAGCTTTGTCTCTTGTCTCCTACTTCGACTGGCCCAAGAATCTCTTTTTCTCAGCAAAAACCTGATGCTTCAGACTTGACTTCTCTGTAATGGGTGGGCATCGAACTCATCATGTTTGTTAGGTAACACAAATAATGGGAATCTGAAAAGTCTGTGTCTGGCCTTTACGTAAACAAAGGAGGCACCCAGAAATCTTGCCTAAGTCTTATGGGGGAAGGTTCTTTGCAGTAAGCACCCTTTGTTTCCTGAAAAATAAAGGGTGAGAGAGTTTCTTAACCACTGTTTCCCAGGAGCACGGGGCTTGAGTAGACATCAATAGCCACACTCAAGGCCAGGCTCCAGGAGGCCAGAACACACCACATGATGCTTCATTAGTCCAGAAGCAGAAAGGAACACCTGAGTTGGCTGAAGGAGTGAGTGTTTATCCCATCTGGGACACTGGAAGGATTTTATAGGTAGAAGGGCAGGGCAAGAGATATATCTAGCAACAAAAAGAAAAGAAAGGATTGGAGCAGAAAAAAAAAATGGCATAGATAATAGAGGCTCTGTTTATCCGTCTGGTGACCAAATCAAAGTTGTGATGGAAACAAGGAGCAAAGAGCAAAGAAAAATCACCTGGGATCTAGATGAACAAGCCATACAACTAGGGAGAAATCTAAGAAATCACCCTGTAATGGCAGAAAGTAGGACGAGGCGAGGACGCGAGTCTGCCGGGTCCCAAGCGGCTGATTGTGAGAGGGACCTGCCTGCTCTGAGCACCACTGCCGGTTGGGCTGCGTGCAGGGGGGCACCAGGGACTTACAGGGAGACACTGAGTTGTTGGAGAAAGGGCCAGAGGTGAGACTCACTTTGTACAGAAGTGCCGACGGTATCCATTGTCCCTCTGTTGAGCCCTCCCCCCTCCCACTGCACAGTTGCAGCACCGCCATAGCTGAATCATCAAACTGGATAACAGGTCGCTCCGCCTAGAGGATTCCCTGAAACTCCACCTCCCTCACCTCGCGGCCCCACTCAAGCCACATCCAGCTGTATCCTCAGCGAGTCAGGTGCTCCTTGCTGAGCAGCACCTACACTCACACTGGAGGCCCCTGGCCTCAGTTTCTGATGTGGCCTTTTGAGGCAACTATAAGCACAGCATCTGTGGATTGCTTGCTGAATATTAACTGGTGGCCCCAGAGGGGCACAGGCTTGGGCTAAATTTGGCCTGCAGCTGAACCTCTCTCAGAACTTATGCCACTGGACACCTACTTCACAAATCCACACTAATAAGACCAGGCGACTTAGGAGCTTTGCTTAGTACATAGAAACAGACACAGAAAGGCAGCCAGAATGGGATGACAAAGATACAGAAACAATATGAGAGAACAGAACAGAGATCCAGATATAATGGAGTCAAGTAATCTAATAGATGAAGAGTTCAAAACACTGATAATAAAGATGATCAATGAACTTCATAAATTCAGTGAGAATGTCAACAAAGAGATAAAAAACATAAAAATGGAAATGGAAATTATAAAAGGGAACCAGTCTGAAATGAGAAACACATTATCTGAGATGAGAAGTATGTTAAATGGAAAAAACAAATGAATAAGCAAAATGAATAAAGAAGAGGCTCAAATGACCTATATAAAGGATACGAAAGCCAAGAAAACTCAATCAGAATGGCAAAAAAAAAGAAGCCAAGAAAATAATAATAATTTAAGGATCCTATGGGAAACTATTAAAGGTAAAAATATCCATGTCATAGGGGTACCTGAAGAGGGAGAACAAGAAGTTGAATATATATTTGAAAAAATAGTGATGGAAAACTTCCCTAATCTGGTGAAGGAAATAGACATATAACCCCAGGAAGTTCAGATAATCCCCAAAACCAGGAATCTAAAGAGGCCTATGCCAAGATACATCATAATTAAAATGCCAAAGATTAAATACAAAGAGAGAATCTTAAAAGCAGCAAGAGAAAAGTGGTTAGTTACCTACAAGGTAGCTCTCATAAGACTTGCAGCTGATTTCTCAAAAGAAATTATGCAGGATGGAAGAGATTGGCACAAAATATTCAACATGATGAAGACCCAGGATCTACAACCAAGAATACTTTATCCAGCAAAGTTATCATTTGGAGTTGAAGGACGGATAAAGAGCTTCTCAGACAAAAATAAGCCAAAGGAATTTATTACCGCCAAGCCAGTATTACAGGAAATGTTGGAGGGACTTCAAGAAGAAACATGTATCAAAAACAGGATATATAAAGAATGGTAATAACTACCCCGATATGATGTGAATACCACCAGGCAAAAATCCTTGGGGGCCATCTTGAAGGGGATGGAGACGTGAAAAATTTTTTTTCCTGATGCTAGGTTTATTTCCTCAGACCAAGAAAGTTTTCCTCTATTTTATCACCTGATATCTCTGAGTGTTGTAGCTACTCTTTTTCACCAATTATCTGATATTGGGCCTCCTTCCTCCCTTCTTAATGTCCACTATCTTCCTTTCATTTTTCTCATCCGACGCCTTTTCTTTTACATTCTGGGAAACATTCTCAAGTTTTCTCTCTACATCACTGATTTGATTGTATGCAGGTTTGATTCTGCTTTACTAATATTTTGAAGATTTAAGTTCTATAACTAAACTCTTCCTTACCTTTTAAACCCCATTTATGATTGCTCATCACTCACCTACCTCAACATCTCTTCTGTCCTATCACCCACTGTTCATCTCTTACTTTGAGTCCATACCTTAATTATATCAAGAACAGATTGCAGGTACTCTCTAGAACTAGTGCCTTCTTGAATTAAATATTTTCCAAAGAATTCTCCCCTCTGTGTCTTGACTCTCCATCTCTTAGCTATAAAATATTTTCTTAGCTGCCATATTTGTTTCTTTTTATTAATTTATTTTTAACAAAGAAAGGTTAGTCTAATCTTGGTATTGGGGTATTGGATAAGAAAAACATTTTTGCTACTAGTGTCTTTCTATCAGTTCTTAGGCTAGAGAGCCAACTGACATAAACTTACATTTCCAGTTTTACAATCCAGCAACCTGCCAAAAGAGAAGGAAAGCAGACCTATGCACTCTCCTACCAAGAGATTTTTTTCTCTGTTGGGCAAAACTACCATCCCATGAGCTAACTCTCTGTTTCTAACTTGCTATGTGGCTATGTAGTAAAGAATTTAGTCTTGCCAAAAACAAGGTTTGGCATTTGCCTTGGCTTTGGGTGGTCATCTATGCCATATCTGATAAAAATGTCTACTTAAGGTGGGGGCTGGCCACACTGGATCTTAAAGTGGGGTTTGGCACACCCAACCATCTTAAGATAGGGACTGGCCATAAGTAGAAAGACCAGGCATGTGATTTAGTGTGAGTGCTTTGGGGTACAGAGCATCAGTTGACCTGGAGACTGAGTTGAGCCACATCGGCAATCAATCTATCAATCTTGTCTATGTAATTAAGTCCTGATTTAAACAACAACAACAACAACAACAACAACCACAAAAAACCTCTGGACAGTGAAGCTCTGATGAGCTTCTCTGATTAGCAATACTCTGTATTGTCACACATTGATACCAGGATGGTAACATGACTCCATGAGGACCTCTCAGAACCCTCTCAGATACTGCACTGTGTGTTTCTTCCTTTGGCTGATAGTAATCTGTATCCTTTCCCTGTAATAAACTACAACCATGAGTGTAATAGCTTTTGGTGAGTTCTATAAGTCTTTCTAAGAAATTATCAAAACTGAGGGTAGTTTAGGGGAACCATCAAATTAACAATTGGTGTCAGAAGTGGGAATAGTCTTTTGTGAAGACTGTGGTTTTAAAATTTGCATTTTGGCTAACTTCAGGTAATGCACTATGCCAAGTTCAAGCTGGGACCATACTCTACCTCTTTCCTGAGGCCACTGCTTTATGTTGGCTAATGCCAATTCTGTAAGTACTTATAAAAAGGCAGCCCAGCTGTTGAAAGTCTCTCATTTTCCCCATCCCCCATACTCTTGCTTCCAAGCCTTATCATTTTAGTTAGTGGGTTCCATCTAAATCTCATCCACTTACCAGGAGGGGGGTCAGGGAGCCCACCCTCAATCCTTTCTTCTGTGTTGTCCTATGTGTAAAACATGCAGCACATATTCCTTGAAATATCAGGCATGGGATTCTATCCTCTTATTGTTGAATTTAGTTCCCCTCACTTTTCATGTTCAAGTGGTCATTTTATGATATACCATGGATTGTAGGTTGGTGAGGAGAGAGTCACATGGTGGAAAGAATTATATTGCAGTCTTAACGGTAATAGATAGAATAGATCTAAAAGAAGATTTAAACTAACTCAAACTGTAATATTTGTTGGGGGAGGGAAACCATTTGAAAGCCACACATTTATTTTTAGACTTTTTTTCATTTATTTGTCCTCCTCATATCTGCTCTCCTCCATTGAAATATGAAGTGAGCCACATGCAATCCTCTCTCTAGCCTTTCTTAGTTTTTATCTGTAAGAATTATTGACATTTTTAATAATATTAAGTCTTCCAATCAATGAATGTGGCTTGTGTTTCCATTTATGTTATCACTAGCTCTAAGTGTGAGCTCACCATAGAGACCAGAGTTACCAACAATAGAAAGTGCCGTGTCCATGACAACCAGAAAATCCAAGGCAGTGGCTGATTTTAACCATCTGGTTCTAACTTTGTTCTTTAATTTTTTTTTTCCTCAAGGGCTTTACTTACTGCTTTCTTCAAATTGCAGGCACACTGCTACACAAACAGGCAGACAGGAAAATATCCATGCTGTGAGACAAGTATCACTGAGTGATAGATGCCATGTGAATAGTTGGGAGGATAGGGGACAACTTCCTGCTAAAGAAATCAGAAAGGCTGCCTGGAATCCCCATTGAGCTTAGCCTTCAGGATAGTGAGTGAGATTTGTTGGGGGAGGTCACACAGTAGGCATTCCAGTGAGAATATCACCAGCTTGCAAAGGTGCAGAGGAGGGTGAAAGGGAAAACATGTTTATGGAACGATGATGAACTCACACTAGATTTGTTTAGGAGAGTGGGGAACATAAGACCAAAAAGTGCTTTAGCATCCCATTGTGGAGACTTTTGATTGGTCAACTGAAGAATCTAAACTCATTTCAGAATCATCCGTTTTTTAGTATAGTACCTGAGATTCTTTGTTTCCTTGAGTTACACATCTACTTTCCTTGAATGGCAAAAATGGTCTTTTTTGAACCACATCTTCTAACACAGTGCCTTACCTAGTGATGGTCCTGAAATAGTTGTTGATTTCCTTTGAAGTGTTAAATTAATAATGAGAGTCATTAATAGATTCTGAGCAGAGAAATAGCTACATAAGGGAAACCAGGACCTACAACAGGTTCTATTGCCTTTTCGCCTTCCCTCACTCCCCTACTTACCAAGCTTAGGCTTTGCAAATCACCATTATAATCATTCCATAGCATACACCTTCAACTCTCTGCCCCTCTCTCACCTGACAAAACCCCAAGCCTGCTTTAATCCAACTCTTATCTGCTGATTAACTTTTTAGTGCTTATATGACCAAAGGAAGAAGACAGAGTCCATGGCTGAACAAACTGGGGTTAGGGCTTGGGTATAACTCACTCACCACCTGCAGGGGTTTCAGCCTGAGAAGCACACACACAAAGCTTTCCAGTCTCAGTTATCTATTCAAACGCTTAAAGGAAAAACAAACATCAAATTCCAACATGTGAAAGGCTTAGAAGTTGCCATACCCATTTGTACAAGAAAAAGCTAGACAAATGGAAGATAATCGACTCTTCTTGGAACCATCAGAGAACTGAGGTCTGAATACCTTACTTATAGAGGAAAAGCATTATCTTGAACTCTGGGGAGACTGATGCATCCAGAAATATAGCTCCTGAGATTTGCTTACATGGAATAGAAGCCATTAGAATCAATAAGCTGGTAGGGGCACTTAAATCATTATTTTGATGAACGGCAAAGATCTGAGTGCAAACTTGTGTGAGAGTAAGACACTCTGGTGTTACCTGCAGTCATGGTGGGAGAAGGGGAAGAAACACATTTACATGGTCTGTCACTTCAGAAACCCCGCCAGGTTCCCATGGGAATGACCTGAGAAAGATCTCTTCTAGTCTGGATGGGAGAAGAGAACAATAAACATCTTCAAACTTGCTCAGACTCTTATCAAAGGCCTAGTTTCAAAGGCAAGGAATACCTTACTTATAGAAAAACAAGATTGCAGCACACTTCACATCAGAAACCATACAAGCAAAAAGAATGTGGAGTGAAAACATTAAAGGGTTGAAAGAAATGGCCAATCTAGAATTTTATATCCAAGAAATTAACTTCAAAAGTGAAGGAGAAATATTTCCTCAAATAAACAAAAACTGGTGTGGGTGGGGATTCATTGCAGCAAGAAATGTTGAAGTTCTTCAAGCAGAAAATTGTTTAGGTCAGAAACTTGAATCTACACAAGAAAGGAAGAGAATCAGAAAAGGAACAAGTGAAGTTAAGACAAAAATCTTTTACTTTTTTATTCTCAAATGTTCTAAAACATTAATAGTAACAATGTATTATTGTGTTCTTATAACATATGGCTAAGTGAAATGAATGACATCAACGTCACAAGGGATGGGAAAAAGGAATTGGGAATATTATGTTCCGAGGTACCTGTACCATGCAGGACACTGGAAGGAGAAGCAGAAGGGCCTCTGTGCTGGGGAAATGGCTCTTTCAATTTGTATTATCATCTCTGTAACACAATTCATCCCAGGAGCTCTGTCCTCTGAACTACTTTTCCTTCAGTCTCCCTTCCCTAGGAGGCAGATAGGCTCTTTCATAAGGCTGCTGGCTCTTCGCATAAGGACACTTATGTTGACCTGTCCCACCGTGCTACACTGACAGGTCAGACTCAGGATTTGAGTCCAGCAGCAGTCTTCAACACCTAAACATAACACACTACTAGAATTCTTGTATATCATTAAATCCCCTCACCTATTTATATTCTACAGTTGGGATACACTTGAAGTCTACTTCTCAATCCCTCTTCTAAACAAGTGTGAGTTTCTCATCATCCCATTTCCCAGACGAGAGTAGCTCTCCTTCGAGTATTGACATGGAGAGGAAAGTTGCAAAGCTTTCCCAGAATAAACAACAAAGAGATGAAAAAGATGAGACAGATGATGGATTTAAAAGTACAGAGACCAGAGATCAAAAACCAAGAATAAAGGGTGTACACAAGTTAGAAGCAAGAATAATTAGACTCTAAGAAAAAAATGACCAAGGGCATAATTGAGGGAAATTTCCCCAAGGCAGAAAAAAATAAATCTGAATATTCATATTAAGAGAACTCTATTATAGGAAACATTCATGTAAAAGGAATTCCATACCTAGGACATTCTGGCAGAATTTTAGTTTCTTTATTAAAAAGAAAATTAACTTTTCCATTATGTAAAGAATAAAGAACATGCAAACATATTCTTGGAAAATACAGATTAACAAAAGGAAGAGTTTAAAAATCATCTATTATACCACTATCCAGGAGAAAACCATTAACATTTTGGTACATTCCTTTATAGTTCTGTTAATGTACATATTATTTTTTACATAATTATGATTTATGTGGTATACACAAATTTATATTTTCTATTCTTTTAAAACACTTAAAATTAATACACATTAATGACAGGAAAGTTGAAAATTAGAAACTATAAAGAAGGAAAAATTTTCTAGAATCTATGTATTCAGAATTAACCACAATTAATATTGGGATATATATCCTTCTTATCTATGCCTTTTCACATAGTTGTAATTAGTATATAATCTAATCTAATTATTAAATATAGTTAACAGAACATTTCAGAAATTCTAGATGGTAAATGATATGGAGGCTTACAGACAGGATAAAAGGTTTGCCACAGAGTGATTCAGTAGTCTTTCCTAATCAGTAAAACCCAAATACTCAGATCATTCCAGATAAGTTTTAAAATGCAAAAGCCATAGGAAAAATGTAGTAACTCTTCTATTAGTTTCTGAGGTTTAAATAGTTTGGCTACTATAAGCCATACTGGAATGTAACAGTATACACTATTATTCTGAGTTCCATGGAGTAGCAGAGCTTGTGTGACAAACACATTTTCTGGTTCTGAAAGACACAGAAGTAGAAGAGGAGGAAACTGGAGGGATAAGCCTTATTACTGCAGCAGATCCCACATCATCTAGTAAGCCTCCGGACTTTGGGGTCCAGGCTGAATAAATGCTTTTGTACTGCAACATCCTGATGGAGCAGGGCAGATAGGAGCTGTGCTCAAAGGAAAAGTTATAGCCTTAAATTCTCCCACTGTTAAATGAGAAGAAATAGAAAAGTTACCCAAGCACTCAACATAATAACATAAAGAAGATAGAAGGGAGAAATTAATAAAAATAAAAGTAGTAACTCATGATTTATAAAATGAAAAATCTGCGAGCTGATAAATCTACCCAACAGCTGGATTCTGGGCTCTGGGTCAATTCACCAGAAACCAATTCATTGAGAGTCAGTCCCTCTCTCTGCACTGGCAGCCAAGGGCCTTGTGTCCAGGTTAATGAGAAAACAGAGACAAACGGGTCATTCCATATGTTCCTATCACCTATCTCCCAGTCTTCTTTTGTCTGGGCCTGTGCTCTGTCTCTTCCCCTGTTAGTTGGAATCAACCGTCCACATTCCTAGCAATCATCTGTATGCTCCATCTCTTTTCCTCCCACTTACTCAAGATATCCCTCTCTCACATGCATCATCATTATTCCCCTCAGTGTACAGACCCTCCCTAGACTCCACGTTTGTTTCCTTCCCAGCCACTGTCCTACTCCTCTGCTCTCTGTTACAAGGAAACCTCTCAGGAGACATCCATGATGTGTCTCTAGCTCATCTCCTGTCCTCTCATGAACCCACTGCAGTCAGATTGGGTCCCACTACTCCTCCCAAACAGCTCTTATCCAGGTCTCCAGTCATGAAGGCCATGTTGTCAAGGTGAACAGCCATTTCTCAGACCTCGTACACTCTATTTCTCAGTGGTATTAGGCATAGCTGATCTCTCCCAGCTTCCTGAAACACTTTCTTCCTTTGGTTTTGGGATCTGCCCCTTGGTTTTCCTCCTATTCATTGGCCAGTCTTTCAGGCTGCTACCCATCTCCGTGACCCCCAATCTTCCCCAAGACTCAATCCCCAGACACTCACTCCCTTGGGAGCTTCATTCAGTCTCATGTCTGTGAATACCATCTGTCTACATGCTCACAATGCGCATGTTTAGATCCCCAGACTGGGCCGCTCTTCTGAACTCCAGACATGTGCCTCCACCTGCCTACCTGACACCTCTACCTGGTTGTGTAACGGGCATTTCAAATGTAACAGGTCTAAACCTGAACTCCTGAATCATCACCCCCATCACCCCCAAACCTGCTCCTCCCTCAGTATCTCTGAGATAGAAAAATGCAAAAACATTCTTCTGCAAAGTCTCCAGGTCAAAACCCTGTGGTTATCCTCGACTCACTTTTTTTCTTTAACATTAAATCTAATGCCTCTGCCATTCCTGTTGGTTTTACTTTAAAGTTAAACCTAGAATCCTATAACTTCTCTCTACCTCTACCACTTCTACCCCAGTTCAAGTCACCATCGTTTCTCACTTCCTTTGCCCCCAACACAGGCTATTCACCACACAGCAGTCATTCTGTTCTTTTTAAAGACAAGTCATATCATGTTGCTACTCTGTTCAAAATCCTCCAATAGTGTCCTGTCTCTTTCAGAGTAAAAGCCAACAATTCCTTATAATAGCTCTCGATGCTCTGGCCCCTGAACCCTGACCTGACCCTTTCCCTCATCCCTTATTTCTGACCCCACCTTTGATTCCTCACCCTGGCTCATCGGTTTCAATGTTATTCCTCAAACATATTAGGCAGGTTCTTTGTCTGGTCTAATAACTAAATTGAGATAAGACAGAATAATGGGAGAAAAACAAATTTAATTTCACATATAGAGAGGTCCCACAAAGACATGAGACTCAAAGACAGCCAGGCAGTTGAGGCTTATAATGCCAGCCTGAGCTAAGGAGTAAGACAGGGGCTGCAAAGGGCAGGAGGGCATCTCACAGGAAGCTAAGAATAGATGTTTGGTAATCAGATGTTTGTGCTACTATGCAGGTCTTTCAGATTTAAAAAAAAAAAAAAAGAGTTTTCTTTGGTAATAGCTCTCTTTCTAAGACAGGCCCCCTATCTAAAATCTTGTAGGCAGTTAAAGGAGAGGTTAAAAGCTTTTCCTGAATCTGCTGGATCTTGATTGTCTTCAGCTCAAAATAATCCACATACCAAAGGGCACATTTAGGGGCGGCATATTCTGCTCCCCTTCACTAAGCTTGACAAACTAAAAGAGATTTAAGATATTATTTGAAAATATGTAAACAATGATTAGCGAAGCTAAAACCAAAAAATTTATATTTTTCAAAATAATGAAGAGAGATTGGACAAAAGGTAAAATAAGATATAGACCACAACACGAAATGAGGAAAACAAAGGGAAGAGTTACGGTGCTATGTTCCTGGGAACTACTTGTCATCACCCCACATTCACATTAAAGCTAGACTCAGTACCTCGTTGACTCAC
>NW_011888788.1:2144297-2196843 GCF_000151845.1 Pteropus vampyrus
AAAAAAAAGAAAAACAACAAAAAAAGAATACGTACTGTATGATCACACTGATACGAAAGTCTCAAAAAAGATAAACTGATGATAAGAAGCAGATCAGTGGTCACTTGGGGTTGGGTAAGGGGCAGGGATCCAGGTCAAAGTGCACAAGGAAACTTCTCAGGAATAAGGCTTGTCCTATATGTTGATTGTGGTGGTGTTTACACAATTATGAACAAACACCAAAGTTCATCAAAACTATACAATTAAAATCGCTGAAGTATAAAGTATGTAAGCAATACCTCAATAAAGAAAAAAGAAAAAAGCTTCATTCTCATATTACCCAGAAAATAAAAATGTTACATATAAAAATCTATAGACTATAACTAAAGTTTTCATTTCTAACAGAAATAATAAAAATTAATTAACCAGGCAATAAACAAGAGGCTGACAAAAGAAAAAAGAAAAACTACAAAATCTGGAGAAAATTATTAAAATGACAAAAATTAGACATTAATCTGAAAAAAGGGAAAAAGAACCATAAGTAAATCCAAAAGTTACTTATTGTTAAAAAACAAACTCCTGGCTAACTTAATCATTGAAAAAAAGGAAGAAGCAAAAATATACAAAATTAGAATAACAAGGAGAAATAAACTATGAAGAACAAAGAAAATTAAAGCACTATAAGAGAATACTATGCATATAATTACTTTGAATCTTTTTAAAATAAATGGTTTTCTATGAAAACCTGGATGATCAAAATTGACTCAAGAAGAACTAAAAGACTGAAAACAGACCAACAACCACAGAAGTGTAGAAAGTTGTCAAAGACATACTGATCGAGAAATGCCAGCCCTGTCGGCAACAGGAGTGAATTCATTCCTTTTTCACACTAATTAGTCTCTTGCAGCAAAATCCCTACTTGGAAACATGCCAAAGACAATACAGAAAAAGCAATCTGCAATTCAGACACTCTTAGCAATACTGAAACACATTTCCAAGTTAAATATTAGCAAATGTAATCCAGCAGTCATTAAAATAATAACACATTATTTGTTAATTGGCTCAATTTTTTTGGAAATTTATTATAAAGGATATGTTAATAAATAAAGAGATAAACAACAAAATAGTATTTGATGAAATCCAATATCCATTTCTGGGTTTTTTCTAATTTTTAGTAATGTGAAAAGATGGCTATTTTCTGCAACATACCCCACAGTACCATGCTTCATGATGCTGGCCTAGAAACAGCCCCGGTTAGTTGTAGAAAAAAGCAAGGATGGCCATTATCACCTCTTTATTCGCTAGGGTTCTAAAAGCCTGACTCAATCCAATTAGAGAAGAGATCAAAATAACAAACACCATACATAAAGAAGGGGGCCCTATTATCGTAATTTGTGGATGCTCTTGTTTTCATTCCTGGAACTTGAAAAGACCAACTGAAAAATGTTTTAGAAACAATTAGAAAACTTAGAAAAGTGACAGGTTATGAAATTAACATACAAAAATCAAAGGCTTCTCTATACTCAAACAGAAACCAGTTTAAAATTTCAATGAAAGAAAATACCCCACATATAAGAGCAATAGAAACAACCATCATTTATATAGACATGTTGTTGATAAGAAATGTACATGATCCAGAAAAAAGTAACATTAAAAATCTGAGAGACATAAAAGATTTGAATAAATAATAGTATTAATAATTGTTAAAAGGTAAGCTGAGACATATTAAAAATTTAAGAGTTTATTTGAGCAAAAATCTATTGGAATCGGGCAATGCCACACAGGAAGTTGTTAGGAGCGTTCAGCTGGCAGGAACTGGGGGAAAGATTTTTATAGGGAAAAAAAGAAAGCAAAGTAGAGAAATCATTGATTGGCTACAACTTAAAGCCTAATTAGCTGTTTGTGATTAATTGCCCTTATCTTTTGATTTCATAACCTTGAGGTATTTGCTGGCTTAGATTTTGATTTTTTTATGTCGGTCGCCACTGGCATTAGGCCATTTCAGTCTAATGACCTCCTTTTTAATTAAAATAACATAATTATAGCCAACTCTTCTTTCTATAATTACGGTCCAGGAACTTGCTAGGCTCTGTCAGGGGTTGTCTCAGGTAATCCTTGAAGCCGGAATTATCCCGCTCATCATGAGAAGACAGTATTGCAAAAAGTCCATCTTTCCTAATACAGACTGTCTTGAATGCAATCCTCACCAAAAGAGCAAGTTGCTCACCATCTTTGTACTTGTGTCCTCACAAGTAAAATAGAAATAATAAAAGTTCTTGTAATAAAAGATTAAATTAGTTAACACATGTATTTATAACAGCACCTAGCGCACAGTAGGTGTGTAAATGTCAGCTCTGTTATTATTACTGCTTACAAGAATAAACATATGAGAAGAGCCAAGGAAATTGTGGGGCGGGATGGGGGAGAAAAGGGCAATATACGTGGGCTAGCCCTACCAGATATTAAAACATACTGTAAAACTATGATAATAATTGTTTTTTTAAAAAAACAACAACGACAACATGGAATTGGCAGGCAGATAAATGGAATAAAGAGTACAGAACTAAACTCAAATACATGATGAGAATTTGTTACATTATTTAAAAGTGGCATTTCAAAGTAATGGGGAAAATCTGTAGGGATAATCTGTTAACCATTTGGAGAAAATAAAGAACGAATTCTTAATTCTTTTTTTCTTTTAATCAAAACTTCTTTTACATAAAACAAAGATTTAGATTTTTAAAATTCAAACAAAAAGCACTGTTTTCATGGGTGTACAGTTTTTTTACAAGCTAGGAACAGAGAAAGCTTTACTAAATATGAACATGAAACACAAAGGACAAGATAAATAAATATGACTACAAAGTGATTTTAAATTTCTATACAGTAAAGGAGTGTATGTCTTAAATGAAAGCTAAAGTAAATATCAGTGACACAAAAGAGACCAAAATTACTTCCTAATATACAAAAAGTTGATGCAAGTCAATAATAGGGAAAGCACCTCATTGAAAAATTAGAAAAGTATATGAACAGATTAATTACAGAAAAAAATACAAATGAACACTAAATATAAAAGGAACTTCAATCTTCCAATTATGTAAATTTAAATTACTAAATATAATTTCTGTGTGTGTCCAAATGCCAAAATTTTAAATCGATCATAAGTAATGTTGGCAAGAGAGTGAAGAACATGTATTCTCAATACTGTTAGCAATGGGTGTACTTTTTCATTGAGAAATTTGGCGATATCTACTAAAATTTTGTGTGCTCACTTATAAAAATTTGTCCAAGAGAAACACTAGCATAAGTAGGCAAAGATATGTAAACAAGGACAGTTAATGTATAGAAGCATAAAACCTTGGTATTGGAGAGGAACCTGAGGGTCACCTGGTCCAATCTTTGCGGGCTACCTTAGCACAGCGGTGCCCAGCACCATATCCCGACACTCTGTTCGAGAGTCCCTTAGGTCTCCATGATCAGCTCTTATATAATCTAGGAGCATGTAGACCTTTTCAAAGTAAGAGTAAAATATCTTCAGGAACTTATAAATATTGGACATCCATTCTCCCCTGAGTGTCCCACATTTGGAACCCTTCAGACAGCATTGCTCAAACTTCAGTGTGGATACGAATCATCTGAGGATCTTGATAAAATGCAAATGTTGATGTTGTCTGGGATGGGCCTGAGATTCTGCAAATCTAACCAGCTCCCAAATGATGCTGATGCTGCTGGTCCGTGGACCAGAGTTTAAGTAGCAAAGCTATCACACTCTACTTTCCACCGTGGTCTAATTATTTGCAGACATAACATCTCCACTGAACCTGTAGGTATCATTTCCTTGGCTCTCATTTCCTACAGATAGGCCCCACAGCCTTGTCCTGCCCTTAGCATTGACTTCTTATATCCTTGCACTCAGTTTTGCTGTTTTCACCATCTGGTCTCCCATAGTGCAGGCTACTAGGAGGTGGATGCTGCTGCTGGTAGTTCCCCTCTAACTTCTCACCTCAAACTGTGGAAAGTTGGTGCTTTGGTGGCAAAGAGGGTCTCAGATTGCAATTTAGGTTTGGAAAGTGTCTTTTTTTTCATCTAGATATCTAATGTGTCTGACCTTAATTATGCTATGTAAAATGATTCCTTAACCTCCAAGAGATTTCCTCTCCCGTTTTCTCCCTCCCTCTGCCCTTTGACCTCGCCATTACCCCTTGGTCGATCCCAATAAATCTGTGCCTTAAAGGGTTCCTTTGGCAAAAGCGAAAATAATTCTAAGTCAAAACTAGGTAGCTCTGTTGAGTTTGAATTTTAAATATGTAAACTCAGATTCTTAATTATTTCCTTTGGGGCAGTTGGTTTTGCTCCAAGAATACTCAGAGACCAAGAGTAAAAGGCAGGGGCGAGAGGTTGTTTGAAAGGGCTGGGGAAGAGGAGGAAGAGGGTCCATGAGATTCCCCCTCGCCCCAGATGAAGAGGCAAACTCCACACCTACTCAAGACTCATGTGCAGAGTGGCTCCCCACCAGAGTTCGGAAGTAACAAGAGGCCACAGAGCTGCTCCATTAAGTGTCTCCTTAACTGGGTCTCATCTGCTGTGTTAGGAAACCAGGGCCAGAGACTCTCCCCAGATGTTGAAACATCACCCAAGGTGTGGCCTCCCCACCCAACTCTCCAGCCCTCTGGCAGGTCTTGCCCAGAGGCTGAGCCATAACCCTGTGGGGGTGGGGGTGGGTGTAAAGGAAGAAGCCCCGGGCAATGATTTTCTTAAATCCTCTCTCTCTCATACACACACAATAATTTTATGAGTACTCAAATATCAGGGGAAATATGTCACTTTAAAGTCACCTGTGCCTGCTTTTGAAAATCATGGGTGCAGTCTCTCCTCTGCAGCAAGGCTGCAAACGCAGCCCCACAATATCTAAAGCGGAAACAGCATCCCTACATAAAAATAGTAGCTCTTTGACTCATTTCAGATTAAAAGACACACAAAGACTAAAAGGAAGGGGATGGAAAAAGTTATTGCCTTGATGAATCTAGAGGGTATTGTGCTGAATGAAATAAGTCAGGTAGAGAAAGACAAATATCATATGATTTCACGTACATGCGGAATCTAAAGAACAAAATAAACAACAACACAAAGGGGAAATAAACTCATAGATACAGAGAATATTTTGAGGGCTATTAGATGGGAGAGGGGTTAAGGGAAGGGCTAAAAAGGGCAAAGGGATTAATACAAATGGATAGTTACAAAATAGGCATGAGATATAAAGTGTAGCATAAGGAAAATAGTTCATAATGTAATAAATATGTAAGGGGGAAGAGGGGTACTAAATTTAGTGGGGTGACCACTTTGTGAGTTATACAGATCTAATCACTATGCTGTACAACTGAAACTAATATATTATTGTATGCCAACTATAATTGAAAAAAAATTCATTGAACTGTACAATGTAAATATGAGCAACTAATTGTCCATTATATTTCAATAAAGCCAGCAATAAAAATAGCAGCTCTTTGAAGAAAGGAGAAACTGCCACAGCAGCTCTCCCTTCACAGAGCTTCTCCCTTGTGTTGTCCCAGCCTCTAGCCTCTAGTCAAAATGAATGCTTCATTACATCTAAAGAAAATGATCAATCATACCTCAATAAAACTTCAACCAAAAAGAAGAAGGAGGAGGGGGAAATGGAGGAGGAGGAGAAGAAGAAAAAGAAGAAAACGTTCTGCCCCGTTTTGGGTCTGGCTGGTGCGAAGCAGGACCACAAGGATGAGACTGTTATCTGGCTGTTTTAAAATCTTTTCTCATTTGGAAAGAAGCATGATGAAAATTCATCATCACAATGAAGAAGAGGAGGCTGCAGCAGCAATGAGCATAGGTCATATCTTTATTGGGAGCCGTTCACTAATTAATTTATTCATTGACTATGTTGGCATCCACCATATCCAAGGTTCACTATTCAGTGATACAAGAGAAACAAAATAAATGCTAAGACATGGTCCTGTCCTCAAAGGAGCCTACGATACAGCTGGGAAGATGTCTAAATGGACAAACTTAATTCTTGTACAAGGCACAATGGAGCAAATGCTCTCAATGGCAAAACAGTTTTCAGATGAGAAAGCAAATATTTCTGCAGGGAATCTTTAGAACAGTTTTCATTGAAGAAATGGAATCTAAATGGAGTCTTGAGTGATGGTAAGATTCTGGTAGACAGAGATGTCCAACAGATTCTTGCTACCAGAGAGAATAGCATAATCAATGGCCAGAATTTAAAAAAAAAAAAAAAAAAGGCAGGGAGAGGGGGAAGCAAACATTGCAATTTAGTAGTGACAATAGAGTATTTGGGGATATAGCTGGAAAGTGAAACCCTAATGTAGAAAGCCTTGAATGCCAAGGTCTGGAATTTTTCCCATAGACAACAGGAAGCCATTAAGGGTTCGTGCAGGGTGATGGAGCTATCAGAGCGGTGTAAAAGCCAAGAAGATAGATAGCAACAGAGACCAATAAGATTTCCACAAAAGTGTGGCCCTCTAAATTCTGGCAACTATATGATTAGGTTATGTGATGGTTAATTTTATATATCAACTTGACCTGGCTAAGGGATGTCCGGACAGCTGGTGATTATTATTTCTGGGTGTGTCTTTAAGAGTGTTTCCACAAAAGATTCAAATTTGAATTGGTTGGCTGATTATGAAGCTGACTCTCACGAGTGTAGGTGGGCACCATCCAATCTGTAGAGGGCCTGAATAGAACAAAAAGGCAGAGGAAGGGCAAATTTGTTCTCTGTTTGAGCTGGGACATCTATCTTCTCCTGCCCTAGGATGTTAGTTCTCCTAGTTCTTAGGCTTTCTGACTCAGACCGGGACTTAAACCAGTGCCCCCTACCCGGAGTTCTTGGGCCTTTAGACCCAAACTGGGACTTACACTATTGGCTTTCCTCGTGCTCAGGCCTTTGGGTTTGGGCTGGATCTACACCACTGGGTCTCCAGCTTGCAGACAGTGGATCATGGGACTTCTCATCCTCCAGAATCATATGAGCCAATCCTTTATAATAAATCTCTTGCTGTATATCTAAATATACATAGATATATGTACGTATATACACTTTCATTTCCTCTCCTCCATCACCACAAAAGAAGTGACACTCTTGCAGCATGTACTTTAAATCCACACCTAATTCTATGACACAATTGCATCTCTCCGAAAATGGATTTTATAAATTTCTCTCTTATCACAAAGGATATCTAAGAAATCTGACTTTAAAATGTGTGATGTAGTGTCAGTGTGTCAAATGTATGGCACATCCTCTGCATTTGGGAAATTTAGGAGGTTCGAGGCTAATGTAATCCCATTATGACTATCAACATAGGGTCTGAACCATAGTGTTGGCCCCCTAAATCCATCCTCTACTCAGCAGCCATAGCAGTCACCCAGAAACATATACCAGACTATATGTCCTCCCTTTCCAAGGCCACACCAGCTGCTGCTCAATACACAAAGCAAACCCCACCTTCAGCACCAGTGCCTGCTGCTCCTGTGCCCAGATCACCACTTTCCCAGGTGCCCATGGGGCTTGCCTCTTATTTTCTTCTGGTATCTACTCAAACGGCAAGAAATCAAATGGCTGAAGATGTAAACTTAAGTGTCACCAGCAAACAGATGTTGTTTAAAACCACAAGTGTAGATGAGATAACTTAGAGTAAATGGAGGCCTTGGCTGTAGTCCTGGGGCATGCATCTGTGTGCAGTAGGTGGGAGGAAGCAGCAAGAGAGGGAGAGGGGCCAGTGAGAGACGAGGAAACCAGGAATGTCGTGCTCCAGGAGCCAAGGGAAGAGCGTGGCTGGAGAACAGAGTGATCAACATATTCCGGTAAAAACAGCCACTTGATAACATAAATGCGTAAATACAGGGCAACTGGGCGTGGAAACCAGATAATGACAGTTTGGAAACTAGAAAGCAGATGGATGAAAAGTAAATTATGTCTTTGATCCTAAGCAGAAGCCTAAGCTCACAGTGGGGAAAGTTAAAGCTGATTTATACTGTTGAATCGCCAAAGGCTGAGAAATTGGTGACACCTGTTTTCTCTGAAAGTGGAGATGAAGGAAGAGCCACAAGAGGACTGGTTGAAATACTATTTAGAAAGTGGTCAGATCCCCAGATCTGGCCACAGGTATAACGCTCTACTCTCATGCCAAGTCTTTACTTCCCCAAGATATGATTTAAATCGGTCTGGAGACCCAAGTGCTTTTAATACAAAGGAGGGTTTCTGACTCCCTCCTATCCCGTGAACCTTCAGGTCGCTCCTACCCCAGTGCTCACCTCTCCCTTTTCGGTCTCGAGGTGCTTCTCGCTGGCAGAAAAATATGAACAAATATGAACAAATATAATATGAACAAGTATAAATCAGAGTTTTCAGAGTAATTTTTCAGATTGCTATACATGAAGCATTTCCAATCCTGGTTTGTCTCTATTACTTTATTCAATAGTAAAAAGACATGACCTCCAATCATTTTCACATTCAAATTGTTAATTTTGCCACTCAATCTTGCTTCCACTGTATGTCACTGTTTTGGATTTTTGTTGTTGTTGTTGTTGTTGTTGTTTTAGATGTCACTCGTTTAAAACATTTCCGGCATTTTCCATTGTTACCCAGTCAAACAATTACAACTGATATAAAGCCAATCCTGTTTTCAGTTCAATCTTGGCATAAAATTGCACTCAAAGAAATAACATTTCATCAGAAGACTGAAACAATTAAAGTCTTTATGTGCCTCTCAAGAAAATACCACAAGATGAGTACACAAAAATTTCTGAAAACATGGTAGAGAATAGAAGTTGGGAGAGGGTCCACTGGCACACAGTTAGAATTTTAATGTGTGAGACACCAACGGTAAGTCACACCGTGGCTTCTAGGAAAGCAACAATGTGCTCAGAGCGGCTGGCCTGGAAGCTAACCCTGGCTGGCAATGCTCAAAGCAAAAAGAGAAAGTTCTAGCTGAGGGGGAAGGGCAGAGGTGGCTACCAGCGCCCTGATAAAGCACAGGGTGCAGGTGGCAATCTAGGAGGGGCATGAAGGGTGCTTGAAGATATGCCTTGCAAACCCAACATCTGAGAATATGGACCTACGAAATATATTTAGGAGTGATTTGCCTTACAAAGTGATTATTTCAAAAGTTTAATACCATTTTGATATATTTTCACACTTTTATTTCAAAAAATCTTAAATTACAATTTTCAGGAAGTCATCAAAAGCAAGGGCCACTCATAATGTAGTTGAAAATAACGTCAGTGTGGTGACACCATAAGCAAATCGTGTTTTTTTAGAGGAGACAGGGGAAGAAAATCAAAGAGAAAATATTTCCTTCATACATGCTTCTTTATTTTTATTGTCCCCAAAAGCAAAGAGCTAAAGGTCTTAAATGTGAGTTAAAAGTTAGAGCACTAAAGATAGATTTGGGAAATATCTGTGCTCCTCATCTACTAAGGCAGGAACTAGTCCCCTGCAAAGCACCGTCTGCCTCCCCAAGGAATCCAGGCTCAGGGGCTGCAGGAGTCAGGCCCTCCTCCGTGGGCTACTGTAGTCACCACTGCTGAGGTTCTGGAAGCCTCGGGATACCTGAGAGCCTTCCAACCCCACCACCCTACAGTGCCCCAAGCAGAAGTGAGAACACCTCTTCCTCCTCCTCCTCGGTTTCGCTAGGACATCTATGGTTCATGTGGTAAAAATTCTTTCCATTCACCATCCACAGCACCCTCAACACAGCACCCTCGGAACTTTGTCCACAGAGGCTGGACCAAGACAGACAAATGCCAGGGACAAATTGTCGTTTCTACTAAGCTAAGCTTTTCTGGTTGACGTTTCACACCCTCAGACAAATCTCCTCCCTGGGGGCTCCTGACAGGCATAATCCATCAGGGTGTCAGGCCCCTGACCCAACTGGGATCCAGAGCAAAATGCAGCGCAAGCTGAAGCTGAGGCCACTCCCCAGCCCCGCCCCACCAACACATACACCCAGCCCTTCCCTCACGCACATGCCCCTCGCCTAGCATGACAGCCACACAGAAATTAAACCCACAGCCATGAGGATCCACAGAACCCCTGCCCAAAGGAGCAAGCATGGGGTCAGGGGGCCAGCTTCTTGGGCTGCACCTGAGAAGAAGGTGTTGCTCTCAGAGAAGAGTGGCATCAGCGTGGAATTTGTTTTAAAATCAAGGGGAGATGTTTTTGGCAAAGAGAAGCAGTTTAGAAACAGAAAATGCCAGACTCCTTGCTCTGCCCCATTTCCCAGAACAGCTTCAGAAAAGCAGAAAGATATTCAAATTCTCTTACCTTTCTAATGGGTTCACGGGCCACATTCTCATTTGCAGGTACTTTTCAGCAGAGTGACTTTGAGCAGCCAGTGCCAGGAGCACGCATGAAACCCTAAGGGTCTCTTCAGGGCCCAGGGCCCTGCCACCCACCTTACCACAATGGAGACCCTCACCCTAGCTAGGTCTGGCCAGTGAGGATGACACTGCCTATCTCCCTTCTTTAAAAACATTTCGCAAGGGATATCTTACAACTGCAAAGCCCATTTTGAGGAACATGCAAACACAGCATCAACAAGCCTTTCATAAGCACTTACAGTCTTAGAAATAAGTCCTTCTCTCCTGCATCCAGGTCACAAATCTGGAGGCCATACCCTGCTCCTATTTACCATGGTCCCATGTGTCTCCCTACCACACACATACTGTATTACAGGTAGCCACAACAGCATTAATTTCCAGAAATATAAGCTACAGTACCTTTCTCCTTTAATTTCTATCTGAGTATTTCCTGGAGAATGGTAAAATGACTTTCTCCTATAATAACGCTTGCTTTCATATTACTTATTCAGAGTTTTAGCCTTTCTTCTTTCCCTCTTCAAGTGTCAAACAGTTGTGAGGCAAAAATAAAGACAAAATAAAAATATGGGAGGGCAGTTCAATATTTTATCATGCTTCTAATTCTATTTGTGCAGTGTTTGGGGAATTTTTGCAATGTGCTATTTTTACAAGTAAATATTTATGCAAATTTTAACTGTATCATTTTCAGAAATACAGTAGTGTCTTGCCTGGTTCATGGCTGTCAGTAGGTAAACTTCTTATTGTATATATACTGTTGAAGCAACAGGGGCATTCAAAACAGCACCCCTTAATAAGAGATGTGCATGCCCTTTATAAGAGAAACTACAAAACGTGTGTCTTAGTTCGTGGTCCACCAAAATTCAACACTGACTCAGGGAGGTGATTCCAGGAACTGAGAAACATGAGACAGGGAAAGGAGAAAAGCCAGGAAAAGTGGGGCAATTACCACTGCGGGCAAGTGGGGCTACGTCCCATGGGGGACCTTCTAGGAGATGATTGGAACACACCTCAGGTCATCAAACGAGATGGGGAAGCTGGCACATTGGTCCACCAACTCGCATCTACCATTGGTGAGGATGGCCCCAGGGGCCCTGACTCCCCACACTTTGGGGGTGCTCCTGTTGAAGGCAAGGCAAGCTAACATGTTGCCAAAGAAAGACCTTAGGCAGAGAAGAGAGATGCAGACCTTGAGGTGGGAAGGTGTGAGTATTATGAAAACCTGTTACAGGTGAACTCAGATGGGCCAAGGAGACATAGGATGAAGCATCCATGACTCTATTGGAAGGTAAACAAAACCAGCTGAGTAAACGAATTTATATTTTCATGGATTTGGGAGCAATGAATTTTACATAATTTCTAAGTCAGCTGGGGCTACTATAACAAAACATCACATACTAGGTGTCTTAAATGATAGAAATTTATTTCTTACAGTCCTGGAGGCTAGGAAGTCCAATCCGGTTCCTGGTGAGAACTGTCTTCCTGGTTTGCCTTCTTGCTGTGTCCTAACTTGCCTGGGGGAGCAATTCTCAATCGCACATTTCCTCTTATACAGTTACTAATCCCATTCATGAGGGCTCCATCCTTGTGACTTAATCACCTTTCGAAGACCCCGCTTCCAAATACCATCACGTTGGGGACCAGGACATGAACATATAAATTCTGGGGGGATGCAAACATTGTCCATAGCACATAAATATGTTTATCCTTTATATGCTTATTCACAAATGCAGTGCCATTCCAATAAAAAATCCCAACCATGAGTGTCTGGGAATTCAACAAAATTGTAAAATTAATTTGGAAGGAGAAATAAAGAATATCAGACAGAAACTGAAGCAAAGAGGATAGTGGAAGATATTACTCCTACCAGGTGTTGAAGCATATGATAAAGCTGTTGCCTGCCTCATGTGTTAGTAATAATTTGAGGATAATAAAACATGAGAGGAAAAGCTTCTCCCCTGCAGCACCCTAGGCTGTATCAATTTGCTCTGATAATACCTTATGCAGAATCGATATAAAAAGAAGATAATTGTACACACCAAGTGCGGGCCGAGGGTGGCAGTGTGATATTATGATTTATAAGAAACATATATTTGGTCATTCAGATGACCAAAATTTATTTCTCATATACATTTGGTCTTCGGCCATGGTTCCTGGCTCAGAGCTACCAAAACTCTTGGGATTTCCTGAGCGATAAGAGCAATGGGAGCATCTTTCATCATAATACTTGGTCTCTTATCCAAATATTATGATCCAAGTATTATATTGCAGTTCCTGAAATAGCTTCAGAGCCATGAATGTGAAATGGGTGTCTTGTTATTCATAAAAATCACCTTTCCGCCACAACCGGGTTTATATCAATGAGCTGACTTTTGGAAAGCACCTGAAGAGGGAGCTTGTGGCCAAGGCAATCAACTATGAATAGAGGGTTGGGACTTTCAGTCTTACCCCCTGATTTTGAGGGAGAGGACTGGAAGTTGGTTTAAAGAGCTCCTGGGCTGGTGAACACGTGGAGATTTGGGGACAATGGCGTGCCTGGAGAGGGCGTGAAAGCTCCACACCCTTTCCCCATACCTGGTCCTATGCATCTCTTCCATCTGACTGTCCCTGAGTTATATTATTTCATAACAAACCATTGATCCAGTAAGTAGCATGTTTCTACGAGTTCTGCGAGCCACTCTAGCAAATTAATCAAATGCAGGGAAGGAGTCATGAAACCTTGATCTGTAGTCAGCTGGTCAGAAGCACAGGCGACAACTTGAACTTGCAACTGGCATCTGAAGTGGAGAGGTGGGGGGCACAGCCTTGTGAGACTGAATCCTTAATCTTTGGGATCTGGGAAGATAGTGTCAGAATTGAGTTGAATTATAGGACACCCATCTGATGTTGGAGAATTACTTAATGTGGCAGGAACCACACACATCCCATGTTGGAACTGGGTGTTAGAATCATTTTAGCTAGTGACAAGAAAGATTAGCAGTTGCCAGTAGAAATAGGGGAAAGCTCCAGTTTCCAGAACAATGGAACAAGTCAGAAGCCAAGCCTGGGGTGGGAGATAGAAGAATGCTGACAAAATCCAACAGTTCATAAAATCTGTGAT
Source organism: Pteropus vampyrus (assembly GCF_000151845.1). Classification (NCBI taxonomy): domain Eukaryota; kingdom Metazoa; phylum Chordata; class Mammalia; order Chiroptera; family Pteropodidae; genus Pteropus; species Pteropus vampyrus. The sequence goes on from NW_011888788.1 coordinate 2,157,745, forward strand.
GTGGAAGAAAGCAAATGAATGACCCACGTGTGGCAAAGGTTCTAAACGACATAAAGCATCTTGCGGGGGAGGGGGAGCTGGGATACCTCACAAACGACTAGACAGAGAAAAGGAAAAATTTGTGGGAACCAAGGGGAAATAGGAACAAGAATGAAATGAGTGGCTGGGAGAGGTGACCATACTCAGGACATCACTCAACTGACTTTCCTGGGCACCTACCACCTCCAAAGCCCTGAGGCTCTCCTCCCTAGGACTTACCACCTAGTTAAAGACTCACAGATAAATAATGGGACCACCAAAACAGGACTGAATGCTACAAGCCAGTTGCAGCCAGAGCAGGAGGAAGGTGGTTGAGTTTGGATGAGACAATATGGAAAACTTTCACAAAGGAGGACCCATTGGGATGAAGGAATTCAGGACTAAGAGAACAGCTTGAGCAGAGCCTAAGCAAGGCAATTAAAGAAGGGACAAGTGGCCCAGCAGGACTGCAGCCCAGAAAGGCAGTCAGAGCCCTTTCACAAAACCTTAACCCCAAACTGTGCAGTCTAGCTACTAAGGAAATGTTAAATGTACTTAAAGAGTGGACAGACATGAGACACCCTGTACTATGGCAGCAGTAAATGGTTTCTCTTTACATTCATGAGCACACACATCTTTAGAGAAAACGACCCTCACTCCCAAGAGGAAACCACGAAAACAGACTGGCTGTCTTCTTCCTCTACCTGTAGTGATTTCTCAAATTGCTGTAGCCATCTGACGCCAGCCTGAGGGTGCAGAGTGAACAGAGGGAGAGAACAAGGTCTTTGAAGACGTGAATATCCCATTTAAGGGGCCCACCCTGAAGAGGCTCTTCACTGTTAGAGAGAGTTCACAATACACTCCTTTTCACCTACACTCTCCTCCAGCTACTGCCCAATATTCTGCTCCCCTCTCGGTTAAACTACTCAGAAGAGCGGTCTCTACTCTCTCGCCTTCCATTCCCTCTTTAGTTTACTTCTGTCTCCATCACTCTGAGACTGCTCCCATCAAGTTCCCATAACAACCTCTGTGCCACCAAATCCAGTGACCTCTTTCATGTCTTTATTCCATCTCTCGAGAACTGACTCCTGCCTTCTTGAAACTCTCCTCTCCCAGCTTCCAGAACCCTCTTGGTTTCCCTCTTACCTCACTGGCTGTCACTTCTCGGTCTCTCTTGCCAGCTACTCTTCCTCCAATTCAAAGTGTGGCTCAGCAGCATCTCGGAACCTGCTAGAAATGGAGATTCTTGGACCCTATCCCAGATCTACTGAATCAGACTCTCTGGAGTGGGGTCCAGCAATCTGTGCTTTATCCAGTCCTCCAGGCGACACACACTGAAGATTGAATACTGCTGATCTAAAACATCATTCCTTGAGATTAAGTCCTGATTTTTCTTCTGACTACACTTGCTCCCTTGATGTTATCATCCAAGTTCATGGCTTTAAAAACCATCTATATACTGACAACTTCTAAATGCACATCTTCAGCACCAATCCTCCCTCCCTACCCTCCACGCTGAGTTCCATAATCCCCAGGTTCACTCATCTGGGGGTTACACAGGCATCTCAAACTCAACAAGTTCAAAATGGAAGAAACTTCTCTAAAACTTGTTCTGTCTAGAACTTGGTCTTCCTATGTTTTTGACCATTTCAGAATCCCTCCTCTACCACCACTCCAGACTGAGCACCATTTTCTCTCCTCCAGACCAATGCAAAAGCCACCTACCAGGTCTCGCTTCCACTTTTGCCACTTCGTGTCCCGTAGAACCAGAGTGGTCTTTTAAAAAGGTAAATCGGGTCATGTCACTTCCCTGCTTAAAGCTTCTAGGGCATCCTATCACATTTAATTAAAATCTAAATACCTTGTCATGGGTTGTTAGGACTTATATGACCTGGTCACTTTCTTTGTGGTTTCCTATATTCCCTCTGATGTCTTAGGTCAGAGATTGAACTATTCACACTAGGTTCTTGATAAATTATTTGTTGAATGAAATCATTCTCCTTTCATGAGTAAGATAAATTTAGAGTTTGACTTCTTTAGCTTCTCCATATTTGCTGAGGAGGAGTTAGGTAATGTTGACAAATAGCTCTAAGCCAGAACACAAGAGATGCAAAGGGAGACTTTTAAAAAATGACTTGATGGTGCTATGAACCTCAGCAGTACCCACCTGATGGGCCCCAGAGGAAAAACTGTCAACCCATTCTCCCCACGAGTCCAGAAAATGGCCTTCCTTGTTTAGACTGAGATGTGGTAGTTGTGGTGACAGGGGAGGCAATCGTGAATGAGGCTGGCATGAGGAATGATGTAGGGCCATTTGCAAAAGCTTCCTCCTGTCAGCTGCCCACCCTGGTGCTGTTTATGAGGTCCATGAAAGCCCCTAAAAACCTACAGGCCAGACCACCAACCCCATTATGGCAGTTTTTTTAAATGGTCATAAATTCTGTGCTATTCCTCCCACTGAGAGATGAGGTCTACATCCCCAGCATAGACTAGTATGAGATCTACATCCCCAACATGTGACATACAATGGAAATGATGTTATATGATTTCTCAGACTAGGTGGGAAGTGGCAATGTAGCTTCCATCTTGTCTGCTGATACTTTTGGAGTCCTAAGAAGTCATGTAAGAAGTCCATCAAACCTGAGACAGCCAGGCAGGGAAGAAGCCAGGCCACATGGAGAAGCCAGCCATGTGGAGGTACCCTGTAGATCAGCACAGCTGATTCTGAAGTTCTCCCAAGCCCAGATGCCAGTCATGCAAGTGAAAGAGCCTTCAAGTGATTCCAACCCCTAACTATCAAGTCATCCTCAGATTTTGAGTCTTCAGACATCATGACGCAAAAAGGAATAAAATATTAACAGACAGCAACAACATGGATAAATCTCAAAGACAGTATGGTAAGTGAAAGAAGTAAAAAAAAAAAAAAAGAATATGTACTGTACGATCACACTGATAGAAAGTCTCAAAAAGGATATACTAATGACAGGAAGCAGGTCAGTGGTCACCTGGGGTTGTCCAACTCTCTGGCCTACACAAGCCACAGGCAAAATAAAATGGTGGTTGTTTTAACCACAAAGTTTTGGGATAGTTGCTACATAGCAGTAATAGCCAGAATAAGACATAACGCAATCCCTTTTGGTTCCTTCATGCCCCCAAGAGATCCTTTGCCTTTTGAGCCTTTTTCCTGATAGGTGGAAGGGGGCAGAGCATTCAGTCAGTAGACATAGGATTCTTCTGAGAAAAGGCTTTACAGAGCCCCTTGTGCCAGGAGAAAGCCAGCCCCTTATGAAGTCTGATCTGGTCACCCATTCCCTGCCCTACCCCAGTCTGACACTCAAAGAGATGCCTTATTGCCCCATTTCACCTAACAATAAACCATCTCTGAGAAGAGTACTGTCAACATAATCATTATGTAAAACAGATGGATAGAAAACAGGTCCGCATTGCTCCCCAATGCTCATTTCTAACTGGCCGAAATCCAGTTCTCTGTTACTGAATCACCTCCATTCAGTGGCCATGTTTTCCAAACCTCTCATTTCCCCTCCCCAGACCTTTCAAGCTCCCACCTACATTCATAAAAACATCACCCTGCGCTGCACATCAGGGTGTACAATTCTCCTGGCTTCTGGCCACCCTCACCACTTGTCCCCTCGCACTTGAGTGATGGCTCTGGGATACAAGTATTTAATCCAAATTCTATTTCCAATGAGTATCTAATATTCTTAAACCTCTTTTCTCACAAGATGGTGGAGCCTTTTACCAATAACCAGGGGACGAGATGTCCCATTTTTCCCAGGACAGTCCTGATTTATGCCCATTGATCTATCTTAATTAATTTTGATGCCTCTTTCACTCTCAAAAGCACCCCAATTTGGATAATAATTTATATGGTCCCCCTAACCATATCACCTGACCTATCACTTTATCCCTGGCCATCTTTACATGAGACAAACCCCTAACTTCTTAGCAGGGATAATAAGCAAGAATACACCATTCTGTTTTATGCAAGCTATGCCAGGTAATGTGCAGAGTGGACTTGTTAAATGTAGTGCATTTTTATCATAATCCAAACCATCTCTTTTTCATATAATAAGGAGCAGAAACTGAGTAAATGAAGAAACAAGAGATGGCTAGAGTCCTTTCTAGGCCTCAAATTTTAATGATTTATATGAAAATTTATAAATATTGGGCTCAATCCAGAGTAGCAAAAATTTTTCTTTAGAAATTTCTGATGACCAAAGTTCCAGAAATTGCTTTTTTGTTCCCTAACCTTTCATTTTCTCGAGTTTTCCATTATGTAACGAGGTAGTTGGGGTTTGGGCAGAATCTCCCTTTAAAGACGAATTTTATAGTCAATGAGCAACGTCAGGGAGTGATGACACTGGGAGGGGGTGTCAGCTGACATAAATGTTTAAGCGAATCCCAACTCGTTTCTTTCCTGTGACTCAGATCCCGGACCCTGCTTGGCAGAGCATCTCGTTTCATGTAAACCAGGTGTCCCGCCCGCTGCCGCGACAGCGGGTGCGGGGGCCGCGTGGTGATTGGTCCGCGCGCCGACCTCCGCCCGCGAGCGCCACCGCCTCCCTCCCCCACCCAGGCACCTCCTCCTCGGCCCTGCGCGTCGCCGGCCCTTCGCGCCAGTCGTTGACAGCGTTGGCGCTGCGAGCTTCTTCTCCGACTGAGGCAAGTAAACAGCCTTGTCGCCCTTTTAACTCCGGCGGGGGCCGGGGGCGGGAGGCTTGAGAACTGAGGTGCGCGGGGGGCGCCGTGGAGGCCGAGTGAGAATCCCGCGTCCGGAGGCCGACCTTGATCATGCGAAGGGGCAGGGGCTTTCCAGCGGGCGCGTGGCGGGTCCGGCCTGTGGGTGGGCTCGTTGGTTTTCAAGGGACGCTGCTAGGCTTTGCCTTTCTGGTTAGGAAAGCTCGTTTTCTTGGGAGTGGGGGCGGTGGGCGCGCTGACCGAGCCCCTCCAGAGGGATGTAGGTAGCACCGAGGTGTCTAATCGCTCTTTCCCTACCTCCACGCGTGTCCGCGGCGGGAGCGGGATGGGCGAGTCTCGGAGCCATCGGGGCTGAGGATCCGGGGAAGTGGGGGCGATCAGCCCGCGCCAACACGGCCGGGGAACCCAAGGAGGGCCGCAGTGGGCTCCACTAGGGCGCTGGGCGAGGAGAATCCGAGAGAGGTGCGGAGAACCGAGGGGCTGGCTCCTGGCTCCGCGCCAACTGGCCGCGCCTCGGAGCCGGCGGCCAGAGGCTGAGAGCCAAGATAGCGACGCGGCTCCCATTGCGCAGGGGGTACGCGGCGTAGGGGTGGGGGAGGGGCGGCCTCGCGGGACTAGGGCCTTGGTTAGGGAGCGGTCCCGGGGCGCCTTGCCGCCGCCGAGCTCTTCGCGAGAGTCGCCCCGCCCGCCCTCCGCGCTGCCAGGGCGATCCCTGGGCAGGCGGCGGCAGGCGGGGCTCTGGCAGCCGTCAGCAGACCAGCACCCGGCTCGGGCCTCAGCGGAGTAGGGTATCGGGGGTGGGGGGTGGCAGGGTGGGCCCTTTCCTCTATTTGCGGGCCTGGGACGTCCAGGCGCCCGCAGATAGAGGGTCTCCTGCGCGCCCCAGGTGTGGCGGACCCGCAAGCTTCGCTTTTCACTTGCTTTCCTGCCCCTCTGGAAGGAGAGAACTTGAGCATCTGAGGGTCTCAGAGGGAGGGGATCAGGGCCGGCGGCGCCCTTGGAGTACCAGTCTCCACTTGTGCGGGAGACGCCTTCACGTTTGTTACATTATACAACGGGGAGAAATCTATTTTTACTGAATATATTTTTAATTTTCTCTTTGTAGTGGCTGTAGCAAACAGATTTTTTAAATCGTTAGCCCACCACCAGCACATCCACCCTTAACATCTCAAAGCCACTGCTTTCTGGTTTTCATTTTTTCATCTCGATTCATACACAGCACAATGCAAGTTTCACCGCTCTGATCATGATTATCTTCTTGGCCGCGTTTTTCCTTGTTCTTGGAGCATTACGGTTTAAGAAGGAGTTCTCCACATGATGAACATTTGAGATGTTTCCTTTTTCTTTGCAAAAAAACTCCAGGTAGCATAGTACTAAAGATTTTTGCAAATCAAATTATCAGAAAAAATAAGAACAGGAAATTGAACAAAAATTAAATAAAATTGGAAAAATTAAACTCTCAGATTTGAAGAAGAAAGAAAAACATCACCAGTAGAAAGAAACATTTTTACCTACACAAACACCGAGACTCTTAAAATTAAAAAGAACTAACCGGAAAGGGAAAGAAAGCAGAGAGCTAGGATGTGATTTGTATATTATTTGTATCTGGTGCAAGTTTTTCATACTTGTGAAAAGAAAATAATATCAAGATTATAAAATATCAAATGATGAATCACTTGCAGAATAAAATACAAATTAAAGCAAGTCTGGATTATCATTTTACATCTATTAACAAACACAACAGTAATAGTAACAGCAACCCCTGCTGGAAGTTTGCCTTGAAACCTGCATATTCAGTTATCTGGGGAGGTGGCAGGGCTTCCAGGTTAGAAAGATGGCTCTGTAACTAACTTTTTGACTTTGGATAGGTTACCTCATTTCCTAATTCTCCTCTTGTCCATTCATAAAATAGAGGAGATGATACCTACTTCCGGAGTTTGTTAAAGATTATTTTAACCATCTATGTAAAACAAATCCTTGATACACATACCTTTATTCTTTTCCTAGTCATATCCTACTGGGGACATTGTAAATTGGCACAAACCTTTTGTAAAGCAATCAGGTAATACTTTAAGAAGTTAAAAGTGACCCAGAAACCACACTCCTGGGAATTCACTTAGCAATGGAAGAAACACACAAGAAAATCAATTAATTAAAGGCCCTATGCAAGCCCATTTTTGGGGCAGAATGACCTAAAATTAGAACCAACTGGGAAATAACCTCAACGTGTTAACAGCAGAGCAGTAGCTAAGAAATCATGGCACATTAACTGAAAAGAGCATTATGCAATCATAGAAACTCATTATTTTGGAGCCCATGATAAATGGGAAAAAATGGACAGTTCAGGGTGCTGGTTACTGAACTGAATCTGCTTACTCATATGTGAATGCATGTGTGAAAATCTGAAAGGAAAAGCAAAAAAAAAAAGTTTTAATAGACATAGGTGATTTAATTTTTTTGTTGTCAATGTATTGTTTTTCTAAATGTAATTTTTTAAACGAAATGGACTGTTTTCTGTGTGTGAAAGAGGGAGCGCTCAGTGTCATGTTTGCTTTTTTAGCTGACTTCTTTTCTTTGAATATTTCCCTTTTTTTCCCTGAATAGATTGTTTAGTGGTTTATAACATATACTAAGCTTTCCTTTTAAGGAATCAGATCTTAGATTTATTGATCAAGCCTAGTTTTTTCTTTTTCTTTTCAAGGACTCCTGCATATATTTGAAAACTGAACAATTTCATCCAAGCTGAAGCATTGTCTTCCCGGAGGCACGAATCCAGCTTAGCTGAGCCACAACAGATGTAGGTACCCTGTGGAATCTCTTTGGTCTTATAATGGTTGAAAGTCCCTAATTGTCACAGAAAATAAAGGTCTGGAAAGGCCTTGAGCAAAAGCCCCTGCTCTGGAGGCCACTTGGGTCTATATGTGTAACTCTTACCTATTGCATCATCCTTTCTTATAAAATCAGCTTGATTTTGCAGAGAAAGGGCCACCATTTTCTCTAGAATCATGCTGAATTATGTAAGGAAGCAATCATTATAAAAACAATAAAACAATAACAAACATTTCTGCACCAAATTAACACTGAAGGTGACTATCAACCGACAAAAAGCTTTATGAGAAAAGGTTTTCTATGCTGTAGTTTTAACTTATCTATTCCATTCTCTCTTTTCGGATCTTGTTTCGTCTTCCAAGACAACTATACCAGCTGTGAACTGCCATGTATTAAATATTCAGAACGTGCCTGTATCTAACTTGGTGATGGCTGCAACATTATCAAGTCATTCTTGAGTAAATATTTTTTGCAGCAGTTCTTACAGTTGGGAGAATTTTTTTCTCAATTTGGTTATCTTTTTTCTCCTGGTATAGTCGTCTCCTTATTACTGTCATAGTATTGTGTGATCACATCAAAGGAGGTGTGCTCTTTTTATGAAAAGCATTACAAACGTTTTTAAGTGCTGCTTCTGAGGACCTAGCTCTGAAGCGCATGGCCAAGAATGAATTTCCCTGTGAAGCTTTGTTATAGATTCTCAAATCCCATTGCTAGGCACTCCCAGGTTCTTGGCTTGATAGGCTCCAGCTATGTTGCTTTTTAAAAGCTCTTCAGTTACTTCTGAGGATGGACCAAGTGAGGGCTCCTTTGCCCTATACAGTCCAGAGCTGGGATTCAAAGTAGTAGTGAAAAACTCCCACCTCAAAATGTTCTGTGAAGTTTTTGTATGGCTTACATCAGATTCTTTAAGAGGCAATGACCTCAAAAAGATTAAAATACAGTGGTCTCTCGTTATCTGAGGTTTTGCTTTCTGCAAATATTAAATGGAAAATTCCAGAAATAATTCATAAATTTTAAATTGGGTACAGTTATGACTACTTCACTTCATCTCATCATATAGGCATTATATAATCTCACGTCATTAAGGGTGAATACAGTACAATAAGATATTTTAAGAGAGAAACCAAATTAACATAACTTTTATGACAGTATATTGTTATAATTGTTCTATTTTATTATTAGTTATTGTCGTTAGTCTCTTACCATGCCTAATTTATAAATCAAACATTATGATAGGTATGAAGGTATAGGAAAAAACAAAGTATATATAGGGTTCAGTACTATCCGCAATTTCAGGCATCCACTGGGGATCCTGGAATGTATCCACCCACAGATAAGGGGGGAGTACTTTGTGACAAATGAGTTCTACTTAGCTCAGGAAAGACAGAAAATTTCCCTGGGGGGTGGGGGCTGTTTGGTGTCCCTTCTCAATAAACCAGTTAAATTTCAAGTTATAACATGTTCTGAGTTTCAGAAGTTTGGCCCCTGGCACACAGCCATTGGACAAGTTCCTACCAGCTGTGACCCAGTCCTTGTGTATAAATGGGAATAGGAGGATTGGGGTAAGCCTTGGATCTTTTTTGTACCTTCTCTCTAATTCCATGGCTGTGTCATTCTACTCGTGTGCCAGTGTCATGTGATCTTATTTATCATAGCTTTACAATGCATTCTAATACCTGGCAGGCTAATGTACCCTAGATTTTCTTCCTGTTCAATAGTTTCTTCAGTCTTCTTAATATTGAGTATCGCTTCATCATGTTCTTTGAAATCCGCTTTGAATTTTGACTGAAATTGTGTTAACTTTATAGATTATTTAGAAATGAATTGGTATCTTTCAGTACTGATCTTCTCAACCAAAAACATGTCTTTCTCTTTTTTCTAGGCTGCCTTTATGTCTCTCATTAAAATTTTATCACTTTTCTCATATAAGTACTATTTATTTTTGGATTAAAACTTAGATATTTTGAATTTTTTATTGTCATTAAGAATGGAATGGTATTTTCCATGCTAAGTCTCCTAATTCCAATTAATCTGGTGACTTGCCATTGTGTTATATATTGATTTCAAAAACTGCCACCCTAACAAGTTCACTCAATTATTCTAAGACGTCTCTGGTTGCTTTTCCAGATATAAAGTCATACTTGGCTAGAACTCCCATAACAATCTGTAAGAACAATGATTGCTTGCATTCTCGTTTTGTTCACTACGTTAATCAGAATGCCTTTCCTTTCTCAAGGAAGATGGGGCGCAGGCTGTGTTTGTGGTAGTGATTTCCACCTCAGTGATGGACAGGGACTACCTTCTAGTTCTATAGAAACTATTTCAGCAGTTTAAACTTAAAAAATCAGGAATAGATGTTGATTTTAATTGGAAACTTTTCAACATCTGCAGAGAATCTTTTTTTCCCTACCCTGTTAATAGATTTCCTGATTTTGAGCCATCCTTGTACTCTGAAAGTAATCCTTAGTATGTTCTTTTACTAAACTGTTTGAATCAGTTTGGCGGTATTTTCTTTTGGATTTCAGCACCTGTTTTGTTGGAGGCTGGGTGGCTAAGACAGAGAGCCCTGCACTCGTCATCTTGAGATTGGAATTTTGACCTTTTATGCCCTTAACTATTAACACTAATTCTCAGGTGAAGGTGCCTAACTGTTTATTTCTACTAAGTTCTAGATTCTGAAAACAATCGCCTAAACTGATACTCCCACTTGAGTATCTCACAGATGTAGCAAAATTAATGTGTCCAAACTAAAACCCTCCGTTTCCTCTGCCAAGCGTGGCCCTCCACTTTTTTCCCCTCATTTGGTAGATGACATTGCCACCGTCTACCTGGTCACAAAAGCCATGAACGTAGTTAACTCCCACTCCTACATTCACTCTATCAGCAAGTCCTAATTGGTTCTTTCTGCAAAATACATCTCATTTGTTCCTAGACCCTCTGCAGCACCGTCGTCATCCCAGGCCATCATCTTGCTGCAATTATTTTCTAACCGATCTCACCATTTCCTTTCCTGCCGACCTAAATTTTTTTTTTTTTACATAACAAACAGGGTGAGCTTTTTAAAAAACAAACCTATCATGTTGTTCTCATAAGTCTCTTTAGTGGCTCCCCACTGCACTGGGAATAAAATGGAAACTCTCTCTATGGCACATGAGGCCATGGTGATCTGGCCCTCACCCACTCCAGTCTCATCAGGCTCCAGATACATCTTCTTTTTGGTGCTTGAACCCACCGTCACTCTGTCCTCAGCCCCTAGCACAATACTAGAACCTTAGTAAACACTAAATATGTATTTATTGAATGAATCAATAACTATTATACTGTAAACATTTCATTATCATATGTCTTTTTGACAACTTTTTTCTTCATTTCTTCTGTGGTTATTGATCAAGTTTTCTGTTTCTTTAAAAACTGGCACATTACTAGTTATTTCATAAGTATCCATTGAATGAATTAATTTTAAAGGTGATATTTGTAATTTATGTTTTTATAGAAAGGCAGTCCATCTCACACAAATTTTTAATTCATAAAGCAAAGTTGTGTGTAGTAAGTTCTTGCCTTTTTAAAGCCTAGTCTTCCTAAGGAATCAGTATGGAGCTGTTGTGTTTTCCAGTGGTTTGTGTTTACATGTATATTACATTTTTTTAAATAACTTGATTTTATTTAGTAATTCCACATTTTTCTGGGTTTTATTTATTAAACTCTACTTTCATCTCTATTATTTCTTTATAACTATGATGCTTTATTTTGAAATTTTTCCTTTTCGGGTTTTTTTACTTCGATAATCATGTATTTCACTTATTTTCATTCTGTCTGTTCAGTTACACCACGCGCACTCCTTTAATAGTCATGTGGGTTTCTGTATTCTCACATCCTTCCCCTCTCTCTCTTTGTTTCCTCTGGCTAGCCTGATAAGTGTAAGTGAAATATCTTTTTCGTTGTTGTTGTTTGTCTCATTTTATCTGATTCTTAATGTTTTTTGACTATTTTTTCATACTCTTTTGGGTTTCCCTCTTTTGTAAATTATCAGTTTATATATTTTGGCCATTTTTCTATTGGAATTACTGTCTCGTATTACTTTGTAATAATTCCTTGTAGGCTCTAGAATGAATCCTCTGTTGGTCTGAAATACTACAAATATTTGTTTACCATTGTATACTCTTTCTGATAACTTTGTCCATAGTGTTCGTACCATCGAACAGGAATCCTTCATTTTTATGTAATAAAATTCTCCAATTATTTGTCTCATGGTTTGTGCTTTTATTTTAGAAAGTCTTTCCCCCACTCCTCTTCCAGGTGACAAAGACATTCACCTACATTTTTTTCTTTTATTGTATTTTTCTTCTGTTGTACTTCGACCTTTCACACTTTGGTCTGTAGTCTGCTTCCACATGTGGTATTAGGGATTCAGTTTCATTTTTCTCCAGTTTCTCAGAAGTATACACTAAACAAACCTTCCTTTCTCCATTGATCTGTGGTGTCTACTTTATTGTATATCAGGTCCCTACCACAGTATGTATACATGGGTTTATCTCTGAACTTGCTGGTCCGCTTTCTTTGGTCTATTGGTCTGTCATTAGACTTTTGCCATATCGTCTTTATTACTACGGCTTGTAGTAGGGTTAATGTCTGATATGGCAGGTTCCTTCCTTTTTCCTTTTTAAGATTGAGTTTGCTATTCATGGACATTTTTTTTCCCTTTGTGATTTTATCGAACTCAAAATATCCAGTTAGAATTTTGATTGTCATTTTACTGAAGTTTTTGGTTCATTTAGGGGTGAATGAATCTTTATAATACTAGGTTGTCCTGATCATGACCATGGGAATACCTTTCCAGTTTTACAGATCATCACCTGTGCTTTTTATTAGAGTTTAAAATTTTTTTTCCCAGTCTTATTTTTTCTTGGTTAAGTCAACTTACAGATACTTTACATTTTAGGTTGCTATTGTGAATATCTCATTTCTTTAAAAATTTTTTCTAGTCAGTTATTGCTGGTGTAGAGAAAGGCTGATGATTTTCGTAGGCCAATCTTGTATCCCACAAATGTGCTGAACTCTAATTCTGGGTCTCATGTTACCTCTGTTGAGCCTGATGGATTTTCTATGTATATGATCACATTAATTGCAAATAATGACAGCTGGAGCTCTTTCCTTGCAGTTCTTACACTGGTTACTTCTCTATCTTTGCATATGGCATTGAACAGGACCTCCAGTCCTCAGACAGGGGACATCCTTGTCTCGTTTTTTATCTTAAAAGGAATACATTCAAAGGTTATCCATTAAATATGTTTGCTATTTTTGTTATATAACCTTTATCAAATTAGGGGATTTTCATCCTATTCCTAGGCTGCTAAGAGTTTTTTTTTTTTTTTTTTTAGTATTAGGTATAGATCTTTATCAAATACTTAATATCTTGAAATATACCACAACCTGGGCCACAGCCTGACCCTTCACAGAGAGTGTCTTATATGAATAATGTCATAGCACAGCTAGAGATTCAGAAACCCAGTCTCCATTCCCAGCAATTTCACTACCTAACCCTGTACTCAGATACGTCATTTGACTTTTCTGAATCTTGGTGGCCAAATTTGTGGAGTGAGAAGTTTGTATTAAATATTATAAGATCTCTCTTATTTTATCACAAACAGAAAGAGATTCTCCTATAAGCTCTCATGTAAGCTTTGAGGCCTTCTTATCCAAGGCATTTCAATAATGGTAGGAAGAATATAAACAAGATGATAATTAATTTATTTGTTTCATCATTCTTTTTTCTGAATATTATCCAATTTAATCTTTAGCTCTGAAGGTTATGAAAAATAATTTTCTAGCATTTGATGCCACTTTTCTTTGAAGATAAACCTAACGTTGGGGATAAGACTAACATCAGCATTACTAGTGTAGGCCATTTTTGGTTTGATGGCATATGATATTTTTGAGCATATGGTTTGACATGGGGTACAGTAGAAACTGTTTAATTATCATTGTACTATGTGTGTTTGAGCCCTCCCCTTGGACTCAAGCACCCAGGGTACATGACGTCTTCAGTTTCAAAAGAGATTTTTAATTGCATAAACATACATTCTGCAAAGGGTCATAAATTATCACCCAGGATACTTGGTTTGTTTGTTTTTTACTTAAACTGTATTAGCCCTTTTATATAAGACATGTTTCTTTTTCACCAAAAATTAGAAGAAAATAAGTCACTCATGAACCATTACCATTACATGTTGAATTAAAACTCATTCAGTGAATGATTGACTGCAGATCACCTTGAACACAGCCATTCTTAGCCCACTTTGAGCAGCTTCATCTCTCTGTCTACCCATCTCTAGAGAGAAAGAGAAATCTACAAGCGGGCTTGCAAAATCCTGAATGTTTACTGCTTTCCCCCTACCCCCCACACACAAATTGTATTCCTTTGAGGAAATTCTTGTTGGCAATTATATGTTCAGGGGATATTAATTCCTTCACTTAACAAATATCTATTGTGTGCCTGTCGTGTACCAGGCACTGCCCTAGCCCCTGAGGAGACAGCAGTAAACAAGAGACTCATTTCCTATTACATTCTGCAGAGGAGAGAAGACAGAAACCAGTTATTTACAAAGTTATTTCCTTACTGTGGCACCCACAGTTAGGGATTTTCCTAACTAGACTTCCATAGGGGCCATACCAGAGCCCTCGAGGCAGTCCACCCGGCAACCTGGGACTTGTCTCTACCTGCAGTCCCCACAGTGACTGCTCAAGTTTAAAGACATGAGCTCCTGTTGGCGACTAAAGGGTTCTCCTGGGCATAGAAGCCCCAGGCCCCACAGGGGCCGATGTTCTTTATAACAGCCCGATGGGCACAGCTTCCAAGGTCCCCATAAAGATGTGCCGGTTGCAAGAACCACTGCTCTAAAGAAGCCCAAACCTATGGGTTTTCCCAGCCCAATTGTAATTTATCAATCAGAGGCTATTTTTACCATAAGCAGTGTTGCTGGCATTCCACTTTTATCTTAAGGTCAAATTTGGCCTTAGAGAAGGAGAAAGCATTATGTTAACCCTTTAGCTGCAGTTACTTTAGTCATAAGTGCTGCAAAGTACAGAGTGAAGAGCGCTTATGACCAAGGAGCTGATGCACTGCTATGCATTCATTCATTCATTCATTCATTCATTTATTCATTATGCAGCAAATGTTAAGTCGTTTCAGCATAAACATAGTGCTCTGTGACACCCTCTTTATTTTGCAGATAAGTCATCATGGTGAAAAACTACATAGGCGGTTGGATCCTGGTTCTCTTTGTGGCCACATGGAGCGACGTGGGTCTCTGCAAGAAACGACCGAAGCCTGGAGGAGGAGGGAGCAGTGGGGGGAGCCGATACCCGGGGCAGGGGAGTCCTGGAGGCAACCGCTACCCACCCCAGGGTGGTGGTGGCTGGGGCCAGCCCCATGGCGGCGGCTGGGGTCAGCCCCACGGTGGAGGCTGGGGACAGCCCCACGGTGGAGGCTGGGGTCAGCCCCACGGTGGAGGCTGGGGACAGCCCCATGGTGGAGGCTGGGGTCAAGGTGGCGGCACCCACAGTCAGTGGAACAAGCCCAGTAAGCCAAAAACCAACTTGAAGCATGTGGCAGGAGCTGCTGCAGCTGGGGCCGTGGTGGGGGGCCTCGGCGGCTACATGTTGGGAAGTGCCATGAACAGGCCCCTGTTACATTTTGGCAATGACTATGAGGATCGTTACTATCGTGAAAACATGTACCGTTACCCCAACCAAGTGTACTACAGGCCCGTGGATCAGTACAACAACCAGAACAGCTTTGTGCACGACTGCGTCAACATCACGGTCAAGCAGCACACGGTCACCACCACCACCAAGGGGGAGAACTTCACTGAGACCGACGTGAAGATGATGGAGCGCGTGGTGGAGCAGATGTGCATCACCCAGTACCAGCAGGAGTCGCGGGCTGCGTACCACAGAGGGGCGAGCGTAGTCGTCTTCTCCTCCCCTCCCGTGATCCTGCTCATCTCTTTCCTCATTTTCCTGATAGTGGGATGAGGGTGGCCTTCTGTTTTCACCATCTTCTTCATCTTATACGAGGTTGGGGAAGGGGGTATCTACCTACAGCCCTTTAGTGGAGGTGTGTCATTCTCGCTTGTCCTTTTGTCATCTGTAGGCTAATACCCTTGGCACCGATGGCACAGAGAAGTGTAGCATGGCCTGGTAACGCTATGTATTCCAGCCCCATGTGATTGAGTCCTTCACAGGCCAGTGCGAATGCCGGGCTGGTACGAGTGTAACAGCAAATAATTATTGGTTGATCTAGGCTTATTTTTCATCTAGTGCAATGGATTGAGGCTAAAACAATTCTCAAACCAGTCTTCGAATACATTCGCCTAAATACCTTCAATCCCGTCCCCAGCTAGAGCTCAGTACACTGATGCCCCATCTCAGCAGTGATTTTGTAGCAATTCGGACACATTTTCTCATTCGTTTTAGGGATACCTGACTGCATTTCCCTGTTCAAACAGCATTTCTGCCAAATTTGGAAGGAAGCCACATGATATTCATTTAAAGAACAAAACTGGAAATCCTTAGCTCTTGAGCCTGGGTTCTGCCCACTGGAGAGCATGTGGCCTGTGTCTGCAGAGAACCGTGACAATGTTTTGCATTTTGCAGTACAGGCTACACAGCAGCTATTGCATCAAGAGTAAATATTCGTGCAGCATTAGACCTCTGGACAGAGGACATTTTCATAGGGAATGAATATACTAACATAATATGAAAGGCTTCTGGGACTAAAAATACCCAACATTTGGGAGTGGTGCCCGTGGGGGGTAGATGTTTAAAGCACCTACATGTGGCATTCCATTCTTTAGTAACAAACTGTAGATAAGTAAGTCAGTTTTAAATTACTTTCTAGAGACTAAGAACAATTCTCTTTTGTTCGTTTACCAGAACTAGGAATGATTTTGACTTTGGGTAAAGCCAGGAGACTTTAACATATTGGAAGCTGCAGCTGTAAAAACGCCATTATCAAAAGATTGTGTGATGCAGAAAGCGATCAGTGTACAAAGAAAAGAAATGCTTGCGTTTCTTCATTGCTATCTCATAATTGTCAAAAACCAGAATTAAGTCGAGTCCTTCGTTTTTGTAATTGGCTTTTGAATCAAAGAACAGGGAGTTAATCCAAAAAAAAAAAAAATCTTAGGATGGAGATGACAGAAATATGGTCCATTCAGAGTGTAAAAAGAAATTGTTATTGTTATTTAAGTAAGGTAAAATTATTCCCTGAATCATTCAATATTGTCACCTAGCAGATCTATATTACTATTCTGCAATGTTCTTGGCTTGTATTGTGCGGGTATTCTATGTAAAAAAATATATATATATCGCATATGACAACCTTAGAAGTTTTGGTGAGAGCAGTTAACAGCTGAAGTATCTAATGCATTTAACCTGTTTTTGTAAGGTACTAAATATTTAATATGTAGGAAACCCTTTCGTTTGGTCCTTAAGCTTACAACATGCACCGAATTAGTTTTGTATGAGGTCCAAAGTGGTCTTCGAAATAAGCATGTACTTTATATTTTCTATATTTGTAACTTCGCATGTACTTGTTTTGTTGTATAAAAAAATTTATAAATGTTTAATATCTGACAACAATTAAACAAGAGCTGAGCTGCATCTTCCGTGGAGTTTGCAGTTGCAGTCACTAGAGCATGGGTCACCTCCTGCTGGAGCCTCTAGGCTGGAGGCCACCAGGGTGCTTGGGGCTGGAGCCCTTCTCTTTCTAACTGTCCTGCCCTTTCCTCCCTCACTAAAAACAAACAATAAACACAAAGTCATTATCTTAAATTTTGTATTGGGCAAAGATATCAATTGTCAATAACCCTTAGCACCCTTACTCAAGCCAATGACTATAGGAAAACTTAACAGGACTCCATTTTCGTTGCTGGTCATACCATCTCTATGAGTTTGTTAGGGCTGCCATAACAAAGTAGCACAGACTGGGTGGTTTAAACTGTGAGAAATTTATTTTCTCACAGTTCTGAGGCTGGAAGTCCAAGATCAAGGTGTCAGCAGCGTTGGTTTTTGTTTTTTTCTTGGTTTTTGGGAGTTTTTTTGTGTGTGTGGTTTTGTTGTTTTTTTGAGGCCTCTCTCCTTGGCTTGTAGATGGCTATCTTTACTCTTATGTCTTCACATGATCTTCACTCTGCGCGTCTCTGTGTCCTGTCCTAATCTCTTTTTATAAGGATACCAGTCATCATATTGGCTTTTAACTTTAACTCTTTGAAGGCCCTATCTCCAAATGCAGTCATTTTGAAGTATTAGGAAGTAGGACTTCAACACATAAATTTTGTGGGGACACAGTTCAGCCAGCCCATAATACTGTCTTTGTAGAAATGTCATGACAGTGTGTCAGTGTCACTCTCAGCATAGTTTAAGGGTATTCCCAGTACTAAGGGGGCCTCACATTCACACACGCCCCCAGGCTTCTCATAATAAAAATAACCATCATCTGGTTTACTTTGTGCTCCACACACTGGACCACTGTCCACCACTCCATGTATGATTGCCAAGGCTGCTTACCTCAGAGTGCCTGCTGCAGAGCAAACAAATGCTTCCATTCTGGATCCGGCCCCTGAAATCCACCTACCATGCCCCCATGGCTGGCACAAAGTGAAGAGCTTCATGATCAACCACATTTATTTAGTTTGGCTCACACTTAGGCAGACCTAAAACTCTAAGCCGGATAATGTTCCTCCCACATACAAATATGCTGCAAACACACCTGGCTCAGAGTTCTGTTGACTTTGAGTTAATTAACGTAAAACTGAGTGTTAGCTATAGCTATAGAAAGCTGGCAAGATCTTATTCCCTTAACTCTGCTAAGATCTAAATGCTAGGCATGCCCGTCACCCTGCTCATGGTGGCTGCCCACACATGGAATGTGTCCATTCAGGTTTCTCTATGACTCCAACTCACCTTTACAAAGCCCCAACTCCAGCATTCAGGGGGAGCCACACAGACCCCAGGACCTTCCAGCTGGTCCTGCCCATCACCGAGACTCACAGACCAGACGACTCAACAAGGAAAGAGACTATTTTCTTTTTCTAGCTAATGCTATATTTACCCAGTTCCCCTGCATGTCTCTGAATCTCCTTTTATTCTAGCCCTTCAAGGAGGCCTTTTCTCTCCAACCCTCTACATTGCCTTCCAGGAGATGGATGGGTTTGTTATTTCCATGGCATCATGCAGACATCGAGGCTATTGTTTGCGGACCACACTGGCCCAGAAGGAGGGTTTCCTGCCTCTAATTAGAACCATCAGGCAGGGCTAATGTTCCCTCAAGAAACATCTCTGGACCTTTGATGAATGAAGAAAAGAATGTATGAATGATTATATGCTCACTTAAGCCCAGATCCCCATCCACCCCATAAAGTCTGTCAGAGACCATTGTTAGTTTTGAGAATTTTAAGAACAAAATTCTTTCACCTATGGAAGGGGCCCATTGTGGCTGTGCCGCATATCTGATTTCCACCAGCTTTGGTTGCCATACTTCCCCAAACCTGCCGGGAGACGAACTCAATAAATAAACCAGGACAGGCTATGTGGCTCTGTCCCACCAAGTTACAGAAAATGCCCCCTGAAAACCACCATCTGGCTTTTGACATAATCACCTGAAGAGTAACTGGACAACAGAAACATTGTTTTATTTGGCATCTCCTAGTATGCGATAGTAAAACCACGATATCAAATAGAAGTGCATATGTGTCCTCCAGGGTAAGGGGGATGGACCATATAATATTATTCAACCATAAAAAGGCTGGATGAAATTCTGGTACATGTTACAACATGGGTGAACTTTGAAAATATGATGCTAAGTGGACAAAGCTAGACACAAAAAGATAAATATTATGATTCACTCTGTGAAATATCCAGATTAGGCAAATCCATACAGACAGAAAGTGGGTTTGTGGTTGCCAGGGGCTGGAGAGGGGTCGGGGAATGAGAGGTGGCTCCTAATAGCGATGGGGTTTCTTTCTGGTGTGATAAAAAATGTCTTGAATTAGAGAGTGGTAATCAATGCACAACTATGAATGTACTAAAAATATCCCTGAATTGTACACTTTGAAATGGTGAATTTCATGGTGTGTGAATTACATCTCGATGAAGCATTTTTTTAAAAACAGAAAAAGAAAAAAAAAAAGCATAGAATTACCTACCTAAGAATAGAAATGATGAGTAGCTAAGGGGAAGTTTAGCCATTTGTTTGAGATTTAATCAGTTATAAGAACATTTCCACCCACTTTTTTTTTTTTTTCTCACAGGTGTTCCAGGAAAGTCTTTACAGAAGTACTAATAGCCTTGTGTCCACCATGTGTACAAATGCTTGGCTTCAAGCCTTTACTGGCCACAGAATCAAAACCTAAATCAACAAAAACTGAAAAAATGTAATATGACATTTTTGGCCTTTAAAAAGGTGAGCAGAGCAATAGACTCACAGACCGGTTGAGTTTAAAACTTGCTTGCTGATCTTGCAATTCGTCGTACTAGAAGATTTGCTGGTATCAAGAGCTGACAGAATAGTTACCAGTGAATAGACCTGTTAACCATATGTTGCAGAAACTCAACCCCCTTTACTGAGCATTTAATACCAAAGGTTCCTCGAAAAAAGCTATAGATCTTTGACGAATGAATGGATGAATGAATGAGGGACTTGGGAAAAACTAGCTTCATGCACCAGTTTTTGTACAAGTCCTGTGATCACCTTTTCCACTAGATTTCAAATTACCTGCCATACAGACAATTTCAACAATTTTCATCCACCTGGTGGAAACTTTACCCCTTTCCCCAAAGAAGGCATTTCTCCTGATTTCTCAATCCGCCCAATGAAGGTAACCCCAGCTGTTCCTTCTTCACCTCATAGGGAACTTACACAGACAAGTAAGGACGCGCCCTTGCCTGCTATGAGCTAAATCTTTGGCAAGACTGGGCAGTGTGCATACCAGGCCTTGAGAAATGCAGGCCTTCATTTGAGCCTTAGCTTCTGAACTGCCCACATTGCATCCCTGTCTTACTCATCTTGACCTAATTGCCCTATTCAGAGGCCTCACTGGATCCTTTAAGCACCAGACGACCCACTTGAATCACACATATGATGTTTTGGCTTTCCCTCCATTGGCTCTTCTTCCGATTGGTTTTCCCTCCTGCATTTATACCTGATCCTCCTTCCCTGTGTGTCATCTCTCACCTGTGTGTCATTTCCACTTAAGGTCAGGAGGTCAGAGAAGATGGAAGAGGGGTATTGGTTCACGTTCAGTTGGAAAATCCGAGATATTTCCATATGGCAGCTAAAGTGAAGGGGTGAGAGGGCCTGGTCAACCGTTGAAATCAGTAACATGTGAGGTGGAGGTGGAGGTGGAGGTGGACTGTGAACTGGTAATAGAGATGAATCCGTGCTGAACAGATTGTCCACCCCGCCCCTGGGCCGGTGGTGATCGTTATCGAGAGCCAGAAAAGAGACTGCATGGTTCAATAAGTGCTGCCTTCCTCCAGACCACAAAGCTGAGTCGGATGGGAAAACCTGCAACACAGAAACGGTTGTGAAAGGGATCCAGCAGAACGTCCAAGAGGTCAACTGTCCCCCTCTATCCCTTCCTCCCCGCAGCCCTCTTAGTGACAATCCAGTCCTCTATTGGCACACCCCTGCCCCTCCTCACTTCCCAAGAAGAACTGGCCTCATCGTCTTCCTTCCAGGCAGTCATCTCTGCAAACTGTCACTGCAGTGATTGACGCGTCCCCTACACTCCGACAATCCTTCCCCGGTACCTGCCATCATACACACTGAACTAAGGGGCTGTTGCTTAGATCACAAATATTAGCAGTTACAGCTTACTATCCTCATTTCTCCAAGCCTAATTTTAAAAGATATTTTCAAACACATCATGAATCTTTACCTTATTGTCCCTAGAGTCATCCCTAAGATGCCCCTATTCCTTTTCTCATGTTCTTTCTTCTACCTGGAATGTCTTCTCTGTCCCCTTCTCCACCTGGAAAAATACTCCTATTTACACATCAAGACCCAGCAGAAATGCCTGTCCCTGACATGGACCCTTTTGTGAGTCTGGTGAGATCTACAGACCCTGCTCAGGGTAACGTTTTTAAATGCATAAAATAAAATACAGAAGTTACATGGGAAACCAATTATGCTAAAATATAATTATCGAAACATTTTTACACTGATGAAATATTTAAAAACTCACTAAGTAAGGTACACTGGAGCACCTGGAGCTGAGATGACCAACATGTGCCATTTTGCCCGGTAGTTTCCCATTTTAACTGAAAATCCTGTGTCCTGGGAGCCCTCTCGATCCTTGGAAAACTGGGAGAGTTGGTCACCCTACCTGTAATGTGGCATGAAAATATCTGTGATTTCGTGGGTTACGGTCGTGGGTACAGCTAACGCTGCTGTGTCTGCTGCCTGTGTTCTTCACGGAGGAAAGACCATCTGTCAAGTAGAGGTTAGTGGAAATAAAGATGTGATCATTTTTTTCTAACCAAATTATGTATCTCCCAAATCCTATCTGTGGTCATCACTCTTCCAGATTAAGAGCCCCTGCAACTAGTGGGACAGAGTTAGGCCTAATGTCTCCTAACCTTAATAATTTGTTCTTAGCTCCACTATAACTTAGCACACTAATATCATTGTTTATTTAAAAAGCAAAGGGAGTCTCCCGTACAGAGGGGTCGGCATGCAGCAGGTGCATGGGGAGCACTGGAGCCTTCTCACACAGCTGAACCTAAGCTGGTTGAAGAATTTTGGGAAATTGCTTAGCAGTTTCTACTAAAGCAGAACAGACGCCTATCCGATGACCCAGCATTTCTACTCTTAAGGATTTGCCCAACAGAAATGAGAGCTCATGCTCACCAAGAGTTGAACATTCGAATTTTCATAGCAGCTACATTCATAATAACCCCAAGTGGGAAACAACCCAAATGTCTATCAAGAGATGAACAGTTAAATAAAATCGTGGTCTGTGTGTACAGGAATGAGAACTGAAAAACAGCATCTCTAGGCAACAGTACTGATGAATCTCACGAACATAATGATGAACAAAAGAAGCCAGCCATAAAAGAGCACACATTTCATGATTCCATTTGTAAAATTCAAAAGCAGGCAAAAGTAGCCTGGGTGTGAGAAGTCAGGACACTGTGTACCCTTTCGGGAGGCGGGGGATGGGAGGTGGGCATGAGGCTTTGAAATATTCTGCTGCTTACATAAAGTTGTTCAATTTGTGAAAATATATTGAATTGTGCACTTGTAGTATGTGCGCTTTTCTATATGTCTGTTATACTTTAATAAATGCATTTCTTTAAATTGTTGGGTCCTCCTTTCCCGTCTGCTACCAGATCTCATCCCTACAGCCATCAATACCAAGAAGTGACCTCACCCTGCATTTTCCAGTGTGGTTGGCTCTGGGACTTGACCTCTGCTCCCCACACTGACTGTGACCTGTCTTGATGGTGTTCCACTCTTTCTCTTGGCTGAAGGCATCACAGACCTAGCCTCTGGCACAAACTCCTTCAGCTTTGCTATTTTCCATCACAACGGTAAATCCTTCATTAATGATTCTGGCAGGCCAATAATTAACATGTTAACACATGCCTGTGCAATCAAAGCAGCTTTTAGACTTTAGCTTACTTCTCTTTATAATATTTTGGGGGAAGAATTTGTATTAAAGTCTGTGGTTCCAACAGTGCAAAGTAATGTTTGATAAGCCCTATGAGTGGAAGGGGGCATGATAAGCCCAGATGTGAAAACCGACTCTCCGTATGAACCACCTCCCCCAAAGATACCCATTAAATAGACCATTCATTGGCTGAGACGGAGGTCAGCTACGTGACAGAGAAGGCTAAGCTCTCTTCCCACTGAAGTCACTCAAGGCAAAGAAAGGCAGGGTTGGGATTAGAACCTGAGTCTCTGATTGGCGCTCACTCTCTTCGCAGCATCCCCCAGGACCTCACCTGGAATGAAAGCCACCATGGGTAATGAAGGTGTCACTGCCGTGACACAGTAGCTGATTCTGCTTACCTATTCCAGGTAACCTCACCCTAGGGGAGGCCTGCCTTCTTTTGGATGAGAAATCCACAGATCAAATGACGAGCTAATTATGCTTTTTCAAAAACATCAGAGACGATGAGAAAAGTGGTGGGAGGCTGAATGAGGAACTTCAGCATGGTGGCCAAGTCTAGCATCTCTGCCCTTCTTAGAGTCTCCAGGATGGAGTGTCTGCCTTGTCCCCTTTCCCAGTCTATTCCTTTCTGGATCACCTTAAAACCCAGCCTTCAGCCTACTACCCGTGCTCTAAATCTTCAATGGTTTTCTATCTTCTCACTTACAAACATCCTATTCCACATTTGGTGACATCCAAGATGAGTCACTGCTTCATGGTCCCTGATAAGCCACAAGGAGATGCCTCACTTCCCAATCTTAACTCGCCTCCCTCCTATGCCCCCCGACACACTCCATCCCCCCTCCCTGCCTGAATCAACTCCCCACAGCCCAGTTCCCAACACCAGCTGAGCTGGGAAAGGCAGAGAACTGAAGAGAAAATGACCCTGTGATGAGTGCATCTGCTTCTCCAGGTATCACCCTGTGGGCTCATGGTACACCTCTAGACAACTGTGTGCCACACAGTAGCAGCCACCGCTGTGACAGGCCTTCATTCACCATGCTGCCCTTGATTTATTTTTTTTAAACTAATTGTAAAACCATTGTCTTTATCCCTGTTAAATTTTCTCTGCTGCCTCTATATATCCAGACCTGCTGTGATTGGCAGTGTTGAGCCTGCCCTCGGGCGCACAGCCTACCTTGGCAGCTTCGATTCATCAGCAGCTCCGACAACACTGTCCTCAACCAGGTCACTGATAAAGAAGGGATAAAGGGAAGCTAGATGCATCTAGAATTTATGCACTGGGCTAGATGATGGGGGCAAGCAGGTGCAAATGAAACATAATCCCTCAACTTCTGTGAGCTCAACTGGATGTGTGAACAACAATGAGATGCTCCGATGACTATTTGGCTATATGCCAAGTGCTGCGGGACCCCCCCATGTAGAGACCCCTGATCGTGCCTGGGAAGAGAAGAGTAGACACCTTATAGAGGACAGTGGCATTTAAGATTTGCACAAAGCAATAGTCAAAGTTCTCAGACTATAAAAGGTGAAGGTAGGCGTAGTCTATATGACCCAGCAAGGCTACCTCTCAGAGAGCACATCCAACAGAAAAGTGATCACACATCCACCAAAAGGCACTTGCAAGAATGTTCACAGCAGCACTATTCATACCAGAAATCACCCAAATGTCCACAAACAGGGGAACAAAGACCTCAGTTGTAGGATAGTTTTATAATGGGATGAACAATCTACAACTACATACAGTGTGGAGGAATCTCACAGATGTATTCTGAATAAGACAGAAGAAAAAGATTATGTTCTATATAACTCTATTTATATGAAGTACAAAAACAGGCAAAATTAATCTATGGTGGGAAGGAGTCTGGACAGCACAAGGGAGGAGATGATGACCCAACAGGGACACCAGGAGGTTTTGGGGATGCTGTCATGTTTAGTTTCTTAATCTGGGTACAGGTTACGTAAGTGTGTTCAGTTTGTAAAGATACATAGTGCTGTACACTTAGGATGTGTGTACCTTTCTGTGAGTACAGTAGACTTCAATAAAAAGAAAAAAATCGAGTACGGTTGTTAGACAGCTACACAGCTTTCTGAGTAGTTATTATTTCCCAAAACACATTTCAATTATTTCTCCACCATTAGGCAATGAGCTCTTTTATCTGCCTTATCCATCTCTATGCTCTGCTTCCTTGGCACAACATGATCCCAAGCACATAACAGACACACGATAAATCTTCAAGAAGCCAGGATATGGTAGGTGATCTTCCCCCCCCCCCCCCCACGATCCTTTCTGGGTAGAGTTTGGCGTTGTAGCTTAACAGTCACTGTATTTATTTATAAATGCTTTCCAAAGGTCCAAGCTCTAATCAAACTAGGAATTGGCATAATAATGACCCACTCATGCATTCTAGAAACTCAGCCATTCCCTGTTGCTTTTTTTGGTTAATCCATATTATTTCTTATTGTTCACATATACGAGAGAAATATATCATAGTCCTTTTCATCATGGAGCACCCAGCCCTGTGGACTCAATCTTATTCTCCCTATTTTCACAAAGACGGTCAACATTAAATTATAGTCCTAATAAAATTGTCGATGCCTGAAGACACAATTCACTGGGCCCTAGCCTCAGCTCATTTAAAGAGACTACTGTTCTTGCACTAATTCCTTGGTTGTTTGTTCATCTTTACAGGCAGAGATTGGAGCAGTTCTGCACTCTCTGATCTGCTTAACAATTTTCTGGCCCTGTTTGCAGCTTCTAGAGCTCCTCCCATCTTCTGAACATTTTCAGTCTTCCACACTCCTCTGTGCCTCTGAGAACAGCCTTTTGTTCCATGGCAAGAGGAATCTGCAGCCTCATCAGCACTATACCAGCCTCCCACCACCCTCTGGGCAAAGTCCTGCTCAGAAAGGGATAGAAAGAAAGGAACGGAGGGGGCCTGGAGGTGATGGCACTAGACAGAGACAAGCAGGATGATTGGTACACAAAGTTCAGAACAGGGCAATGGGCCCTCAGGGGCAGCACTGCCCTCCTGGCTGGGTGACCTTGGGCCTGTCTGGGTCCCATGATCTCACAATATGAAGGAGCTGGACTAGAGGATTCTGAGTCCTTTCCAGCTCTAAATATCCCAAACCCCAATTATGACCCTAAGCATCTATATAATGAACAAAATTTTACTAACGTTTGTCTCTGGATAATAAAATATTAAGAGATCTTTTTTTCTTTTTCTTCTCTTCTGCATTTTGCAAATAGCTTATATTACATTTGCACTTCTAATGTGTTTGCGTGTGTTCACAAGACCAAAAAGTCTCTGATTCTGGATAAAAACGGTAAAGTTTTTTTTAGAGGAAAATGAAATAAAACGTAAAGTAAAGGCAGAAGAGAGAGAAAGGCACAAATGGAGGCTGCAAATCCAACCAGAGCATAGAAGCTCGCAAGGGCCCCCTGAGCAGCGGGGTTTCCCACTTCCGGGACGAAAAGTTTTTGTAGGCTCTTCTAGCGCCATCTTCTGGTCTGCCCAGAAGTAACCTCTTAATTTGGTTCGCAAAAGGGCTTTGAAGCAACCTGAGGAACGTTGTTGGAGTCAAAACATTTAGGATGAAGATCACATTTTATTCACAGCAATTCTCGCTCCATACACACCTCCACAATTCACTTTTGATGTTGTGTTGCAGTAATGATCGTAACAGGGACACCTGAACAAGTCCCTTCTGTGTAAGGAATGGTCCAGTAACTATGCACAGCCCCTTAAGCCAGGAGTGACTGATTTTTCTGGTTCTCCTCCCCGCTACACTGGGCGCCATGTAGAGGGAGAGGCACTCTGAAGAAACTCACTCTCAGCCCCCACTATCTTTGAACGGTGTTGGTTCGTCTCCACTGGTCTTCCTCCCCTAGGTTTCCACCAATCTTCAACTTGTTGAGCTTTGGTTCAAGCTTTCCCAGATGACCCCAGTAGCCCAAAGTGCTGGCAAGTCCTCTGATTTGGCCTTCCGCCCACCATTAGCCCTGCTTTTCCCTCTACCCAATAGAAGCGCAGCCCCTGTGAGTCCAGGTGGAAGGCACAGTGGTCTAGCTAGTTGAACACTGGTCCTCTTCCTGACCTGACGCTTCCCACAAAGGATGCCCAGCAAAGGCTCCTTTGCTCTCTGAGGCTGGTCTTAAAGTACAGAACAGTGCGCATATCCAGCAAGACCTCTTTAAACCACCCTGTTGTAGATATTGATGAGAAAGCATTGTCCTTCTAAAACTTCTCATTTCAATTCTGAAGGGCACCTCTGGAATTACCAGCCTGAAAAATAGCTCTAACTAAATTCTTCAGACAGATGCATTCATCTATTTGTCCAGCTGTGATGCTGTGACATAACAAGAAATATATATTTGATCTTCGTCCCCAATTTCTGACACAGAGCCTCTAAAATCTTGTAACATCCTGATGGGGTGAGAGGAGCATCTTTTGTTATAATATTTAGGTTTTGTCCCTAGTTTCTGGCACAGAGGAGTTCAAAGAGCTTCCAAGTTGGTGAACTCATCCACATGTGGGGACAGTCGTGCACCCCAAACTCCACGGGGACTTCTGAACTTGGAACACTTCCAGATCTTGCCCTACGTACCTCTTCATCTGGCTATTCATTTGCATCTCTTATGATATCTTTTATTATAGTAATATAAGTAAATAAGTAAATAAATAAATACATAAAATAAAATAAAAGGCAACTCTCAATTCTTGCTGAACTTTATGGAGATCACATGGTGTTTATTAGTAAAGAGTGATGAGAAGGTTGATCCTTCTCAAGACAAAGGAGCACCCGGCAACCCCTGATTGGTCCTACCAGGAAGGGAAGGGCTGCCATATTTGGAGAGAAGCGGGTCTGCCACTCCCTCTGCAGCTTCTACATAGCTAGGCAGGCCTGACTGCCAAGAGGGTGTGCCAGAGGACAGTGCAGTCCGTGGCTCCAGAGGTACGCTCCCAGAGAGAGCCCAAGGTAGGTGAGGAGGCAGAGTTTGTGCATGAATTCTATTTCTGTGATTGGGGTTGCTCATTTCCAATCAGACTGCAAACCATGCAGTGACTGCTTGACCCCATCTCCTGGGATGGGACCCAAGTCAGGAGTGAGAACGTTTGAGCATCCTGGTGTTGCATGGCTATGTTTTGGTGCTATGATAAAATGCCATTTTAGGATTGGCTGGTTGGGATTTTCTCTTGCTTTTAAGCCCTTGCCTAGAAAGACAAATTTATTTCTCAAGATCTCTATGCTTTTATTTAATTTGATGCTCCTGTAATTGATGTTATTATTCTTAAGATTTCTCCTACTAAAGACTATGGACTGATGACATGGGGTGTGACCTCTGTTTAGGAGGTTAATGAATGTTTGCTTCATGCTTGGATCTCTGATCTCAGAAAGTAGCTCTGATCTCACTATGATTAGGGGGCAGGGAGGTGTGGGGTGCTGAAATCATGGGTACTCGGGCTGCTGCCAGGCGTACTCATGCTCAGCCTGGGGCAGAGACCAGGTGATGCCCACACATAAAGAAAAGTTAGCAGAGGCCTCTTTGCAGACATCCAGAGATTAGAAATACACTTAGGTTGCACTTTGCCTGTTTTTCTGCATAAGAACCAGTGTCTCACTAGGGTTGAACATTTTAACAGAGAGATACTGATAACTTTTAGGAATACTGCAAGGGGATAATTGAGGTGTATTAGGGGCTAAGCGAGCTAACTTCTGAACCTCCACCAGCTCTGGCACTTACGAACTTACAGTAAATCTTACCTAAGAGAGAACCTAAGCATGCTCCGCTGTAGTAACTCTTCCTGTGTCCCTGATCCACATGAACAAAGGTCCAGGTGCTGGAATGTCCCGAACAATTGACCTTGGGAGGTGGATTTTCACAATAACTATTGTGATTTCAGGAGCCAGATGTGACAAACTACCGGATTGGGGCTGGATAGGAAGGATATTCTCTAATGTCATTAGCAGCCTTTCAGATGCCCTAGAGTAACCTTGATCCGGCACCCTCAGTGCTCCCTCAGGCCTTTCTGTCCTCCCCATCCTCTCGATTCATCTGAAATGCCTCTCCAGCCCTGCTCTTTGCTCAGTTTTGGGTCCATAGGGGCTGTCCTTTATGCCCAGGGCTTCAAAAGCACAAACTTGGAGCACCTTCCCCTGCTGCAGCCCGGAAGGGCAGTGGGGCATGGTGAGTGGGCACATGGGAATAGTGTCAGACAGAGCTGCATTCAAATCTGCCACCCGCTATTGTGCAGGCTTACCAAATTACTTAACTACTCTGAATCCCAGTATGGCTTTTATATAATGGGGCTAATGATGTACCTCCCCCATGCAAGAAGTAAGTTAGACAATGTCAGTGGCTGACACATAGTAAGTGTGTAATAAGAAGCTAGCCAGGGAAGGAGGATGCAGTCACACCTGTGCCCAGAAGTGAGACATGAAAGGATTACTCTTGGACATAGGGAAAAGTGTGATTCCCTTAACTATACTCCCATCTCTGTCTCTCATTACCTTAAAGGCTTTCAGGATCAGCAGCCAGTGACTTTCTTAGAATGGATGGCAGAATATGCCCAAGACACTGCCAGCTTAGAGCAATAGAGAATAAAAAGGGAAAATTAAAAATACAATCTATGCCCAGGAGCCTCTGATTCTAACTCTTCTACTGTTTACTCCTCTCAGGGATGCCTTGATTTCACATTTAAAACCCTGGTAATTGCCAATTGCAGCTTCTCATCTGAGAAAACCAGGATCACTGACCTGAATGGATGTAATTCCAGGCAAAAGCAAGGAGCTTGGTATTGACTTAACCCTGTACAGCCCAAGCACGGGGAAACAATTATGCTTCTGGAAAAATGTAAATGAGTCAAGGATGCACTCCTTGTTTAAAATCTATACACAGGGATGGGGGCCAGGAAAGACAGGGAACCCCACAGAAATTCACTGTCCCATTCTTTGCTATTGCAGATTCTGACACAATGAGGAGGCAACTGGGTGGATGCTGGTTGGCCATTGTCTGTGTCCTGCTCTTCAGCCAGCTCTCCACAGTCAAGGCAAGAGGCATAAAGCACAGAACCAAGTGGAACCGGAAGACCTTGCCGAGTACTTCCTCCCATGTGACAGAGTCCCAAACGGCGGAGATGCGCCCCGGGGCCTTCATCAAGCAGGGCAGGAAGCTGGATATCGACTTCGGAGACGAAGGCAACAGATACTACGAGGCCCACTATTGGCAGTTCCCCGATGGGATCCACTACGATGCCTGCTCCAAGGCCAACGTGACCAAGGAGAAGTTCGTCACCAGCTGCATCAATGCCACCCAGGCTGCGAACCAGGAGGAGCTGTCCCAAGAGAAACAGGACAAGCTGCTTTACCAGCGGATCCTGTGGCAGCTGATCAGGGAGCTCTGCTCCATCAAGCACTGCGATTTTTGGTTGGAAAAGGGAGCAGGACTCCGGGTCACCATGGACGAGTCCCTAATGCTCTGCCTGCTGGTTTTCATGTGGCTTATCATGAAATAAGCTTGCAAGCAGGCGGGTAGCCACGGGGATGAGCAGGCGAGCAAACCAGAGCGAGTTATCTCAGCTCTCTCCCCCAGTCCCACACCAACGCGTATTCTGAAGGTACCAAAGGGCAGTGATTCTTCAGTGCTTCAAATAGTACTCCCAAGTCTCCACTCCGGTATTTGCTTGTGTTTGATAAATGTTCGTGTATCAGTCCCCTGCAGGCTCTACCGGAGGGCGCGTGTTCACCACTGCATCCTCGGCTCCCAGTGGAGTGTCTGGCACACTGTATTATGCAATAAATGATAAAAGGACATGCCAAGGACGGTGCCAAGCGCTTCACAATACTTCCCAACAACTCTTAGAGGTAGGTGTTGTTCCCGTTGTATAGATGAGGAAACTAAGGCTCCAAGAGGTGAAGTAGCTAGAAAGTGGCAAGGCCAGAATTCAGCCCTGGCTTGTCTAACTGCAGATTGTCCGCTCTTTGCATTCCCAGAGCTATCTTGTAATCCTGATGGTTCTCAAGGCCGAATCCAAACACATATCTCTAATGAAACTGTGAAAACTCCACTTTTGGAGAAATAAAAAGACCATGTATTTTGATGCCCTGTTACAGTGAGGTTTCATTTAATTCCTCTAATTAAACTAAAATATAAGAAAGAGATTAAACTAAAATAGAAATAAAACTAGACAACAGACCAGAAATGATCTTATAAGAGAATGTTGCCAAGCTGATTATCAGAGCAGATTCGATCCATAGCAGGATGTGTTTATCGCACAAAGATTTTTTTTCCACAAGAAGAATACGTGTATGCTGTTCCCACCTCTGAAACAGTCCACGTATTTAAGAAAATGTTTTTAAGTGGCATGCCTGTTTTTTAATGTTCCCCTAACACTATGTGAATGTTTTTAGGTACACGCATGGGAACATCTTTAAATATACTCCCTTTACATAGGGACTGCACACAATCTCCAGTGGTATTTTTACCACCGGTTTGGCAATGGGCCATCATTTCTGTGAACCACTTATCACTACAAAAAAAATAATTTCTCCTAGTCAAAAAGGTTGAAAAGAAACTGCGTCTTTAGGGAGACCTAATAAAGAATTCATCTAGGCCATAAGCAAGAGTAGTTACACCACTTTTTATCTGTTCATTATTAGTTAAAATATATATTACAAAATATGAATACAGCTTAAATAAAAATAATGAATCTAATGCTCTAAGACACCCCCACAGGCCCTCGAGGGTATTCTCAGAGACCTCAGGAGTTGTTGAACCATATTGGGAGATAACAGCTGCTGAATATTATCAATTCTCTTTTTAAAAGGAGTCTGTAAGAGGAGAAAAAAAAAGTGTGTGGTGAGACAATTTATCCTAAGTATTTTAAAACATGAATGTTGATAATGGTACCTCCTGTTCTGAGCCTCCTCTGTTATCAGCATTCTTCTCAAGGATACATTTGAAAGGTTTTAACATAGAAATAGGGTGGCGGACTTGGGGGTGGGGCAGCTCAGGGGAGCAGCCTGCCCTTGGGTCGTGGGGAGAAGCCCGCCCCGCACTGAAACAGCACACCAGGACCCACCCCCACCCCCTCTGGCAAGGAACATTGCTTCTCATGCTGCCAGCACTGAGCTCATCTTTTACTTTTAGGGTCCTGTTGGGTTCTAAGTCAGAGAGCAAAATTAAAGTACAGAACACATGGAGGTTATTTCTTATGTGTCGATTTTTAATTTTTACTTTTTAAATGATAACAATAGCAATAAAGACATAAAGAACACATACTTATAGATTGATGTTGAAGTTTCAGGTCTTGGCTCACCTGAGTTTAATTACAAGGGCAAGCACAACCGTGTAAGCAAAATGACCTCATTTCTAATGTGAAAACACTTGGGCCATGATGTAGTATATTTTCGGTAATTGCTGTCTTTTCTCGTTTTGTTAATAGTTCCAGAAACCAGATTTAAGCACGGTGTGAAGTGAATTTGTACATGGTGATTCAAATGCAAAATTTATTTATGGAGCTTTTAATTGAAAACGTATGTGCTTACATATTCTTGCTCATGTTTACGAATTGTAAGGTCAAGTCAAGGTTTTTTGAGTCTGGTTTTTCACTTTAGCAAAGGGTTGCCGATGCCTACTATGTCTAAGACATTGTGAGGAACTTCTGAATTATTCTTGCTAGAGTCATTTTAAATGTGAATAATTTCACCAACCATCATGTTCTCGTTCCTTTCAATTGTTGATTTTTTTAAAATAAGTTTATTGTAAAAACGACATTAAAATTACAATAGACATACAAACAAAACATTGCCCACAATCCCAGCATCTGATTAAGTCACTGTTTTTATTTTCCCCTACAGCCTCCTAGTCCTTGCTCATTTGCATATACAAATGTACATATTTGCAGTAATAATATAGGTGAGCATTTATATTCTAAATTTTCTCTTAATTTTATTGTATACTTTTTTCATTTTTCCTATGACTTTTTGTTCTTGCCACCCCCTCTACCTTCCCTAACCCACACCCCTCCTTCCTGCCTGAGATGTAGCCTCTGCATTTTTATCATGCTCAGATATATAAGGGAGAGTTTTTTGTTTGATTACTCCTTTTAAAAATACTATAATCGTGCATATCACATTTATGTCTCTGCAATTTGCCTCTCTAACACTACATCATGAACCTCTCTCCAGTTCAACAGCTAGCTAGTTTGCTAACTCATCCTTTTACATTGCTGCATAATATTCCACAGTACAAATGGACTCTGATTGATGTACTATTTCCTTGTTGACGGGCCTTCAGGTTGTTTCCAGTTTTTCATCACTGAAAACAATAAACATCCTTGTACATACAACCTTGCAATCTGTTACTTTTATTTCTGTCAAATAGATTTACACAGGTGGAATTTTTGAGACAAAACAGTGTGTAATTTAAGTTTTTCTCAACATGGCTAGATTACATTCACATAGGTGGAGCGATTCCCATTGCCACCTGCAGTGTATGGCATTAACTTGTAAGAGTTTCTATATCATTTAAGTATGAGCAGCTGCCTTTTCTATAGGCACTGCTTGAGCATCTTCTCCCCTTGCAGATGACACATCTAAAGCTTCCCAAGTAATTTCGGGCCATAAGGATCATTTAGAAATCCTAAAACTGTGAGCAATTCCCATTCTAAATCTGGTCCTTGGCCCAAAACATCTGGATTAGAAGCCTGCAAAGGAGGTAGTGTGTGTGCAGCCTTCCTGCTCAGAGGGGTGTGCGTTTGCACACTCCCAATAGCCAGGGGAGGCATACATAGAGTAATGTTTGGTAAAATCACACATGCAAGTATTTGCCAGTGAGGATGCATGTAGGTCATAAAGATAAAAGAAGCAGGAATCAAGCACACGGTTAAAGCAGCCCACAGTGTTCTCCCCTCCCAGCTCAGGCAGACAACCAGCATCTCCCTGGAGCTCTTTGCATCCCATCTTGCTTAGGATGTCCTTGGCGACATTCAGACACCCCACCCTCCGGTCCTAATGAGATGTGACCTAGGTAGTGGCCACAAGTTTATCTTGAGCTGCCCACACTCTCTACCTCAAGCGTTCTGATCGCAAATGACTAACCCAGGGTGGTGGCCCATTGGGTCAGGGACTCCTAGTCCTACTTCATACCCATGGTTTGGTCATATCTTGCATCTCCACCTAACACTTTTTCTTCACATGCTGTATATGGCCGGACAAGGACACCCTCAGATGTCTGTGTGTTGCTGCGTGGCACATTCTGGAGTCTGCCAGGATCTTAACTGAAATGCTGACAGCAGGGCCCATGTGCCTATGTGTACACAATGATAACACTCTGGTAGACCACACATGCCAGGAGAGAGATAAAGAAGACACGCAAATGTGTCATCACAGCAAGTTTTAGTTTCCCTAACTCAAAACTCAGATGTTGACCTGCTGAGGAGCAGACCTCTGGTGAACCTGGCTCATGCCAGCTGCTGTGTGTTTGCTCTCTCTGCCCCAAGGCCATGCCATCAAAGAAGCATGGGGCTCGTTCTTCCCCTATCCTCACTGCTGGCAGAAGACCTGCTCTCTCGGGCACCCATATTCCTTGGTGGAAGAAAAGGGAGCCAAGCTCCCATGCCTCTGGGAATGACATTCACCTGCAAAATGATAATGTCGAACATTCCTTATAAAGTGGGAATAAGATACCATGTCTCTGAGACATCTCTAAGCCCATCCCAGACCACGGAAAGCCTGTTTTCCCTTGGCAAATGGGAGCTATGGAGAAGGAAGAAAATTTCTTCTACTCTTCTAAATTCTTCTGGCTAATAATTAAATCTACATGAGACAGATTAATAAAAGAAAATAACCTCATTTAATGGCATATGTACCTATGGGAACCCCACACACATGAGTCAGAGACCCCACATACATGAGATGTTCAGAGACAGAAAGAAAAAATGAGCTATATATGGCATTCTGAGCCAAGGATGAGTTAAGGTGCCTTACAGCTTTGAAGAGGAGGAAAGTCATTGAAGGACATTAAGAAGAAGAGATAGTCAGGAATTAGAAGTTTGCTCCATTCTATATATAGGTCATAAAAAGATATTTCAGGTGATAATTTTTATTGTGGGTAGGGTCTAAAATTTATATTCTTTAAGGAAGAGGTAAAAAAATTTTTGTGAGCCTACAGGAGCTCTATGGCCTTCACTTCAAAGTAATCTACATGCCGAAGTAGCACATCTTTGGGAAGCCTGTTCAGAGCCTTTATGTGGGTTCATGGGAAACCTCAGAATGAAGTAGATGCCAAGCACTGACAACACTCTTTCTAAAGGGGCCTTCCTGGTGGCTGCACCCAGCCCAGAGCTGACCCTCAAAAGAAATTAACCTCCAATGCTTAAGTGTTGCTGCATCCCCAAGATGTTTCTCTCTACACAGGTCTGAACTTCTTATCTTCGATCACCCACCTACCCAGTTTCTCCTGGGAATTTCCAGATCTTATTTGAATGCAAATCTTTTTGTGGGAAAGCATCGCCTTCTTAAACAATACAAATTGTTTTTAACTCCTACAGGCTTGGCAATAACTTGTGAAAGGAAATTGGCTGAGGACCAGAGAGGAACTAAAGAAAGATGGAAATAGATAGCTGGTCTCCCCCCGTGGAGGGAGGGAGGCGAGGGTGGGAAGGTAGGGAGAGGAGTGTGCAGGAGACCATCCATGAAGACAGTTACACGCTCAGGCTCATCAGAGGTGACCTCAGCATCCAAGAGGGTGGAGTGTTATGCCCCCAGGACTCTGAGGCCAAGAAACGACACAAAGTAGAGGGATCTTCAAGGACTAAGCAGAGGAAAGGGCCCAGGGTAGGGTCTCGGCTAGGCGGGACCCATATCGGTTGTGTAGTACTTGAATTTCCAAATCCACAGTTAAGGTTTCTAATTTCTTTAACTGGCTGTTTCGACTAAGGGCTATTTAGCAATCAAGAACAAAATAAAGGAGCTTGTGGCATCTATGATATTGTGACTTATTAAAAAATACATATTTGGTCATTCAGATGACCAAATATATATTTTTCATATATATTTGGTCCTCATCCATGGTTCCTGCATCACAACTTTAGAAACCTTTGGAATTTCCTGAGCAATAAGAGCAATGTGAGTATCTTTTATTATAATATTTGGTGTCATATCCTCAGTTCCCAAAATCATTTCAGAGGCATTAAGGTGACATGGGTGTCTTGTTGTTCATAACAATCTCTTTTTCACTGCTACTGGGTTTATGTTAATGAAATGACTTTTGGAAAGTACCTAAGGGTGGGAGATGGTGGCCAGGGGAACCAACCGGGAATAGAGAGGTGTGACTTTCAGTCTCACCCTCTCATTTCCAGAGAATGGAGAGGGTCTGGAGTTTGCATCAATCATCAATGGCCAACGATTTAATCAACCATGCCTACACGATGAAGCCTCCATAAAAACCCAAAAGGATGGAGTTTGGGGAGTTTCTGGTTGGTGAACAGGTGAATATTTGGGGAGAGTGGCACCCTCAGAGAGAGCATGGAAGCCCCACGCCCTTTCCCCATACACTGCAGTATGCATCTGCTCTGGCTATTCCTGAGTTATACCCTTTTTATAATAAACCAATCATCTAGTAAGTAAAATGTTTCTCTGAGTTTTGTGAGCTATTCTAGGAGAGTAATGGAGCCCAAGAAGTAGGTCATTGAAACCTCAGATCTATAGCCGCCTTGGACTTGGGTTTGGTGTCTGAGGCAGGATGGGGTGGGGAGTCTTGTAAGGCTGAACCTTTAACCTGTAGAATGTGACGCTATCTCCAGGTAGTGTCAGAATTGAACTGAATTATAGAGCACCCAGCTGGTGTCAGAGAATTACTTGGATGTGTGGGGAGAACCCTCCATGCACATCAGAATTGGGTCCAGAAACATTTTAACATCTCTTAAATGTCATTTATTTTTCCCTGTGCCTAAGCCAAACCCCGTCACCACCTCTGCAACCTGGGGGGAAAAATACAGGGGAGCAGGAGGCAAAGCAGTGGTGCATTTTCCTTAGCTTTTAGCCTACTTGGCAAAACTGAAGAGGGCTGCCCCTCCATCCAAAGTTAAAGGCCTTTTTTGGTGTTCATTGACACAAGAACAGGTTCTAAAAAGTTCCTCTTAGAATTTCAAATTTAGTGTGGTTGGAAACTTGTTCCCTTCCAGCTGGGGCTGCTGACCTGCACAGATGGATACTTCCAGAAGCCCAGCCGCCAGACTCTTACTCCGGACAGGACCTGAGCCTTTCTGTGTCCGCATCTGTAGTTCAAGACCATTGGTCCCCTGCCTTGGCAGATGACTTTACTTAAAATTACAGGTAATTTCTTTTTCTGGGCACTATCTCAGCTCCTAACTTGTGTTCAGCATTGTAGCTAACGTCCTTCTTTGCCTCATCTTGGGCATTTTGTGGGTTCATCCATGTCTTTATTCAATAAACATTTATTGAGTTCCTACATGTGTCGGTTTACTCTGTGCTGGAGCTATAATGGTGGGCAAGAAGGGCAATATGCTTCCTGTTTTAAAGCATTTCCATTCTGGTGGCACAGGTATGTGCACATATATCAGAGGTGAGCTCGTGTACCATCTCTCGGGGTAGAGTGCGTGAGCTGGGGGTAGCCCTGTTTTGCTTCATTTGACAATTTTTGTGATGCAAATAGTGACCTGGTATTTGGTGCCCAGGTCTTAGTTTATAAAAGTGATTTGCATAATGACACAAAGAAGTCAATGCGTTGAAAGAAAAGGTCAGTGTTACTCACAGTTCCCCTAGAAACAAGAGGCACAGACGAGTGGTGAAGGGCCACAGGAAAAACCCCAGACAGGACAGGAGCGAGGGGAGAGTAGAGGCCAGAAGTCTTTACTGGGGTTTCCACAAGGAAGGCAAGGCAGGGTAGAATAAACAGTTCAGGATTGGCCACTCGGAGTAAATTCAGTAGGCTTTGGGCTACAGTGGCGGTCTCTAATTTTCTGGTACCTGGCCCTTTAAAGTAGAGGAATAGTGCCTCCTGGGGTGCACAGGCCAGGTGAAGAATTGGGGCTCTGGAACTGGTTATTTTGTATATTAGAAACATGCTCCCCACTGAGCCTTTTGCTCTCTCTAAATATTGGCTGGCCCTGGGACGGTCTTTCCCCAGCCAAAAAGGTTTTTTTTTTTTTTTAAGAGGTCAAAACATTATAATATACAGAAAATAAGAAACATGATTAATAAACCTGGCCAATTTCCAGTTACCAGCATAAATAACTGCATAAATATGGCTGACTATAGAGTTGGAAGCTATGTGCACGATCCTCTCTTGGGAGCCTGTGAAGGCTCCAGCACAACTAAGTTAACTGTTTACTTTATAAACTTTACACATATTCTTTATTCTATAGTCAATTTTTATAGCCCTCTCAAATCAGAGCTGAAGTCATGTCAAGTCGGGGACTGTAGATGGATTGAAGATTACTCTCCAGAGCGCTCACTCTACGTGCAGAGACCCAACAGTATGTGGCCTTGGGGAAGAGTCAAAGACAAAGCAGAAGAGAAATGGCTTCTGGGGATGCTGCTGGCATTCGAGATAGGTTAGCAGTAAATCTTTATCGGCTTTCTATTACCTGTTGGATGGTCTACCGTGCGCTGTAGTTGCCGCCGTGGATGAGTCACCACTCTGCCTTCAAGCTCACAGTATGATGGGGAAGACGTGGGTAGCAGCCATGCAGTGTGGGAAGGCGCTGTACTAGCGATGGGTGCTGCCAAAAAACGTTTTCCAGAGAGGGAAAGTATGAAAGGATGAATGGGGGTACTCAGGTGGAGAATATAGGAAAAGGGCAGTATCACTTAAAAAAAAAAAAAA
>NW_011888788.1:2198703-2201265 GCF_000151845.1 Pteropus vampyrus
TTTTATTGAGGTACAATTATCATATAAAAGTATAAGATATTTAGTATACATATTTATTGTGAAAGGATCCCCCTTATCTAGTTAATTAGCACATCCATCATCTCATATTTAACTTTTTTTAGTGAGAACATTTCTAAGTGAGAACTGCTCTCTTAGAAAATTTCAATTATATAATACAGTATTATCAACTATAGTCCCCATGATTTACATTAGCTCCTCAAAACTTATTCATCTTTTATCTGAAAGTTTGTCCCCTTTGCCAACCTCTCCCTATTTCACCCACCTCCGGCCACAGAAACAAGTGGGTTTCTAATCCTTTCTGATGCCTTGAATTCTAGAAAGTATTTCTTAGTATCCTACTGAAAGGTTTGGATGTGTCTTTTAAATATGATTTTGACTGTACCGTAGATTTCTTTCTCTGATGAATGAAAAGAATTATCTTAGATTGAGAAATAGTCAAATCCTCCATGTTTAACCATCTGCACCACAGTGCAAGTTTCTTAAATCCTATTATGGAACCCGCAGAATTTAAAATCATGTTGTTCTGGCTCTAAGGTTGTAACTTTGAGCTGTTCTATATGTTGCTGAGATCATGGAAGCAAAGCCACTCCAAAGCATGCACATGTTCTTTATTGCATTTTCAGTTCCCTGAAGAAATGTTTCTAGCTCATCCGTCATTTCAAAAACATACGTGAGCCCTGTATTGAGTGCTTGGTATGTGCCAGGTGCTGGTGCAGGACGTCACCTGTCTCTTCTTTAACCCTCACGACCCTATCAGGCCGGCACTATAATTATCCCTGTAGTACAGAAGGGGAGGCTGAGGCTAAGGGACTAGTCACGAATGCCAGTACACAAGGGACCCAGGCAGTTAGTCTGGCTTCAAAAGCCACACTTTAACCTCCACATCTTGTTGCCTCTTTTCAATAAATTTTAGTGTTTTGATAATTGTAATCAACAATGTTGGAAGGTCATTTCTTGCTGCTGGAGCCTTCAGCTGAAGGTCACAACCCTTGTGTAGGGGCAGGGAGGATGGGGGTGGGCCCACCTGGCTCTGCATCGTCATACTTTTCATCCAAAGCAAGACCACATGCAGATGGCGTTCCTGGTCTCAGGTGCCCCGCCAGGGGTTTGGAAAGCCTGGGGTCTGCAATCATGGTTTCTGTTTATGGGTCATATAACCAGTCTCACTCCCTGGCTTGGTCCCCTAGTTTCCCTCTCAGTTTCTATTTTCGATATCCTCTTGGAGAAGAGAACCTCCCAGGGCACCTCTTTCTCTCATTTAACCATCTCTGGTTCACATGAGACAGCCCCGCCTGGCTGAGGGGTGGAATGGGCAGTCTCACTGAGAAGGGCTTGCTGCAGGTCAAAAGGAGGCTCCTGTCTTCTTGGGGCATCTTCCTCAGACACTGAATGAGCAGGTGGAGCTGGGGCTGCCAGGAGTGGCTCATTCAGATGTGCACCCAACACTGATTCTCCCTCTGCCTGCTACAGAAAGCCCAACTGATCCTGAAGGCTTCAGTTCCAGTGCTAGGTAGAGAAAGGAGCATCGGGTCTACCAAAAGACACAGAAATGTGCACAACACTTCTGTTCATAATAGCTTGCAACTGGAAACCACTCGGGCAGATGGAGGAGGAAGCCTCTGTGGTGGCCTCCAGGCCGGGCCGAGAACATACGGCCAGAGACCTTAGAAAAGTCCACAGATACATGTGTGAGAAAAGCAAGACTTGGCTTGCTTTAAGCTCTGTCCTCTTGTTTTGAGGGATGAGGAGCCAGAAACTGAGAAAGTCAAATTCATTGACTGCCCTCCCTTTTTTAAGCACAGTCTGTCTCATTACAGTGCTGGGGTGCAGGGGAACCTCGTCCCCGACCCTGCCCGCCCATGGCACTTCTGACAGGCAACATTCCATGAGGAATAAGCAGAACAGCTTCAGCAAAAAAATTGGCAGGTGAGGATGAAGATGGTCCAGAGGAAGCCAACCCCCAGGCTCTCCTGAGTGCCATGATGCTCTATTGTTCTCTGTGAGTCTCAGAGATGTCCAGGGAATAGTGTGGGCCAGCTGAAGGAAGCTTTGGCTCCGGGTTTTGTCATCTCTTCCTGCTGGTGGGAAGAATGGAAGCTGGCAGGAAGGAAAACCGATTGAACAAAGAACCAGAAGAAAGCCAGAGGTTCCCTGGGGAGAAGTTGCAGCTGGCTCACTGTCTTGGGGTGGGGGTGACCTGGGTGAGAACAAGCCACTGCCTGGGACATGCCTAAAAGCTCCAAAGCCCCATGCAGTCACCTCCAAACCAGGCTCTGACCCCAGAATCTGACTTTCCAGATCTCAAAAGAGACGTAAAACATAGTTTTAAAAACTTGACTTTTTCCACATGTATTAAACACACACACACACACACACACATACACACACACAAACACACACACACACACACACGTTAACATTATTGGTCAAGAAAGAGGTTTTTCAGATGAATTAGCCACTATCCAGAGATGGGAGCAAAGGTGAGATTGTAAGTTGGGGTTGGGGATGAGTAGACAAGGATCCTAGAAGATTTATGCCACA
>NW_011888788.1:2202205-2210223 GCF_000151845.1 Pteropus vampyrus
TCTCTCTGTCTCTCTCTCTGCCCCTGCCCCTCTTTCTCCTTAAGACCTTTTAGAAACCTCCCATTTTACCAAGAATAAAATCCAAACTCCTTACACTAGCCTCAAAAGCTCTGGGTGTTTCAGCCACCCAAGTCTTCTGTCAGCTCCTGAAACACAAGTTCTTTCCAGGCTCAAGACCTTCATCTATTTTGACTCCTCTTCATTCATCATGTGGAAAACTCCTTCCCAACTTTCCGGTTTCGGCCTATATGCCAGCTCCTCCCTAGACCCTTCCAGACCATTCTGCCTAAAGTAGTTTCCTTCTGCTCCATCTTTATCTATCTCGGCTTCTTGTTCTCTCCAAAGCACTTGGATCAGTCAGCTATTGCTATGTAACAAAATACCTCAAAACTCCATGGCTTAAAACCACAATC
Organism: Pteropus vampyrus; assembly: GCF_000151845.1. Classification (NCBI taxonomy): domain Eukaryota; kingdom Metazoa; phylum Chordata; class Mammalia; order Chiroptera; family Pteropodidae; genus Pteropus; species Pteropus vampyrus. Next base: position 2,202,619 of record NW_011888788.1, read on the forward strand.
TTGTATTATCATTCACATTTTCAGGTTGGCTGGGCTTCAAATGATCCAAGCTGGGCTCAGCTGGGCAGTCACGCTCCTCACTGGAAGGCTGTGGGTCGGTTAGGAGTAGTTCCACCCCAAACCTCTCGCATCTTCCCGCTAGGAGCAGACTGGGTATGTTTTCTCATGACAATAGTAGAGGAGCAACAGAACCAGCAGAAATGTGTGAGATCTCTTAAGACCTAGGCTCAAAACTTACACACTGTCAGTTCAATCCACATTCCACTGACCAAGGCAACTCTTATGATCTAGCCCAAAATCAAGGATGGGGAACCATCCTCCAGCCATAAGGAGGCAAGGCAGGCATGTGGATCCAAACGGAATGAGGAATCAGGGCAGTAATTCAACTGCCACAATCTGTGATTTGTGATTAATATTTTTATTCCTCCCTCTCCACTAGAAAGTAAGCTCTAAGCAAGCGAGGGACTTGTCTGTCTTATGTAGCTTTACCTGGTATCCCTGGAACCTAGAACAGAGTCGGATATGTGACAGATGTTCAACTAGTTCCTTGTAATTCATTTGAATGAACTCTTGAACCAGAAGTCCATGTTGAAATCCAAGCACTTGCCCTGTAAAACCATCATGACAATTGGATTTTCAGAAATGGCTTTTGTTAGAGATTGACTAGAACACAGAGAAACTTTTGCTTAACCATATCATTTTTTTAGAAAGAAAACAAAAAAAGACAAGAAAACAATGGAGTCTTTTATTAATCATGTGCAACTTCACACCTGCTGGTTAACAATTGCTTTGGATGTAGCCGGAGAATTACGACAGCCACCCTGTGCTCCAGAATGGCAGAAAAGCCCATGAAAGTGGCCTCTGATGAGGACAAAGACCATGCAGGGTATTCCCTCCCTGGATATGGCAGAATTGATAACCTTTAGAGCAGGACCCTACCCTGACCTCCCCTGGTTCCAAACCTGTTTATCCTTTAGAAAAGAGAATGGGAGGGGGAAAAAGGTATCCAGAGGTTAAATTACAAAGGCTGATGGTCTTCCCCTTGCACCTCTAAGGAGAATGGGGCCAAGAAGAGGTTAGCTATCATGGAAAGCATTTAGGAACATGTGAAAATCAGCAAGGAGCCTTTGCAGTGAAGAGGCCCAGCCTAGCCAGTGGCCACACCCTATAACTTTGGACAAGGGTGCTGACCTCTCTGTGCTTCAGTGTCCCCACATGAAATGTGACACTGAGGCCCTTGTCAACTCAAAGGGCAGCTGAGAAAACGAAGGGAGATGTACAAGGTAAAGCCCACATCTCTATTGGGGATTACTTATCCCCAAACAGGCTTAGAACCAGTGGTCCCCAAACTTTTCAGATTGGAAACCCACTCGGTGAGCATTCTTCATATATGCCGATATTTATTTATAAATCATATACATGTACTTTTAAATATCATGAGTTTTAGTGATCTACTCTACCTCTTGCATTTGCATTATTCATACTATGTTTGATCTACATTTTTCCAGTAATTTTTAAGCTTCTTAGGGTTTTTGTGAGGGTTTTAGTCTAAGTAAAACTAAAAAAATAATAGTTGCTGACACTTACATAGTCCCCACCAAGGCACTTTCCTAAATGATTTAAAGTTCTTTAATTCCTGCAGCAACCTGGTGAGAGTGGTCCTAATATTTGCCCCATTAACAGATGAAGAAATGGAATGGGTGCAGAGAAATCCAGGGCTCACAATAGTGGAGCAAGGATTTGAACCTGAGCCGTCTGGCTTAGAAATTATCAAATAACACCAGGGATGTGTCAAAAGAGTTATGTCCCAACCCACTGAACTCAGGGGAGGTTTCGCCAGCAGCCTGCTTTTTACCTTATGCAACGTGATATGGGGCTGACACAGAAACTTCACCAAAGGCAAATGTCACTATTTTTAAGATTTAAAAAGTCGAATTATTTCAATAAAAAAGACGTCGTAGTCTTTTCCCACCCCATTTTAACGGCCACTGCTCAGAGAGGTGGGCGAGTGGAAGTAGCACAGTGTCTGGACCACCAGGGGGCGCCCTAAAACCACCGACTCTGCCAAGGATTCAGGACGAAGGCCGAACCTGCCAGGATTCAGGACGAACCTGAAAGCCTGGAACGAGGTCTTCTGCAGAATTCACTTTTCGCACTCTAATTAACGATAATTTTGAAAGATGGTCGTGTCTTTCTCGGCCTCAAATACTTCTCAGGTTTGGGCCTGGGACGGGGAGCAGAGCTGTGAAGCTCAGCTAATAACCCGGCTGGGGCAGTGATTTCGCAATCCTCACGGAGTCGTAGAGTCAGAAGGTACCACCAGGGGGCGTCCCCTTCATCGTCTGCTGCCACACCTAACCATCTCCTTGTGATAGGTTTTTAAAGACCTTCTTCATGGTTTCGGGGGGAAGCGTCTGTCAGTATACTCTACCTAAACAGAAATCTAGCTCACACATTCTTGCGTCACCCGAACGTTCCAAGGTTAACATGAATGACGTCTGGCTTTTGGACTGCGTTTGATCGCCTTGACCGTGACTTTCCAAGATGGCCCTCTCAGATCGGCAGGTGCAGGATGGGGAAGTGGTGAGGCAGAGTGCCAGGTAGAGGAACGAGCGCTGACAAATTCATTCCCATAGAGGCCCAGGAACTGAGTGTTACTTGCCCGAGGGGTACCTTCATCTTAAATTCCGTTCCACCAGGGGGAGGGGAGTGCTTAACCCTCAGAATACCTTGGATTAGTTTGCAGCATTAGAAGTCAGGGGCTACGTGCTCTTAAAAATGGAATTCATTCATTCATTTATTCATTCAGTGTAACCAAGAAAGATGTCTTAAACATGAAGGATACAGCAGTGAACAAGACAGATGAGATCCCTCTTTTCTGGAAGCTTCCGTTGTACAAGGAGAGACAGATAACAAACAAATAAATAAGACAGCGTCGGACAGATGTGAGTGAAGTCCATGAAACAAGGCAATGTGATAACAAGGCACTGTTGATTCTTGATTGGGGTATTGCTGCATAGATGTATGCATTTGTCAAAACTCTCCAAGTCGTACACTTAAGATAGGTGCATTTTATTGCGTGTATATTTTATGGCAATTTCTTAAACTGTGAAAAGAGTGACCGGGGAAGGAAGACATTACTAGGGTGATCAGGATGGCTTCTTTGCAGAAGGGACATTTGAGCTAAAACTTGAAAAATGAGAATGATCTTCATGCCAAGATGCTGCAGGAAGAGAAACCCACGTGTTTAAAGGCCCCAAGTTGAGAATGTGTTGAGGGCGTGGGAAGGCAGATGTGAGCAAAAGGAGCAGGAAGCTGTGTGTACGAGATGAAGTTGAGGAAGCAGCCAGGGGCTGGTGATGAGGGCCTTGAAGACTGTGTAGGAGTTCATTCTAGGCACAGCTGGAAGCCATTGGGGCACTAGATGGAGGAAGGATAGAACTCACCCACCTGATCTGCCCCAGGGCCGCTATAGGCAAAATCTAGGGAAGAGGGAGGGAGAAGGAAGCAGCCGAGCCTAGCAGCCACCTGAGGTCTGGTGGCAGGAGTGGCTTGGACAGCAGGTGGGCAACCGGAGTCCAGGTTGTCTAGGGAGGGCATTGTGGCCAGAGGTGGAAAATATAGCAGGGAATGGGCAGAACCTAGAAGAGTTAGGAAGAGCCAGGTTCACCTGGAGGGTCTCAAGGCCTGGGGTGATCAACAAGTGAGCACCAATGTTTGCCCCCAAAATTAGCCCCAGCAACAAAGCCAAAAGGTGAGTCAGAAGAAAAGCATCAAGGGTCAATACCTTCAGCTGGAAGGGCCCTGCCCAGCCACTGGCCTGATTTCCATAAATACCCGCTCCTAGGAGTCCACAGGCCGCCCTGTGGACACAGCCTAAGGAAGCCTAGTGTTCCAGGGAAGAGATGCCTGGTTGGCCCACATGGTGCTTAAATTAAGCCCTGAGTTAACGGGACAAAAGTTTTCTGTAATACAGGCAAGTGGCTGAAAACTCAGCAGAGTATCCCCAAAATGCCTTCACTCATTATTTCTGCTTAACAGGTACCTTTTGGTCCACAGCTATGTGCACTGAGAATAATGACGGAAACCAACTCGAAGGTGCCCCCAAACACCCAGTGGCCTGGACTCCTTAGGGAAGGAAAAGCCAAGTGGAATATCTGAGATGGGGCCGTCTTCCATCATCTGAGGACAGAGACTCACCCAAAGTGAGACAAGTTGGAGCGAATCACTTGGGCATGGAGCAAAAAGACAGAGGAGCGATTTCAGCTTGCCTGTAAGCCCCACACAGAGGCGGGCTCAGCCTTCTGAATTACCAGCTGGCCCCTCCCTTGGGACACATGGTTTTGCCAGAAATGAAAATGCCCTCTTTCTTGTCTCTCTGTGTCTGAGATCTTAATTGTTTCCAGTGTTAAATGAAGGACAGGGGGAAAAAAAACTGAAGTTTCCACAGCTTACTAACTACTTTGGGAATTACCCATAAATATATGGTGTCCTTGAGATGGCTTAGAAGAAGGGAATGATCACTGAGAAGTGCGGGTACTAGGAGCTGGGGTCAGCCCCACCTTAACTAAAAAAGGAAAGATAATTATAGCACAGGCCACGACTCAGCTTTACAAAGCATCTTTATATAATACTATAATGTAAAGGCTGGACACTGCCCTAACCCAAAATTATGATTGGCACAAGAGATGGAGAAAGAGAAGACCCCAGATTAGCAAGTCAGAAAGAGTGACATCAATATGTTACTTATAGATAAAGTGGTAAAACACCAAAGAATGGACAGGGAGGAATGGGGGTGAGACCCAAGAAAGTGGGTTTTGTTTGACTCTTTTAACTATGAGCACATATGTCACTGAAGAAAAAAGAAACCATGTTTTGAACAAAGTTAATCCATCACAGGTAAAGGCACCACCACCACTCCCCATCCTAGTCAGAAGGTAACCTTTAACAGTTATATAGCCTTCCAACCTTTTTCTATATGTTTTTATATGGAGTATCTTTGTGCATGTATGCGACACATAAAGAGTAACATCCTGTCTGTGTCTTTAACCAACTAACTGTTTTCACTCAACATTATGTCTTGGAATCTACTTTCAGTTAGTGAAATTGATTTGGTGTTAGGTGTATAGACTTTAATATACTTTCTGTACAACTTCTGAATAAAAAAATTATTGCACACCGTGAGTCAAATCTTTATTACTAGGATTGTCAGCTCCATTACGAAACAAAATTATCTTTTAATATGTCCAAGAATGTATTATGGATCTTGAATTTTCCCAGGGATGCATTTTTGGAGCATCTTCCTTGGGGGAACAAAGCACTTGAAGTCAGGATCACTCAGCAGGATTCATTTACGGCATCTTGTATGGATTCGTGTGACCGGCTTGTGCTTTAAGTGGCAGTCCCTGGGATTTTTTTTTTCCCTCAACATGCTGAATGTCACACTGGCCTAAAAAACATCATGACTTTAAGGGCTGCTTTAATTTAGTGTTATAAAGCCTAAAATCTGCATTGTTTTCAACTTAATTCAGGACGAATTTCAGTGATTACATTGAGAAAAACATGGTGCACAGTCCTCAGGTGGATCTTTGAGCCCCAGGTCAAAAGTGGAATGAACTTCTACAGAGTATGACTTTACCTTATTTTGGAACTAGATTGTCGGGTGATGGGAATGCATGTGGGGCTTAGAGTAAAGAATGTTGTGGGCAGAGTCAGTGCCACACTTGGACTATCTTAATACTGCTTTGTCATTGTTTGAGGGTTTACGGTTTAAGGTCAGGATTATCAGCATCTAGCTTTGTTCTAAATGTGGTCTGTGGACCAGCAGCATCAGCATCTCCTGGGAGTTTGATAGTGAGGCAGCGTCTCAAGCCCCATTTTAGATCTGCTGATTCTGAATCAGCATTTTTTTTAGAGTCAAAAGGAAAGTTCATTAGAAAAGGAGTAACACCGCACAGACAGAGTGGGGTCTCTTCTCAGAGGCAGAGAGTGAGAGGGACCGAGAGAGGCTTGGAAAGATAGCGGTGGGGGACTGGCGGGGGGGGGGGGCGCAGGGGGCGGGGGCGGGGGAAGTGTTCTGAATCAACATTTTAACAAGAACCCTCAAGAATCCCTCTGTCGCAGGAGGATTTAGGGTTATTTGGGATCATTTCCAGTCATTAGGGCTTTAGGGTTGTCAGACACATTAGCCACTGGGTCATTGAAATGACTGGATTCTTTAGAGTCTTAAGAATAAGGGTTGTTTTGTTTTGTTTTGTTTTTCATTCAGGATATTTTATGCATTTAGACTTAACATTGTTTACTGTTAAAATAAAGTCTTTTAGAAACTCCTAAAGTTTAGGTTCTTTTGGGGTTGCTTAGAGCTTTTAAAGAATGGTTAATATTATTTGGCATCATTTAGTGTCGCTGTAAGATCATTTAGGGCTTAAAGTCATTTTGAGTAATTTATGCCTTTTCAGGATCTTGAAGGATCAGATCCTGAAGTCTTAAGGCCATTTGGGGTGGTTTAGGATCACAAGGGCTCAGATGCATTCAGAGTGATTTATGGCCCATTCCATAGTATGGGATGATCTCAAGTCATTTTGTAGGGGCTTATTTACTTTTGTAGTGGAAAAGATAAATAAATCAACAAATATATTCAGACAATGAAAAATACTTTGAAGGAAACGGAAGTACAGGATAACTGGCAGAAAGTGGGCACTCAGGGAAAGCCTCACTAGGAAGCAAGAGTTGTGTTGAGTGCTGAAATAAATAGGAACCAAGTATGTGATGAGTTGGGGGGAAGAATGTACCAGAAAGTGAGACTGGTGAAGAATGCAAAGTCTGACACGTTCGAAGGACAGTAGGCCAGCATGTGAGTCATGGTGACTATTAAGGAGAGTGGAGGCCAAGGGGTTTCGGAAGCAGGTGGAGTGAGATCATTTAGGTCTAGGTAGGCCAGATAAGATTTAGTATTCTTTTAAAGGTTCAAGGTCATTTGGGATCACTGAATATCATGAGAATTCTTTAGATTTAAAGTAGGTTCATTAGAGGTTTAGGGCCCTCTAGGAGCCATTAAGAATATTTTAGGATCTTTTATTATCACTTAGAATTTTTTATTGTTGTAGAGGATTTTAAAAATTCATTTAGAATCATTTAGAGTAATTATTGTTAAGGATTTCAGTTTTAAATATTTTAGGTTTTATAATTGGTTAGGACTGTGTAAGGTTATTTAGCATTTGGTGTCATTTAGAACTTTTTAATTTTATGTTGACTTCACTGAGGTTATTTAGGATCTTGTTCAATGGTTGCAGTCCTTTAGGGTTTTTTAAAAAGAGTTTTTGATCATAAGAGTCACTTAGGATCTTTTAGCATCATTTAGGATCATTTAGGGTTGATTAATAGCATTTAGGAATCTTGGAGTTACTTAAGATCACTTAATTGTTAATTATGTTTAAATGTTTTACATGGGGTCATGTTTAATCACTTACGATTTTTAGATTAATTTAGAATTGTTTAGGTTTGTTTGGTAAAATGGTTCTCAAATTCAGTGGTGCACCCAGGAATGAGAGGGAATTGTTGGGAGGGGGAGGGACAATGTTAAAAATCCTGCTGCCAGAGCCACAT
>NW_011888788.1:2210273-2215263 GCF_000151845.1 Pteropus vampyrus
GAGACTGGTGAAGAATGCAAAGTCTGACACGTTCGAAGGACAGTAGGCCAGCATGTGAGTCATGGTGACTATTAAGGAGAGTGGAGGCCAAGGGGTTTCGGAAGCAGGTGGAGTGAGATCATTTAGGTCTAGGTAGGCCAGATAAGATTTAGTATTCTTTTAAAGGTTCAAGGTCATTTGGGATCACTGAATATCATGAGAATTCTTTAGATTTAAAGTAGGTTCATTAGAGGTTTAGGGCCCTCTAGGAGCCATTAAGAATATTTTAGGATCTTTTATTATCACTTAGAATTTTTTATTGTTGTAGAGGATTTTAAAAATTCATTTAGAATCATTTAGAGTAATTATTGTTAAGGATTTCAGTTTTAAATATTTTAGGTTTTATAATTGGTTAGGACTGTGTAAGGTTATTTAGCATTTGGTGTCATTTAGAACTTTTTAATTTTATCTTGACTTCACTGAGGTTATTTAGGATCTTGTTCAATGGTTGCAGTCCTTTAGGGTTTTTTAAAAAGAGTTTTTGATCATAAGAGTCACTTAGGATCTTTTAGCATCATTTAGGATCATTTAGGGTTGATTAATAGCATTTAGGAATCTTGGAGTTACTTAAGATCACTTAATTGTTAATTATGTTTAAATGTTTTACATGGGGTCACGTTTAATCACTTACGATTTTTAGATTAATTTAGAATTGTTTAGGTTTGTTTGGTAAAATGGTTCTCAAATTCAGTGGTGCACCCAGGAATGAGAGGGAATTGTTGGGAGGGGGAGGGACAATGTTAAAAATCCTGCTGCCAGAGCCACATCTTAGCATTCAGTCAGAATCTCTTGGTGAGGAATGCAGGCATTGGTGTTTTTAAAACTCCCCAGGTGACTGCCATGTGTAGTCAAGTTGTAACCCATCATTTTATACTTGTGTAGAGAAGGGCTATCTACTCAGACAGCAGCAGCAGCGTCACTAAAAAATTTGTCAGAGATGTAAATTCTCAGCCCCACCACTATCTGCTGAATCTGGAACTTAGGGGGTAGAGCTCAGCAATCTGTGTTTTAACAAGTCCCCCGGCTGATTCTGATGACCCTTAAAGTTCAAAACCACTGGCATGGGGTTTAAAAGGATCTTCAGGATGCTTGAGGTTTTCTAGGGTGGGAGGATTCTAAGGGCATTTTAGGATCACTTAGGGTACACGAGTGGACACCCAGGGTAACATTGCCTGGACAGCCTGAAGGACAAGTCGTCGGCCCTGCTGACACCAGGACCATCCTGCTCCCCATCCAGAGCCTGCTAGCCCTTTGAACACACATGCTGCCAAGCCCTGGAAAAACCCCATAGACTTATGAAGTACCTGCAAGAAACCTACTCAAAACAGGTCTCTAGCCAAGAGCCCTGAACGGGGCTGTCCAGGCTCTCTCCTTGTGCTCTTATTTTTTTCCTTAGATGGTCTGTTTTTCCCTTGATTTCTGTGTAGGACTCTGTATCTTAAGCTGTGGTGTCATTTTTGTTTTGTTTCTGTTTTTTAAAGTAAGTCTCTGGTTGAGCCCTTGCGATGATGAATAAATGAAATAAATATATTTTGGGTTTTTTTACCCCACCCCACCCCCCCAAAAAAAAGATTATGTGTGCCAGAATCTTCCTTACAAGGCCTTGGTTACGAGGCAGATACTACATGTGGTACTGAACTCTTAATCTTAAGACAACTTCAGAAGGTAGGAAACTGAAAGTAGGACAGCCTGACAGCACATTCTGTCTAACCTCAGGTTTCCAGAATTTACGGTAGGTATTTTTTTCTCCTTTTGAAAGTTTTTGTTTGTTCAGTGCCTGAAAGGAGCATTGAGATTACAAAGAAGAAAGTGGGTTTGGTGTCCAGGGTGACTGAGCCTAAACACAAGGAATTCCTCAGTTTCTCACATAAAGACTCCATCATCGTTCAGGCTTCTGTACGCTCAAAATGTCAGGCCAACCGGTTTTCTCAAAGACTCTGGCACGATGGCTGTGATCTTCCCATTCTGGGGTGTGTGTGTGTGTGTGTGTGTTACACGCATGCACACACATGGTGTTGGCATATAGGGACTGCATTCTATTTGCATGATGGGCCTCCTATTTCAACAGGGATGTCAAAGTCTAGTGCTTGGAGAAAACTGACTCCAGCAGGAAGATGACAGCCTGGCTGGCATTAATCTTCTGGCCATTTTTAAAAATGTTTTCTGTGTGTATATGTGCTTTCAGACCCTCAGTGTTTTTGGACATTCTGAGCAGGAAATTTTAATCCAAAAGTCAATGTAGAAACATAAAGAAAACAAAAAGAAAAGAAAGCCAGGTAGAAACATAAAGAAAATATAATCCCATCGCCCCAAGGTAACTTTTTTCATAGGCTTTGTATATAGTACTACGATCAAAGTGAACATTCTGTTTTACTCACTTTATGTAATATTTTCCATGTTTCTATATAAACTTTGTATTATACTTTTAATGGCTGAAAATATTGATGTTTATGATTTTTATTACACCTGTAGCATTATCACAAAAAAAAGGAAGAAAAGGTCCTACTCTTTTTTTTTTTTTTAATTGAGGCACATCTACTCGGCTTTTTTATTGAGGTTACTTACATCAATTTGGGGAGAGCTGCCATCTTCCTAATCCATAAATGAGGTATACCTTTCCATTTTAAAATTTTATTTTCTAATCTAATTTAATTAGCAATATGTAGAAATTAATTTGCATGTATTCGCATTGTTTTAGCAACCTTGTAAAATTCATTCAGTATTTCTAATTATTTCTCTCTAGAATATTATAACCATTTTAAATTCAGCTTTTACTTGTTAGTTTCTTTTAATGGGTCATGGATGTTATAATTTGCTTTTTGCTTAGCTAACTAAAGAGATCTTGGCCAAACTACTTAAACTGGTTTTTGTGACAACTGGTGTTAGCACCAAAATTTGGTTAAGAAACTTTAATAATTTAAGTGAACAGTATACATTACATTTCTGTGAATATGTCACTTACCTTTAGTATCTTTCCTTGGGATAATTTTGGATTCTAGGCTTTTTAAAGCCTCAGACATTCAATATTCACCATGCATGGGAGTTCTCATTAGCAGTTTGTTTCCAAAATTATACCCCAGACATCTCTGAGACTTAATTACTTTCCATTAGCAAGACATAGACACGCTGTCCTCTTCCTTGTGCCCCAAATTTGGAACCAGCTACCCTCCCGGGAGCCCAGACTTCTCTCAGTGGAGGATATTGTAGATATTGACCCTTAGATGGTCTGCAGGCATGCTCAGGGTGACATTCAAAGTCAGGAGTTAATGGTAATGTGTCCAATTTTTAAACTCCACTATAAAAATGGATTTCTAATATAAGAACATTTAAGTCGGCATTATGAAAATATCGACAAATGAAATACCCATATTATATTTATTTTGTCTTCCACTAAAACATGTGTTTAGATTTCAATTCTATCCTAAAACTTAAACTTAACTTAAAAATTTTATAAAATTTAAACTTCATAAACTTTTATAATTATGAAACTTTAACTTTTCCAACTTATGTCTTCATCTGAAAAGCCTTAAAATTATAAGCTGCTTTTTGGCCAAGGTGTAATGTGACCATATTTATCATCCAGTCTTTTTAACATTTTGAGAGAAACAGAGGGCACCATTGATAATTACCCTAGAACAGCAGACAAAACCGGAACTGCCCTCAGCAAACTAAGGTTTACTGTCCCTACCGACGGGCCCGTAGTTTTAAAACTTTTAAAGTTAACTTCCATACTTCTAAAAGTATATACTCATATATTTATGTAAAGTTAACTTACATACTTATGTAACTTATACACTTAAATCATAAGTAATAATTTTATTTTGCAAGGTTTTAGAATGAAAAGAGCAAGGTCGATTTTACCCAAGTTCAATTTTTAGTAGGTCTGCTTGCATCTAAGCATCTCAACCAAACCTATTCAAATGCATTAAAACTTCACAGTAAAGTCTCATGCTCGCAGCAAATTCAGTTCGGTAATGACTTCATTACCTAAAATAGACGACACCAAATTATTTCATGAAATCTGTTTCCATAAAGCAAGCCAAGAACTGCCAGCTCCTTTGGCAGAAGCTATTAGCATTTGTTGAATGATTTTAGGTACTCTCACTTCTCTATGGCTTACTGCCTGATTTGGGGTCTTGGTGGGGCCCCAAATGGATCATTTATCTTTTACCTATGTAGCCAAAATCCACGTGCTGTACAGTTCAGAAACCTCACCACCTCGGAAGTGTTAACTGCCCATCTATTTCATCCAACTTCATCAATTCAGCAACTAAAAAGCTACTGCTTGGAGTGAAAACTCTAAATATAAGAAATCAAAACAACATTTAAAGGGAATGGTAATTTATTCAAACTTTTCTCTTTTAAAAAATATATGTAAGTATTGTTTGAGGGCATTGTTTTAAAAAAATCTTATCTTGATTGTTATCTTTTTCTAGAGATCAAATTATGTTGGTCATTATTTATGCTCCATGGCCTGTTTCCTAAGAAGACAACTGTCAAACACATATTCGATGTTATGAACCAACCACGTAACCCCTCTGTTAAGTCAGTTTTCCAGAAAAACAGATCCAAAAGGATGTATATACATACAGATTTAAGAAATTAGCTCACACGATTATGGGGGTGGGCAAGCCCTAAATCTGCAGGGGAGGCGTGCAGACTACAGACCCAGGAAAGAGCTGATGTTGCAGCTCAAGTCCAAAGGCAGATTGGAGGTAAAATTCCCTCTCCCTCAGGGCAATCAGTCTTTTCCTCTTAAAGCATTCAACTGATTAGATGAGGCTCACCCATACCGTGGGGAAAATCTGTTCTGCTCAAAGAGTACTGACTTAAATATTAATCTCTTTTTTAAAAAAACCTTCACAGCAATATCTAGACTAGTGTTTGACCAAATATCTGGGTACCGTGGCCTAGCCAATTTTAGTTAAAATAAAATTAATCAGGATGTGGA
>NW_011888788.1:2215313-2218038 GCF_000151845.1 Pteropus vampyrus
GAGTTAATGGTAATGTGTCCAATTTTTAAACTCCACTATAAAAATGGATTTCTAATATAAGAACATTTAAGTCGGCATTATGAAAATATCGACAAATGAAATACCCATATTATATTTATTTTGTCTTCCACTAAAACATGTGTTTAGATTTCAATTCTATCCTAAAACTTAAACTTAACTTAAAAATTTTATAAAATTTAAACTTCATAAACTTTTATAATTATGAAACTTTAACTTTTCCAACTTATGTCTTCATCTGAAAAGCCTTAAAATTATAAGCTGCTTTTTGGCCAAGGTGTAATGTGACCATATTTATCATCCAGTCTTTTTAACATTTTGAGAGAAACAGAGGGCACCATTGATAATTACCCTAGAACAGCAGACAAAACCGGAACTGCCCTCAGCAAACTAAGGTTTACTGTCCCTACCGACGGGCCCGTAGTTTTAAAACTTTTAAAGTTAACTTCCATACTTCTAAAAGTATATACTCATATATTTATGTAAAGTTAACTTACATACTTATGTAACTTATACACTTAAATCATAAGTAATAATTTTATTTTGCAAGGTTTTAGAATGAAAAGAGCAAGGTCGATTTTACCCAAGTTCAATTTTTAGTAGGTCTGCTTGCATCTAAGCATCTCAACCAAACCTATTCAAATGCATTAAAACTTCACAGTAAAGTCTCATGCTCGCAGCAAATTCAGTTCGGTAATGACTTCATTACCTAAAATAGACGACACCAAATTATTTCATGAAATCTGTTTCCATAAAGCAAGCCAAGAACTGCCAGCTCCTTTGGCAGAAGCTATTAGCATTTGTTGAATGATTTTAGGTACTCTCACTTCTCTATGGCTTACTGCCTGATTTGGGGTCTTGGTGGGGCCCCAAATGGATCATTTATCTTTTACCTATGTAGCCAAAATCCACGTGCTGTACAGTTCAGAAACCTCACCACCTCGGAAGTGTTAACTGCCCATCTATTTCATCCAACTTCATCAATTCAGCAACTAAAAAGCTACTGCTTGGAGTGAAAACTCTAAATATAAGAAATCAAAACAACATTTAAAGGGAATGGTAATTTATTCAAACTTTTCTCTTTTAAAAAAATATATGTAAGTATTGTTTGAGGGCATTGTTTTAAAAAAATCTTATCTTGATTGTTATCTTTTTCTAGAGATCAAATTATGTTGGTCATTATTTATGCTCCATGGCCTGTTTCCTAAGAAGACAACTGTCAAACACATATTCGATGTTATGAACCAACCACGTAACCCCTCTGTTAAGTCAGTTTTCCAGAAAAACAGATCCAAAAGGATGTATATACATACAGATTTAAGAAATTAGCTCACACGATTATGGGGGTGGGCAAGCCCTAAATCTGCAGGGGAGGCGTGCAGACTACAGACCCAGGAAAGAGCTGATGTTGCAGCTCAAGTCCAAAGGCAGATTGGAGGTAAAATTCCCTCTCCCTCAGGGCAATCAGTCTTTTCCTCTTAAAGCATTCAACTGATTAGATGAGGCTCACCCATACCGTGGGGAAAATCTGTTCTGCTCAAAGAGTACTGACTTAAATATTAATCTCTTTTTAAAAAAAACCTTCACAGCAATATCTAGACTAGTGTTTGACCAAATATCTGGGTACCGTGGCCTAGCCAATTTTAGTTAAAATAAAATTAATCAGGATGTGGAATGTGGGCCCTAGTCTGAGGTCTTACACTTGGTGACTCCTGGGGTGCTGCCTCCCACAGAAGCAAGCCCAGGTCCCCACACCCTACAGGGTGGCTTGGCCATTTAATAGACAAGAAAACCAAGTCCTAGAAAAAGGTTGAGTGAATTGGTCCCAAAAAGCCAGTAGAGTCAGGACAAAAACCTACCTCCCTGAACGGTTGTCTGCAGTTCTTTCCACCGTGACTCCCGTCTCTACCAGGTCCTTAACTCAAGACTCACACAGAGACATTCTCATTTCACTTCTTATTTGGGATATTACAGCCAAGTCTGAGCCCATTCAAACCATAAACTCTGGGGAAAGGAAATCGATTTTTCTCCTGGGTGCACCTTCACGTTCTTATCCCCAACCTTCCGAACGCGGAGGCTTCTCACCCAGTGGACACACAGAGACCCATCCGCGGGGCACTTCTCTTGAAAAGTGCTTTATTCAACAAAGATCTAAGTCGGGTGCATTAAAACATATCAAAATGTTACAGAAATTCACGGCTCCCTACTGAGGCCTTGTCAGATTAGGTTAAAATACCTAAACATATCAGTTTATAAGTTCAGAACCAAACATGGAACCAGGTTATGTACCATTGCTAAAAGGCAAATTATGATTAAGAAAGGAATACTTCACAAAGCTAAAACAAGTGGGGAAACCCTTAAGAAACACGAGCAAAAACACACCAGAAACCATCAACCTGGGAAACAGGTGTGTGACCTGCGGGTGGCGGTGGGGCAGGGGGCGGGGGGCTTTCCCTTTCCAGCTGGTCCTCATCTTGTAATTACTTTCAATCACATCTGAAAGGATCCACATTTATTTTTATTTCTACCTCGCTAGGAGACCATCTCCCACCACATCTGACTCAAGCAAGGCTTTGTGTAAAACAATGTAAGTAGAGGTTCAAAAATGCAGCATCAGGGGTACTTGAGGGGATCTCCCGTGTATCCTATCTCAGGCCCCACTTCATGGTTTGGTCACTATGAGACTCTGAAATTCCCTTATTCATAT
>NW_011888788.1:2218667-2232789 GCF_000151845.1 Pteropus vampyrus
CCACCACCCTCCTTTTAACTCATCACCTTCCCACTGATGTGATCAGAGAACGTGACCTTGTGCTTAATTCCACCATCACCTGGGGGAACGGACCCTCTCCCCAGCCAGATGGACTCGGGTTTTGCTTCATTCGATCACCTTGTAACATAAGCCCCTGGCAAAAGAAAGCAGATGAGGCTATATTGCTTTTCACAAATTAGGGGAAAAAAACCCTATAAATTGGCCTTTTGTTCTTTACACAATTTCAGGTTCATTGCACACAATTACAAAAACCCACACAAATCAGTCCAAGAGTTCAAAGCTGCAGGGCCATGTGATACCAGTGAGAAAATCTGGCTCCACATCGTGGAGGTGTCTGTTTCGGCTGCTGGTGTTTCAAAGAATCTTTCCAAAATTCCTGATTAGAATGTGAGACATGTCTCTAAACAGGGTGGGCCAAAATGGAAAAGTGTGGCCTGCATTAAATGGAATATATTGTGTAAGATATAATTTCCCCTCACTTCCACCCCAACCCCCATCTTTAAAGAGCCAAATCTATGTTATCACTTTCTCAGAAAGTGATCTGGCAAACCTGACATTTTACAAGATTTCTACGTTTAACATGATCGTTGTGCTAGTGCAAATTAAAGGGAACTTTCATAAACCACAAGTAGCTGTCCCATAAGAGTTAGTGGCTAGTATTTGCTTGGTGGAAATTCTTCCCCCTGGCCCTCCAAGGAGAATTATCAGGGCCAGGAAAAGTTTTAAACATTCAAAATAAAAATAACTGGAAGAGAAGTTTTCCAACTCATTTTCTCAAATGAGAAACTCAGGAAGTATGTTTGCATTCTCAAAACTGCTTTCTCATCGGTAACAAAGGAAGCCTTCCTTCCATCCTTCTTTTTTTTTGCCAATTCTGTGCATTTTACAAAGCCCACCGAGGTGCATGGTTGAGACTAAGCCCCTCCAGGTTTCCAGTCAAAACCCCACTGGGCACCTGGTGCTGTCCCCACAGAGGTAGGCTTGCCTGCTAAGAGACCCCTGGAAAAATGCCAAGTGGCAACATGCCATCTTTTTGAAAGTCAACAATAAGACCACAGCTGTGAGCCATCTACAGAGGCCATGGAGGCCACCAGGGCAGGAAGGGAGCAAGATGCCTGGGGAAGGAACGGCTCTGCTGCAAAGCTCCGCCTTCCTTGCAGGCACCAATCAGTGGTTCTCCTTTCCCCAACTGGCCATCTCTCCAAACTACTCTTAGAGAGGAGGTGAAGAGATGGGGCCCAACCCCAACAAGGCTCGGAGACGCGTGCTGTCAGGAGTCCTGGCCTTGCTTTGCTTGATCTCCAGAGCCAGGCACCCTGCTCAAGTATCTGTCTGTTCCTCTTCAAACCTGTCACCCAGTTGTTTGGCGACCCCGATGGGGGCCCCCGGGGACAGAACATCCCAGCCCTTTTCCTCCCATTATGGTCTGCTTTGAAGATCACCCAGGTAGTTGCTCAGAGAAGCTGAAAGAAAAGCTCCATCCTCCATCTGCACCTTCCCCCGGCAGCTCGAAGAGCTTCCTTGAAGCCCACACTCGGTCAAGAGCAAGATGAGTCCTCATTCTTGGAGTTCATCTCCATGCACGAAGCGAGGGCAAGGTGCAAGAATCCAGCCTTGGAAAGAATAAAGTCTTGACTTAAATGACACAGAAGTGCAGCTTCAAGTGCAGAAGACCCCTCGATAGTGCGAAAATGAGCCAGGCTCACAGGCACCTGTCATGTCTGCAAGGACCTCTACATTCCCCCAAGGAGGGACACTTCCTGGCCACCACCCCAGAATAAGCCCAGGCCTAAGTCACACTAGCCAGTTGGCACCACATGCAAACCAGGGAGGCCTGTTTCATAAGATCATTCCTTCAACTCAAGGAGGCACCGAAGAGTTGGGGTCAGCAGCTCACATTCTGAGAGAAGCATCAGGCTCTACTCCTATCTCCTAGAGGTGGCTATGGAGATAACGGAGGCGGAATCCATTCTCCACAGGCATCCACACAGATCATCACATACATCTTTGTTCTTCAAAATTGAAGTTTCCAGTGTAAAAACTAGTGGGCTTATTGCATCTACCCCACTGATGGTCTCTCTCTTTCCATCAGACCTGCTCCAAGTGCACAGGGCTGTTATTTTGTTAGTCTCCAGGGTTCTCACGTTCACAGATCCTTCTCGGCATAGAGGGAGGGTTTCTACTAACATATAAATACCCCAAATGGTGAGCTTGCAGAGTCCCCTTCCCCTTCTAAGCTGTGGAGATGTGTGTGGCTGTTCCTCAGCACTTGAGGAGAGAAATTTTTTTTCAGCATAAAACCCCTGATTGGTGACTCCTCTGATTCTCCTGCCCACGAGAAGCACATCTTCCAGCCTCATGACACTTGTGCTGGTTGACTGGAATGAAATGCATGTGAATATATCAGGTATAGGCACTAGACACGTATCATGTGCGTGCACATGGGTGCACTTTGCGTGCATGTGCGCGCACACACATTTTGGGTCCTCCTTACAACAAAAATCAAAAGTCCTTGTGAATGAAAGGAGAAGCTCGGGGGTCCGAGGATGGGGAGCTGTCTGCTGGCTTCTCGGGAGCCAGAGAGGTCTGCATTTAAATGTTTCTGTGGAAGGAGGGCACCCAGTATCCTGCAGGCCTTCTTATGTCAACGGCAGCTATTGCAGTATCTGGATCCCCTCTTTCTTGTGGCTCAGATTGTTTCTGGGGTCTCGGCTATCTCCTCCAGCCTCTGCCGAATCATCAGCCGGAGCACAGTGTACCTGGAGACAGAAACAGCTGCCGTGGGGAGCAGAAAGCGACACACACCTCTTCTTGATCCCACTTCCCACCTCGGGTCACAGCGTGGGCTGACTGTCCTGTCTCTTTGCTTCTGTCACTGGCCTACTCTTTAGCTACTTTGCTGCAGGATGAGAGGGACTGAAGAGGCTAACTCCAAACTAGGTTATTTTACTATAGTTAGAAAGCCTGGTAAAGAAGGATGAGACGGTGAAATGACAAAAGGAACAATAATAAGGGTCCCATTAACTGAGCGCTTACTATGCCCAAGGCACTGTGTACAGTACTTTGTATGCACAGCAGCATATAATCCTCGCCTCGGCTGGACCATACGAAGTTACCACATTTCACCATTTGGGGAGGCCTACACAATGGCAACTTCATGTGGTTCAGCCTCATATCAGTACCTGCATTTTGCAGAAGAGGCCATAGCAACTACTAGGTATGGGGGTCCGTGGCTTGTTGGTGAATGCAGTATCCCCATCTCTTCTCTGAACTATGGCAATGCAAATGCTGGAGTGGGCACCCTTGTGTGGGGCTAAAGGGGACATTACTTATGTTTGAGGCTTTGCACTGCACGCAAGTGTTTAATAAACATTAACAGCTATCACACTAGTTATCATCGATACAGCAAATATGATGTTGGCTCTCGTCTCTAGTGGCAAAAATCAATCAATTGTTCTACCATGTCCATAAACACAGTCTGCTTTATGACTAAACATGGCAAAAAAAAAAAAAAAATCATAAAATCCTCCCCCCCAAAGATAATTTTTACTGGGCTTTTCAACCCAAATGCAACTTCCACAAGAGAAATGTTAAAAAGGGAGGCACGGTGTGAGGAGAGGACTCCGGAGGTTGGTTGCTCAGGCCACATGCTACTAAGACAACCTTCCTGAAAGCTCCAGAACATTCTTGTGTCTCACATCAAAATTAGAGGCTGATGAGAGAAGCAGAGAGACCGAGACACTGAAGTTCCACTCCCCATTTGAGATCTGGATTCACCAGTGGGAAGCGCCCTGAAGAAGGTCCATAAGGCCCAGGCCCATGCAGCAGCTCGGTCCTTGCAAGGCGCCTGAACAGACAGCCCTCTCACTGCGGCCCCAGGAAAAACCCAACCAGCCACCAGGGCCATGCTTACTTGCGCATCAGCTTCTTTACTTCTCGATCTTCTTCTTCTTGGAGCTTCTGAATGAAGCTTTTAAGGACAGGCATCTCGAACTTTATATACTGGGCCACCTGGGAGGGAAGAAGTAAGTCTGGGGTGCATGCTCCCCTCCCAGAATTATTCCAATGCCTTTTGGCATCTCTCTCATGTAAAGCACAAAGCACTGGGAAATCTATTTCTGCATTAACCCAGGATTTCCTTAAAGGCAGGAGGCAAGCCTCATTCTTCTCAAGGCTGCTAAAGACTCTGCGATGAAGATTGCTTCCTTCACCTGACACATATCTCATAACTTCTCGTTTTTCATCTTATGTATCCACTCCATGATGAGGCGATGGCAAACATGGAACAGCACTTTCTCCTGATTCCGTGATGCAGAGAAAGACCTGAACCCATGATATTTAACATATCTCTCTGGTCTCCCTCAAAAGAATTTCAGGAACCATGGCTCGGAATGATGACTATGTCTCAGGTCTCAAACAGGTATCCAAATGTGAACTTGATCCTGAGAGGCTGTGGGGGTGGGGTGGCTCCCAGGTGAGCTGAAGTTAAACAACTGCTCCTCCTCCCCCACCAGAATCTCCATCCTACTCTATCCACTCTTTGCCATGAGGGAAGTATATTTCTTTACCCTTTCCATGTTGGGCTTGGCTATGTGACTTGCTTTGGCCAATGGAATGTGTATAGACATGACATATGGCAAATCTGAATAGAGGCTTCAAATGAGCTTACATGGTTTGGCCTCATTTCTTGCACTCCAGCCATCTACCATGAGAAACATACCCAAGGTAGCCACTGCCCCTTGAGCGTGGGCCTCTGAATGAGACTTGCAATGTAGCCTAGAGCAGAACTGCTGCTACCAGCCTGCAGAATCCTGAGTGAGAAAGTAGATACTCGCTGTTGTAAGCAGCTAAGATTTGAGGATGTTTCTTACTACAGAGATAAAATCATTGCTAACTTCTTCAAGTTGCTAAGAGAGAGTTTGCAGAAACTTCTTGGCCTTCTTGCAATACCTGAAAAAGGCTTAAGACATTTATTCCTTCTATGGAAATCGCTTTGTGCTTGCACATTCCTCCAACAACTCCCACAGGGCGCATCCTCAACCTAGCCGCTGCGTTCATTCTCCTGGCTCTATGGCCGTTACCGCTTCCACAAAACCTTGTATTAAGAAGGGCAGCAAAATGGGGCATGGCCCTTGCCCAAAAAGTCAAGCTATACCTCAGCTGCAGGTAACCCAACCAAACCCCCACCCTCCTGAGGACAGACCTTTGGACCGAAAGGGGACTCACATCATAGGTGACTTCCTCCACTTGGTCCTTCTCCATAAGGAACACTTTGGACACCTGCTCACATGGGCCCTGGAGGATTCGCGCAATCAGCGGGTAATCGGTGTTCTTCAGCTTCTGTTTCTCTGAAAGCACACACAGCCCAGAGCACCCCTGAGTTCGGCCTAAGGCCTTTGTCACTGTGAGTAGAGGTCAGCTCAGGGGCCCCTGTGGACCAGGCACCTTAAGACAGGGGTCCCCAACTCCTGTACTGATCCATGGCCTGTTAGGAACTGGGCTGCACAGGAGCAGGCGAGCAGCGGACAAGCGAGCGAAGCTTCATTTGTATTTGCAGCCATTCCCCAGCGCTAGCATCACCGCCTCAGCTCCATCTCAGATCATCAGGCATTAGATTATTATAAGAGCACCGGTCCCTGGTGCCAAAAAAGGTTGGGAACCGCTGCCTTAGGAGATGCAGCCATACAAGTCAGGAGAATGATTTGCCATGAACAATTCAACAGGTGTTCAAAGCAACCATTCGCTCCCTTCTCCCCTCAACAATACTACTATGCCTCAAACCCTTTGGAAGATGCTGCAGTGGAGGAATTGGTTTTATAGGTATCTTGAGAAAATCAAAAATCCAGTTCCCTTTTTAATAGGCAGTTAGGTTTCGGGGTTTGTTACGGACCACACATGGCATTCCCCAGTGGACTCATCCAGCGAGTGCACCAGCCTTGGAGGCAAACAGCAATCGAAGGTTTCTAACCCCAAACAACAAGTGAATGAGGCAGAGGGTGTTTTTTTTTAACTTGCTATTCTGAGTTAATTATAACTTTTAAAGCACACTGTGTTCTTCAGACTTACCACCGCTGGTATGGACCACGTACAAAGCAAACTCCTCCGCCGAATTTTCGATCTGAATCAGGAGCAAAAGATGCTTGCTGAAAACATGTGTTACACATCCTAACTTTGAGCCATTCCTTCTTTATCACTGTAAAGCTAAATAGATTTTAGGCTCTTTTGAGGGGAGGGCTATTTCTTTGCAGCTCTTAGAAGTGATGAGGAAATTGAGCAGCAGGTAACGTTATCAATGATAATAGATAGTAAGAGCTAACACTTATTGGACCGGGCCAGGTTTCTACAATACTTAAACTCATCTAATACTCATGACAACCCTCTAACAGGATCCTGTTATCTTCATTTTACAGATGAGAAAGCAGAAGAAAAGGGAAGTTAAGTAACTTGCCCAATTCATCCAATCGGTTAGGTGATGGATGGGGATTAGAACCCAGAGCCTGCGCCCTCGGGCCACTAGGTGACACTGGCTTCCATTAAAGTCGGAATACCTGGTCTTTTTATTTATAACAAGGTGACTGTGAGAAACATATAGAGTAACAGGACTTTAAAAATACTCATGCACTATACTTTGCCCATCTATTGATGGTTCATTTCCAAGGTAGGTTCCCCAACAGCGTTCCAGCAGTCAATCTGTGCACGAGTTGTCAGGCCGGGTCTTTCCATGGCCCATAAAGCACCTGAGGGATGGTGCTTCTCAGACTTCTGCGACACCAGAATCCCCTTCAAGCGTCATCTAGCAGGTTCCCTGGCCTCACCTCCGAGCTTCAGGTTCAGCCAGTCTGAGAACCTGCCTTTCTAACAAGCTCCCAGGTGATGTTGATGCCTGGGGTCTAAATAACCCAAACTCTGCCCAGTGCCCCCGTCACCACACACTCCCCACAGCCTACAACTCGGCACCTCTGGGGCCCCTTAGGCACACGTGCCACTTGTCTGAGGCCAGCCAGAAGAGGGAACTTGCCTTAAATTTGTTGAGGAGCAACTTCAGGACCTGCGGGGTGGTCATGGTGCTGTTGATGCGGACGTTGGTGATAGAGCCATAGGCTGGTGTGAACACTGACGTCTGTCAACAGAGGGGTCCAGCTCAGGATGGGAGTGGGAACAAGGGCAAGGTCTAAAGCCCATGAGTCCCACCCTGTTACCTGGGGTAAAGGGCACAGGGACAATGACACTCAACCTGTGCTCCCTGGCAGCCCCCTGAATACCTGGCAGGCATCAGGCTTTGATGTCAACAAAGAGCGCTCAGGAGTTCAAGGGGTCTGAGCTTGCCAAGTGGCAAGGTTGAGGAGGGGGGATAGGACCAGATAACGGAGGCCCTCTCTTCAAACAAAACATAGGCAAAGTCCCCTCTACCACGACTTTCACACAGGGAGTTCTCTGACTACTCACTCTCCCAAGAGATACACATTTCTGGAGCTGGATTTGAACCAGGTAGCAGGAGGGGAGGAGGGTCAGCTAACTGGGGTGGGAGGGTGGGGCACAGATGCCCCCTGACCTGGGTACCACAGCTCTGCTTCAGGGACAGCCCTTAGCTCATGGAAAAGTCAGACCACACAGCAGCCAGGAGGCACATGGTGCAAGAAGAGGGTAACATGGAGATTTCCTGAGAGGATCTGATGAGGGGTGTCTGTAGGGTCATCTCACCCACCACCTAGGGGGTCTCCTGATCTGCGATCCTTTGTTCCTCACAGAACCAGCAGAGCCTGCAGCCCACCCACAACCTAAAGACCAACAGTAAATGCTTGGCTTCCCAGGTGTCTGTAGCCCCGAGGTCGTGGCCGCCCGGGAAGGGGCCTTGCCCCCACCTTGGGGTTTCCCCCCACTCCTTGCCACCCTGTCCCCTCTACCTTATGGTTGTAGAAATGGCCATTGATGGAGAAGCGGTGGCGTCTGATTCGCCGCTGGTCACTGGGCGTCCTCACGTTGCCACGACGACGCACTCCGACATCACTGCGTGTGCGCATCAGCTGCGGGGTGTCTTCCTGCAGGGGTTTCAGGCCTCTGGAGTCTGAGAGGGGAGGGGGAAATGAGCTCTGCCTGCCTGAACCCGGCATGTGGCAGGCCCCTCTTGGTGGCCAATGCTATATATAGCACCCACTGCCTCCCCCAAAATATATTTTATAAAATCAGTAATTCCTGTTAGGGGAAAAACATGCATAATTTACTGAGAAGCAATACAGCGACAAAGTTCAGAGCACAAAATTTAGAGGCAGACTCCCAAGTTCAAATTCCAGCTCCACCATTGCCATATATTGCTAACTCTTTTGTCTCGGTTTCCTTATCTATAAAATGGGGATAATAACTGCACCCTCCTCAAGAGATTGTTGAGGGTTTAAATGAGTTAATGCACATAAAGCACTTAGAACAGTGCCTGGCACAGGATAAACACGATATAAGGACTTGCAAGATATTGCAAACCGACAATATCTTTAAAAATTACAAATGTACGTAGCCTCAGCGATTCCACTTGAAAGAATCCTAAAAACTCTGACAAATGTGTGCAATGACATGTCTAGAAGGCCACTGACTGCAATCTTGTTTGTCATAGCAAAAGACTGGAAATGATCTAAGTGTCTGTCACCAGAAAGCGATTAAATAAACGGTCATTTTCCCCTGCAGCAGGATACTGCAGAGCCAAGAAGAACACCGAAGTTCTTTTCGGACTTAGATGGAACGATCTTCAAGACAAATTGATAAATAGAAACAATGGTGTGTAAAATGCTACCACTATATAAAAGGGGAAGAAAAGAAATGACATCCAACCATAAAGGTTTATGGGTATGTATTTGCTTGTATTTCCACAGAACATCTCAGGAGGAATGCGTTCAGGTTGTTTCTAGCGCGGGAACTGCAATAATGGGTAGATGACATGGGAAACTTTTAATTCTTTTTAAATATTTTTTGACTCTTAAACCATGTGGGTTTTACTTATTCAAAAAATAAGTAACAGCTTACAAAATCGATCACATCCGTCTCCACAGTTGACCCCAGACCCGAGGCTCCTCCCACCTAGCAAGGACCTGTGAGACTCCTCCCATCACACGTGTACCTGTGGGGCTAGACGTCTGCTCACTCTCCGCCGGGGCATCTACCTCTGTGATCTGAATATTGGGCATGGTGAGGGGCTTTAGGATGGTGCTGGGGGCAGAAAACAAACAAAAGGGAAGGTGGTTTAATGCCCACGGAGAGATGCCCCCACTCTCACCCCAACCCCCTCCCGCAAGGGGAGCACTTCGCTTGTGCCAGGCTGGGGACCAGTACACATTAAGCAACGAAAGAGGCGGGTGGGCTATTCTGAGAGTTCTATGAGGCTGGCCCAGCTCCAGGCTGAGCACTGGGTGAAGAGGGGGAGTTCCAAAGGGAGAAGATGCTAGTCCCCAGCAGCTGCAGCAACACAAGCACCCAATTCATCAAGCCCAGGATGGAGAACAGCAAAGAACAAAATCCATGTGTTGTCTGTGCTGAGTTTCTAAGCATGTATGGTTTCTACAGCTTATTTGGAAATCCTCAACAATGGCCATTTATTTCTCGGGACAAGATTCCGGTTCAGATCCATTTCTGTTGAAGGAATAACTAAGAAATTGTTTCTGGTATCTAAAAGAAATGGAAATAGGTTGGCTGCCACAAGGGTCAAGGTGGCTTTGGAAAGGGTGCTGATGACAGCGTTCTTGGGGTTGCAGGGACTGAGTGCTCATCGGCCATGCTGGAGAAAGGGCTAGGAGCAGGCAGTCTGAGCTGCAATCTGGCCAGGGATAACTGGCAAATAACTCCTCAAAGCAAAAAGGACAATGGGAGCAGCTCAAAGAAACATAACACAAATCAACAGAGGATGCAGCCAGGAAGGAGAATCATATTCAACGATTAGGACCATCCCATGGTGAGAGGGGTGTGGGCTCCCTGGGACCCAGTGGAGAGATAGGACTCATGTTCAGGGCACGACAGTTTTAAGGGAAGACAATTGAAATTGAAAATCTGAAGGAACTTCCTATCGTAGTATAACCTGTGGACTTCTGACCCCAGAGTAGAATTGGTCAGAATCTCTCAGGAATAGTGAACATTTGGCGCCCACTCCTTCGTCCAAAGCTCTCTTTCTTGTTGAAGAAGAAACTGGGCTCAGCATCCTTCTTAACACAGTGGTCTAGGCACTCACTTTATTATAGAAGGCATCTGGGACAACATTATTTACATTCCCAAAAACTCTCTCACAGTATTTGCTGGTTTCAAGAACAAACCAAGACCAGATTGCGGCCACAAGGAAGGGAAAAGAAACAAGGGTGCACAGTGGAAGACCCCTCCCTCATAGTCTAATGGAATTTCAACAATCATCTCATTGAGGGAACGGAATGTAACATAGCCTGGGGGTCAGGGTGGGGCTGTGGAAAGGGTTTGGTCCATTGGAAATCAAATGCTGAAAGCAAAGCAGAGTATGAAACCAGCAAAATTAGATGAAACCAAAGAACCGTGACCAGACATCCCAGCGTCTGATGGGATGGGCAAAGAATTTCCTCCTTAAATTCCCTTGGAAAACAACCAGATCAGCTCCAGGGCTTGGCCACATTGTAGTTTCCTCTCAACTTTAGAGAAGATAGATTTGATTGTGGAGTCTAACAAAATGTTCAATGGGGCCGACAGGGCTTGGTTCTCATTCAAAATATTAAAAAAATCACTGTGGTTTTGGCCAAGAGGTTGGCATGCTCCACCCATGCCGTGGCCAGAAGGCAATGGGCATCAGCAAGTTTCAAGATGGAACAAGACGAGTCACAGTCAGTTGACCCTAAAAACTGAAGTCCCAGAAAGGCAGTAAGGACGGTGTACGTTACTGGATGCACTCAACTTATTCATTTGGTGGTGGAGGTAGAGAAGGAACAGGCTTGGTCTCTACAGATCTTTCACTGGGCACTCAGAGGGGGGGGGTCTCCCAGACTACTGACCATCACACAGCCACCCGGCTCCAAGTGCGTCCTGAAGGGACCCCTGGCTGACCTCTCTTGGTTGGCTCAGACAGGATCCAACATTCCTTTTCCTTTTCCAGGTTCCCCCAAGACACGGAGTACTGTGGTCAAAAGGTTCAGACACTAATTGTCTCCAGAACGGGGTCCCTCTATAACAAGTGGTCCCGGCGAGGAGGACACTGGGGCATCTGACATCCTGTCAGATATCTGCAGGCCAGGCCTGGCTGGCCACTACCAATACCCCCGAGAGATTCAGAAATTCTCCATGAGGGGGACATGCTGCTCACCCAGGCACTGGCCCTTCTGACTTGACATCTCTACTCCTCTCTCTGACTGTCACTCAGAAATTGTGGTGACAGGCATGGAGACCTGATCACACCAACGTCTGCCCCTTTCTCTTTATCCCAGAGCAGAGCAGATGGGCAGTAAAGGAAGTAGGAACAGGAGCTGGGGTCAAGGTTGGCCGGAAGGAGGTGGCATTTACCTGCTTGAGAACACAGACGCTCCAGAAACCCCCAATCACCCCCAGTCCCATCTCTCCTCACTCACCCCTGAGCCCCCAAGTTACAGCCAGAGTGCCAGGAGGAGGAGGAGGGAGGGGGGCGAATGCGCTCATTGTCATCCTGCATCTGCAGACGAATGGGCCGGCGCAGCCCCCAGGAGATGTTCAGCAGCCCCTCCACGATGAACTCGTCTTCTTCCTGCCCACAAAGCGATTGGTGCAATGAGTCCCGAGGAAAAGTCCTGCAGAAGCCAGCACCACACTTGAGGACAACTGACAGCATCCTGGATGTGTCCAAGCTGGACACACCTGAGTTATTATGGTCACACCCCGGCTCTGAGACACGCTCCAGTGTAAAGTACCTTGAGGCCATGAAGGTGACCTCACAGGTCAGCACAAAAGTTGCCTCAAATTCAAATATACATGAGCAAATTATTTAAATGTATTTTTGTTGTTTTTATACTAATGACTTTAAAGAAAGAATGCATCTGTTAAATTAAGTAAGACTAGCCTTGTTAAGAGAGCAAGAACTAAATTGGTGAATATTAGTTACTTTCCCCTCCGCTACTATGGAAAATGATGTGTCTTTAGCTACAACATATGGTTAGCAATCTGATCGGCTGGTTAAAGGAGACTTAAAGTAACATTTCCACAAGTTGATTCCACCGATATTCTACAGAATATCAGCTCCTCGAGCAGGTGAACTGTTAACTTAAAAAGGGTGTCAGGTTATCATGAGATGGGAGGGGCTGTGTTAATCAGGTTCCTTAACAGTAAAACTTCCCAGAACCTATAATAAGCTAATGTGCTACATCATGACTCCCCAAAAGGTGAATAAATTCTGTAAGAATTCCAAATTTATACTCAAGGGTTGTTGACTGACAAGTTAAATGTGAAACCCTTGAGGCCATCTGCATGTTTTACCCCAAGGAAATGGATCTCATTTATGGCCATGAAACTCTTTAATCACCGAGCATTTTGAGAATTTATTCTATAGGACAGCGGTCCCCAATCTTTTTGGCACCAGGAACTGGTGCTCCTATGAGAATCTAATGCCTGATGAGGTGGAGCTGAGGCAGTGATGCTAGTGCTGGGGAGCGGCTGTAAACACAGATGACACTTCGTTCACGTACCTGCCGCTCATCCTGCTGTGCAGCTCAGTTCCTAACAGGCCATGGACCTGTGTCAGTCCATAGCCCAGGGGTTGCTATAGGACACATCCTGAAAAAGCTGTTTAAGGACTAAAATCTTATTCATGACCCAGCCACTAATTAGCAAAAGCTCTGAGGTAAATGCCTAAAAGAGTCGGGCCTTCTTTCCCAAGTCTCAGAAAAGTCTTTCAGAACTCATGTTTTATGGGCAGGGCCCACAGATGTCAGACTTGGGCCAAGGCCACATCTTCACTATGAAGATGACACCTGTCCAATGAACAACTAACCTGAGCCCCAGGATCATCCTTAGAGAGGGAAGGAGAATAAAAGAAGGCAGGAGGGGTGAAACAACTTTAGGGCATTTGGAGGTCTTGGGGGGAAAGGTTTTATTTAAGCACAAGCTATATATATGGCCTTCTAGATGGTCAAGGTTGGCATCATCACTTTAACTAACATGATTATAGGACAGAATTTAACCCAGTAGGACTTTGCCTAAGTTGACTAGTTTGAGGGACACAGAGAAGGCCACTACATTCCAAATATTATCCCCAACCAGCCTGCCTTGGTAGCTGAAATTCTACCATCTGATATCTTTTTCTCTGGATTAAATCACTTGATAAATGGCTTGATAACCTGAAAATGCGTTTAGAAGGGTATATATACACCTTCTTATCAGTCAAGAACACTTGAGTATAAATTATTCTTCCAGGCTCCTATACAACTCACCATCTGTCTGATAACAGGCTTTAAAGAAATGGATACAGGATGAGCAAGCTTAGATTCATGATGGGGGCTGGAGAAAGGCAGATGGATAATAACGGGCATTCCAAGAAGGCACCCTAGAAGGCTGATGCAGTTGTGGGGAAGGCTAAGAGTTACCACCCAGAGCTTAGGCGACTTGGTGAGGACATGGTCCCAAATGTGTAAACAAAGGACACTGGGTAAGGTTCTTGAGTTTCCCAAGGAGAGGAAGCCTGCTTGAAAGCCATCTGAAAGGGTCAATTCATGAAGACTCCCTTTGGATGATCCCCTTTCTGAGGCTGGTGCTAGCCTGCCTCTGGAATGACTCTGGAACAGAAAAGCTCACCCTTTTTGGAACAACTTCCAAAGAACTCCAGGAACTCCACTAACATCCTAAATGAGAGGCCACTTACTGTGGGAGAGACTTACTGTGGGGGACCCAGGATCACAGCCCCCAGACCCAGGACATGGAGAGACAAAGACTGGGCTGGCCCACCAGAGAAGGAGACCTTCCCTGGGGAATCCTCACCTCACGGTGTCGGAGCTGCAAATTCTGGCCTTCATAATACAAGTTGTAGGTCTTCAGATGGAGGAGAAGTTCATTCCTTAGGGGGAAATACAAGAGGTGTAATATTCTCAGCTGAAGCCACCTATAATGCAGTTGTTCCCTCTTTTTCTCACTTCTAACCTTGCCTTTA
>NW_011888788.1:2233614-2235729 GCF_000151845.1 Pteropus vampyrus
ATAAGCCCCCTCTGAAGCCTGGTATCATGCCTTCTTAGCTGAGAAATACTGGTTTCCAGGCAGCCCCTACACCCCACCCCACCCTGGGACACAGCTCTGCTGAAAATGGGAGAGAGTTTCAGGCTCCTAGTGATCAGGGTGCGTCCTCATCAAACCTGAGAACAGTCAGATCAAGTTTTGCCTAAAAGTGCGTGGTAGTGCATGAGGGCTGGGAGCGGAGAGAAGCTCGAGGGGGGCTGCTGCGTGCTTTCCCTATTCTCAAGCAACAGGCAGTGGAGTGTGAACCCTCTAAATCCAGCCACTCGATGGAGAGATCTGAGGCCATGCCACAGGTCAAAACTGGCTGGAAATTCCAAGAAGCTCCTGACACGCTAAGCCCAGATAAACTGGAGTAATTCTACGCAAGCCAAAATGAATTATTAGAAATTGTGACTCCAAATATCTTGAAACAAAAGCTGTTTGGTACTTTTGAACACATAGATCTGAAACTAGGATGTAAAATTACTGGTCAGTAGAAGTCCCTGGAAAATCCCTCAGTGAAGCGATCATAATGATCTATATTTCACACAACTGTGTGTCTCTAGGTGGCTGAGGGTATCTAAAGGAATTAAAACAATTTGGTCTCAGATAAATTAAACATTTAGGTAAGACAGAGAACATTCACAATGTACAAATGCCTGTGCTGGATAGGCAAATATATCCTGAAACTTACAATTCGAAAAAGTCCATTTTTGCTAAGCCCCTGTCACATTAGCAAAAGGCTGAGGTCAAGAGGTTTTAGTGCCTTCTTCTGTTCACGGGGTACCTGTGCCCATTTCAGCCAGAATCCCAGCAGCACAGGGACACAACTCAACTGAGACTCCCGCGGGAGAGACTACAGACAGGACAGTGAGCAGCCACCATTCACTTCACCTCCTGGAAGCCCTCCAGGACATCATCTCTTTTGAGTCCTCAAAGGTGCTGTGTCTTGAAGTCCCCCTTTACTTCACTCTTGATGGCCGGGCTCTAAGGGGCAGGTCTTCATCTAGAGCAGCAGCCTTGCTGATGCTCTCACTAGTCCACACTCAGCTCCTTACTTAGCTCCTCCTCACACACAAAGCCCCAGCTCTCTCACGTACAGAAAAGGCCTCTCTGCCAGGGCCTTCCATCCGCACGGGACTGGCCACTGGGGACACACGACAGCAAAAAGTCTTACTTGGAAATGTATTTATCTTTTCCACATGGGACTAGGGAAGTTTGGTGACTGTAGTCCATTCTTCCTTTCTCTTATCACCAGAAGGAGAGGCCTATATTTGAAAGAAGACAGAGGTTAAAGTCAGGTTGTGTCCTTAGGAACGCAACAGAACTTGGGCTAGGTGACCGGGGGGCACATAGCTCTCTGTCCCCATCCACAGCTTGGGCAGCCCAGTGTTGACCCAGGGCTAGTGAGATGCCACACTGCTGGCTGTTGCCTCTGCTTGCCACAGCCTGTGAAGAAAACACCCAAAGGAAAGATGACAACCCTTGGACAGCCCCAGAACGAGTGCCCCAGCCACAGAAGATGTTGACACTCAAGTTGGTTCCAAGGACAACCAACAAGTTTTCCCTCTTCACAACACATAATTGAGATTTGTCTGACAGGAAAGGTTCAGAGTCTACTGAGGTATACTGAAGATTGGTAAACCACCTAAAAATGCCCTAATATAGCTGGGCACAATAAATCACAACATATACATCTACAATCACCATTGAAATATGATACTGTGAAGGCAATTTAATACTTGGGAAAATGACAATACATTATGAAAACACAGGTTATAAAACTATGAGTCTAATTTTGTTTAAAATATATGTAAGCACAAACTATGCACATATATGCATTTATTTGAATGGCTGTATATCATCAGATATTCAGTTATATATATATAAAAACAGTTATATACATAACTGAGTTTATATATATACATATATACACACACATACATACTTACTGATGTATCTATATTCAGTTCTCAACGTCATTGAAAGGTTTTGTGACTTTAAGCAAAACAATGGATAATAAAACAATTTTATCATAAGCTAATTAATATGAACAAGAATTAATATCAGTTAACTCAAAGGCATTTCATCAACATA
>NW_011888788.1:2236968-2237981 GCF_000151845.1 Pteropus vampyrus
CTAAAAGAAATAGAAAAATTCATAGAAACATACAACCTAGCAAGACTGGATTATGAAAAAAAAAAAAAAAACCAGAAAATCTGAACAGACTAATAATGAGTAAAATTGAATCAGTCATCAAAATCCTCCCAACAAAGAAAATCCCAGGACCAGATGGTTTCACTGGTGAATTTAAAGAATTTAGGCCAATCTTCCTCAAACTCTTCCAAAAGACTGAGGAGGAGGGAATACTCCCAAACTCATTTTACAAGACCAGCAATACCTTGATACCAAAGCCAAACAAGGATACTACAAGAAAAGAAAATTATAGGCACTATACCTGATGAATGTAAATGCAAAAATTCTCAATGCAATACTAGCAAACTGAATTCAACAGTGCATTAAAAGGATCATACATCATGATTGACTGGGATGGATATTTGGGATGCAAGGACGGTTCAATACACACAAAACAATAAATGTGATACATCACATTAATTGAATGAAAGATAAAAATCATGATCATCTCAATAGATGCAGAAAAGGCATTTGACAAAATTTAACATTCTTTCATGATAAAAACTCCAAAGAATTTGGTATAGAAAAAAAATGTACCTCAATATAAAGGCCAGATATGACAAGCCCACAGCAACATCAAACTCAATGGTAAAAACTGAAAGCTTTTCCTCTAAGATCAGGAACAAGATAAGGTACCGGCTCTCACCAATCCTATTCGACATAATACTGGAAGTCCTAGCCAGAGCAATCAGACAAGAAAAATAAATAAAAGGCATCCAAATCAGTAAGGAAGAAGTAAAGCTGTCCATTTACAGATGGCATGATCTTATATATAGAAAATCCTAAAGACTACACCAAAAAAACTGTTAGAATTAATGAATTCAGTGAAGTTGAAGCATACAAAATCAGCATGCAAAAATCAGTTGTATTTCTGTACACTAACAACAAACTATCTGAAAAAAATAAAGAAAACAACTCTATTTACAATAGCATCAGAAATTATATAATACTTAGCA
>NW_011888788.1:2238031-2238988 GCF_000151845.1 Pteropus vampyrus
AGTTGTATTTCTGTACACTAACAACAAACTATCTGAAAAAAATAAAGAAAACAACTCTATTTACAATAGCATCAGAAATTATATAATACTTAGCAATAAATTTAACAAATAAAAGGTCTGCACACTTAAATTTATATGACACTGATGAAAGAAATTGAAGAAGACAAAAATAAGGAAGTATCCCACATTCATGGATCAGAAGACTATTGTTAAAATGTCAATATAATCCAAGGCTAAGTCTAGATCTGATACATTCCTTACATTATCAAAATTTCAATGGCATTTTTCACAGAAATAGGGAAAAAATCCTGAAATTTGTGTGGAATCACAAAAGACCTCAAAAAGCCAAAGCAATCCTGATAGAGAAAAACAAAGCTGGCAGCATCACATTTCCTGATTTCAAACTGTACTACAAAGCTCTAGTAACCAAAACAGTATGATACTGATACATAGACCAATGAAACACAATCAAGAGCCCAGAAATAAATCCATTCATATATATTCAATCAATATTTGACAAGGGAGCAAAGAATACTCAATAGGGAAGGGATAGTCTCTTCAACAAATATTGGGAAAACTGGACACTCATATGCAAAAGAATAAAATTGGACCCCTATCTTACGGCACTTACAAAAATTAACTTAAATGTAAGACCTGAAATCATAAAATTTCTAGAAGACAGCATAGAGGAAAAAGTTCCCTAACACTAGTCTTGGCAACAATATTTGGATGTGACGCTAAAAGCACAAGCAACAAAAGCACAAATAAATAAATGAGATTAAACAAACTAAGAAACTTCTGCACAGCAAAAAAAAAAAAAAATCAGCAAAATGAAAAAGCAACCTACGGAATATGAAAAAATATTTGTAAATCATGTATCTGATAAGGTGTTAATATCTAGAATATATAAGGAACTCATACAACTCTTTAGCAAAAAAATAAAATAACGTAACATAA
>NW_011888788.1:2240241-2247110 GCF_000151845.1 Pteropus vampyrus
AAAAAAAAAAAAAAATCAGCAAAATGAAAAAGCAACCTACGGAATATGAGAAAATATTTGTAAATCATGTATCTGATAAGGTGTTAATATCTAGAATATATAAGGAACTCATACAACTCTTTAGCAAAAAAATAAAATAACATAACATAAAAATAATAATCATCTAATTTTAAAATGGTCAAAGAACCTGAACAGACATTTCTCCAAAGAGGACATGCAGAGACCAATAGGCATATAAAAAGATGCTCAACATCACTACTTATCAGGGAAATGCAAATTATGAGATTAACACCTCACCCCATCAGAATGGCTATCACCAAAAAATGAACAAACAACAAGTATTGGCGAGGATGTAGAGAAAAGGGAACCCTCGTGCACTGTCGGTGAGATTGCAAATTGGTACAGCCGCTATGGGAAACAGTATGGGGATTCCTCAAAAAATTAAAAATAGAGTTTCCATAAGACCCAGAAATTCCACTTCTGGGTATTTATCCAAAGAAAATAAAAATACTAACTTGAAAAGATATGTGCAGGTGTATGTTCACTGCAGCATTACTTACAATAGCCAAGATATGGAAACAACCCATATATCTATCAATAAATGAATGGATAAAGAAGATATGGTACAACAGCAAATGGACTATTACTCTTTAATAAAGTAATGAAATCTTGCCATTTGCAACAACACGTATGGACCTAAAGGGAATTATGCTAAGTGAAATAAATCAGGCAGAGAAAGACAAATACCATATAATTTCACTTATAAGTGAAAAATAAATAAATAAATAAATGAAACAAAACAGAAACAGACCCATTAGATATAAAGAACAAGCTGGTGGTTGCCAAAGGGGAGGGGATGAGAAATGGGGGAAAAAAGACCCAAAACCCAGAAGGCATAAAAAATTGATACCAACCTGCAAAAATTTTAAATTTCTGTTTAGAAAAAAAAAATGTACCCTATCGATACAAAGTCAAAAGGCAAATGAGAAATTGGGGAGAAATATTTATAATACATATGACAATTGTATTGTAAATATTTACAATACATATTCAGACTAATGTCCTGAATATGTACAGGGCTTTAATAAATCAATAAGAAAACGATTCTACACTCAATAAAAATTGGTCAAAGGACATGGACAGATAATTCACAGAAAAATAAATATAAACAGTTAATAACCTAAGAAAGATGTTCAACCGCTCTCATCACTATTCTTTTATGTACCAAGTGATATGATGCTAACAGCAAATCATAACATACCATATATATTAGAATTTAGCTTTTCACTAAAATTATTAAATTAGCTTTTCTTAAGGGTCATAGGTGCACTGGAAAGTAGTCACGTCCTGGGGCCTGTAGGCCTGCCTGTAAAGCAAGTTTCAGAAGGTATACTCTGCTTAAGATAACGGAAGAATGCAGCCTGTTAAACACGAAATGTATAGTATAGCGGCTCTGTCCTTATCTTTCTGCTCTTAAGATAACGTCACTGACTCACAACCCTGAGATGTCTTACAGACCCTCCTTCTGTTCAAGACCACCTGGCCATAGTCACATAGACCTGGACGGGACACCTCCATGAGCTGAATAAATGAGATTGCTGAAGTTTGTACAAGAACCGACCAATCAACACAGCCCACAACACTGAACCCCTTATTCATCATTAATCACGATTTCTGCTCTATAAAACGCCGTATCTGTAAACCATGGAGGAGCTCGGGGTTTTTTCAGCACCAGCTATTCATTCTCCATCGTGTAGCGCTATACAATAAACACCACTTCTCTTTCTCTGCACCCCGGTGTCAGGGTAATTGGCCATCTGCACTGCAGGGTGGATGAACGCTTTTCTTGGTTACAGATATAAATCAAGTCATGGGATAGCTCAAATGTGGGAATTCTCCAAGACTTTTGGTCACTCTCAACTTGTTGGGTGATCTTACCAAGGCCACTGCCGTAAGTCCGACCTGTAGGCTCATGTTGCTCAGTCTTTGACTACAGCTTGACCTCTCTCCACCTTCTTTCTTACTTTTATATATCTCGGGTTTAGGAGTGTTAGAAAAATACTCACCTAGCCGATCACATCTGAATTGAAATTACAGGTAACTTTTTCTAGGACTCAACCCTTCCTCTGTCTGCCTCAAGGACATCTGCATCTCTCTTCATGAACTTTCCAACCATCACTACAAATCCCTGGCTACCTCTAGCTGGCTGGGACAAAAAATTTTAAAAGAAAAGACAGCTAAATTTACATACACTTAAGGCAAACACAGCAGCAGAGCTAACAAAGGGCCGGAAATTTAGAGTTCAGTCTGATACTCCTTAAACAGAGTATTGTTCCCCACACAAGGAAGGGTTGGAGGAAGGCGGTGGAAGGGGCCGGAATGTGGGTTCGGTCGGACACTTCCTTCAAGGGCGCCTGCCAATATCTGCAGCCTTGGAGAGAAGGATTTGCTCAGCAGGCTGGCTGCAACTCTTCCATCTTCTCTGTTATTATTTACAGCCCCAGCCTGGACTCCAAAATGCCTTGTAAGAATCATTTATAAGTATCGTTTCCATAACGCCTTGAGAATAAAGAAGTGATCATCACCACCTCTTCGAAGAAGGGAAAACGAGACAGGGGCAAAGAGGGGTTTCCCGCATCAGCCAGCACCTCAGGCCTGGAATGGACACAGCGCATAGCTTCTTCCCACACTGAGAAAAGGGATATGAATCAAAGAGCAGATTTGACACACATAATTTTTCATGTGGAGCCACTCATATTTAAAACATATTTAAAGCTGTTGAACTCCCTCTGTGAACTTGGTCATTTACCTCTCAAAAATTTTAAATCAGAATGTCTAACCACTATGCTGTACACCTGAAACTAATATAAAACAATATCGAATGTCAGCTCTAATTGAAAAATAAAAATTAGGAAAAAAATTCTAAGTTAGTACAACTTCTCTTTTAAAAAAAAAAACTTTAAAAGACAAAATGTCTACTGACTGCCTACCAGCAACGAAGCACATCTGCTAACACGTCCGGATGTGTGAACATCACTGGATTTTTCACATCAGGACTCGGTCTCTAAGGCCCTGGTCATGCTGGAGAAATGTAGGGGGCCACCAACCGGTCAGTCTCTGGCACTGACTTCACACCCTGGCAGACTGTTTCAGGTTCTCCTCAGCTCCACTAAACATCTGGATGATGGCATCCAGTGTGTCAGTGGGACCTCATATGTCACATGTGAAGACCCATTCATACTTCCTGCCCATTTCAGAGACAACTTGGGGTACCAAGTTTCCTAAACCACTGAGTAGCTTCTGGGCCTGCTTTTCTTGCTCTGTGAGTGTGCCCATGCTCCACCTCAGACCCAAGCGAACTCACACATTCCCTGGACCCTGATCCAAAACTGAGTTCCCCCTACACACTGTCCCCACTGCCCTGGGGCAGTGTTGGAGGGACAGGAGTTCACACCTCAGCTTGTCCTTCCTCACAGCACTGAACACCACAGAGAAACCATCCAAGTCTGGTGTTTCCTTCCCTCCCCCCAGACCTGGAGCTTCCTCTCTGGACCCCCAGCTCCCAGCCTGTGCCTCTCTCCTGCAAATATTCCCGGTATCATTATTTCAAGGGAGGGACCAGCTAACCTGGGGTCTTAGGTCAGAGGATTCCTAGAAGCAGACCCCATCTCGTGCACATGATTTACTGAGGAAGTGTTTTCAGGAGAAACCCATCAAGGGAATAAAGGAAACAGGACCGGGAGTGACGTGGGTTCAGCTGGAGTCCAGCCACGGCCTGATCCCATGGGAGATGCAGGGTGTGAATAACTCCAAGGAGTTGTCCCACCTTGAGACAAGCAGGCCAGACCTTTGTACCCCGTGCCAGTCAGTCAGGGACTACCGGCCACCCTGTGGTATAGGAGGACAGGCTGAGCTCCCAGGCATTTCCTTGCAAGAGCAATTCTCAGGACTGGGGAAAGGCTAAGACCTGTCGTCAGTAAAAACCATAACATGAGATAAAAGAGATCCTGATGGGTACCAACAGCGTCCACTACACCTGCCCTGTGTTTGGACTTGAAGAAGCTCCTGACTCTGTCACCTTCTCCCACCCTCCCTCAGGCCGGAGGAAGCAGCTGCCCATATAGTATCGCCAGGTGCAGTGCAAGGCTGAGCTGCAGGAACAGAGGAGACTGACTTGCCTAACCTCTGGACCAGTCAAAACCCTGAAGTTGCTGCACAAAGGATCCATTCCTCTTCCTTTTCACAGACACCCCCCCGACACACACACAGGTGTTTCCAGCCTCCCACAGGAGGCCTGCCCAAGAATAAATGTAATTAACCAGGTTAGCTTCCTGTGAAGAGGGCAAACACCAAATCTTCAAGAAACTCAAGCAAGCAGGAAAAGGCATCCGAAGCTCGCTCTGAAGAGAGAATCTCCTGTTCCTAGCTCTTGGTTCCTCCAAGCTCCAGTACCCTCATTCCTTCCCTGCCTGTCAAGGAGCTTGGAGAACACATGTTGGTCAATCGGGTCTCGGAGCAGCCCTGGGATGCTGGCTAATCTCTTAGAGTTCCAGCCTAGAGACTAAGTGTCTCTTAGCTTATTTATCAACTGGAAAGTCCCCAGAGGGAGGTGGGCAAATGCAGAACAAAAAACCTGGCATGAAAGTCCATGGTGAGATGAAGAACCCCTGCCTCTAGTGGTTTATTTGGGGTTTTCTAAACAGTCTTCCTTTTGTATAGCGGGAGCCAGGCCCTATCCCTCTACCACCTCAGCTCCCAGAGTAAAATGGGAGGTGGGTGACAACAGCTAATTCATAAGACTCAGGCACAGTCCCAGTGTCTAAGAAAGTATAGCTATGAAAAGAGACAGGCTTGGGGAGGGGAAGGCTTTCCACAGAAAATATCCAGCGGAGTCACCCAACAGAGCCACTCCCTGACCAGTAAGAGGGACTCAGCAGAAACCAAATGGGGAAGGAGGAACAGCTGGCCTTGAGACAGGACACGATATCTCAGAGGTTCTAATTCGGGATGCTCATCAGACTCCTCCGGAGTAGGGATGAGGCAGGGGTTGGGGGTTGGCAGTGAGAGAGGTTGATTTAAAATTCCGGACAACCATGCTGTAACTCAGACCAATTTCATCAGACCCTATGGGCGGAGCCCAGGCATGAGCATTGCTAAAGCCTTCCCAGGTCATGCCAGTGTACGCCCAGGGCTGCTGAGACCAGCGTGAAATCTGATAGGGATGGAGCTGTGTAGACTGAGGACACCACCAAATGCCTCTCAAAGCAGCATTTCAAGAATGGAGAAAATAGTATTGTTCTAAAAGCAAACAATTTTAGCGCCCTCCCTCCTCATAACTAATATTTCACAGGGGTAAGGGGCCAATGTAGAGCATCCCAGAGGACCAGTGTATGCAGGCACAGAGCAAATCCAAAGGGTCCTGTCATGCAAAGCAGGGCACTACACCACAGAAGTCAGGAAGCCAGCCTCGGGCCCCAGATGCAAAGGAAATGCTCACTGGAGGCCCGCAGCTTCCCCTTTTGGGGTCTGTCCCCACCTCTTCTCTGAACCCTGCCCTGCCCTCTGGGGACAATCTGGAGTTCCTGGGTTGAAGAAGAAAGTTACATGACACAGTGCTTCATACTATAGTGTTAAAGACTGCCCTATCGGGTCTCTTGAAGGACTATGCTTTGTATAACCAAGCAGCTTTGAAAGAGGAGATATTGCTGACCCCTCCATACTTCAGCCCCCTGGTATGGGGGCAGGAAGAAGTGTCAATGGCAAACAGGAAACCCCAGCCCTATTGCACCACACGAGGAAGGAGACTTGAGCTGCGGCCTGGGGCCCTGCCAAGATCTAGAGATTATAAGAAATTGCACCTCCTGGTTCCTGAACCTGAGCTTGTGCTGGACATGGGCAAAACTTGGACTGCCTTGGAAGGAAACCGGGCACACTTTGCCTTCTGCCTGCATGTTTTATTCAATAAAAGGCCCACTTATGGGCCAGGCCCATGTCTTCTCTGGGACCTGTTCACCCCACTGATCACCACTCCCCTAAATATACCTCCATTTCCTTTCCTACCCCAGGTGTCCAGGCCCCCAGTGACCTACCCACACATCTCTCCCAATCACTCTGCGCAGG
Source organism: Pteropus vampyrus (assembly GCF_000151845.1). Classification (NCBI taxonomy): domain Eukaryota; kingdom Metazoa; phylum Chordata; class Mammalia; order Chiroptera; family Pteropodidae; genus Pteropus; species Pteropus vampyrus. Next base: position 2,246,362 of record NW_011888788.1, read on the forward strand.
AACGGATGTAAGCAATGAATACTACCAGAGGGAAAGTTAAGGTCAAGTGTGCTAGGTGTATGTACTGCACTTTACCTATGACTGTGAATAAAAGGCTTTGCCCTTCTCCACTGCAAAAGAATGTTAAGTATCATGGAAGAGGGAGTGGAAGGCACTTGAGAAAAGATTGGCTTGTCCTGCCTAAAAAGAGATGGCACTTACCTGGAGACAGGTAGAAAGGGTTTAGCTCAAGAGAACTGGCAGAAGACAAGCCACAGGAGGCCCTGGACACTTGCTTCTCCCATAAATCAGGGATAGAACAATCACAGTATTATTATTGTGCTAATAAAAAAACAACAAATGTGAATAATAGAGAGGGGCCATAAATGAGAGCTTACTATGGGCTATTACCTGCTTTGACTCATTTAATCCCACAACAACCCCATGAAGAAAGAAACCTCAACATCCCTATTTTGCAGATGAAACAATTAAGACAAAAAAAAAAAATCGAAGTAACTTATCTAAAAACACACAGCCAGGAAGGGGCAGAGCTGGGGTTCAAAACCAGGACTGCCTGGCTGCAAAGTTGAACCCCTATTTGCTACAGCTACTCTTGAGGTGACGGGGAAGAGATTTCAACTAAAAATCGCCTGATCCAGCCAATTTTAGCGGAGTGGTTCTCACACGTGAGTATCAGAATCCCCTGCACAGCTCCTTAAAACACCGATGCCTGCTCCTCCTTCTCCCAGTTTCTGTTTGTGTACTTCTGG
>NW_011888788.1:2247160-2249039 GCF_000151845.1 Pteropus vampyrus
CTTACTATGGGCTATTACCTGCTTTGACTCATTTAATCCCACAACAACCCCATGAAGAAAGAAACCTCAACATCCCTATTTTGCAGATGAAACAATTAAGACAAAAAAAAAAAAAATCGAAGTAACTTATCTAAAAACACACAACCAGGAAGGGGCAGAGCTGGGGTTCAAAACCAGGACTGCCTGGCTGCAAAGTTGAACCCCTATTTGCTACAGCTTCTCTTGAGGTGACGGGGAAGAGATTTCAACTAAAAATCGCCTGATCCAGCCAATTTTAGCGGAGTGGTTCTCACACGTGAGTATCAGAATCCCCTGCACAGCTCCTTAAAACACCGATGCCTGCTCCTCCTTCTCCCAGTTTCTGTTTGTGTACTTCTGGCGTGAAGTCTGAAAATGTGCATTTTTAACAGGCTCCCAAGAGATACTGGTGCTGCTGGTAACAAGACTCTAGAAGCTTCATCCTATTCCTTACAGGAACCTGCAGGGAAGGCTTTATTTTCACCACTTTACAGATGAAGAAACAGAAGGTCCCAGAGGTCAGGTGACTTGTCCCAGGTCACAGAGCTGACATAAACCCAGTGCTCCTTCTGTGGTGCCCCAGCTAAGCACTGGATTATGAGGGCTCCGTGCAGGACAGGCAGGTGCAGGCCAGCTTCAGCCTCCAGCCACAGCAGGTCTGGGAGTCCTGGGAAAGGGAGGTGGGTGGGTGACTGGCCAAGGGACAAGCTGTAGGAAAAGCAGACCTGGCAGGAGCCAGGGATTGAGACCCTGTTCAGGGACTAGGGCACTTGGGATGGCACAGAGCGACAAATCTCCAGTCATGTCTCTCCTTCTGTCTAAAGACCAAGCTACCCCTCACATCCACAGGCCCCACAAACTGCCTGTCCCCCTATCTGTGAAAAAGCCCAGGGGCCTGACTGATGACAGGTATAATGCCCCTGCTGACAGACAACCTCACTTCCCCCTGAAAAGGCAGCCCCCACCTGGACCACCTGCCAAATGAGGAACTGAGATCCAGCAGGTGGCCACGCTGGGATCCCCACCGTAGCCTGGTCTACAAAGCCCTGTTCTTTCCTGGGGCCTCAGCCTTTCCTGCTCAGGCCTTCCGTACACAGGTCTGAATTCCTGGTGGGATTGGGGAAGATCTGAACAAATGGTCCTGGGACTCCTGCCTGAAAGTCCTGCCTCCCACTCCCACAACACTGGGGTGCGGGACCTGGAACGTCACCAATGAGACCTACCCAAACAATCACCTCATAGGCCCCGATGAGCAACTCCTTGTTTGTAGGAAAGTCTCAACAGATTCCATGAGCTTTTGACATTCTGAACGCATGTTTAAGGAAGAAACCAAAAAGCCCTTAGCCTCATATTAAAGAATCAGGGTGTTGGAGAGGGACCAAAAAAAAAAAAGAAAAAAAAAAAAAGGCATAAAGGAAGTAAAAACTCCAGATGGAGAAACCTGTGTGTGTGCGCATGCAAGTTAGACTCTGGCCCAAAAAAGCCAAAAACCTAGAAAGCGAACCCCCTCATATCTACAGACCCCCAGGGAAAGGCACAGACATGTCTGCCTTCCCAAAGCAGCACCTACACCATCTTCAACAAGAGGGGCCCTGCCAAGATGCACCCCTCACATGTTAAAGGTTGACAAAGTTTTAAACTCCCTGGGACTAAATTGGCCCGAGGAAAGAGTGGGAAGTTGGTGGAGGCAGCATTGTATCTAATAAGGCAAATAAGACTAAGCATTTCTTGATCTGCATTTCTCAAAACCTAGGACTATTTTATAGGGGAGTTTCATGTCCTAACTGGGGAAGGGTAAATTAAGTTTTCCTCTGGCCCAGTAATTACAGAATTTGAGTGGAGCCCCATCCCATTAGGAGTG
>NW_011888788.1:2250259-2275424 GCF_000151845.1 Pteropus vampyrus
TAATAAGGCAAATAAGACTAAGCATTTCTTGATCTGCATTTCTCAAAACCTAGGACTATTTTATAGGGGAGTTTCATGTCCTAACTGGGGAAGGGCAAATTAAGTTTTCCTCCGGCCCAGTAATTACGGAATTTGAGTGGAGCCCCATCCCATTAGGAGTGGGGGCGGGGAGGCTCACGCGCCATCTGTGGATTAGTATCTCAGCTCTGCAGGGACATGCAGACTTATTCAGGCAGGTGAAGAGGGGCCACCTCCACTTCCCCATTTCCTACAAGCACAGGTTTCTTTCTGGCTACACTTCCTGTTTACTGAGTAGTTTCTCTGAGACTCATGTCTGACCTCACATCCCCTTCCTCAGGGAACCCCAGCAGTTCTTCCTTTTTTGGTGCTATAGGCTGAGACTCTGACTTTGTGTGTAGAGATCTTGGGGTTTCCTCTCCTTGCTACCTGGGGCCAGGGTTGGAAACCAAGAGCTGATTGCTGGCCTCCTCCAATCCCAGAAAGGAGCTTCCTTGCACTAGAGAAGTAGGAAGGAGGGAAGAGTGAAGGGAGGATCCCCGTGTGCAGAGCCCTTCTCTGGGGCAGCCATTGTGGTGCATCTTACATCCACCTTCTTAAACCTCGTTAACACCCTACGACCACTCGACACGGGGAAATCCACCCTCAGAGCTCAGACCCCTAGTTGTGCCAGGAGAAGCAGCATATCTGGGGGTTTCCAGAATATTTCCAGGAGGCTGAGGGGAAGTTTTCCACAAAACTACATTCACATCCTCCCCTGTCTGCCCTGTGTCCAGCTGACTAATGCTAACAGAAAACTAGCACCACAAAAAAATAGAACTTCTCCTCAAAATGCCCTTTAGAAGCCATCTCTATCAAATCTTTACATTTCCCTAATTTTCTGGGAGTATAAGAGTAGCCTCCACTGAGCTGACAGAAAACTGGCAGAGCCAGGTAAAGAAAGTTCTGGAGAGCCCAGTGGGCATGTGTGTCCCTCCCAGACCCATATCCTCTCACCAGCTTGCTGGAGGGACGGGCCGGCCCTTATGGAAACTCACTTAATGAGGAACTCAAAGCATTTTCCATAGACCTAGGCGTCCCAGAGCGAAGCCACTTGACCCACTCCCATGACCCCTGAATAGAGCTGCTGAACCTGATTTCCAAGTACTAGGTCCCCAAGATTCCTGACCTCCTTTTACCTCAGACTTGACTTAAAGCATACACACCACCTTCCCTACCCCACCTCCACCCCATTGCACCATATCCCCAATTACTCCATCACATACACAACCTATCAAATACATGAGACTCATCCTTGTCCCAAATGTCCATATGATCAACTGTAATATCCTATATGGAGCTTTAGGAAGAAAGCACCAATTATCTGAGGCTACCGCCCATCTCTCCAGAGTACTTGGGGTCTCATGGACCCCACCAGCTGCACCCCAGCCAGACTGACTCTGCCTGTGGACAAAGCATTCATCAGCCATACACACAGTTGCCATGTGGGTATTTCGCAGAATTTGGAGCACACAAAGGATGCTTGAAGTAGAAAGGTGAGGCTCTCATCCTCAATCTTCAAGGAAGATGGTCTCAACCACTCACTTCACCTCATTTGGACCTCACTCACTCCAGGACAGCTGTCAGGCTCGAGGCAGCGTGAACTCCAAGCACACCCTCTCAATCCCGCCACACACAGAAAACCCCGAGATGAGATGTTTTGGCGGCAGCCGTCTTGGGGCTTGAGGCCCAGCTGTCAATGACCAGCAAGCCACAACTGAGGTCAGCGCTAGGCCAGAAGGGCTGAACCCAGCTGCCTGTCTTTGACCCCCCGCTCCAGGTGATGCAGGGGCAGGAAAGATGGCCGAAACCTTGTGGCCCTGCCTGAAGTGAAACCACCAGACAAGACACCACAGCTCTCTCCCAGGCTTTCTTTCTCTTCCTCTTTGTTATATAAGTAAAACACTTTTTTTAATTTTAAAAATATAGGTAAGCAAAAAGATTATGGCCCACAAAAGAACAATTATTGAATCATTCCACTACTACAAGGTACCTAGAATACACAAATTCACAAGGAGAGCAAGAACAGAGATTACCAGGGGCTGGAGGGGAATAGAGAGTTAGTGTTTAATAAGTACAGAGTTTCTGTTTGAAATGATGGTAAAGTTCTGGAAATGAATAGCAGTATTGGTCATACAGCATTGTGAATGCACTTAATGCCACAGCTATGGTCTGAATTTTTGATGTCCTCTCAAAACTTATATGTTGAAGTCCTAACCTACAATGTAATGGTACAGCCCTCCCTTGGCATCCACAGGGAATCGATCAGTTCCAGACCCCCGCGGATACCAAAATCCTCAGAAACTCAAGTCCCTTATTAAAATGGCGTAGTATTTGCATATAACCTATACACATTCTCCTATATGCTTTAAATCATCTCTAGATTACTTATAATGCCTAATACAATGTAAATACTATGTAAATAGTTGTTATATTGTATTGTTTAGGGAATAATGACAAGAAAAAAATGTCTGTACATGTTCAAGACAGATGCAACCACCCTAAACCTAGCTACATGCTACATGTCAGCAAAAATGTAACTTTTTTTCAAATACTTTCCATCCACAGTTGGTCGAATCCCTGAATGTGGTACCTATAGATATAGAGGGCAACTGTGTTAGGAGGTGGGACCCTTGGGAGATGATTAGGTCATGAGGGTAGAGCCCTCATGAATGAGATTACTGCCCTTCTAAAAGAGACCCCACAGAGCCCCTTAGCCACTTCCACCAGGTGAGGATATAATAATAGGTCTGTGACCTGGAGGAGGACCTTCACCTGACCCTGCTGGAACTCTGATTTTGGACCTCCAGCCTCCAGAATTGTGAGAAATAAATTTCCATTGTTTACAAGTCACTCCGTCTGTGGTACTTTGTTATAACAGCCAAAAGAGACTTAGAGAGCCACTGAATTATACACTTTAAAATGATTAAAAGTGTAAATTTTATGTTATGTATATTTTACCATAATCAAAAATAAAAAATATTTAATATGAAAAGAAAGCTTAAGATCAAAATCTTCCCAAATTCCACCACTCAGAGACAATCACTATTAAAAACTTGCCATACCTCCTTCCTAAATATAGCACATTGTTTGGTAACCTGCTCTTCAGAAATATATATTCTCCATGTTAATAAATATACATCTATATCCTATATTCTTTGTAGCCACATGCTATTTCAATGTATATAGATATACCATAATTAACAGGTTTACAATTATCAGGCATTTAGTCTCCATTTTTTTTGTTATTGTGGTGGTTATGGTTATTATTATAAATAATGCTGCAAAGGACATCACCATGCACATATTTTTCTGCACTTGTCCAATTGTATCCTTAGGATGAGAATTCCTGCAGGTGGAGTGGCTGAATCAGGGACTCCCTTGGGAGGATTGTCAACAAAGCATTATGAGTAAAACCACACTAGGGATGTTGAATTCTGTCATATAAAAATCTCTTTATCCACGTGAGCCTTTCTTGGATTCCACTTGGGTGCCTATGATACTACATAGTAGTTCAGGAACATGGGGACTGTCCTTTCCATAAGACACCAGGCCCATACTCCCTACCCACCAGGCTTCCTCTGGGGACACACTATGCCTGTGTCACGAAGTGAAACTGGTACACAAGGAAGGCAGAATTTTACTGGGTTAATGTTTACGGAATTCCCTTGTGCCAGAAGGAAAGACAATACAATACCAAAACTCTAGGATAGCCCAGTGCTGGGTCCCATGGTAAGCAACATAAGTGTGAACATAGGAAATGTTTTCTTTCGTTAAAGGTTTTATTCTTGTGTGGACCGAAGGAGAATGCAATGGACTCTTCCCAACAAGACCAAAAGCTGGATGGGACATGTACAATCATCTCACCCTTAGCACTGGAGATAGGGAAAGTGAGGCCCCAAAAGTCCCATAGCATACGCATTTCAATAATCATTAAATGAACCCCGGAAGAGTCTCATACACAGTGGATCTGCCAGTTCAGGGCAGATGGTATGTTCATTTAAACATAGCCCAAATTTTGACACCAAGTACAGTTCTTATCCTCCTCACCCTACGTACAAAATTAGAAATCAAGATCACTGAGGTCACACACATCCCAGGTCAGACATGGCGAGATGTGTGCTGAAGCTGGCTCTCAGGGGCTGACAGAGCACATCTCCTCCCAGCTCAGTGTTGAGTGATGCCAAGTTAGTAGCTTGAAATCTGCCACAGTGGGTATATTTATACTATAAAAACCACCAAACACCACAAAACAGAGTTTTATCCCCCTCCCTGCAGAGCCAGTTGTCAAACATTTATCAGCATATCACTGGTCACAATCTGGATGTGAAAACCAGAAGCAGGTGACTTCAGTGTCCTCACCTTATCTAAGGATAACATTATAATTCTCCATGGCCCATCATCATACTCACTCCCAAATCTATCACACCCTTTTTACACTCATCAATGAGCCTGCAAATGTTTGACTGAATGCTTGCTGTCTGCCCAGCTGAGCACATAGCACAATATCCGGTTGGGATAGCTATCATTTCCATCTTACAGTTGGAGAAACTGAGACTCAGAGACTTCAAATAATTTTTATCTGTAGACTAAAGCTTGTCTTAGGTTTCTCACCCAGAAGTTGACTGTCCTAAGATAAGAGTTCAAGTGCCAATGGAATAGAGTGAGAAAGTGAACACAGAAGTAGCGACTGGAACTCAGTCTTGTTAGGCAACTCTGACAGCCAGCAGATCTACCCCAAGAGAGACATAGGGGAGCTGGAGTATTTATGCATCTTCTCCTATCAGTCATTCTTTGAGGCCAAAGGAACGTGGGAAGGATGCTGACACTGCATCCTAGCTAGAAAACAGCTAGTAAATGCAATTCAATACTGTTTTCAATTACTTTTAAAGAAATGAACAGTTAATCAAACACTTAACTGAGTGCCAACTATGGGTAAAGCACCATGCTGATGAAGTAAATCTACATTGCCAAATCACTTTTGATTGACACGTCCAATAAAAATACAAGGTATCTTTTTGCCAATTTTTATCAATACAATAGAAAAACCCCTTCTAAGTCACTTTGCTCATCCCACAGGAATCAGCCAAATGCCCTTCCCCACCCTCTTCGCCTGTGAGAGGCGGCCCTCTCTGGTTCAGCCTCAGCTGCCTTGGGCAGGAGTTTTGCAGCCTCAAGCTGTCATCCCAACCTGTGATTACAGACTCCTGTGATTACAGCCATCCCAGGGATGACTCCAAATGACCCCCTGGTCACCTAGTCAGCCAAATCTGAAGGCTATCCATGTTTACTGGGCCCTGTTTGTCCTGTGCCTCCTGCTCCATCCCCTCCCTTCCATGTCCTCCATGGGAACCCACAAGCAGGCCAAATAAATGAAACCACAATCATGGGCCTCTGGGAGCTTACTCCAACTTAAGGATTTATTTAAAATTCTTCTTGAGAGGCGGGGAGGTGTTTAAATAGGACAGTGTGTCATTGGGATAAATCACTGGACCACACTGTGAAGAGTGGTGGGCGGGGACTGCTGCCCTGGTTTTATAAAGCCAGCTACAGCAGTTCTCGGCAACTATGACTGGAAGACAGAGACTGGATGTCTTGTTCTATTCCAAGAGCATGGAAGATACCTACTCAGTTTCTCACTCTGGGGGAGAGGAAAAGGTGCTTTTGGATCACCCAGGGTGATCCAAAATTCCATGCTCTGCATGGGGTTCTCTGGCAACCTGGTCTCACCTCTACACCTCCAGTTAGCACACTTCCTGCCAAAGTATCCGAGAGGACTAAAAGCAATAATCAGGCCAAGGTCCTCCTGTGCTTTGGTGACAGGACCCCTTCCTGGCAAGCTCCACAGTCCAGCGCTTAACGGTCCAGCAGAGATGCCAAGATGTGCGGTCCTGGGCACCTCTCCAGCCAGTTCTCTCGGCCATTCCTAAGCAGTTCAAGCACAGAAGGCAGACACAAGGCTTGGCTCCGGCGTCCCAGGAAATAGACAAGGAAATCAAAGCAAAAGCAACAGATGACTGAAAGGTCCCAGGTAGGCAAGTACATCCAAGAATGAGAAGGACTGAGGGGCTGAAAATAAGGTGTAAGGTTGTCTACCACTCCCAACTGACTCCTAAGACAACACAAACTGGAGAGCCTGAACCTCCAAACAGAAGACATGCAGAAATGCAGAGAGGTGGGCTCTGGAGCCCCAGGGACACAGTCAGATCACCCTCAAGAAGGTGGGAATGCTGCCAGCTAGAGATACAGCAGGTGCAGGTACTGGCCACTCAGCCAGGTGCAGAAGACACACCTCCACCTTCCCCTGGAGGAGGGCATGGCTAAGGACCCCAGATTCCCTGGCTTCTTTCAGCCAGGCTCCCCAAATGTGCCCCTCATCATCCTAACAGATTTCACCCACAAAAAAATGAAGGAAGAGGAGCATGGGATGTCTAGGCTGCACCCCAAATGTTGTTCAGTCTCCCTAATACTCCTCTTCTGCTCTCCCATCTTCTGAAGCAAGACTCACCTCCAGCCTCCCCAACACAGACAATCCCGAACTGTACCAGCCCAGACGCCCAGGTGCCCGGGCAGGCTGCCTGCTATGCCTCCATCTCCTTCTCCCAGGGCAAGAGCTACCATCTTTCCAAAACTACCCCATTCTGAGCTCAGCCATCATTTGAAGCCCTCTTCTATCCCCCAGAGTCACACTGTATCACCACAGCTCCCAGGCATCAGCTGACCTGTCCAGAGGAGAAAGCACAGCTGGTGCCCAGACTCATGGCCCCAGCCCAAAGTTTCTGATCCCAAATGGGCACCTCCTAAGCCCACTCCACACTTAGTCTCTGGGACACTGTATTGGGACACAAGCTAAAAAAAATGAACTCTCCTCAAACAATCCAACATATCTTACTCGTGAGATGTTTTCTTTAATTCTTCAGACAGCCTGATGAAAAAATTCTCAGTAAGTAAATGTAGATTGATAAGTAAAATAATTCCAACTCCAGATTCCTCATCCAGATGCTCCGGAAAGAAGGCCCCTGGCTCTAACTCACAGGCCGCTGTTTAAAAGAATCATTGTTTCTAATTCTTTCCTCCCATTGTACCAAGATCAATGGTGGCAGGAACCCAGTCCTGCTCCAAGATAAATTATTATTTGTCAGCTCATTGCTTCAAAAATTCATTCATCACATGTAAGGTACTTACTATAAACCTGGCCGGCTCTAGACACGGCCTCTGTCCTCTGGGAGAACACGTTCTAGGGACCCGGATTCCAGACACCTGGGAATAAAGTGCATGGAAACATTGAGAAGCCTCGAGCTCAGCTCCTCCTGTCACGGAGACTCAGAGCTGCTGTGAACAACTCAGGGCCCACAGATGGCCCCTGGGTAAGATGGCACCCTCGGTCTCCTTGTCGGGCCACCGCACCTCTCCGCTGTGCCCACGGCTCTCGCGGCTTAAGGGCTGAACGCAAAGCAGACGCTCGAAATGCAGAAGTGGCCCGGGGTCCGACCAACGCACCTGCCTCTCTCTTGGGCCCAGAGGACGCAGAGCCGAGCTCCCCAACGACCTCAGACACCCGCTCCGGAGGCGGACGAGAAGACTGCAAAGGGGAAGTGCCTGGGGGAACAGGGGGCCCTCCTGCGCATCCTGCGCCCTTCAGAAGTCAGAGGGAGCCCGCCGGGTAGGCTGGAACCCGCCTCTGGGAAACCTTCCGTTCGGCGGGGAATAAAGGAACGGGATTGGGGTCGGGCACTCCCCAGGACTATCGCGGCCTGCCATCCCTGCACCTGCTGCTGGGCCGCACCTCGCCAGGGGGTCCCGTGGATGGAGAAGAGAAGGAAGGACCCTAGGGGTCGGAGCGGGAGATCGAGCTTGGAGCTACAACTTTCTCTGGCCAGAAAGCTGGCGGGCTGCGGCCCCGTGCCTACGCGGCCCCCGTGGAGTGGGTGCCCTCGGGAATCGCCCGTGTCTGGGGAACCAGGGAGGAGACCAGGCACAGGCGACGACGGAGGGGCGGACCTAGACCAGGCAGGCGACTCTGTGGGACAACTTTCGGCGGGAGGCGGATAGGGGACAGGGGAGAGAGGACCTCCCGGTATCCCTCACCTTGCGTCCCGCATCCCGCGCCTGGAGCCTCGCGCCCCACGCCCCGCGCCCCGCGTCTTGCCTGCGTGCCGAGCCGGTTGCATCTCGCGCGCGCCTCGAAGACCTTGGAGTTGGAAAGTGGGGTGCCACAACCGGGTGGCTTCTCCAGCCCGCGCGTAGGTCAGAGGTCCGCGGGCCCAGCTCAAATCCAGCCGGGCCGGGCAGGCGGCGGCCTCGCGATTGGGGGTCTGGCGCCCCGCCCTCCTCCCTCCCGCTCCACCCCTCCTCGCCCTTTTGCTCTCTCCAATGCCTTTATCTGCCCCTATCCGGTCCGATCGTGCTCCCTCCTCCTCTTTCTCTCGCACTCCATCTCTCCCCACACCCCTCTTCCCTCGCCTTTCTTCCTCCCCTCCTCTCCCGCCTGCCCTCCCCCCTGGGGGGGCGGAGCTTCTCCCCTCCCTCCCAGACAATGCTGTGGCTGCGCGTCCCCTCCTTCCCCGCCCGCGAGTCGGGCCTTGGGCTGCCAGCGCCTCTTCCGGGCTGAGAGTGGGGGTGGGGTTGAGAGGAGGGGGTAAGATTGTGAGGGTGGGGAGGATGAGCTGGCTCTCTTCACCCTATTCTCCCCAAACCCCTTGTCTCACCCCACGCTGTGACAGCCACTCCCTGGGAACAGTCACACTGCCCCGCGGAGCCCACCTTGAGCGCTCCGGATTTCTCAGTCAGAAGATGTAGAATTTTTCTTTTTTTCCAACACCTAGGCTTATTCCAAAAAGGGTTTGGACAGGGAGTTTGAGCAAGGACTAAGCCAGGCCCCTTCTACTTCGCGGGCTGGCAGACGTGACAGTAATGTGAAAGAGGCCAAGTGTCTTTGTCCACCTCTCACCTCCCCTTCTTATCCATCCCTGGACCTCAAGGGGCTCTCAATGCACAGGAAGTCTTAGAGCACCCCAGCTGTAAGGGGTCCCTTATCTGTTCCCTCCTTATCAGAATTCTCCCCCCACATACAAACCCTAACTCTGCCGACTCAGTCCTCAAGCGAAAAGGAAAGGGGACCTAACCTTTAATGGGGTAGCCAACCACCAGAATACAGCTAATGGGTAGCCAACCATTAGGATGCAGCAGGATCAGCTCATCCCTCCTGGAAGCCAAACATTCTTTACTAAATTCATTGTTTGGATCTTGGAATGTGTCTCCCTTAGAAACAATGTTATAAATGGTGATCTGCTTCCAGGCTAGCCACAAAAGTCTTTTGAACCCAAAACGCAGCTGTGGGGTGGTGCTGAAAACTGTGTCAGCTACTCAGAAACAAGGAGGACACTGACCAGCTTTTTCTATAGGAAAAAAAATTATCTCCTCATTCCTCTTGAGATATAAACACAAAGCACCCTCATTAATTTCCTCCTCGAGCCACTACACTGTATTAGTTAAGCTTCTTTCCTTTGCAGATAACGTGAACACCCTCAGAGGATTGTATTCTGAGGACATGGGAGTTTCCCTATAGCCTCAGGGTCAGAGCTGCAGGGAAAGCTCTGTAAAAGGCAAATCCAGAGCCTGGAGGGCTTCCAGTAACCCAGGAGGTCCTCTGTGAGGAGCCAAATCTTCCCTTTCATTATATAATGGCCTTCCCTGCACTCAAAACACATGACAAAGGGTGACCATCACTTGTATCACTGGAGCTTGGAGCTCCCTGTTGAAGCAGCCAGGCCAAGCTAGAATCCCCAAGTCACTACGCCAATCTCCCAGGAGAGTGGCTCATTGGCCCAGCTTAGATAGGTGACTATCCTATGACCAATCAACTGGAGCCAAGTGTGGGCTTACATCGTCCAAAGTAGGCTGCCAGGAAACCTGACCTTATGCCCTGCTTAAAACAAAATGCATTCCTTTCTACTTGTATTCTCTATCTTGATGAACAAATTGATTGATTAATTGGTTCAGGATACCAGAAAACCTCTTTCTTTTCATCAAATTCCCTATACAGAAGCCACAGGAGAGAAAGGAATAGGCCCCTTATTCATCAAGGCAGTATAGGGACAATACATTTGTAGCAGGGATAATATTTTACAAATATTAAACTGATACATTAGAGGCCCCCCACCCTTAAACTCTGTTTCTGCAGCCCCCCAAACTCAGCCCCCAAACTGGACCAGGAGGCACACAGATAAGCATTACCTAGACTAGTCCTCAAATAGAAATGCAATGTGAACCACAGGTGAGGTTTAAAACTTTCCAGCCACATTAAAAATAGTAAGAAGAAGCAAGTGAAATTAATTATAAAATATATTGAACTTAAACCAAAATACCCAAAATATTACCATTTCAACATGTAAGCAATATAAAGAAATTATTTTTTATATTTTATTTTTCTACTAAAGCTAAAACCAGGTATGTATTTAAACTTCAGCTCCTCAATCTAAACATTAAATTTTCATCAAAAATACTTGATCTACATTTAAATTTTGTAAAATTTCTACTTGAAAAAGTAGATTCACATACCTAAATTGTTCCAAACAACTTGCTTAAAAGTTTCCCAGTAACTGAATTGAGTATTCGTGTTTTAATTTAAGCTTTAATTAGTTAAGATTAAATAAACTTAAAATTCAGTTCCACCAGTCACATTCCAAGTACTCAATAGTCACATGTGGCTAGTGGCTACCATATTGGGACAGCACAAGTTTAGGGAGCAAGGAAGTCACAGATGAGCTCAGAGTCTCAAAGCTGACCTCCCTTATCTCTTTAGCAGAGCAGTGGCAGGAATGTCAAGCATGGCAGAAAGAAAATGATTTTCCAAATTCCTTTGTGTCCCCGTATAACATCTCAAGAGGCAGGTTTTACCAGTAGATCAGAGTTCTCCTTTATGCCTGAGTAGAAGCAGGATATTCAGAGAAGTGAGTGTCCAAAGCTTACTCTTCTGTTCCCAGTGGATTCTGGGAAAAGGGAGGAAGCAGGGGACACAAACAGTCAGAAATGTCATATCTCCCGTGTGACCTTCAACGATTGAGGGGGAAATGGGAGTTCTGGGGATAGCGGAGCGGGGACTGCCGCACTGGCTGCTCTCCCCTGTTCTCAGGCACTGACCTAGGGGAGGGCGCAGCCTTATTAAAGTCGACTCAGTAGTTACAGAGGGAAAGTCTGGGTTTAGCTTTCTGGGGTCACCCCACAATTTCTGTGTGGCATAGACATGATGCAGAAGTTCCCACCGGCTCCCAAGGATCAGGTTCCTCAGAAGGAAGCTAAAGTGTGAGTCACAGCCTTCCACAGGGCCTGACTTAGTGTGGGTTTTCTCGCCTTTCTCCCTCCCCTTGCATTCCGCCATTCTCACATGGCACCATCCTCGCGTGCCACAAGAGAACAGAAGACAGAAGCTCCCCCAAAGATCTATCTAGGAGAGAGATGGGGAAGGAAAGAACTCTGAGAGAGTTTTTACCTAAGGAGATCAGTAGGACTGTTTATATTATTGCATTGGAATTTTTTTTTTTCTCTGCTCTACAGGATGTAAGAATCTACAAGAAAGATCTAATGAGTTATAAAGAAAAAAGGAAGCTTAAGCAAGATCTGCCACTGGGACTCGAAAACATGTAGACATGTCTGACACACTGGTATGGTGGGCTAGCTAGAGATGTGTTTGTTTGAGAGGTGAGGAAAGGCCCTCTTGGGAGATCATTTTCATTCTATGAAAAGAAGAGACTAACTTTGGTCTAGTAATAAAACTTTAGCTGACAGAAGGGAGGTGAGATTGTCACTCAGCTTTGCCCCTATCCTGGCCCCTAGATACTTTGTAGGGGGAGGGAGGTTCCTGGGAAGATGGAAGAAACTCTCAGTTACAACTCAAATGACTGTTTCATAACGTCAAGGATACTCTGGGGCCCAAGCAGCCATGCTTTAGGGACCTCCGGCTAACTAACACTTAAGGTACTCACACTCAGTATTCAGCTTCTCTATTTCAAAGGCTGGGTATATTGAAAACATTTCCCAGAACCCAGTGGATAGTTTGCCAAAATGGACACAATGATTCCTTTCCCTGCATACACTTTGCAGTTCCCCCCACAAAGAGTTGGCATCTGCTTTCTCGCCTTGAATCTGGACATTGTGACTTGCTTTGGCCAACAGAATGTGGCAGAAGTCATAGCATGCCTTTTCAGATCCTGGGCCTCAAGAATCCTTGCAATCTTCTGTGTGCCATGTGAATAAGCCTGAACTATCCTTCTGGAGGATGAGAGACTACATGGCCCAGAGCCAACACCCCAAACAAGTGAGAGACCCCACCAAGATCAGTAAAGCCTCCCATCCAACCCAGAACTGATCGATGCATGAGGGAGCCAGCTGAGTCTAGCCCAAATAGCCAATCAATAAAAGTACAAGCTAAATTGATGATTTTCATTTAAGCCACTAAGGTGTGGGGTAGTTTATTATATAGCAGTGGCAAACTGTTAAAGAACTTAACAGGATTTTTTTTTTTTAAAGCTTACTATGTGAGGTGATGGATATGTTAACTAACCTTATTGTGGTAATGATTTCACAATATATATGTATATTAATCATCACGTTGTAGACCTTGACCTTACATAATGTTATATGTCAATATCTTAACAAAGTTAGGGAAAAAAAGAAACACAAGAAATAAAAGCCTTTAATACAAAGGGGGCAAAAACCTAACAGGATAAAGTGGCCATGGCTGACATGACTAGGATATTGGTGGACACAAGTCTAGAGTCTCCTGGATTTGTTTATGAGCTTCTGAGAGATGCCTCTGGGAACTCCCCCCACCCCCCCCACACACACCCCTTCTTCCAAAGCAGTGTAGAGGTATTTTCAGATGGCTGAAGTCTCAGTGAGCTGGTGACATTTATATTTGTGGCTGTTAATGTGACCCCATTTGTTCTCATAAATTGGAGAGACCTAGAGAAATTTGAGTAACAAAGATTTTGTCACTGAACTCCACCAGCTTAGCTTTCATGGGAAAGGAATATCTTAATTAAAAGTATCCACTTTATTCACCACTAAGAAATTTCCATAGCATCTAAAATATTGATGTGGGATGGTGTCTGGATTCATCCTTGGAGATGGGAGGGTCGATTAAAACTCTTGTTTGTACACTTGGTACCTAGGCTCAGGTGCATGAGGCTCGGGCTCCAGACAAGAGATCTATTTAACTGGATTTTTCCTCCTTCAATTAAAGCACAGATAGGGGCTGGTAAAAGGAAAAAAAGAGAGGAAAGGATCCAACGTACATGGCCTTGACTCATTCATTTCCAGCAAATATGTCTCCTTTCACAAAAAGTACTTGATATAGAGCCTTAACGCTCACTACTAAATACTTTCTGGGCAGCTATCTCTCTAAACGAAGTGCTTATAAACAGAATTTGGTAACTGTATCTCACATTAGATGGGCGATTTCATTTAATTTTTCTAGGAATCCATTCAAGTTTCCTTAACCCCAAGGTTACATTCCATCCAAGCTCCACTTCCATTTTTGGATGTACTGAAATACTAATTACTTGGTGTGAAAACGTTACGCTGTCATAATACGAATTGGGTATCCATTCAAAATTATATTCATAGATATTTACTAGACAGTTATGGTATGCGAGGTGCCATGCTAGGCATGGTGAAAATAAGAAAAATAAGAATCATGGAGCCAAAAAAATGTCTTAGGCAGCATTTCATCTAACAACTGTTATTTGGTGGGATCAGAAATTGAGACATAGAGGAATCAACTCACTAAACACTTTGATTTCAGGAAGCTGTTTAAGCCAACCTAAGTAAAGAGAGCTTGATTTAAAGAACCAAGAGTTTCATGCAGAACTCATGGGGAGGTCCAAGCTGGGTCCAAGATGAGCTAGAATATGACCTACAGGATTTCCTCTCTCTCTTTCTCTCTCTCATACTCTCTCCCTCTCTCCCTCCCTGTTTTTTGTATTGCCTATTATCTTCATATCTGCTCCAATTTCTGCCCAGAAGGCAGCCTTGATCCCAAAGTCTAAATGCACGTAGAGATCCTGCATTCTCCATTAACACACTCAGTCTCTGAGTGCCATCATCAGTGGCCAGCAGCAGGGTGGGGCCAGGACGTGAGATGGGTCAGTGTCTCAGAAATGGGAGGGGTAGGCAGAGGAGAAAAGTATTTGGAGCATCGGCTGTGTGATTACATTGTCTGTTCATCTACCCATTTGCCCTTAAACCTCTGACAACTCAGGTTCATGGCCAAGCGTGAGAGCCCCTCTCCAAGGGCCCCTGGCCCCTGGGAATTCTTGAGACATCCCAGATGATTTTAATTGAGGTTCTCTAAATATGTATGCTTTCTCATATCTCCATGTATGGCTCAGGCATTTTCCCTTTTCCTGGCAAGCCCTTACCTCCCATCTTTCCTAGATTATTTTTCCCATTACAGTATAAGGATGGCGTAACAGGGCTTTATGCACTGATGTAACCTTGATTGGTGACTTCTACCCTTCAGCCTCCCAATTTAAACATAATCTAAGTAAAAGAGTCATTTAAACATAGCATCTGGTGCATCGCCTAAGATCCCTTACCCAGGGACCTGTACCCAAAGCCCTCCCCATTTTCTGGAGCTGCTCTTGATGCCTGTTGATTCTCTAAAACTTGGCTCAAGTGCCACCTCTCTTGGGAAGCCCTCTCTAAAAAGACTTTCTCTACCCACCCCATCATTTCCTCAGTGCTCTCACAAAGCTGTTTCAAATACACCTACAAAGAATGTGTCCTCAGGTCAACCAGCCCAAGGGCCACAATGATGTCTTATTTATTAGTTCATCTCCTTCTCTGTCTGCCACACACTGTGAGTACTCAACACACATCTGGTGAATGAAGGAAATGAAAAACATAATCCTATCACATAGTTTGCTATGCTATAAACATTAACTCATTTACTTCTCATACAATCGTAGGAGGAGATACTATTTTTATCTTCATTTTAAAGATGAGGAAATAGAGTAGCACAGGGCGGCTAGGTAACTTGCACTAGATCACAGCCAGCATGTGCCAGAGCTGAAATATGAACCCAGGAACTCCATCTCAAGTCTCTCTCTCAATCCTTGTGTTTCCTGCCTCTTCAGCTGCCAGGTCCAAATGCGGGATGACACATGGTGATCTTTACCCAGATTGCTAGCCTCAGTTAAAATCTAAAACCCCATGGAGAACCTGAGGCTGGAATATGTCCTGGGGTGAGGGTACAGAATGAGTTATTGCTTCCTTGCAGTCTCTACAGGGCTGGGCACTTCAAGCAGTGGGAGCATCACCTTGAAATCCCTGGGGTGAGAGTACAATGCCCACTCCCTCTGGGCAAAGCTGGAGGTCAGCAGAAATTGGCCTTGTGCCCTGCCCTCGCTCCCCTGTCTTCCCTCCCTACCCCACACCCCCATTTTCTCTTTCATTATGACATGGAAGGCTCTGTCACTCACTGATTCATTCAACAAACATTAATGAATGTAAACCATACCAGAAGTGTTCTTAGCACTCACAGGACAAAGCCCTGTCAGGTCATTTTGTGTCATGAAAGAAGTAAATATATATTACTTTGGTGAGATAATATGCTTAAGTATTAACAGATCATACACACACACACACACACACACACACACACACACACACACACACACCTGTGCATTGTTCACAGCTTCCAGTGAGTCAGAGAAAGACTTCTTGTTAACACTTGAGAAAGATTTTGTCCTGGATAAAACTGGATAAAAATTGGGACAAAGGATTTTTTCATGAACTTAATTTTTTAAATTACTTATAAATAATAATTCAAAGAAAAGTTACAAGTATACAAGAAAAAAATTTAAGACAAGGAAAAGAGGAGAAATATAAGCCACCAGGGCTCAGGAAAAAAGTAAAAGAGAAAACTAAAACCATTGCAGAAATGAAAAACCCAATGAAGCATCAAAACATTAGTGAAAACATAACTTAGAACATGGAAGATACACTTTAGAAAAATGAACACAATAACATGCAGAATAACAATGAATTTGAAAAGAGAAGAAATAATAGATATGGAACAAAGACCAAGGAAATCCAACACATGTGTAATTGGTATTCAACTATATAAATTAATAAAACTTTCCTAAAATAAAAACTTTAATTTATAGATTGAAAGAGCATACTCTATTTTGAGAAAATGGATATGATTTTTCCCCCTTAAGTTTTTCTCCAGAATCTAAGTTCCACGTGGTATGGGAATGGGGATTTTTGTTCTTTTTGTTTACCACGATGTCCTTAATATTTAAAATAACGCCTGGCATCTAGGAGCTCCCAATAAACATTTATTGACTGAATTGTTGAAGGAAAAGGCCAACTAACACCAACATGTGCTATTAACGTTGCCACACTTCAAGGATAGAGTCCTTTGATTTCCCAGCAGAAAGGTCAAATCACCCATAAAAAAAACAAACCAGGCGGGTTAAAAACTTTAGCACAACATTCAAAGCTAAGAGACAATGTCATATGGCACCATGATGTCCTCACAGAAAGAAAACATGACCTAGAAACTTTATGTCATCACAAACTGTAATTCAAATATGAAATATGCAAATACTTTCAAAACTACAGAAATTCGGCTATCTTGAAGAAAATACTAAAAGACCAAGTATGGTAAACAAATGAATAGAGAAACAAGCAAAAACACCAAGAGTGAACACAGCACACACTTATGTTTGGGATTAAAGCTATAGCAACTATTGGAAATATAGTTAAAAACAACATCAATATTAAAAACCATTATGATGTAGAAATTATAAAACCAAGAAGCTAAGAATTTGGTAGGTATCCTGATTTCTTCAGTTTTTTTTATAGGAAGAGAATGAAAATACATGTTTTAAGTAGATAGCCTAGATAATAGAGATATAAATAAAGTGGTACAAGTACTCACTAGACAGCAGTTTTCAGCCAGCGGTGGTGTCTGCATTGTTGGTGGTCTTGGAGCTTGAGCAGCACTGATGTCATTTTGTGAGTTGGGATCAAAGACAATGAGCAAACTGCGAAGTGCTCAATGGTCTTGCACAAAGAAGATTTGTCTCCTATAAATATATTCATTCATCCCCAGGGAGAAATAAAGCATTGGAACTAATAATAGTAAAAACCAACCAAAAAAAGGAGAGGAGACGAGAGAAAAGAGGTGGGATAAAGTGTAAACACACTGATTTCGTCTTTACTTACAGTGGAGAGTCAATTGACATTATCTTAAGACAAGAAGATTAAAGAAATTATATAGCAATTTGAGGGCTCTTTTGTACTATTTGAATTATTTGTTACATATGCATATATTAACTAGCCAAAAAATTAAAAAAGATAGTCCTAAGGGATGTTGGGGGATGGGGTGAGCTGGTAGTGAAGCAAGTCAGTCAGATGCTGGTGAAGATTTCTGAGGTGTCCAGCATACTGCCTCCTCTATAGGGTTATATCCGGAAGGATGGCAATGGACAATGAGATCCTTTCATTTCAGACCAGTTTGGGATCTAAAAATGGAGAGGAACTGCGCCACTTTCCATCAGGCACCTGGAGTAACCTGGTACCCATGGCATGGGAGCTGCCTAGGGCATCTTCAGGAGGGGAGGGACCTAGACAGACCCAGAAAGCCTCTGGGGGCTATAGAGGATGTGGGAGACAGCCAACATTTCCATTCCTCAGAGAAGGGCATGGAAGTCAGAGAGGAGAAAGCTGAGGGACCTGAGAGTATCTCACAGTTGGGACAAGAGATCCATGAAAAGGTAGCTGTCTGGGCCATTCCAGGGACCCCACTGGAACTCAGACATCTTGAGGGAGCCAGGGTGGAAAGATACTGTACCCAGAACCAGCATGACACCCACCTAAGACCAGATGCCTGGTTCTACCCTCCAATTGCCAAGATGTTCCATCAACCCATACCACCACCACCACCACCACTGCCAGCAAAACTGAGATGACACCCTAGGGAGAAAGGGGGGGGGTGGGGCAGGCAGAGAGGAACTTTTCAGAATTAACTGAAGTTAACCTGAAATGACCAAGTTTACCACAAACTAATCAACATGTTTTCTGCTTCTAGCCAAATGAAGATTCAAAGTAGAAATTAATTTGTATTTTTTTTTTAAAGTTTCATGTGTAGCACATCAGAGCCTTTGGCCGAAAAATTCAAGTAGGAGAATGAGAGAAATACTTTAAATCTTTGCTGCTCAGAGTGTAATCCATGGACCGACAGCATCACCTAGGAGTTGGCTATAAATACAGAACCAGGCCACAGACCATGGTCAATTTTAACAAGATTGCCAGGTACTCTGTGTACATGCTAATAGTAGGAATCTTCTGCTTTAATAGTTTCAGGTGCTACATGGAAGCGCCTAGAAAGACAGGACTAGGTGTATAAGGAGAGCCCTCGGGAAGAAGGTGACATCTGAGTTGAGTCTTAAAAAATGAGCAGGAGCTCCTTAGACGGAGAAGGACATTCCAGGCAGAGCTACAGCAAGTTTAAAACCATGAAAAGACTGGCTCAGTCAGAGAACAGAGTGTGGTCCAGTGTGGCTGGAACAGAAGGTGGGAGGTGAGAAGTGTTTTATGTTCCACTTTTGTGGCCAAAAAACAAAACTCAAGATGAGTCGAGAACCTTGGTTCCTGTGGTGTTTCCGGAACACAGCTCTCTTGCCCCTCCCTCCTCACGTGTGGATATTGTCCAAACTGCAGGGCTGGAGGGGCAGCCAACGCCGCCTCTCTCATGGAAGTGCAGCCTGGCTGAGAGGAGCCAGCTGGGGGAAGTTTCTTGGAGCACAGACATGTTTCCTGGGCCAAGAAACTTCTGGAAGAAGCCAAAGAGAGGAGGGCAGGGCAGCCCAGCCAACAGGACCAATCCATTGGCCAATTCCAGGCTACGTGAGTCCCTGACCCTCTGCCCAGAGCTGGCCAAATCTCTGAGGTTGCAAAGCCAACACTCAGGGCTGTCACCACTTTGAGACCTTGATGGCCCCGCCTTCCTGGCCCTAGCCCTGGCCCACCCACCCTCTCCATGCACAGAGATGAAAGTTCAGCATGTTCTCTCCCACACTCTCCCTAATCACTTTGCTATGGAGACTTCTCCAACCCAGCAAGCAGCTCCAATCCTCCTGCTGTGCTCCTGATTGAGAACAGGCCTGGGCTGTTCAGGCCTTCCAACAACCTTAACCTCTTCCTCCCCAGATCCAGGCCATCAGGGAAAGAGTGGGGAGGAGGGTCTGGAAGCAGCTAAGTGACTAGACAGGGAATGCAACTCCCAACATCCAGACAATTGGCTCTTGTTCTGGTGAAAATAGTGCCCAGGCAAGCAGGGAGGAGGGTGTGGGAAGATGGGCACAGGATGAAGCAGGAGACGCCAGGTCCTGTCTTATAGTGAAGCCATGGTGAGGAGTTTGGGATTTCAATCATATTGCAATGGGAGGCCCCTAGATAATGGATTTTTTAAATAGTGATAAGACCTTATGCCCTTTTGTGAGAGAAGCTTATGAGGTAACATGTGAATGAAGACTGTTGGAGATAAAATAATAAAAAAAAAAGTCACGAACGGAAACCACGAAGCAGGGGAAAATGAAGAAATCTACAAAAGGCTGTTGCCTCTGTGTTCAGTGGTAAACCTGGGTCAGCCAGTGTAGGCTAAAAAGAAAAGCTGGACGCAAACTGGGGGACAGCAAAGATGAATGGGAATCTGCGGAGACACACCAGAACCCCCCAGAACAAACAGTCTGTAGGTGACCCACAGAAAATGGCACACTAACTTCAGAACTGCACATGTCAAGAATCCAGCATGGGGAGGAGGAGCTAGAGGCCTAAGTGGCCCCATGCTGATGAGGCCATCCAACAGATCAAGGACCGGGATGGACACAGCTGCAGCGGCAACTGGACCCTGAACCCATCTTCCAAAAGTAACATCTGCTGCTGCTGCTGCTGCTGCTTTGTCTCTTTATAAATCTTGCACAAGTTGTTCTTGTGGCCAGCCCTGATCTGAATCTGCACAGTGAAGGGAATTTTAGGAATTGTAACTCCAACTTAGATAGGTTGACACAGTACAAGCTACCACAGAGTCCCAAATAGAGACCTGGGTGTAGCATAAATCGAGAGATTTTTTTAAATTCCAGTTTTGTTTAACATTCCAAATGCTCTCATATAAACTTAGATAGTTCCTGAACATGTTATTTCGAAAAATTGTATTTGTAGGAATGATGACATAGGATTTCTTGAGTCTCAATTTTTATTGCATTCCTTCTTTACTTGGTAAGTGCATTTGCCTTTTGTTTATCATTTTGAGATCTACACACTTAAACCCTTTAATGACTATGTCATTATAAGTGCTTACTTTCTCTTTAAAAAATTGCATTAGGATGCCATTGAAGGCTTTTAAGCTGAAAAAAGATATTATCTGATATACAATTTAAAATATCACAGTGGCTACTGTTTAGAGAATATATTAGCAAGGGATAAGATTGAAACATGTAAACCAGGTAAGAGATTATTATGAAAGTTAAGGAACAAAATTATGATCACTTGGACTACAGAGGTGTATCAGTCAGCTACTGCCACATATTGCTATGCAACAAACAGCACTCAAAATTAGGGCTGAAAACACTTATCACTTGTGGGGACAACCGAGACAGCTCTGCTTCATGCTGCAGGACTAAAGTCCTGCTCTACATTCTCTCACCTTCCAGAAATCAGTGGGCTAGCCAGGGCATGTTCTTCTGGTAATGGTTGAGGCACAAGAGAGCAAGGCTCACCACAGCAGCACATTTCAAGTCTTCGAAACATCTTATTGGCCAAAGTAAGTCACATGACTGAGCCCAAAGTCAAGGCATGGGGAAGTATACCCCATCTCTAGTGGGAAGAACTAGAGTCATATATCAAAGGATATGAACTCTAGGTGAGTAAAGAATTGAAAAAAGTGATACAATCACTTTTCTGTGTTACCAGTGGTAACACTAGATAACGCTAATCAGTGTGACCAGAGGTAACAGTGGATATGCAGAGAAGAGGCCAGATTCAGGAGATGGTGCAAGGTAGAACACATGGAGTTGGGTGATAGACTGGTTATGGGATATGATAGAGTGGGAGCAATCGTGAGTGAATGCAACGAAAAGTATATTTCATGGAGAGGGAAGGTGATGCCTCTAATTTGAGAGGCAATCTGTGGTGACGTCAAGTAAGCAGCTGGCTCTAGGGGCCAGACCTTAAAGGCAACATCTGGGTAAAGGTTTAAAATGGCAGTCATCAGCTCAGCAAAGGCTTTGTGAAGTAGTTATGTTTGCGGCCGTAACCTGTGACATCATGGGTGATCAGTCCTCTTTTCCCTCACCCCACACCCTGACACAAACCCCATGTGACTATGTTCAAGGGGCCACACTGCCACATGAGAGGACAATTCTTACTAGGTTCAGAGAGGCTAAAAGCAAGAGTTAAACTCTCCATTTGACTGGAAAAAAGATTTTGTTTATTTGGGGAAAATATATATAGACGCTTCAGAGTACTGTGTAACTTCCTCATTTTCACACCCCAAGGAGGGGGCACCTGTGAAGTTCAGTGATGACTATGGGTGGGTGTCAGAGTTTGGGTGCCCTCAGATGAAGACCTTAAGATACAGATTCAAGTGGAGGTTGCTTAGCTGGGGGTGGGGAATTGAAGGACACCAACATGGAGCATGAGGAGCAGGTTACCATGTGGGCAACTGGGGCTCAATGATGGAGATTCTGGAAGGGAGTGTAGATTTCTTTAAGAGAAGGTAAAGAAAAGAGGGAACAGTGGTGATTTTTCAACAGAAACTTTGTGGGCTAGGAGGAATTGGCACAAAATATTCAAAGTGATGAAAAGCAAGGACTTACAACCAATATTATTTGATCCAGCAAAGCTATCATTTAGAATCGAAGGACAGATAAAAATTTTTCCAGACAAGAGTTTATCACCACTAAGCTATTATAACAGGAAATGTTAGAGAGAGGAGAAGAAGGAGGAGGAAGTGGAGGAGGAAGATGGGGAGAAGAAAGAGAAAAGATAAAAAATATGACTAATAAAATGGCAATAACCACATATCTATCAATAATTACTTTCAATGTAATTGAAATGCTCCAATCAAAAGAAATAGGGTAGCCAAATGGATAAGAACACAAGACCCTTATATACGCTGCCTACAAGAGACTCATTCCAGATCAAAAGGCACACATAGACTGAAAGTAAAGGGATGGAAAAAGATATTTGATGAAAATGGAAACAAAACAAAAGAAAACAAAAGCTGGAGTAACAATACTTATACCAGACAA
This sequence comes from Pteropus vampyrus, assembly GCF_000151845.1. Lineage (NCBI taxonomy): Eukaryota > Metazoa > Chordata > Mammalia > Chiroptera > Pteropodidae > Pteropus > Pteropus vampyrus. Next base: position 2,272,639 of record NW_011888788.1, read on the forward strand.
AATAGACTTTAAAACAAAGGCTATAATAAAACAACAACAACAACAACAACAACAACAAAAAATAATAAAGAAGGACCCAGTAACCTCAATTCTGAGTATTTATCTGAAGAAACCCAAAACACTACTTCAAAGGGACATGTGCATCCATATATTCATTGTAGCATTATTTACAATAGCCAAGATATGGAGGCAACCTGGGTGTCTATCAATGGATGACTGAATAAAGAGGTGGTATATATATACAATGCAATATTACTCAGCTATAAAAAAAAAAAAAAGAATGAAATCTTAACATCTGCAACAACATGGATGGACCTAGAGGATATTGTGCTGAGTGGAGTAAGTCAGACAAAGACAAATGCCGTAATATTTCATTTATATGTGGAATCTTAAGAACAAAATGAACAAACAAAACAGAAACAAACATATAGATGCAGAGAACATTTTGACGGTTGCCAGATGGGAGGAGTTTGGGGGGAGGGTGACAGGATTAAGAAGTACACATTGGTAGTTATAAAATAGTTGTGGAAATGTAAAGTATAGCCTAAGGAATATAGTCAATAATATTGTAATAACTATGTGTGGGGTCAGATCAGTACTAGATTTATCGGGGTGATCACTTTGTAAGTTATATAAATGTCTAATCACTATGTTGCATACCTAAAACTAATATAATATTGTATGGCGACTGTAACTGAAAAATAAAAAAGTTATTTAAAAAAAGACAAACGGACATTTGAAAGCAAAAAAGAAAAAAGAAAAAAAGTAAAACCTAGCTATATACTTTATACAAGAAACAAAGTTGAAATACAATGATAAAGAATGACTGACAATTAAGGGATGGGCAAAGAGATACCAAGTAGATACAAATATTACTACTACTATTACTACTACTACTACTACTACTAATAATAATAATAATAATGTAAGTGTGATAATTTTGATATTAAACTATATAAAATTCAAACTTAAATGCACTAAGTAGAATAAAAAGGGTCATCATAATAAAAGTCACAGCTTATAAAGAAGATATAACAGCTACAAACATGTAAGCACCAAACAACATGAAATTAAATACATAAAGCAGAAATTGTTAGAAATACAAGGAGAAATCCATTTAAAATTTTTTGTTAGAGATTTAAATACAACTCTTCTTTATTTTGACATGTTTAATAAATGTAAAATAAAGGCAGTAGAGTAATTGTATAACACAATCAATATACTTAAATCCTTTGAGTAAAGAATATATATTTCTTTATATATCCACGACGTTTGTAAAAACTGATCATGTACTTGACTACATTTTCTAATTATAATTCAATAAAAATAGCGATAAACAATTAAGTAACCCAAAACTTTACTACTTAGAAATTAAGGAACCAATTTCTAGATATCCAAGAAAATGAAAATAGCAATTAGAAACTATCTAGAAAGCAATGATAAAGAGAACAATTCTTATCAAAACCTATTAACAGCAAAAAACTGTAATCAGAGGAAAACATAAATGTATAGCCTTAAAATTTCATTATTAAATAAGAAAAACAAAAAGATAGTGATTGATTTTTAGAAATTAGGAAAAACACAAAAAAAATTAAAGCAACAGAAAATAGGGGGAGAAAGTTAATAAACAAAATTGATTAAAAAAGAAAGGAGATACAGAAAAATGTAACATAAAAAATATCAAAAAATACTTACCCAACTCTATGTATAAGTACATTTGAAACTTAGAGAAAACAGATAATTTTCCATGAACATTTACTCCAAAAGTGGAAATTTGAATAAACCGATTAATTATAATAAAAGTGAGTAGTGATTAAAGATCTACCACTGAAAAAAGGTACCAGAACTTGAAGGGTTCACAACCATGTTCTATTTACCTCTGAAGAAGGAATAATTTTAATGTTATTTAAATTGTCTTAGACTATGGACAAGCAATTTGAAGCTTACCAACTTATTATATGGAGCCCCAATAACTTAAACATTCAATTCTGATATGGCTGTACAAAAACAGAAAACTATAATCAATTGCCCTTGTAAATACGGCTGTAAAAAATCCTTAATAATTGTTAGCAAATAGAACCCAGCTTAGGAAGAGAATGCACCTAGAGTGTGACACTGTGACCATGTGTTATGTATTCCAGGAACACAAATCTGGCTCAATCAGGAACTCTAACAATGTAACTCATTACAATAACTTAAAAGACAAAGTCATATAATAATTACGTGCTAAAATTTTATTTTATAAAACCATCAACCATTCGATTAAAATGCTAAGTAAAATTACAAACCACTTAACTATACAACAAAGACTATCTACCAAGATCCAGTAGCAAATAATTTAAATGGACACTCAACCTAAATCAGCAGCTACACAGTGATGCCCAACATCATCATTATTTGACATTGCCTTGGAGCCTTAGAAAAAAAGAAAAGAATTGGAACAAGAAAAGCAAAATCTATCTTATATTTGCCAGTGACATGATTTTTTGAATTGAAAATCAAACCAAGAAAACTAAAATGATTAATAAAAGAATTTAGTGAGCTAGTTAGATATATAAGATAAATATAGAAAAATTAATATCTGATCTATACAATACATGTAAAGAAATAGATATCAGATAAATATTTCATGTACAATAGCAACAAAACTATTGAATTCTTAGGAATACATATAATGAGGCATAAAACCTATTTGGAGAAACCTATTAACTATTTTTGGAGGTATTAAAAACAAGATTCTGAACAAATGAAAGAATATGTCACATACGTTATTGGGAATTACTGTA
>NW_011888788.1:2276354-2279166 GCF_000151845.1 Pteropus vampyrus
ACATTAATGATCAAGAAAAGTCAAGTTAAAGTACAAGAGTTACCATGTTATATTTATTAGACAAAAATTAAAAGAAAGATAATATCATATCTTTGGAAACATGGTGGAGTGAGAGACATTGCCAGATCTCTCTCCTTGAAACAACAATAAGCTGAACATCTAAAACTCAACGAAAAACACCCAAACTGCACACCAGCACGTCTGAGTGTGGGATCTGCGCATAAGAGCTACCACAGGTCAGAACCCTGGGTGTCCTGCGGTAGACTGGGAGAAATAAAGAAGCTGCCTCTCCCACCACCGCTAGAGTTCCCTGTAGGGGGAGGGGGAGGGGCGAAGGAGCGGCCAGTTCCCTGAACAGCCCTGCCTGGGAGAGTTTGTGAGTTTTATGCAGCCCAGCAGTGCCCAGTCATCAGGGCAGAAGGAAGAGAAGCAGGACAGCAGAAAAACAACAGTTGAGTTTCACTGGCAGCAGTTGTAAAACCAAGGCTGAGCCACAACCCCCAACTCCCAACCCAGAGGGCCCCACCCCTCATACCCTTGGAGACCGAACACCGTGGAGCCCCAGGGGAATCTGAGCAAACGCTACAAAAACTGTTGCTAACACTGACAGGAACTGAAACTGAGGGGAGTGAGCGTGATTAAATATCTATCAGAAAATAAAAAGGCATTTTTAAGGCTTTATATAAAGCAGGGATCCAAGAAGCTTAGACACCACATACTGGAAACCAAAAGAAAAGTGCCTTCTTTGCAGCAGGCTAAAGAGAGATCTTTATATAATAAATGTTCTTTCTGGAAAAACAACAGAATACACTTCCATTAATGCCCAGGTGCAGAAAAGTCCATTAAACACCATGAACAACCAAGGTGACAAGGCATCTCAGAAAGAAAGAGAAAAATCTCCAGAAAATAAGCTTACAGACATAGAAATATGCAATTTAAAAAACAGAGAATTCAGGATGGCACTTCTGAAAAAACTCAGTGAATTCCGAAATGAGTCACATCAACAATTTCAGGAATTAAAAAAACACCTAGATGAGCAGAGCAAGGAGATTGAAACCCTCAAAAAGAACCAAATAGAACCTCTGGAGATAAAGAAGACACTGCAAGAGTTGAAAAATAAAATAGCTAACTTGGGAAATAGAGTGGACCAAATGGAGGAAAGGATCAGTGATATTGAAGACAGAAATCTATAAATAAATCAGAAGGAAGAACAGAAAAACTGAAGAATGAAAAATAATGAAAGAGAAATAAAAGAACTAGCTGATACCATCAGGAGAGGAAACATAAGAATAATGGGCATTATCAAAGGTGAGGAAAAGGAACAGGGACTAGAAAGCATTTTCAGACAAATAGTTGATGAGAATTTCCCAAATCTAAAGAATGAGCTGGAGCTTGGAATTCAAGAAAACACCCAATTATCTCAACCCAAAAAGGCCTTCACCAAGACATATTGTATTAAAATTATCATACGACTCAATAACAACAACAAGAAACAAACGATCCAATCAAAAAATGGGCAGAGGATCTGAACAAACACTTCTCCCTAGAGGACATACAAATGGCCAACAAATATATGAAAAAATACTCAACATTGCTAGCTATTAGGAAAATGCAAATCAAAACAGGTGTGAGATACCATCTCACACCTGTTAGAATAGCTATAATCAACAGGACAAGTAATAACAAATGTTGGAGAGGATGTGGAGAAAAAGGAACCCTCATACACTGCTGACGGGACTGCAAATTGGTACAGCCACTATGGAAAACAGTATGAAAGTTCCTCAAAAAACTAAGAATTGATCTACCATATGATCCAGCAATCTCGCTATTGGGTATTTACCCCAAAGACTTGAAAACTCATATCCAAAAAGATATTTGCATACTGATGTTCATAGCAGCACTATTCACAGTGGCCAGGACATGGAAGCAACCAAAGTGCCCTACAATAGAAGATTGGCTAAAGAAGCTGTGGTACATATATACAATGGAATATTACTCAGCCATAAGAGATGAAATACTGCCATTTGCGACAACATGGATGGACCTCAAGATAATCATGCTAAGCGAAATAAGCCAGACAGAAAAAGTTGAAAATCACATGATATCACTTGTATGTGGGATATAAACCTAAAAGCAACAAATGAACAGGACAGACAAACAGAGACTCGTGGACATGGACAATGAACTAGTGGTTTACCAGAAGATAGGGGGTGGGGGAGGAGGCGGTAGGTAGATGGTTAAATGGGGTCAAATATAGGGGGTTAGTGGGAGGATGAAGTGGGTAAAAGGGATCAAATATATAGTAGCTGAAGGAAACTGGATTTTGGGTGGTAAACACACAATAGAATATACAGATGTCAAATGATAATGTACACCTGAAAATTATATAATTGTATTAATCAATGTTACCCCAAAAAACTTAATTTAAAAAATGTTACAAAAAGTGGAAAAAAAAAAAGAAAGATAATATCATTGCTGGCAGAAATGTAGAGGAAAGAGGTAAGGTATGCTCATACTTTACTGTTGAAAGTAGAACTATTTTAGCTTTTGGAAAGCAATCTGGTAATATCCCTTAAAATTTAAAATACACGTATCTTTAGCCCAGCAAACCCATTCCTGGGAATGTATTTTATCATTTGTTAAAATCTATGTACGAAAATGTTTACTATAGCTATGTGATGGCTAAAAACTGAAAATACCAATATCTCTCAACTTTGAATAAGCTATGGTGAATCCTCAGCAAAAAAATATTATGAAAAAATGAGTTAGACTGATGTAGGCTAACTTGTAGGGATTTTCACAAGATATCATT
>NW_011888788.1:2279216-2281639 GCF_000151845.1 Pteropus vampyrus
ATCAACAGGACAAGTAATAACAAATGTTGGAGAGGATGTGGAGAAAAAGGAACCCTCATACACTGCTGACGGGACTGCAAATTGGTACAGCCACTATGGAAAACAGTATGAAAGTTCCTCAAAAAACTAAGAATTGATCTACCATATGATCCAGCAATCTCGCTATTGGGTATTTACCCCAAAGACTTGAAAACTCATATCCAAAAAGATATTTGCATACTGATGTTCATAGCAGCACTATTCACAGTGGCCAGGACATGGAAGCAACCAAAGTGCCCTACAATAGAAGATTGGCTAAAGAAGCTGTGGTACATATACACAATGGAATATTACTCAGCCATAAGAGATGAAATACTGCCATTTGCGACAACATGGATGGACCTCAAGATAATCATGCTAAGCGAAATAAGCCAGACAGAAAAAGTTGAAAATCACATGATATCACTTGTATGTGGGATATAAACCTAAAAGCAACAAATGAACAGGACAGACAAACAGAGACTCGTGGACATGGACAATGAACTAGTGGTTTACCAGAAGATAGGGGGTGGGGGAGGAGGCGGTAGGTAGATGGTTAAATGGGGTCAAATATAGGGGGTTAGTGGGAGGATGAAGTGGGTAAAAGGGATCAAATATATAGTAGCTGAAGGAAACTGGATTTTGGGTGGTAAACACACAATAGAATATACAGATGTCAAATGATAATGTACACCTGAAAATTATATAATTGTATTAATCAATGTTACCCCAAAAAACTTAATTTAAAAAATGTTACAAAAAGTGGAAAAAAAAAAAGAAAGATAATATCATTGCTGGCAGAAATGTAGAGGAAAGAGGTAAGGTATGCTCATACTTTACTGTTGAAAGTAGAACTATTTTAGCTTTTGGAAAGCAATCTGGTAATATCCCTTAAAATTTAAAATACACGTATCTTTAGCCCAGCAAACCCATTCCTGGGAATGTATTTTATCATTTGTTAAAATCTATGTACAAAAATGTTTACTATAGCTATGTGATGGCTAAAAACTGAAAATACCAATATCTCTCAACTTTGAATAAGCTATGGTGAATCCTCAGCAAAAAAATATTATGAAAAAATGAGTTAGACTGATGTAGGCTAACTTGTAGGGATTTTCACAAGATATCATTGAGAGAATGATGCAAGATGCAAAAGACTGTGTATAAGGCGATCCATTTTTTTTTGTAGAGCAAAGAATGACAAAATATGAATAAATATGTACATGTGGTATTGATGCATATGTGTTTACAGGTAGATAGATGGTAAATGATAGATGATCAATGATAGATGATAGATAGATGTTTACATGGATACATGAATATGGAGAAAGGTATGAATGACACAAAGCAGGTGGCTAACATGGATTAGAACTATGCAGAAAGTTGGGCAGAGAGAGAAGGGATGAAGTGAGAAGCAAGTAAACAAAAAAGATGGGGAGAAGGCTGCACTAAATCAGTGTGTATAAGATCTTGTTTATGTTGAATTGTGAATAAAATGTCAGGAAAAGTAAAGATAGATTTATGTCTTCCCATTTGTAGGAATGCTGATGCTACATTGTAAAGTGAAAAAAGCAAGTTGCAGAGTGCAGTACACTACTATTCTATTTCAATAAAAATAGGCAAGCACAACCCTTATATACGTGTATTTATGAGTGTGTAAGTTTGTTGAACAAGGAGAACATTGTGAAGGTGGATAACAATGGTTACTATAGGGTGGGGTGTGATTGAGGGGATAGTTTTCGCTTTTCACATCCTTGTGTCAATGGGATTCTTTCACTTAGCACAATAAGCACATTACTTTGATAGTTTCAAAACATCAGTAGAGAGGGAATAAAAAAATGGCATAGGAGATAGAGGCTTTGTTCGTCCCTCTTGCGACCAAATCAAAGTTATGACAGAAACACAGAGCAAACAGCAAGGAAAATCACCTGGGATCTAGATGAACAAGCCCTACAACTAGGGAGAGAAATAAGAAATCATCCTGCAAAGGGAGGAGGTAGGATAGGGCGAGGATGTGAGGCTGCCTGGTTCCGAGCAGCTGAGTGGGATGGAGACCAAGACAGCTTCAGTAGGCAGCTGCAGATGCCTTTTAAAGGGGCTGTGTCCGGGAGCGGACTTTCACGGATGACGGACCTGCTCGCTCTGAGCACCAGCACCAAGTCGGCTGCGCGGGGGGCATCAGGGACCCTCAGGGGACACTGAGTTGTCAGAGTGAGGGCCAGAGGCGAGGCTCTCTCCTGGACAAATGTGTTGGCAATATCCACAGTCCCTCTGTTGAGCCCTCCCCACTTCCAAGTGTGCTGACGCACACCACCATAGCTGAGGCATCATCAAACTGGATAACAGAGGTCGCTCCGCCCAAGGTTTCCCTGAAACTTCGCCTCCCCCAACTTGCAGCCCCACCC
>NW_011888788.1:2283584-2285789 GCF_000151845.1 Pteropus vampyrus
AAAAAAAGCTAAAGGAATTTATCAACACCAAGCCAGTATTACAGAATATGTTGGAGGGACTTCTTTAGAAAGAAAAAACATGTATCAAAAACAGGAATAAAGAATGATAATAACTACATTCCTATCAACGAGTACCTCAAATAGAAAAGAATTAAGTGCTTCAACCAAAAGACAGAGTGGCTAAATGGATAAGAAAACAAGACCCCTACATATGCTACCTACAAGAGACTCACTTCAGATTAAAAGACATACAGGGATTAAAAAGAAGGAGATGGAAAAAGATATCGCTTTGATGGACCTAGAAGGTATTGTGCTGAATGAAATGGGTCGGATAGAGAAAGACAAATATCACATGATTTAACATACACGTGGAATCTAAAGAACAAAATAAACAACAACAACAAAAGCAGAGAATATTTTGAGGGCTACTAGATGGGAGAGGGTTGGGGGGATGGAAAAAAGAAGGGCAAAGGGATTAAGAGGTACAAATGGATATTTGCAGAATAGACATGCAGATGTAGAGTGTCTCATGGGGAAGATGGTTAATAATGTAATAAACATGTAAGGGGGGAGAAGAGTACTAGATTTAGTGGGGTGACACTTTGCGAGTTATATGTATCTCTGATCACTAGGCTATATAACTGAAACTGATATAATATTGTATGCCAACTATAATTGAAAAAAAAAACTCATTGAATTGTACAATGTAAATACGAGTAAGTATCTATTCTATTTTAATAAAGGTGTGGGGGGGTGGGAGACATCAGTAGAGAAAAAAAGCCTAAAGTAATAATGGGTTTCTCTTTCTTTGTTCCTCCCTGAACATCTGGCTTTGAATGTGGCTTAGTGCCCCATATCCCAGCTGCCATACTGTCCTAGTCCACCTCATAAACATGTAGACATTTGAGTCCCCTTTGTAAAGGGAGTTGAAGTTCACCTTCCACAAAAGTTCCAAGTGGTGGTCAGATTCAGGGGAATGCATCTGGGTGTCTGTGAGGCTCTTTGAAAAACTTGAGCCATTTAAGGATTTGGCTAGTCTAAAGAACACAGAGGAGCTAGAGATGCGGCCCACAACTCTATAGGTTGACTCACCCAAGTCCCTGCTCTGGCCTGGCTAATTCTTCCAGTTAAAGCACACACACTGTGATTGTGGCTCTATAAAAATAACTGTGTGTGCCTGCAAGGCCTGGAGAGGAACTGAGGAGAAATGGAAACTAGCTTGTTGAGGCTTATTATCTTAATCCCTATAATCCTTCCTATTACTCTGGATGAGTATTACCTCGATTTTATAGAGAAGAAAACAGAAAACCAGATTTCATTAAGCAATATGCTGAAGCCCATATAGCTGGTCAATTGTTAGGTTGAAGCATATGAATTGCTAGTCTAATTTTAGATTGGTTTTGATCTACAAAATCTCTGTTAGGACATAGTTTTGACTGCTTCAACAGATACCCAGATAACAATGGTTTAAACAAGTATATTTCGCTCCCACATCAAAACTGGGCTGCTCTCTGTCATTAGGAGTTCAGGCTCTTTCTTTTGTATTTTCCCGCCCTCCCAAGTGTTGCCCTTGTCTAAATGGACCAGGTCAGTTGACTGTTACCTGTTTTCCAGAAACAAGGAGGGGAGGGAGAAGAAAGAGCAAGCATGAAGGTAAACATCTACCCTTTATGAGTGCAACCCAGAAGTCGCACCTTCAGCCTTGTTTACAGCTCATTGGTCAGAGCCTGGTCACATGACCACGCTCAGCTGCAAGCAAGGCTGGGCAGTGCAGTCTTGTGCCCCTCTGAAATTCTATAACCAGGGACAAAGAGGAGAATAGATCCTGGGGGACACTTGGCAGTCTCTGCTACAGTGGGAAGAGGGCTTCCGAGGTCTGAGTGTGGCTTTGTCTACCTGTGAAACCCATTATCTTACCACTGAACCATTATAAAAATGGTTAAGATGCTACTTGAGGTGAAATTATTATTTTTCTAAGTCTTCTGTTGGGCAAGCAGCTTATTTACTAGAAATTCTCTGATGGTCATTCTTCTTGCTTTAAACTCATTTCCACAATTTCTCCAAGGTCACAATGGGTCACTTGCTGCCCAAGAGGTGAAACATAAGTAAATGTTACATGTATTTATACGTGTACGTACACACACAGGCCCTCTGGAATCTTTGGGTCTCCAAAGACAGTTGCTTCGCAGGTGATATAAATTGGGA
>NW_011888788.1:2285839-2290152 GCF_000151845.1 Pteropus vampyrus
AGTGCAGTCTTGTGCCCCTCTGAAATTCTATAACCAGGGACAAAGAGGAGAATAGATCCTGGGGGACACTTGGCAGTCTCTGCTACAGTGGGAAGAGGGCTTCCGAGGTCTGAGTGTGGCTTTGTCTACCTGTGAAACCCATTATCTTACCACTGAACCATTATAAAAATGGTTAAGATGCTACTTGAGGTGAAATTATTATTTTTCTAAGTCTTCTGTTGGGCAAGCAGCTTATTTACTAGAAATTCTCTGAGGGTCATTCTTCTTGCTTTAAACTCATTTCCACAATTTCTCCAAAGTCACAATGGGTCACTTGCTGCCCAAGAGGTGAAACATAAGTAAATGTTACATGTATTTATACGTGTACGTACACACACAGGCCCTCTGGAATCTTTGGGTCTCCAAAGACAGTTGCTTCGCAGGTGATATAAATTGGGATTTTGAGGCTCGCCATCTCCATAGTGTTTGGACGACTGGGGCTCTAATGAAAGAAGTTTTCTTGTCCCTTTGCCCAAACATGTGTCAGGAGGGCTGCCTTGGTGTGTGTGTTTGGGAGGTGAAGAGTAGTGTGGGTGCGGTCACCATAGTCTTCCGGGCACAGCTCAGGGCCAGATGTCTAAATACTCACCACTCGTTTTCCTCATCCCTCCTATTTTCCCCATTGCCCCAGGATGGAATGTTCTGGAAGATTTCATTTATTAGACAAGCTCTGCCATTTATTAAAGCAAAACGTTCCTATACAGGACAAATGTATATGTGGTAGCTTTAGCACATTCATATTTTTACTGAGATATATTCGGCTACAACTGTTATTTTAATGTCAAGTATAATTTGAGGAAGTGCAACGTTTTAAATTAGTGTTAGGAAAGAACGGGGACTTTCCTATTTCTTAAACGGCAGTATTTCTGAATGTTTATAATACAATTTTCATCTTTGAAAACAAATTTATAAAAGTAATTTGTATTTAAAGTAGTTAGAAAATACAGAAAAAGAAATAAATGCAACCCGTAACTCCACTCCCCAAAGATAATAACCAGAGTTTTTGGGGTATGTTTTCATTACTTTCTTTTACGCACACATTCATATAAATATGAAAGTATTTGTAACACAATTGAATGTTAGAAGAATATCTATGATGAATTATTGCTGAATAAACAAGAATCTGGTAAATGGATGCAGATGGAACCAAACTGAAGTCCAAAGAGAGGCCAACTCAAAAGGCCTGAAGGATTTTAATTTTAACTCATGAAGTTTGGGGGGGAAGTACTCAACCAAATCCACGGTAAATTCTATTGTTGAGCAAATACAGACCTCCTTCTTTAGTATAAGCAGTCAAAAAATAAAAAAATCACCAAGTATGTGAAAATATTCAATAGTTCAAAAGAAGGGTTTATTCTGAGGAATTGGAAGAATCACTCTCCAATGAAACAAACATGAAATGGGAGAAAACTTTTAAGCAAAGTCCCTAAGATACATTTCCAGTGAGACTTGAGAAGTTTTCACATCTATAATAAGACCTCATCATGGGAGATGTTTTAATTTGAAATACAATTACAAAGACAAATTTAAAAATGCAATGTCCTCTGGTAAACTGCTGGATCTGGGAACTGAGCATCCATAGCTATAAACATGGAAGGACATACAGCCACTTATAAAGCAGTACTTCCCCACCTGAGATTCAGGCAAAGAAACATGTTTAAGGGGATGCACTCAGCATCTCCTGAAGGAAACTGCAGAACAAATAAATTGCTGAACAAATAAACTACGGGGGTGAGGGTGGGGGAGAGAGAGAGAATTATCAACCAATATCAATGGATCCTATTTCAAACATTTGTGAGACAATTGGAAATTTGAACACTGACTAGATATTTGATATTAAATAAATACTGCTAATGTTTTAAGATATAATCGTTTGTTTTTTAAAGCTACCTTTTAGTGGTAACTACTGAAATATTTATAGATCTAAGATGTTTGGGATTTGATCAAAAACAATAGGGGAGGGAAATTTGAGGAGTGAAGACGAGACAAGATTGGCCAGTAGTGGACAGAACTGCTAGGCTGGGTGGTAGGCACATGGTGGGTTACTATTCTACTTTTGTTTGAAAATGACCAAAATAAAATATTTAAAAATTGCATTAAAAGACATGAGCAAGGGGTTGGGTATTCTAGAGAATCCAGTCAGTGACTTAAGACCATTGCTCAGGAAATTCTCCTAAAACTTACAGGAAGTGGAAAAAGATGGTATGAGTGAAACTATATGAAACCACATGCACACGTAGGAGATGCAGTGTGATTGTACAATCAGAATTCCAGAGGTGTTGTGAACAGGACTGACAGGGGACAAGCAAGAACCTTCATTAAAGAACATTTCCATTATCGGCGTTTTCTTTAATCGATGAGTTATTTAGCAGTATTTTATTCATATGCAGAGATTTTAAAATGTTTCTAACTTCCAACTTGAGTATAGTTAGGGAACACGATCTGTCTGATAACTATTTTTGAAAAAGTTTTAAGGCTTGTTTTAATGCTCGGAACAAGAACAGCTATAGAAACAACCCTGAGTGCTTGTAAAGAATGTGTACTCTCAAACTGTTGGATACAGAGTTCTAAACATGCCCTTTGGTCACTTAACTTCATTTAGTTTCTGTTTGCCTGACTTATCAAAAGGGAAGTGCTGTCATCCCTATTGGCAGGTGGGTTTATCAATTTCTTCCTATAGTTCTACCCATCTATACTGCATGAATTTTAAGGCTCTCTGATTAGGTGCATGTTTAAAATTGACTCCTCTTTGTAAACTGAACCTTTCTATCATTATATCATGAACTTCCTGATCCTTAGCAATGCTTTTTGTCTTAGGATTTATTTTGCCTGAAAGTAATATAATAGATGGTTAGTATTTGCCTCATGTGATCTCCCCACATCCTTTTACTTTCAATTTTGCCTGTCCTTATGTAAATCGGTGCTTCTAAACATATCTGTGGTGAAGGATCGCTTTTTGTTTTTCCCAATCCGTTATAGGCTCTAAGACTTTTGTAAAATATTGTTTAAAACAATAAATTAATAAAATTCTGGAAGTTCATCTTACCGAAATTAAAATACAAGCTATTTTAGTATTATATTCAACACATGTAAAACGATTGCCAAATTTCTTAGAAAATTTTATATTTTTTAAACATTTCTAAGACACTATCGACTTCTGAACATATCTGTTGCCTTCAACAATCACAGCCACACTTTTGAACACCAGTGTTGTAAACAGCATATATCAGGATTTTGTCCTGCCATCTGGTCTAACAATCTATCGTTTAATTGGAAAGTTTGGTCCATTTATAGTTATTGGTATATACTTAGGCTTGTTTCTCTCACCTCTGTAGGTCTCCTCTCTTGCGCCAAGTTGATATGGTTTTGAATTGTAATTTGAGATGGTGGGTTTTTCTTTCCTTTGGTCCTCACTTTTTAATGACCAGGTGCTATAGACTGGTTTGTGTCCTCCTGAATTCACATGTTGAAACCTAATCCCAAACGTGTTGATATCTAGAGGTAGAGCCTCTGGGAAATGATCTGGTCATAAGATCAGAGCCTTCATCAATAGGATTAGTCCTCATGAGAGGTCCCAAAGAGACTGCACCTTCACCCCTTCTACCGTATGAAGACATGTCGAGAAAATAGCTATGATCCAGGAGACAGGTCCTCACCAGACACCTAATCGGTCGGTACCTTGACTGCCAGCCTCCAAAACTATGAGAAATGTTTGTAGTTTCTAAGCCACCCAGTCTATGGTTTTCTGTGATAGCAGACAGAAAGGACAGAGAAATCAGATTTACCATCATATAGTTCATGCTTATCTTTCTCAGTTATCTCCTAAGACACTTCATTCTCCTTTTTAAGTACTTCATTCAAAATATGTAAATGGAGGCCTTTGAGTGGCTAGACATAAAGTTCTAAGTTCAAAGTTCTTTTCTTTCATTCCTTAAAAATGTAACTGCACAGACAGGGTTGCTGCTGGAAAATCTTGACGTCCATAGGTCCCAGCTCCTCAGACTTTGCTTCTGATTGTCTGGAAGCTTTCAGAATGGTCTTGTCTTTGTTAGTCTTAAATGTTAATACTACCCAGCAGTGAAGATGAATCAACTACATTCTAGATATGTAGCAACACGAAACAATCTCACAAGTGAGTGAAACATGACGATACATACACTGTCATTCCTTTTACATAATATTCAAAACCATGCAAAGCTAAAACTAAATAGTAAGTTGTTTAAGGATGCGTTTATATGGTAAACTTGTGAAGAAAAGCAAAGATAAACCCCCAA
>NW_011888788.1:2290594-2298258 GCF_000151845.1 Pteropus vampyrus
CCAAACTGCCACAGATGAATCGGGGATGGAGATGGGAATGGAGGAACTCTAACTTTGCTCTAAATTAAGAAGTACACCTAAGCACCTCTGGACACCTTCATACCCCACCAGGAATCACGCCTCTGAATAAGCTGACACTAGCTGCTCTCAGGTGTGGCTCTGAACCTTTTCTGGAATCTACACCTCAGCACTTCCTGCCGGTCTAAATATTCAGTCAGCCTGAAGTGACTGAGGCTGCTCTTATGGACAGACAGCCTTTCAGGTCCCCAATTTCCAGATGTCACTCACCTAACGAGGCTCATAATTTCACTCCAAGTTCTAGCATGAATGCATCTCCTGAGGTCTTACTGCCTCCTTAGATATCCTACCAAGGAGCCTGCTTGGGTTCTCCAGGTGTCACCCACAAGGATAACATCCATATACCTGTTTAACTGAATTTTTTATTAGTCGATTTCCCTCCCCTAGGTGTAATGACAGGTTTCTTAAAGACCAGCCATGGATGGATGCACGTGAACGGCAGAACTGTGTCCAGGAGAGCTTTTATTTGTACGGAACAGTTTTAAAAATACAGAATAAAATAGCTTTATCTCTACTATTATTCACAACATCTGGTCCAAATATTACATATTTTTAAAATACTTAAACGTTTAATGAAGCCATGTTAGAAAAACAATATGAAAATTCTTTTTAAAAACTCCATAAAAGAATTACACATCTCAAAAAACAACCCCCCAAATACCCTCAGTATGCAAAATAAAAAAACGAAATCCCAGAAAGGTACATAGCCAAAGTCAGTCACAAAAACTCAAGGAAAATATAGGCATCCCCACTGTTTTTAAGAACAGTCAGAAATTTATTAATGTGTCAAACAAAGGTTCTTACAAACAAAGAAAATATTAATTTGAACTGTCAGTAAATGGCCACTCTGGTAAAGGTGTACTAAATGCCACGAAACACACACAGAAATTCTAAGGATGCTGGAAGTTACCTATGTAGAGTGATGATGAGGCACAGTCGAGAACAACCTAGAAAGACAGGAATGTGTGAGGCTGCTGAAAGGGGTTCCCAGTGTTAACGTGCTTTCTGGGTCCATGGGCGGAAACTGAACGCTGGCAAAAACGGGTGGTCTTCTTGCACTACTTGGGTTGTGCCTGCAAGAGGGGCAGAGGGTGGGAGACGTCCTGCTTTCTGTATGCAAATCATCAGAGGACAGAGCATAACACGTGCAGCATGGGAGACTCCAGGCTCTTCTGTAAAGCCAAGGGCGGCTCCCTGGAGTACTAGACCCTGCCAACGCTCAGGTGGCTGCGCATGACCCCAGTGTCCAGGGGGCATGGCCGGGTGTGCATGCCAGGCCCGATGTCGACAGCCGACTGCACACCCGAAGGACAGTGGCCTGCAGGATGCTGCCTCTCTTCGCTCCAGACAGGGTCTGGAATGAGGTTTCTGCCACAGCTCCTTACTCATCTTCTATCTGGCCTGGCCATTTTTGTGGCATCAATATTAAGGAAGGTTATAGTTGCCAACTTCAAGTCTAAGTTGCTAGTACCAATATTTCAGCAGGGACATGAATTAAAGAAATAACAACTTAGCTCACGGTCATAAAACATACTCATGGGTAAATAAAGTATACACACATACTAGAGATTCATCAATGGAGAAATTCTATCATCACATGACATTGTCATGAAAATTATATCATTCCCTCCCTGGAAAACTGTGATTATTATCCTGGGTAGAAATGTTATTTTACTATATGGAAATACTGCAACATATTCATGCATAAATCAAGTTGTCATCATGAAAGTCAGTATTCTACAGTATAAAGCAAATCCTGTGTACGAATTTGTTACCATGAAAATGGGAAACCATCACGACCCATGATGCTTCATTCTAGCTGACCTGGTTAAGCCACTTCTCTTCCCTTGAACAATCACAAGAAACTTCCTAAAAGTTAATATCTGAAGCCCTCTTAAGATTCTGTGCCAATGGATCTAAGTTTAACTCCCAAGTGAAAATGAGAATGAAAACTGCTTACAAAGACTGGAGCCACTTCCCATTGTTCTGTGAGCAATGTAAGATATTTTTATCAAAATCAGTGGTAGAAAAAAAAAAATCTGTGTTGGGGTCTTCCTTACCCACCCCTAACCCACCCATTAGGGATATGGCTGCATCTACTGTCCCTATAAATACTTTCTATTTACTTTCCACATCAAGATGGCTCACGTAAATATAAAGACGGTGGGTAAGTGGTCACTGTGGAAACTAGAGACTGAATGCCCTGCCCAAGGATATTAACATATTATTTTAAAACATTCTATTGGACAAAAAAGCATGGTGAGTGTGTGGCCCCAACAATGCAGGCGAATAGTATAAGTGGGAAGCACACAGGGACAGACCGTGCGTGGCCACCACATTCCCCAAAACCTCCCCTTTGTAGTGTGCTTAAACTCAAGAAGCAGATGAATATATTTTCCTTTCAATGAGGCTCATTCTGTTGCATATTTGCTAGCAGAAGGCCAACTTCCTAAAAGGGCTGGTGGGTGCTGCATGTGCAAGATTTATTAGTTATCACGAGACTCCAATCACTCAAGCAAAGGTGAGTGATTGGAGGCTGTACAGAAAGCGCAAGGCTTAATGGAACCTCTATTCAGGTTGCCCTCTTTCCTCCCCACCTCCTGTCCCCTCCCGCACCCCCACCCCACCCCCACCTTTGGACAGGGAAGCTAAAGCTGGCCCCAATGGAACGAGAAGGACAAAAACCCTCTTTCCAATAGATGGTATGGATATAGGGCTTCCCTCCACATTCGAATGCTATCAGACATCCCCTGGTCCAGCAGATTTGAAACCTCCCAATAAAACCTGACTCAAGGAGGGGTTTCAGAAGGGAGTGGGTTTCTGGACGTTGGAAACACATACCCTGAGTGTTACTCACTGGGCAGAAGATGCCTGGTCAAGTTAAGTTGAAGGGAACTTATTTGTTTCTGAATTACTAATGGTTCAGATACTTTCATTTGGGTACTTGGTCCTTCTGCTCACCTACAGAGCTAGAATACTGCAAATCTCTGGGATGACTAACAGTTTTTCCCATTTTTCAGAGCTGAGAAATTGGAGATGCTGAACAGAAATACCAATAGAAGGAACCGAGAGTGACTCAGTGTAGGAGGGCTGTCAGCCTCGAGGGCTTACCAAGTTAAAGGAATGGAAATCCTTAACCAGTGTGCTTCAAAAGAAACTATGAATTGAATACACTTCAAAAAACCATAACATACAAAATTAAATGTCATTTACAATCTAAGTTCTTTATATAATCTGCAATAAGGTCTTGGCTAAACAATGAAGTGGCTCTGAAGTGTTCTTGCCAGAACAAGCCTTGAAGCCCCCGACTTTCCAGGAGTCATGGAGGCTCTCGTGACAGAATGATGCTGCCAGTGAAGCAGAGGCAGCCGCGGGGCAGGGAATGCACTCTGTGGACACAAGGCCGCTGAGAACCAGAACCATGACCTCCCGAGGCAAGGTCACTGCTTTATGTCTCAGACTTCCTTTGGCTGAAAATTTTCAAACCCAATTCAACTTTAGTCATTTTTTTCCCCAGAAAAATTATAGTGTTATTTAATTAGTACTCAACAGAGCGGATCTGCTGGCTGTCTTTCTTACTACTTTCTGCAATAACTAAACGAGAAAGGCAGCATTTGGCTAGAGGATCTAATTTATCTTCCCCTCTGCAAAATCAAGATCCAGTGGACACGCAACATGGCGACCTATAAAAAAGTCTCCTTAAGCCTTAACTGCCAAAAGTGACTTGCAACAGAACTGCGGTGATGAATACGCCAGGACGCCAGACCATTCAGTATGGCAGCTCTGCTTGTTACCTGTCCTGGCTTCCCTTCTTCACAAAACAAATTCACGTATAACATAACCCATGGTTGCTGGGCTCTGGTCCAGTAGTCAGTTTTGATAAATAGATTAGGCATTACAGTATTTACACTTTCATGGTTATCAAGCAACACAAAACACAACCACAATAATAGTTACTGGCCTTTGAAAGCCATGACAGCAAGCTTCCCTGATGGTGTCCACAGCTTTACAAATGCTGGTTCTTTCCTTAATGAGAGGGGTGGGTTGGGGCACAAGTAATAGGGATACAAGGTAAGAGGGTCACGTGGAAAAACACTGATTTCAAAGATCTGCTATAGTCAATAACATTAAATAGGAATAAAATCTTGTATTTATAGACACACGCGACAATAACTGACATTCACGACAGCAGAGCCAAGACTCCCATAAACAACTGGTTGGCGCCCTTGTGTGGCAATCTACACCTGTTGCACCAGCCAGGAATGATAAATACCAGATAGAGCATCTCAGCTACTAGTGAAAAAGAGGCCAGTATGAAATGTGCTGGCCCAGCCTGGGCCAGGGTGGCACCGAGACAGAACAGTTGAGGATCAGATACTGACTTCAGGGTACTTTCCCTTCCCCTCCCATCCCCCAAACAGCCTTCCAATCTAATACCATCTGTACAGACCTCACCTACGCACAGATCTGGGCATAGGTTAACCATGTCATTGTTTTTTTCAATCAGGACAATAGCCTCCTCCAACAGGAAGGAGTATCAGGGAACATAGAATCACATTTGACCAATAAGCTGGGACAATGTAAGCTGCCCCTTAACCACAGGAGGTCTCTGCGGTTCAGGCCAAGGTCAAATTAAAAAAGCTGCGTGTCCAGGTGCTGTACCAGAACAGAAAGCCCCTGGACCCTGGAAGTGGCTTACAGGAAAGCTAGGGGTAGTGGAAGAGGAAGGAAAACAAGGACAGGAGGAAAGGAACTTCAAGTTCAGTGACCATGGCCAGCAGTGGACGTTCTCAAGGATAAGGGGTCGGGGCTTAAATAAGGAGCCAGGCGGACACCATATTAGACATGATCACCACCCACAACAAAAAAGCTATTTGCTATCTGTCTTAGCTCTGGGGTGCAGAATGTAAATGCAGATATACAGACATATATGTTACTGCTTGTTACTCAGCAAGGAACTACGGATTCATGCCTCACTGCGGCCGGGCCACAGGGTAAGCTACGGCTATACCGTGGCCTGTGAGTCCTCGTCTGAACTCCGGCTGTTTGCACTCTTCCCAAGGCCTTTCCACGTGTAGCCCACAAAGGTTGGGCTGATGGGTAAGTAGCTGAAGCATTTGTATTTTTTAATAACGTTCATGCCAAATGGCAAATCATAAGATTCCATGCCATCGAGCGACTTGTTCCCTTTGCCCACGCCCTTCTTCCATTTCCTGATTCCTCTTTCCTCTGGAGTGCCTATGGAACACACACACATCAAAAGAAAACAATACAATGTTTAGTTTAACAGTTCCATCGATATTGGAGATTGTCCAACGTGCTGTCCCACAGATCAAACCTGTGGGGTAACAGCAAAGCGCACTTGATGGCACTCAGCTATCCAGGTGCCCAAACCAGAAATCTAGTTGCTAACCCATCTGTCTTCTTTTTGCTCCATATTCAAATGATCTCCTGATGCCTTTGCCTCCTCTCTGTCCTTCCACATGACCCACATTCTCAATTTTTACAACTGAGGTCTGGCCCAGGCCATGTCATTGCTTTCCTTAGTTATTGTATCAGTCTCTGAACTGGATGTCCAGCCTTCCATCTCATCACACCCTCTCTCAAATCTGTTCTCAAGACTGGGCAAAAAAACAACAAAACGTCTCTCTAAAATGCAAATCTGATCTCATAAAATGGGGCCCAGAGATTTTTTATACCACATACTATACCTTTATCAATTGGTCATGGCAAACCCCATCCCCCGCCCACACCACCATCCAAACATATCAAGTTTTATACTCTCCTCTATTTTAGAGCGTGTGTGCGTGCTGCACTTGTCATGTATTCCCTACCTGTCGTGCTACTGTGAGGATGAACTTCCACTGTCAGGGAGAAAGATCTGGGCCCACAGGGCTCAGCAACTCCCGGACTTTATTTTTCTTACTAATGTGGTCTATAGGAGTGCTGGCACCTGCGCTCCTGGCAACATGGCTACCTAACAATAAATACAGTTCTGTGCCCGAGCCAGGGTGATGAGCTTGAGTCTACAATGCAGTATTTAGGGTCCTCATTATTTTCTTACATCTAAGCTACCCCTCCCATCGGCGTTTCAGCAATGAAGCTGACTTTAATTTCCATCTGACTCCTGTGCCTCTCCCTCAATTAGTTCTGACTTAGGAGAGAAAGAGGGTGTTAGTTATTGACCCCCATAAACCTAATACTTTCCACCCATTCATGCATGTGATTCCCTCTGCCGATGTGTTCATCCCTAGTTTGCCCAGTGACCCCTTGATTGAGGCTTTTTAGAGGTGGGTTTTAAGGGTAAAACTTCAGGAAAACCTTCAAGCTCAAGAATAAGCGTCATCCTTCCTTGATGGCAGGTGAGTCTACCAGTAGATCTGTGGCAGCATTTCACAATGGTACATAGCAGCCTCTTCTCGGAGGTTGGGAAGGCTGCAAGGGAGGCCCATATCACATCCTAGTCCATCACCCAGTGCTTCGCACGGAATGCACCCAGCTGAGAAACATGAGTTATGGCTATTGGAGAGATGCTGCCTAAGAATGTCTCTCAGTCACTGATCCTAGTGGAATCCTGTGCCCAGGTACTTGCTGGCTTTTGGTCTTAGGCAGCTGGGGCCTGCCTTAGGAAGGACTCATCTGAAGGACAGGCACTCCAAGGAGGAGATGTGCTGTAGGCTGCTACCAGCTGGCTTGGAGGAGTGTGTGAACAACTCAGTGCAACCACACTGCAGGGTGCTGGGTAGGGCTGTGTGGGGAGGACAGGCAGTCTGGACTGTGCCCATGGCATCGCACTGCCATTTAATAACCATGTGCGAGGCATTTATCTGCTTTCTCTGAAAAGTAATTCAGCGAGGAAGTAACAACTCAATAAGTTTATTAACAAAAAACTGATTAATGAAAAGAGGCTGGGAGTGTCATCTTAACCACTTTTTAGAGGTGGGTTTTAATCAGTGATGGCTTTGAACTTATTCACTCTTCCTGTTTCTCCTATCTATTTGGCAAAAAAAGTAATCCACACATGTAATAAGCATGTTTGACATATACCACATACCTGGGATGGTGTTGTCCAAAATAAAAGCCACACAGCCTCCTACAAACATAGCAGTTGTGAGAAGAACATTCAACACTTGATCGATTCCTGTTATCCCTAGAAATGAACATAGCAATATGGTCACTGCCAGCCAGGACAGGCCTGCCCTTGCCTGTGAAAGGAGTACTGTGGTGGGCCCTAATCTCCAGTCAATGCAGTGCGTGAAAGTATAAATTCCTGCTGTGCATGTGTAGATAAATTTTTGCCAGTGATGCTTTAAACTACTATGAATACCTTCAACAATGATCAAAAGGCATCTCCATAAGGAATATTCCCAACAATGGTGCACAGATGATAAATCTAACAGAGTGAGGTTCACCCTATAATGAACTATGAAGCCATCGAGGGTATTTACAGATTTTTATTTAAAAAAAAAAAAAAAACAATATAAAAGATGTCTGTTGTAAGGCTGAAGAAACTACAAAGTGAATAAAAAGACAAGAAAAATATGTGTGGTATCTGCAAGTGAAGGTTTTTAGAATCCTGTGTTACT
>NW_011888788.1:2298729-2309986 GCF_000151845.1 Pteropus vampyrus
ATAAGAAGGAATGAAATACTTATACATGTTATATCATGGATGAATCTCAAAAACATTATGCTAAGTGGAAGAAGCCAGACACAAAAGGTCACATATTGTAGGATTCCATTTATATGAAATATCCAAAATAGGTAAATCCACAATAACAGAAAGCAGACTGGTAGTTGCCAGGGGCTGGGAGAAGAGGGACTATAGGAATTAACTGCTTAATGGGTATGGAATTTTATTTTGAGGTGATGAGAATGTTTTGGAAATGAGAGAAGAGGTGGTGGTTACAAAACACTGTGAATGTACTAAAATGCCAGTCTACGGCTATGCTACCCTGAACAGGCCCTATCCCGTCTGATCTCAGAAGCTAAGCAGGGTTTGGCCTGGTTAGTACTTGGATGGGAGACCACCTAGGAAGACCAGGTGCTGTAGGTGTGCAAAAAAAAAGAGAGGGTGGATTATAAACTGACAAGGTCCTTGCAATCTGTGAGGTCAACCAAGGGTCGCCTCACCTAAAATAAATAAATAAATAAAAATAAATAATAATAAAATAAAATGCCAATCAACTGCTGCTCATTTTAAAATGGTAAATTTTATGCTATATGAATTTCACCTCGAAAAATATAAGCATATACATAAAATGGTCCCCAATTCTGCATAAAATGCCAGAGTAATAACTATTTCTTAAGATGGTTTCCCTTTATTCATTCTTCATGACGTTGGGGTAGTAAAATAAAAAAGAAGGGGTTCAAAGTACATAGAGTTTCAAGAAATTATATACTTTAATATAGCCTTATTCTAAGAAATGAAAAGGTTTTACACAGAGGCATTCTCCCAAAGGAGGGTCCTGGTGGAAGCGGGTAGTGGAGAGGGAGGGAGAGAGGAGAGAGGACAGAGACAGACAGACAGACAGACCTTAACATGCACATCAGTGATGTGCACATGCCAGCTCATGTGGAAATACAAAGGGCTTACAGATAAACTGTGGCAAAGTGAGATTAGAATGAAATACACAGACAAACATCCACCAAGACAATTCTTGAAGTTCCAAAGTCCTCTCTGATGAAGAGCTGTTTGTAAACTGGTGGCTATAGTTCCAACTCCCCCCAAGATTCAAAGTGTTTTGCCTACCTGTGACGAGAGGGTTCTGTCTGAGGTAACTTGGAAGGACCAGCCCAAAGAAGATTGAAAATCCAAGCACAAAGAGGTTCCGGGAAGAATTTAAATCGATGAACTGCAGGTTAGAGAGTCCAACAGCTGTGATCATACCTAAGGAGAAAACATCAGACGGCAGGTTCCATTAGCTCGCATGGATGAGCTTACAGCATGGGTGACAGATGACCCACGGCCATCAAAGGTAGACTTCCTAAAATGTCCTTTTTCTGTCCCATCATAAGTAGAATACCAGTGCAGTGTCAGACAGGGGGGTTAGAATGTGATCACCTGGGTCGCTGATCCAAATGACCTTCAGCCTAAGCATCCTCTGGGCTCATTTAAGGGTCATTAAACATCACACTTTCTTTCGACCAAAAAAAAAAAAAAAAAAAAACCAACTAAGGACATTAGTTCCTCCTCTACACACATTGCAATTAAACTGGGAAACCCACCCAACTATTTGGTCCCTGATTACAACTAAATGGCACAAAGATCAGAGGCTCATTGTAAAATGGTCCGTTTTAAACAACCCATTCAGAGGGAAAGATAGGTTGAGTTAAATCAATTAGAAATACCATTTAGAGAGACTAAATTTCACCTCGTTTTTCCTAGCCCCATTATTCTACTTCTGGTTCTACCTTCAACATAAATTCAGTACAGAGAGTGATGCAGGTTTTTATGTTTTGAAGGTGTGTCCTTTTGTATTTCAAAACAGAAATTTATTGTTACTTCCAATTTTACCGAAAAGATTTAACTAGCAAAAAAACATAACCCCTATGAAAATGGGAGGAAAAGGAGCCTGAGAGGGAAGTCGGCCATCGAAGAAATGGAAGTTTACCAAAGAGGGTACAGAAGAGGGCGCCAAGCACAGGATCCGGGAGGGAGGCGAAGAGGGCGCTGAACTTCCCGATCATGCCCAAGGCCAGCATGAGGGCGGCCCCGTACTGTATCACCCGGCGACTGCCGACCTGCAGGACACGCCAGAGGCAGAGATAGGCATTTACCTCTGAGTTCAGCATGAATTCCCCAGGCCCCTTGGTCACAAGTGTGACAAAATCCTAATTCAAAACCTGGGTTACTTTTAAGATTGTTAGTTAAGAGAGATCAATTTCATTTTATAATGAGGATTGATCTCAATGCACAGTTCCTAGAAATGACCATAAAGACACCAGAGTAAAAAGATTCCGTCACCTTTCCTCATTCTTGTCCTGGCCCTTCTCCTCCCCTTCACTGTACGGGGCCCCCAGGACTCGGCCTTTGTTTCGCTTGGCCCTGGGTGATGTCACCTGAGCATGGACCTGCTCCTGCACTCAGACCGTGGGTTTCTAATGCCCACAGTCAATGGCTGAGATGAACTTCTAGTCTTTCAAATGCAAACTGCAAAAGCTACCCTTTGCCTCTGCTTCTCTTTTGGGTTCCTGGCATCGCCCTTCACCGAGTTAACCTGCCCCAAAGCAACTCCACCTTCCCTGCACCGCGAATTAGACAAGACCCCAAAAGTTTCTGGAATTTTCTCTCATGTTGTCTTACCTGTGAGAGGGGGCACAGACTAGAGGACACAGACTGCAGAATTCTCAAGCCCTACTGCCTGGATGGCATCCCTACCCCACCTCTATCCATGTGACTGGGACAAGCAACTAAGTCTCTCTGGATGGCAGGATCCTCACCTCTTTAACCGTGTGGTTCTGCTTCGAGGATTAAATGAGACATGTAAAATAGTTTGAACAGTGCCTGGCAAGCATCGGGCTATTTGATAGCCTACCACCTGGGCTTGCAGCCTCTGGCCTTTTCTCTGCCCACCTGTCCTCTCCACTGGGGTGGAATGACCTTCTAACGCACTGGGAGGTCATCCCCTAAGTCCTCTGGCGCTCATGAAAAAAACACACTTCTCAGGCTCTTCCCAAGGGAGCCAAGCCCACTGGCAAGTTCCTTGTCCAGCCCCAGTCACGCTGGGGGCTTACCACCTAATCCTCAGTGTACCAGGCAGGCCCAGGCCTGCCTGTCTGGAACACCCTTTCCCACATCCCTCTTCTGGCTGGTTCCCAGACACAGCCTTCAAAACACTACCCTCTGCAAAGCCTTCCCTGATTCCACAGCTAGGCTCCTCTCCCGGCGCCCCTCCCCGCCCCACTCTGGGCTTCTGCTGCGCCACTTATATCATTTCCCACATGGTCTTATCTTTATCTGTTAAACCTGATCTCTACCTTCTAGAAGCTTCTGTCTAGTCTGCTGTCACCCAGGTAGCAGGAGGTGGAACTGGCACTCGGCTCAAGAATCCTGCATTGCTGGCCCCTACTCTGTGCTGCCTCTCCCAAAAAAATAACCTGAGGAGGTAAATCAGATAACAAGGGTTCCAGAAACATCTGGAGGGGTGTCCACAGAGCTTTAAGAATGATTCACAATAATGAAAAGATGGCTACTTACATTTAATTAAAATGAAATGAAATCTAAAATTCAGTCTCTTAGTTGCACTTGACACGTTTCAAGTGCTCCCCAGGCACCTGTGGCGGGTGGTGGCCCCCACGTTACAGGTGCAGAACACTGCTACCACTGCATGATGCTCCACTGGACAGTGCTGGTCTAGAGAGTCCAACAATTTCTCAAAAGACCCAAGGATCAGTTGATTAAGAATGAGAGTTGAATCTTACTGAGCAAACGAAGAGGTGACTGTCCAGCCAGAATCAGCACTGCTGAGACTAGAGCTCAGGCTTTATTGTTCCAATCCACAGCTCCTCCCATACAACAATGAATGTAGGGAAGCAGTGACAAAGGTCAGGAAACTGGCAAACCCAGTAAAAATGACCTACCATTAATTGGCTGTATTACGGGATAAAAAAGCCTTTTATTTATAAATGGCTCGTTTTTCAGCAAACATTTTTAAGGACCTACTACGTGACAAGCACTTGTTTGAATAGGGGAAGGGGGTACAAAGATGAGTAAGTCAGGTGCTAATAATGAGACTCTTATACTCTTGCCATTGTTACAATGTGTGGGAACCCAGTGGGAAGAGAAACTGAAGAGTTGGAGAGGGGGTCCCCAGAGATGGTCTTGAGGGATGAGCAAGAGTTTACTGGAGAAAGAGCATCCAGGCAGAGGGAGCCGCCTGTGCAAAGCCACCTCCTGGCAGGGTCAGGCAGCCCTGTTAGGTGTGCAGGGGGAGGGCTAGGCTGGCACCAGGGATGCCTGAAACAAATCTTACATGAAAACCATGCATGAAAGGCTGATCTGCCTCAGCTGTCAAAAACAAAAACACAAGCAGCAACAAAGCCATTCTACTGTTCAACGAATATTAATTGAATGCCTATTACATATTCTGTTCCAAACACCATTCTGTTCCAGACACAGCCCTAAAATTCCTGCCTCCCGGTGCTCACACAGACCCTTGCATCTCCTTCCTGATGGCCACCCCCTGGAATCTCTTCCCCACCTCCCTCCTGACCTCGTTCCTGAACTTTGGCTCTGCCTCTAGGGCCACTGTTTCTGACTTTCCAAAGTCTTCAATAGCATGGAAGCAGCAGAGGAAAAATGACCTTCCTCCGGACACCACCAGAAAAATACTACAGCCAGAGAGACGGTGTCCAGTCCTAGAAACAAATTTACGGCCTAATACGGAGGCACAGGGTGAAGAAACAAAATGGGGTACCTACAGCCAAGCTGCTAAATTACTACTATCGAGTAGGTTAAGGCATGAGGAAACGGTCCTGTTATTGTTCTAACTAGCCTGGGAACTTAAACTTTTGTAACTTTCCAATGAAACGGTCCTGTTATTGTTCTAACTAGCCTGGGAACTTAAACTTTTGTAACTTTTGTAACGTCTCAATGCCTGGATATATATCTGGATATATACCAGCCTTCCAGATAATGCTTACCTGGCCATCAGGTGTGACCAGACTTCCTGGTACCCATCTTTCGGACCCCCTGACATCTGACTGATAATCATTCTGGAACAATCCTAGGGCTAAGAATGAAAGGCTGATAATTCTCAAGAATGTGCTTTTTACGGTAAGAACTCTTGACTTTTCTTTCTTCTTCAGAACGCTTCTGGGTTTTTGCCTGGCTGTGTCTCCAGTCTGCAAATTCTAAGACCCTTGCACTAAGTCTTTATCACTGTAGCCAAAGTCTCTGGGCTTTTTGAGTTCGTTTGACAATATCATATAAAGACGGTATCTGTAATTTACTGTGAACCTACCACAAGCTGGACTCTGCTTAGTGCTTCACACCAAGTTATTCATTCCAGTGCCTTGCACACTATCTTGCTGACAAGGGCATGGAGACTCAGAGAAGTGATGTCACCTCGGGAGAAAGTGATGGAGCCAGGGCTGGAACCCAAAGCAGTAGCAGTCCCCTCCCACCATGTCTGCTCCTCTGTGGGACAGATGTTTGCACACACTCAGCAGAGGAGTCCTGCAGCTGGCATCTGACCCCTTAGAACTTCAGAACATACAACGGGGTAAGCAGCCTCAACTCCTAGTCAAACAGGTTAAAATTCCCATGGACATGGAATGGCATAACTGGATAAAGGATAACAAATAGTATAATTGCCAAGAAATGGAGGCAGATTCTTTGGACAAGCCATAGATCACCCTCTTTTCTACATGCTCTGGAAGTCTGATACAAAGACCCAGACCATTGCCATTCCCTAGAACTTTCTGCACTGATAGAAATATTCTATATCTGTGCTGTCTTTTGGCAGCCACTAGTCAGTCACAAGTGACCAATGAGCCCTTGAAATGTGGCTAGTGTGACTGAGGAACTGAATCTTTCATTTTAATTAATTTAAATTTAAACAGCCACATGCCATGGCTACTACCATATTAGATTGCACAGATCTAGATCTAGAATCATCAGGTTTCAGATCTCAATTCTATTCAGAAAAGTGACTTGTCCCAAGTCTTTCATCTAGATGACAGGCACAGAGTCTAGAACTTGTGCCTTCTTTTTCCTGGACAGGATCTCCCATTGGCTGCACACCTCAGGCCACAGAGAAACTGATGTTGCAAGTCTCACTTCCCCATCCCAAGGCACCTGTGGAGATGGATGGATTGTACCCGCTTGTGAGCCAGGGCAATGGAAACCGATTCCAGGGCTGACACTGCCTTGAAATAAATGCCATCTTCGCCTGAGGAAGTGACCCAAAGTGATTCTGAGGGAAGATCAATTCAGTTCATTAAAAAGCCCTGGCAGGTTGCCTTTTAGAACAAGCTGGCACCACTCAAAATGTAATAAAAATAATTATTCCCCAGACCACCTCAATCCTTGATTAGAAGGGAACCTCAATGAGCAGCACCACTTACTCCCTACAGTGACTCTGCCTGCCGATGACGTGTTTCAAAGGGTACAGAAAGGGAGCTGGCTTGCTCAACTGCCTTCCCCTGAAGTTTCCCCATTTACAACAATTTTACTTGATGCTATTTAAGATTAGTTATATGTCTACGGGTTCATGGCAGCAAATCGGCTCAAGAGTGAGTGGCTTATGCCCCATTTCTGTGTCCATGCGTTAGACACTCTGTGTACTCAGCATCTGTTTCTCACCACTAGTGGCAATAGGTCTCAGGGATGGCATTGGAGAAAGTGCCCATCAGGCAGCCCTCATGAGTGCTGTGCCAGGAGCCACAGGCAGCAGGTGGAGCCATCTGCACACCTGAGGCTGAACTCGGTGATGAACTTACAGGAAAACCAACCAATGTGTCAAGCATGCACCGTGTATGCCCTGTTCCCTCTCACCTGGATTTGTAGTCAAGATTAACCAAACTTAGTATTTGGTTTCTTTTTATCTGACTATAGAATCTCCCAGAGAGCTGGGCAGCGAATTTCTAATTTCACAGAGGTCAAACAGTTTTAGAAGGCTCCAGCCTACCCCCAAGTTCTCAGGACACAGGGCTCAGGTAAGGAAGACCTGTGACCCATGCATGCTGTTCTGGATGGTGAGCCAGTTCTCACAGTCTCTAGCTGCACATACAATGGCTGGGGGACCAAGCGGCATTCCTCGGCACCCTGGCAAACAGTACACTTTGGCCCTAAATAACTGGAATATGAAGTTTACTCGCTAGCAATAATTTGGAAGCCCAAGAATAAGTGTCTTCTTATTGAGGCTGGACTGTGGGGTGGGACGACCCCAAGGCCACGTGTCTGTGTACAAAGCTGGGTGGGGAGGAGAGGCAAGTAGGTGGGACTCCTGACCCTGGCCTTGTTCAACCCGAGTAACTCACTACGGCTTGTCTAATCCACTCCACAACTAATTTCATCTGAAAGAGAAGGATTCTGCTGTGACAACTTAAAAACCATATTAATTCTTTACTAAAAGAACAATTTTTTTTCTGTAACAAGTAGTAGTATCTCTCATCTAGAACTAGTGCCATCTCCTAATTGGTCCCTGTTTCCATCCCCTCCACCACCCACCGTGGTCACCTCTCACCACAGCAGCCAAAGTGGTCTTTAAAAATAATAAAACAAAACAAAAAAACCAGATGGAACAGTCTCTCTGGGGCACCCCCTTTCACTTAGTTGCCAGCAGCCTACAGGGTTTGCGTGACCTGGTCCTCGGTTACCTCGATGACTTCATCTGCTCTTCCCTGTCCCCGCCCCTCACTGGCCTCCTGCTGATCTGCCACATACTACACTGCACCCAAGACAGGGCTTTGAACTGGCCGTCCCCTGCCTGAATGCCCACTCTCCAGGCATCTGCACAGCTCTATGCCTCCCTTGCCTTGTTCAGGCCTTGGCCCAAGGCCATCTTATCAATGAGGCTTAACCTGACCACCCCCATTTAACACTCACCCTCATTCCCCATCCCCTCACCCTGCCCCATGTTTCTGTCATACTTAGTATGCTTACTGTTTATTGTTTGTCTTTCCCTGCTACAATGTAAACTTCACGAGAATGGGGCTGTTTTTCTTTTTTATTCACTAATGCATCCCAAGTGCCTGGAATGGCAGGCTGGCACAAGGTTGAGTGCTTAATAAAAATTTGTAGAATGCAAGAAGGAATGACAGCATCTGAGAGCCTGTCTACCCAGGCCAGCCAAGGGAGGAGAGACCCCCACCGGCCTTCCAAAAACCTATCAATGGAAAAAAATAAGGAAATGTGGGGAAGGTGATCTCAGAGTTGGGGGTCATCCTTTTGGAACTCAGGTGGTCAGACCAATCAGTGAAACGAGTCGACGTTTAGAGGCCCAACTATTTAATTAAAAAAGTACTTGTACCTTAGTAATTCCCAAAACTCCAATGTTGGGACTGGATGAAGTAGAGCCATTCCCAGTACCAAATATGCCATCGAGAACACAGGAGAGACCCTCCACGAATATCCCCCTAAAACGTAAAGGAATGGGGGAAAGAGAAACATTCATTCAATGGGGGAGGCAATCTACAGTATGCTCTAAATGACCATGACCCAAAGGCCTGGTCCACAGATCTGCAGCCTCCACACATCCTGGAAGGGGGAGCAATGCAGAGTCTCAGGCCTGACTCCAGACCTGCTGAGGCAGAGCTTACACTTGAACAGGATCCTTCACTCTCATTCAACTTTGAGAAGCACCTCTGTCACCACACATTAGACAAAGGTGTTCAAACAGAATTCCAAATTAAAGGATTTTAGCCAGAAAACAGAGCCATTTGTTGGGATCTAAGACAAACGTGGGCCGTCCACTGACTGATTTGATTTCTTTGCTATTAATATATAGTTACATCAGGAATGACATGTTTTGTAATTCTGTAAACAATGACGCTTTTTAAAAGAATCAATATACGAGTAATATAATCATATGCAACAGTTCTCTTGGAGAAAGACATAAAAAGCAGGACTATAAACTCTAACATTAGAACCATTGCAAGAGATGCTAAGACACAACCCATTACATCTCATCACATACAATCCCTTTCGGAGGAGCAGCAGCTGCTTGGGAAAGAGGCGCCAGTGGGGCATTGGGAGTGTGGTGATCTGGGCTATTTTCTCTTCTCTGAAGCCTCCATAGGGTCCAATTCACTCTCAGCATATAGAAACTAAAGACCAGGTGTGCTGAGAATCTAAACCCTACAGCTCATAAACTTCTAGATTCTGCAGACTTCATTTATTCTTGCTTTTATCTCTCCACATATAAATTATAATTATGAATAGATGACACAGCATCTACTGTTCAGAACGGCTGGGAAAACAACAATCAAAAGAAACATATATTCATGACCCCAAACCAAGCAAAGAACAATGGCAGTGTGGCACTTATTTTGATGAGTTTAAAGTCTACAGTGGTCTCATAGAGAATGTGTTAAGAAAGGAAGAGAATTCTGCTTGGAGCTACAGATGAGGAATGAGAGAGCAGTGGCAGTGACTTGCCCAAGGACAAACAGCCAATGAAAAGCCCTGATACTTGGCTGCTTTCATGCTGAAGCACTTGGCTTCTTCTCCAAGATCTTCCAAACCAAAGAGCAAAGTAATGAGGTACTGGGCCTGATGAAGAACTCATTTTCTCAGACACGTACCTGTTTATTGCATGGATAGGGGGCGGTGGAGCACAGGACAGCCGTGCGCAGGCGTAGTAGTCCCCGATAGACTCAATGATACTGGCAACAACCGCGCTGAGCATGCCGATGACACCAGCCGCAGAGATGGTGGGCAGTCCCCACTGAACTACGTAAGGAAAACAAACATGAAATTCTCACTTTCTTAGAGGGGGAGGCAAAAGTTAGCAGGATAGCGAGTCATTCAGAACTTCAGGACTCTGTAAGACCCACTCAGATTTCGAAACTAATGGAAACTTTATTTTTAAACCTAAGTCACTAATGTGTAGGTGCCTGGGAATAGTTCCTGAGCCAGTGGAAGTTGGCCATACCAGGACTCGTCTGTTCTATGTCCTTATTTAAAACTGTTTGGCAGGAAGAGGAAGGTGCTTCTCCTGCTTCAAAACCACAGTGTCTACTAAATTACAACTTAACATAGCCTGCTGTGTTGGGATAGAAATTGTATGAGAAGGATTTTTAACCCTGCTGTGCAAAGTGTGGTATGAACTCATGGTGCCCTTGCACTGGGGTTGGCATCAAATGAAAAAAGCATTAAATTAAAAAAGCTGAATTAAATCCCAACAGTAAAAGCATGACACAAAGTAGAGACAACCCTTAAGTAAACCATGTTATGGAAAATTAGATAGATTCCTTTTAAGAAAGCAAAGAGAAACCCCCGGTGGCTTCATTTTGAGTGTCTAGATTTAGTTAGTTCTTCTTTAACTTTAACTTTAAAGAAAAAAAAAAAATCTCTTTTTGAACCTTGAAAGCCATAGATGTTATTTAATAAAAATAGCATGAGGAACTTTCACTGTTAGAATGAACAGATTTCTTTGATAAAGTACCTAGACCTTTCCTTGAACCCTTGAACCTTGTATTAGTTATAATACAGCTACTAAAAATAAAGCACAGTGGAAAAGGAAAGATAGATAAAATGGTCTCTTATGCAGGAGCCAACAACGTAGCTCAGAAAACAGACAATGAAAGATAAAGAAACAGTGTAATGGGTAGACATCAATAGAAGGCAATCCAAACTGGGTCACAACGAGTACAAGTTAGGAAGTCAGGAAGAGGACAGTCCCTGCCCAGGATGGTTCTGGGCAGGCAGCAGCCTGAATGAGCATAGCAGATGGGCAGAACCCAGTAGAATAAGAATGGGCTGGTGTTTAGAAGAAGGCGTGTGTATGGCGTGGCACAGGCAGGTTTAGGAAGGGCTCGACATGCCACCTAGGGAGGCTTGGCCTCTGTCTTGTAGGTAACAGGGAGCAACCTTGGGTTTGGGAAGAAAAAGATGACACACAAAGTTGTGCAGAATATGCCTAGAGTGTGTATGCGGGCAGAAGTGCTCCCTCCTGCGGCTACTTTACCCTGTGGGAGAAGAGAGAGGATACAGCGGCGGCCTGTGGTTAGAGGGGCAAAGTGCACGTCCACGGAACATAACGGGGCATGCTCTATGCCCGCCAGCAGCAACCTTGGTCAACATCTCATCTCCAGGTGAGTTTGGAACAGATTTTTCTCATACAGATGATTTATCAAGCAACGTTCGTATTTTCTAAATAATTTTTTACATAGTTATCTTGTTACTAATGTAGTGTTGTGGTTTCATTTTAGTGTCTTGATTC
>NW_011888788.1:2310641-2319089 GCF_000151845.1 Pteropus vampyrus
CTCCCATGCCTCACCAACTGACTTTTAATCTCATTTTATCTCAGATTACAAGTATATTTATGAATCATGCATTTTTTAAAAGGATAGGTATATATAAATATATATTTAGACCATATGATCTGATGAGAACGTTATTTTAGAAAGACTATACTTCTTTTTTAAGTGTCTGTAAATGTGTCAAGAACAGAAGGAACAACTGTCAATGTTGCCATCATTTAACATGCCTAGAACAGTTGTCTTTGACCCAATCTTAATATTCTTGGCTTTTCTTGCTTTCTCTCCTTGTCACTGTCATTGTAAAATGTGAAGATGTGACTGCTTAAACAGGGGAATAAATTAGCACTACCTGACTAAGCTTGGGCTTCAATTCTAATTAAAACGTCAAGTGCCAGAACAGTCTTCACAACAGAATAACCAAGCATTAATGACCACTGGGTTCAGAGAGTCACTTTTGGGGAGGGGTCTAGAAGGTGGGATACATGAATCCAAGTGACACCTCAGCTGGCGACTGGCCCCCTCCTTGCCAAAAGTTATCTAACATTTAAATTATAACTTATGATCCATCTTCCACCCATCTGTGAATCAGTTTACTTCTGACAGCTATGACATTTTAAAAAAGATTACAGCTGCCCATTAAAAGATAATACAAATTCCATCATACTTGAGCAGTGTGCTTGCTAATCTTCATGCCCCTCCCACTCAAGTCTGTTCACTTCGGTGGCCTGGGTTCTGTGTAGCTACATACTTACTTTCTAAGCAGCTGCCCTTAAATCCTATAACCATCAGATCTCAAACCTGGCAAGAGACCCCTTCGCCAGGATTTCACCCTAGTGGAACCAAAAGAACCAACTAGTTAATCTGAGAAGGGAGCTGGTTAGTCTCTGTGTGTTAATTATGGTCTCTAAGGACAGGGCTTCCCTTTTTGTGGGGTCGAATCCTCTAACGACCAGAACGATAAGACCCTGAGGGACAAAGAGGCTTTTCCTGCTGTCAACTTCCTACTCCGCTGAGCTGGCCCCTCGTGAGCTCCTGAACCCTCTGGCCAACCAGAATACTTACACGGGTATGGGACCTTAAACCATGGAGCCACCAGAAGCACGCCCTGCCTGGCATCTGTTCGAGCGTAGAAGCCATACTTGGTGCTGTCAGGAGGAAAGACGTCTGTCACTGTGAAGATGAAGCAGAGCAGCCAGGACACGAGGATGGCCAGGATGATCTGAAGTGGTCGAAGGAAAAGACTCGATCAGGCCAAGAGGAGTGGTGGTTGTTGGCAAAACACATGCCTTCCTACGTCTGAGTATAACACCCCCAGGATCTACCGCTGTCAGTACTTTGCTGAAAAACCCTGTGACAGATTTGCTGAAAGCCTATTATTCCTTAAATAGAATCACATTTAGAGAAAGCAGTTTTATCCAGGTAGAGTTACTTTAACCTTAGGTCTAACTAGTAGAATAAGGATAATGGACAAGGTGCCTGCCAAGGCAACGTGGGGTTAGCCCTCTCAGTCCCAGGAACTAGCAACGTCCTCTTTCGCACTACTAAGGATTTCAGAATTGGAAGCTGCCGCCACTTTTAAGTCCATGACGACGTGGGTGGTCATTAGTACCCCAATGTCGCTGCACAGACGTGGTCCCCTCAGGAGAACCTGCTTAAAACCTTCCTTTCACATAAACGTTGTACATAATGAACCAAAGGCAATACTGTCAGGAAAGATAAAAAAAGGTGACAACTCACAGGGAACATTTTGAAAAGCTGCAACTTGTACGCAGTCCATCCTTTCTTGGATTTGTAAATTGGGAGAGGAAATTTAACATTTCTGGCATACTGAGAAAATAGTAATACTAGGAAAATTGTCCTGAGGAGAGAAAGAAAATAAACTGTGTTAAAGGCCGTATGTCTGTGTTTTAAAATATTGCTCAAATCTTCAATGGCAAAAGTGACTACGTGTGATCAACTCATTTCTCTAGAAAGCTGCTCGTGTTCTTAACCGTTATTTGGGAAACTGTCTTTTGGCAACGCTGTTTTTGGAAAGATATTAGAACTCTTTCTCTTAGCGTTATTTGATACAGAAATGAAATTATTATGTAAATGCCTTGGCTAAATTTTCCTTAACAGAACAAGAAAACCCAAAGAATGTATACGCTGATGGGAAAAGCTCACACTATGTAAGGGAGAGAGAGAGGCTGCCAAATACAACAAAAAGCCAGTGTAATTACAACCACAAATTAACTGAAAAACAAGCAACTACCACACGAGTGTGCACATAGACGCACACGCATACGTGCAAACAGTGAGGACGGATCCAAAATGCTCACAGGGATTGGCTTCGGTTGGCAATATGATAACGCAACTTTTTCTACTTTTCTGTACTTTCTGATTTACTTAAAAAAGCATAAATTACCTTTAAAAAGCAAAAAGTAAAGCTTCAATGTTCAAGAAAGCGATATACAGAATTCCATATTCACGCTAAGCGGTTTCGTGTGTCAGACATTATAGGAAGGTCTCCCCACCCATCGCCTCATCTCACTGTTCTGCAGTGGCTTCTGTGGTCATCTCCTTTAGAGAGACAAAGCCAGCAGTCCAAGGTCATGCAGCTACAGCTTGCAGGGTGGGCAGGCCAAGGGTCCAGCTCTAGGGCCTGGGCTCTGAATCACTTTGCCACACGGATCATAAGGGCTGGGAGGCCTGGGCTGGCTCAGAAGGCCCTTCACCCTGAACCCCACACTCCTGACCGAGATGCCCTGAGGGCTGCAGGAAGCAGCAATGACAAGTGACTTTCCTGCAACAGGCCCGAGACATTCTCGTCAGTCTACTCCCGAGTGTGGCAGGTGTGGGATGGCTCCCCATGACTGAAGCAATAAAGGCATACACACAATGGTGTGTTTCATCACCCACTGGGAATCACTCTTTGACTTACAACCCAAGACACAGTTGGCCGAAGAGTGGGTTCTCCATCAGAGCTAAGCTTAATGGTTCCTGGGTACAGTTCTAATTGCTGAAATGGAATTATCAGCTCTGATCTCGCTGGTCAAGTGCAGCTTTCCTGTCATGTATCTAATGAGGTACGAACAGTAGCCGGCTGCAGAACAGGCCTGTGCTGCTTCACCATCTCCCCCCACCTACTTGGGCGTCGAGGGTCTCTGGCCTACCACAAAGTCACCAGGCCAGTACCAATTCAAGGTTGAAAACACTGAAAACATACATAATGCTCAAGTTATTCCAACTTCCCTGGGGTGGTGGAATTTAACAACAACTACTACAACAAAAAATGATACGGCAATGAAGGATATTAAAACTGCTTTGTTTTAAACTTAGACAAAAACGAAAAATTCAGGTTTTAAAAAATGCTACCGATTAATTTCAAAGTGAACACTCTGAGATCCCAAAAGATCCTAAGTCTGCTATTATTATTATTTTATGTGGCATCCCATGGGGCAATTGCGCCTGAACTGTGGTGTTCACTTTTCAAAGCCTGTTTATAAAAGGTAGGGGGACACATACAAAAATTCAAGGAAGGACACCTAAATCTCAGGCCTAAATCTGGCAGTGCGAGTTGAGTGAATGGGCTGGGCAGATGAGAGCTCCATTTTCTTCCCATTCTAAAATCCATCTACTTCTAATTTATGGTTATCCTCAAATACACCTGTGGAGCAGGCAGGGCAGGCAACCCCACAGCAGAGGCAGAAGGTGGGGAGGGGGGCGTGCCTATGTTCACATACCTTGGCCGAGCAGAGGAGAGACAAGGGTCTGAGCCTCAGATCCTCTGGCCAGAGTTTGGTCCGCCATAGCTGGCTCTTTCTACCTCATGTTTACATGTCGCTTCTTTGTTGACCTTTCTTTTACCTTACAAATATTTTTCAAAAAATACGTACTAAAATGTAGGAAAATTATAAAAGGCAGATAAGTTAAAAAAAAAAAAAAAAAGGACAAGATCTTAAAGATCTCTCATCATCCCCACTGGGTGACAACCATGGAGCATTCTGGTCTATCACCTCATTGGCTTCCATTCCTGGGATATTGATGTGTCGTCTGGGAATAGAGAGGGAGACAGGACTGCCTGAAATCATCCTTGTCCTCAGAGCACGAACATGTCATCCATCATCTGACCCAAAGTGGAATCATACTTTACATGCCACTTCCCAACCAGCTTGTAGCCCTGTTAATGACACAACCTCAACAGATGGAAATCTGAAACAGCATCTTAGTGACTGCTTAGCATTCAGCCCTATAGCTGTACCGCATCTCGTTTAACAGTTCCCACACGGTGTGACGCTGGGAGCAACAGAAACACGGTGATAGATCACCCTTCCCTGACCTGCCTCAGTATCTCCTTACAAGTTCCTAGGACTGGGACGGATCTGTCGAACAGTAAACACCTGATTAAAAAGCTTCTGATACAAACTGCCAAATATGTACAGAAAGGTTGGGTGAATTTACAGTTCCACCCAGGGACCAAGGACATTCATTTGCTACTCTCTGTAACATAGAGTCTTATCATACTTTCAAATCTCTACCAATTTCATCAATTTAAAAAACTGTATCATCTTATAATGGTAAAGTTGTGTAAGTATGCTTATATTTATGCACGAACAATATAAAATATAAAAGAATATTAAAGTTTTACTAATCATGAGATTTTTTAAGGGATGGGGATGGGTGGGAAGGACTACTACTTTAGATTTCCCTGTTTAATTACTGTTAAACTTCAAATGACTAGAATTTTAATACATTTGAGGGTACAGATAAAATGAGATTTCTTCTGAGTGTTTGGTGATGGTACTGGAAGGTTCATGTTATACTCCTCTACTTTTGAATAAGTTTGAAATTATGCCTAAGAAAAGTAACGAAAATGCAAGTTTTCTCAGTAAAAACACAGTTCCCAACAAGGACCTATGCATGGTATTAGAAATGTTAACACATTTACCCTCCAGAGACTGTCTCTAAATGCCACCTCTTTTGGAGACCTAGGACTCATGTTGTAAAACCTAATCCATCACCAGTACTCCACTGCCCACAGAATCCCTGTGAATGTGCATTTTCATATGCACTGGGGGAGGGGGATAACCCTTTTTTACACATTAATCAGCTATTTGTATTTCTTAAATGGCTGTTCATATTATATCCTTCATCCATTACTCCACCAGGACTCGCTCTCCTTTAAATCAATTAGTGAAACTATAAACTGGGGACATTGGCCTTTCTGGTGAAATTGGTTATATTTTCCCAGATTCATTTATAATTTAGTTTCAGTGGTTTTTGATATGAGTTTTAAATGCATTAGAAGTAAAATTTACTGATCTTTTCTCATTATCTGCTTTAAGATCTTGTCTTCTATCTGTGGATTCCAAGAAATAAGCATTGTTAAAAAAGTCTCCCCTCCTGCGGTTGTCAGGTCTAAGTCGGAGTCTCCCAAGGGCCCAAACGGCTGAGGAAGCTCTTCATCGGAGGTCTGAGCACAATGAGTGTCTGGGGAGCAATTCTGAGCATTGGGGAACGCTCACAGACTGTGGGGTGATGAGCGATCCAAACTCCAAGCGTTCCGGAAGCTTTGGGCTTGTCCAGTGTGCCACTGTGGAGGAGGTGGATGTAGCCATGAATGCAAGGCCACACGAGGTGGATGGAAGAGCTGCAGAACCAAAAAGGGCCATCCCAAAAGAAGGGTCTCCAAAACCTGGTGCCCAATTCACTGTAAAAAAGATTTCTGCTGGTGGCATTAAAGATGACACTGAAGAACATCACCTAAGAGATTATTTTGAACAGTATGGGGAACTGAAATGACTGAAATCATGCCTGACTGAGGCAGTGGCATGAAGAGAGGCTTTGCTTTTGTAACCTTTGATGACTATCACTCTGGAGACAAGACTGTCATTCAGAAATACCACATTGTGAAAGGCATAACTGTGCGGGAAGGAAAGCCCTATCAGAGCAAGAGATGGCTGGGGCTTCCTCCAGCCAAACAGGCTGACGTGGTTCTGGAAGCATCGGTGGTGGTGGTTTTGGTGGGAATGACAGCTTCGGTCATGGAGGAAACTTCAGTGGTCGGGATGGCTTTGGTGGCAGCCGCAGCAGTAAAGGACACGGTGGCCGTGGGATGGCTACAATGGATTTGGTAACGATGGAAGCATTTCTGGAGGTGGTGGAAGCTACAATGATTCTGACAATTACAACTATCAATCTTTGAACCTTGGACCCATGAAAGGAGGAAGACTTTGGAGGCAGAAGCTTCTAAGGTGGTGGAGACCAATCCTTTGCCCAACCATGAAACCAAGATGGCTTATGGCGGTTCCAGCAGCAGCAGTAGCTACGGCAGTGGCAAAAGGTTTTAATTACTGGCAGGAAACTAAGCTTAGGGGGAGAGGCGAGCCAGAGAACGGGGAATCTACAGGTTACAATGGATTTGTGTTGTACAGTGGTGACAGGGCCTCGCCGCTACAAAGACACGTTTTAGTCAACACTCGTGTATGGGCAAATAACTCTAACTTGAGGACTGTATTTGTGACATTGTGTGATGGTTTATTTTAGTTTCAGTTCTGTAGAAAGTGTAGTTTCAGTTCTGTAGAAAGTGTAGCGGCATTCCAGCAAAGGGTATATTAACGTACTTTTTTTTTTTGCATTCATGCTGTTGATTGCTAAATGTTAACAGTCTAATCATAACACTGAATAAATGTATCTTTTTAAAAATGTGTTGTGTAAAGTTAGTCTACTCTGAAGCCATCTTAGTAAATGACCCCAACAGTGTGAAGTTACAATCCCTTTGGGGGATGCCAGTTCCATTTGAAATTTATTTACAACCTGCTTGGGTGCAGAAGCCATTGTCTTCAAAAACCCTGGTGTAGTTGAATTGACAGTTATTCTGTTATAATGTGAAGTTCACCGTTAAAAGGGTCACCCAAGCAGTCATGAAGTTTATTTGGTTATTAATGATTACTGGCATATACTATGCAATATATCTAAAATAAATTATGATGCCAGATAAAATTATAGATAGGGATGAAACTTGTGTATCATCCATTATAATATGTAATGAATAAACAATTTAATATACTCTTGGGGGGGGGGAATCTTCCCTGTTTTAAGATTAAATATTTATATTGGTTTTCTTCCAGCACTTTTTCTACATTTAAGTCTTAATTTAACTGAAATGTGATTTAATATAAAGTAGGAATCTAACTTTTTTCCAAATAATTATCTCATTTTTCCCACACAATTCTTCCATTTCCCACCGCTATCAAATATGACTGCATCATATACTAAACATGAACTTTATCTTGGTTTTATTTCTATCCCTCCTGTTCTACTCTGCCAAAGTCATTACTGACCTAGGACCACTCTCGTTATTAAGCTCTGGAATGTGTTTTAAATTTTATAAGGGCAAGTCACTATTTCCTTCTCCCTGACCTTTCTGGTATTGATCCACATTATTTTATTTTATTTTCTTTCACATGGGTTAGCACATCCGAGATAACTTTAAATGATACTAGTGATGATAAACATGCTTATCTCAATTTCTGATTTCAACAGGTAGGCCTGACTTGTCTTTCACCACTAAGAATGATGAATGCTAACACTTCCAGCAGGGATACAGGTTGAATGATTGTATGTATCACCATGGTTTTTATTAATAAAATCCACATGGACCCATAATGGATTTTATTAATACATTTTCTAATATATAATCATCTTTGAGTTCTTGAAATGACACAAAATGTATTGTTCTTTTATTGTATTATCTGTACCAGCATTTTCCCAAACAATGTTCCAAAGAACATTCCTCCTGGATGTTTACAGATAGTATTGTAAAAAAAAAAAAGTACAATAACCGTGTGCAGAGCTGGAAACGAAGGCCCTTTTTTCAAGAGTCTTGTGCATACTTGCGTTTTAAAAGATTACAAGGAGCCTTAAGTAGAGAAAAACGCTGAGCTTTAGCGCAATACTACCTGAACACACGTAAACTCAGCTCAGGGTTTTACAAAACCCCAGGAAGAAAGAATTGGTCAGACTCTCCCTTTTGTAGTAACTCTGTCAGCATTTGACATTAAGATAAAATTGACTGCGAAATTCTCTTCTTTCTCAAAGCTCCAGAACAGTTTAAATGGTGCGTGTGTTCTCTTTTCTTTGAGGATGTGATACACTCACTGCCTAATCACTGGAGCCCAGGGCTTCTTTTAGGGATAAAAGTCCTTCGACACACTCTTGACTTTTCTCGTGATCACAACTATGCTCATGTCCCGTGCTCCTCCCCTCACTTATTCACAACCTGCTTACCCAACACGTCTCTGTGACAGATGGTGAGCCAGGGTGCTGTGGGTGCCATGGTGACCAGTACAGAGCTGAGTCTCTGCCTTTACAGAAGTGACACCTCGAGTACAAAAGATGAGCTCTTGCAAACTCAAAAACACGAGAGGAAAAATGAAAAGCTCGACAGAAAAATTCACAGATAAAACTGAG
>NW_011888788.1:2320339-2342982 GCF_000151845.1 Pteropus vampyrus
TGCCATGGTGACCAGCACAGAACTGAGTCTCTGCCTTTACAGAAGTGACACCTTGAGTACAAAAGATGAGCTCTTGCAAACTCAAAAACACGAGAGGAAAAATGAAAAGCTCGACAGAAAAATTCACAGATAAAACTGAGGAAGATTCCCATGAATAGAGAAAAAAAGATGATGAGATAAAAAACAGGAGAGGAAAGCAGAGCGAGAGTTCAGGAGGTCCAAAGAAAGAGTTCAGGAGGTCCAACATTCTAGAAGTTCCAGAAAGAGACAAGCATGAATGGAGGGGAGGAAGGCATTTGAGAAATAATTTGAAATCATTTCCCACCTCTGAACACCTGAGATTCCAGCATGAAAACACCCTGAACGCCCAACCGGGGATATAAACAAACCACCAAGGGGCAAGGGACGAGGTTTCGGACACTGGAACGATGAAAAGACCTCACGGCTTCTGGAACTCTAGCATGTGTTCTACTGGAGTTTCAAAAGGAGGAGACAGGGACCAAGCACCTTCCAGGACTGAGAATGGACAGGAGGGAGCAAAGAGAACCTGGAGACTGGTTTGGAAGCAATGGTCAAGGGTGAGGCTGGTCAAGAGTGGTGGCCGCGAAGACCCAGAGGACAAACCCAAGATTTTGTTGTGAAGGTGGGACAGAATGGTGGGCTGTCCATGGGGAACTGGGGAAAGCGAAGAGTCAAGGATGTCTGCAGGGTTTCTAGCTTAGAAACTGAGGTGTTTGTGCCACTGAGTAAAAGGAGGGTGACAAGAGAAGGAACTGGCTTGGCGGACAAGGAGGGAATCAAACATTTGGCGGTTTCTTCCTTTACAGTTTGAGATGTTTTGTATAACGGCAAATGGAGAGGGCAAGTCAGGGGCAGGATCTGTAAGTCACCACCCTAACAGCTGTTAGCTGATTCCGTGGATGAGATGATCTAGGGGATGAGCACGTGGCAAGGAGGAGGCTCAAGATCAAGTTCTGATGAGCCCAACAGAGCTTACGGTCAGAGGAATTAATTTTAGTTATTTATGCTTTTCTGGAAAACCATTATTATTATTCATTTTAATTTGGGAGGAGGGAGTATAGATTTAACTCATCCTCCCTGGACCTACAGTTTTATTCTTCTATTTGTGCAAGCAGTCCCAGATCTAATTGGCCTTGCCAGAAGTCTGTCTACATGTTATTCTCCAAAGGACCAGCTTTGGGATTTGTTACTTCTATTTGTTTCATATTTCTTGTATCTTTATTAAGTCTTTCCACCTGCCTTCATTGGGCTCATTTTTATTGTTTTTCTAGTTTCTGGAGCTAGCTCTTCATGTACTTCATTGGCCTTTAAGGTAATAAATTTCCTCAAGGACAACTCTGACTACTCTGTAAAGTGTGATTAGTGCTGTTACTATCGTTTTTTAAATTATCAGCAATTGTGAAGACGTTCCAATTTCATCTCTGACTACAAATTATTTATAACAGTGAGGTTTTTGTTTTTTGTTTTGTTTTTTAGCTTCTAAGTGAGCTGGGGATTTTGTTCACCCTTTTGTTGGTTTCTAAGATAACTGAATGATGGTAAATACAATTTCTCCTTTTTAGAGCTTAATACATTTCACTAAATGAACATTCTTACAAGCTTTCTACACACCCAATCTGGTGTGGAGACTACTGGCCAACTTTTAGTGAAATGAGTAAATTAAGGATAATCCTGGATATTTTCACATACCTTAATTTGTAATGATATATGGGCTCCAATTATGCAAGAATTCACTTTATTTGTACATCATGTTCTAACACAAAGAAGCAGATTTAGTGTTATAGCTTAAGTTCTATTTAGGCTATATGGGTTTTGAAAACCATCTCGGCCACTTACTAGCTGTGTGATCCTGGACAACTAACTACATCACTGTGTCTCCCCTTCGTTAGCTGTTAAATGAGGGTAGCACCGATACCTACCTTAATTTATAATAATACAATAAGTGTTATGTAAAGCACCGATGCAGAAGCTCAGCAAGGGCTGCTTGTTATTGAATAATTACAGAATATTTCACAAGGCAAAACAAAAACAACTGGAAATGCTCTTGTGTTATTAATTTGCTTTAGAAATGTTACTGGTTCTCTATTATATGATTGGCTCTTACATATGCTCTGTAGACACACAATGTGTCTTCTATTTGTGTGTTCTGTCTGTGGTTTTCAGAATTCCATGCTGCTAATAATCTTTTATAATATCATCATCAAAGTCTTGAATGTCTTTACTGTCATCACTTAAAGAGGTAAGCAGCCTTTTTAATGGGCTTAAAGTTCTATGCAAGGACCAGCACTGACTAGTAGGACTCTGGCCTCCCCACAGATGTGCAGAACTTGGCTTGGCCCGGGGAGCCATGTCTCCGTCAATGCCAACGAATCC
Organism: Pteropus vampyrus; assembly: GCF_000151845.1. Taxonomy (NCBI): domain Eukaryota; kingdom Metazoa; phylum Chordata; class Mammalia; order Chiroptera; family Pteropodidae; genus Pteropus; species Pteropus vampyrus. Next base: position 2,322,734 of record NW_011888788.1, read on the forward strand.
TCCAGCAGCCTCTCCCTCCTGCCAATCTGGAAGTATTTTTGAGTCTCACCTAAAGCAGGGGTCCCCCACTCCTGGGCCATAGACCGGTACCGGAACCAGGCCACACAACAGGTGAGCAGTGGGCGAGGAAGCAAAGCTTCATCTGTATTTGCAGCTACTCCCCAGCGCTAGCATTACTGCCTCAGCTCCATCTCAGATCATCAGGCATTAGAGTCTCATGGGAGCAAAGGTTGGGAACTGCTGACCTAAAGGATTCAGGTTCTCAGTATTTCAATTTATACGCAGGAGACTTGTCATGACCTCAAAAGTTAAGAACTACTGACACCACCATCTTACAATCCTCTCAAAGTTTGAAATCTTATAGCGCTTCCCCTACACATCACTGACAAATGTGTCTTTGGCATACCTTGACGGCAAGTCACTTCCCAATCTCTGGGTCTAAAAAACCCTTAAATAATTCCCTGGCACAAAGCAAATAAAGTTTAAACTATCAGACTATTCTTACTTTAAAAAGCCCCAAAACTATCTCCTAAAGTCTGTATAAATGTTCAAACAGCCCAAGAGGCTGTCCCTCGGTGGTGGAAAGAGGGGAGGTTTTTACTGTCCACCACTGGGTGGTCTCGGGATACTTACAGCATGGCGATGCCCCAGTGCTTCCCTGCTCTCTCTCCCGCTGCCTGGAAACCAGAGAGGCCAATGAGGGCCACCGTGGGCGTTATGGTCAGGGGCCCGATGTATTTCAGCAGAGCACCGGGCAGGCCTAGGAGGCCGATGACCACTTCTATCAGTGAGGACATGATGATAGCCCCCTGGATCTGGAACAAGAGAGAGCACAGACATGACAGTAAGCTGCTCATACATCACATGCTCAAAGTGTAACCACAACCGATAATTCTGCAAGGCACTGAGTTATAAAACAGGCAGGACACAGCTGAAAAATTCCCAGGAATTCCAAAAGAAACCAACGGGTGTGACTAGGGCCTATCAAACTTAAGTATGCCCTGACTAAAGTAAGAATATTATAGAAATGGGCACTGGATACAAAGCCAACTTGCCATTTCCATTGATAAATGAGAAAGATGTAATTCATAATTCCTATTTAAGACACATGGCATTCAAAACCAGCCTCAACGGAACACTGCAGTATAAAGCTTCTTGACTTTAAAAAGTGAGCCCCTGCAGCACATTTAAAAGATAGTGTTATTGACAAAAACTCTGAAGGAATGTTTCTCCTGTGCAGAACGGCTGCGCTGGTTCTAAACTAGTGGTGAATGATCTTACAGGCTCTGAAAGATCTGGGTAAACTGTCAGCCATTCTTCAAGGCTGAAGACTCCCAGACCTATTCGAGTGCACTGTAGTAAACAATTATCTTTAATTCTTTCCACAAATACAGGCAAATACGGAGTCCAGAATGACAGTTGTGCTGCCTGCTGAGAAGCCTCTGTTGCTCCATCCAAGGGAGCCACGCCCTTTGGCTGGTTAGGCTGGAGGGTGTAAGTGAGCAGGTCTGTGGGTGCACCAGAGGAAAGAAGGAGGGAAATGAAGGGTGAGAAACAATCCTATCTGGTTGAGTAAAGCATTTCCACGTGCTTTATTTCGTAAATTTAGTTTAGTTACACTAACCTAAGTTTAGTTGAATAGAAGTAAACATGTCAGTAGATGAAAAGAAGGGCTTAGTGCAAGCAACTGCAGCTTCTTGGGCACAACTAACACTGAAGCTGAGCGGAAACACAAAGAAGCCACAAGCAGACAATGTTCATCTTTTACCTCGCGTATCCGGGGATACCAGATGTGCTCTGTGTGTAACAGTTCTGTTGTTCCATTGGCAACTGAAACATCTTGAAAACAAAAACAAAGACAAAATTTTTCTTGGAGTGACACTGATGTTTCATAGGACACACTCATTTTACTCTTTTTAAGAAGAATTTCCTCCTTCTTTTAAGTATATTTGTACCAATACCCATCCCTAAAATTCAACAGTACGGCTTACCATACTGAAAGGTGGGTTCCCCAGTGCTAATTTAACCAAATTTATTCATCGACTGAGAGCTCCCAGCATGTCAGAAGCTGACTGAACTGGTGATGCACGTTGCTAGTGGCAGCCTCACACAAAGACCAACCTGTGCAAACAGCTCATTGCAATGCCCAATAGCAAGGTTGCCTAAGGTTGTGAAAACCTAGATAAAGCAGAGAGCCTTCTCCAGTTCCTAAATCCAATCAGTGGTCACAAAGTAACTCCTAGGAGCAAGGAAGGAAATGAAGGTTGGAAAAACTTTGCTCCCAGAACTTAAAAATGGAACAGTATTTTAAGAGTACAACAGGTCTGGTTTTCTCAAACCCCCTATCTCATCTTTTCCTGGCTTTATAGGGTTACTTAAGGATCTTTGCAATCACTAAGCGGGGAGGAAGGGGATGAAAGTCATTTGCAGAAAACCAAAGCAGCCAGATCCTTAAAAAAGCAGAGATGTTTCAGAGAAGGGATGCTGATGCGACAAAGAGAATGATTACTGGTGGTTCATAAAATCCACTGAAAGAAAGAGGCAGAAAAATAGCACAAATATTTTTCTCTTCATTCCCATACTTATCAATTTCATTAGCATAGAGAAATGAGGTCCCTTCTGGTCCTTACTTGCTCTGGGATTAGGGATGAACGAGTGGATAGAAAGAGAGAGACAGAAACACGATCCACAGATTGGAGTGTTCTAAGCTGTTGGTTTGTATGTTCTGTGCCTAATTCCAGAAAGGATTTAACACTGCTGAGGGCAACATGTCCAGGCCTCCCTTTTATCACCTGCATTAAAGGACCCCAATGACATATGTGGAAATAACTGCAATTACCTGTGGTGTTACATTTCCATTTATCTAAAGACAGGATGGCTCGAGCAGGGGCCAGAAATGCAAAAGCACTGGCCTGAAACAGGGGTAACCTAAAAGAAACGAGACCAAAACCATGATCACGGCATCAGGAACTACCGAGGTAGTTCACTATTTGACAGCTTAACAGTCTTTTCCATAGACAAACAGCCCATGAGTAAATGCAGGCACACCTGGAAGAAAGAACCCCCAGTCCGCAAAGATCTCTTCTCCATGCAGCCAGGGCCGCTGGCTTCTCCGTCCTCCCCTCCTGCTGCTCTCCCCCCAGGGTGGGCCACAGGGGAGCCCTACAGTTAGCACCAGCACCCAACACTGGCCCCTGCCATCGCCGCCTCTCCCCTTGGGGGTAGGGGATGTTGGGCATTTGGGCATCTCCTTCCTGCTGAGCTGTGTGCTCCTCATTAAACATCAGTGTACGTCTTCTATTTCACCACCCTCCACCTCATCCTCCCTTTCAAATTTTTATCGGTTATTACAGAAAACATTTTTATCTTCCTCTATTGTTCCATTTTATAAGTTAAAAACTGCCCTAAATCATAGAAGATAAGCATTAAGATCACATTAGTGATCTAGATCTATTGAGGAAAAGGAAAGCTGTAAGTTACAAATCAACAGTAGATATAATATTCCTCTGAATCATAAGAAAGACTCGAAAAGTGTTCTAAACCTTATTTTTAAAGAACCTAGGAAGTTTAGACTCTCCTTAAGATCTCCTGCCCACAATCCTTAAAGTAAACGTGGAAACACTAAGATGCCATCAATTATATTATAGATACATCATATTAACTTGAACTCTTGAACTACTTAAATTCAAAAGATTTTGCCATTTTTTATTGGATATGTAAAGCATTTCAGCTACAGTTGTATTAAGATGGCTTTATGGGCTGAGAACTTGATCTTAACTTTTAACATTATTTTCAGGGTAAAATATAAAACTGGCCTCTGTTTGCAGAGCTAGGAACTCCCAGACATCCAGATCCTTCTTAAATACCACCAAGCAGCCGTGTTATCGGTGTCCTGGCCAGCGGGAGGGCAACCCGGCTTGCTTCCCCTGAGCTGACAGCTTGTCCTGCCCTGACTGAAACAGGAACTGTTCTGAGAAACAGAATGGCGTTGGCTGAAGGGCAAGCAGCTGCTTTACAAGCCTAGAGTCAGCACACACCATTCTGAGCCAGATGAGAACCAAGATTCTCTTGTTCTCCTGCCCATTTTTTATCATGCAATGACATCAACTGAGAATAAGCAGGCTGATGGCTTTAAGACACAGGGGCAGGCTGCACAGTACAGACCAGATGCACTGCTGGCAGCCACTCATATGGGCATGCCCTCCACCAACCATCCATTTATAATTACCTGCCGGAGGGACCCAAGGTATAGTACCATCAAAAGTGCAGGCGAAGGTCACCTGAAGTGGGAATGTATATCAAAAGGGAAAACAGTTTCATTTACACAAGCTCCTTAAGCACGATTTTTCAGAAATGGACAGAAAAGGTAAAGGGAGGTCAGCATCTAGTTAGGAATGGATGCAATCTCAAATGGTCCAAACAGCATGTGTTTTACTGTTGTTTCAGATTTCAGGCAGTGCATCCTAGGGCAATGTAATATGGATTTCACTTAGAGAGCTCGTCCTTGGGGGCATTGCAATCAACGCTGCATTGGTAATACCTTTGATATGAGAGAGTGAAGACTGGCTCTGGGTGCCACTCCTGGTGGCATTGACTATTCTCAACCTTGGTGTGAACCTGACCACTGCCTGGGCACCTTTTGGGGCAAGCAGTTTATGGCTTCACCATGGCCAAGGGCCTTGAGAGATCTGATAAAAAGAAGCTCACTTTCAAGCAACCAGGACCCTGCTTCCTTTTAAAGTGGGTGATAACAGGAAATCTCCACATGTGCTGCCCTAAACAAGGCCTCCCGAGATGTGGAAGGCTGCGCTCGCCAGCTTACACTTTCATTGTTCAGACACGCACACTGCCTGCCAGCAGCAGTAGTGGCTGAAGGACAAGTGGCCGCTTTACAGTAAACAGCAGTCAGTACCCCAGAAGTTAAAAGTGTGGTCACCTTTACTGGCAGCATAAATCAATGGCTTGAGTGAAATATTCTTAGGGAAAGTCGCCACAAGAACAAATGACTATTAAATAAAAGCTTCTTAAATCACAAGCAACAAAGCCAATTTTCCAAAAGAAAGACTGAGCATGATACAGCACTTGATATTCTCATCTGATAAAGTAGCTTTTTCAGGCCCTTCCCAGCATGAAGCTGGTCAATCTTAGGGCTCTTTCCTCTACATCTCACTCACAAGAGCACCAACCTCATCTCCCCGGAGCCCTCAGACAGACAAAACTACCTGCTCTTTTATTCTGTACTGACAACTGGAAAGGAAACAAATATTGTGCCCTTCTTTACACCAGGGTTTGGTGAACTGGCTCGTGAGCCAAATCTGGTGAACAACCTGTTTTTGTGAGTCAAGTTTTACTGGGACACAGCCACCTCGTTTATTTACGAGGTATCTACAGCTGCTTTTATGCTGCTATGGGACAGTCAAGCAGTCACAACAGACCACAGAGCCTAAAATATTTACTACTTGTCTCTTTACAGAAAAAGTTTGCCAACACTGTGTACAAGGAAAGCATATCTTAAATATGTGAAGAGATGGTGAATTTTTGCAGATGAAAGTTTTTAAACTTACTAGCCATCACTAGATGTCGTGATGCATTCCCATGTCAGGTTCTAGCCTCAGGACAGCAGAAGAACCCAATCATCCCCAGACAAGTTCTTAATTTGTTCAACCCTGCTGGAGGTGCCTCATTTCCTCCTCAGTAACCAAGTGACCCCAATCCCTTCCCTGGCCTCGCCTCTTACTGGCCCCTTCACACACCTGCACTCCAAGCAAAACAGTCCGGGTTCTTGCCTCTGGGCCTTTGCTCATCCCTTCTGTCATCAACTCAGTTCTAATATTCAATTTTCATTTATCATTCAAGGCACAGAGCAAATACCACCTTCTTCAGGAAATATTCCAGGGCCTACTTCTTAGGATTTGTAATGTGTTCCCCTACTACTTAGGAGTGTGTGACCATAATTTCTACAAGCCACCCCTCAAGTCGCCAGAAGCTGCTTCATGATTCCTTGGAGTCACTAATTAAAAATGGAGATTTCTGCATTTACCCAATCTTGGTTAATCAAAGTTGCAGGTGGGGTCCTTGAATCTGGATTTTTGAACAATGACTTCTGGGTGAAGCTGAGGCACGAGGCACCACAAAGACTGACAATCCCATGAAGGGATTTATCATTCTGGTCACTTGAGAAACATCTGCTTGACAGAGGTACAATTATAGGCAGGTACAATGATGGAAAAACAACCCCTGGCCCCTTGAAGGGTTTCTGTCATGTGAAGGAGACTAATCACAGCCACACATAAAGTGCAGGGATGTGGACGGTGCAAGGTGCTGTGGACTCTGTAGGAGAAACAATTAAGCATAAGGACGAGAAGCATATCATCACATATGCAAGGGATTATGAGCAGTTCTGGCCAAGAGAAGAGTATGTGCAACACAAGGGTCACAGACCCCAGGAATCCTAGAGAACTGCAGACACTTTACTGTGGGTGGGAGCACAGGGACTAATGTGGTAATGATCAGAGGGGACCTCTGGCAGACCCTGCATTCTTCCTGCAGGCAAGGAGGAAACTACTGAAGGATCCTGAAGGCCTTCTGACAGGCAGGCGGTGGCCCAGCTCAGTTTACAGTCTTTGTTTGGCTGACTCCACTAATCCTGTGGTGTTGGCTCAAATAGCCTGCCATCCCAGGGTCCTCTCCACATGCACCTCGGCCTCTGTCCCCTCCCTTCAGAGCACTGAGGCGGTCTGCGTGCAGACCTGTTCAGCTCCCCATTGGTTGGAATTGCCCTGACAGCAGGAACTGGGACCGTTTCACCCATCACTGTCTCCCTGGCACCAACTTTTGCTTAATAAATAATGAATAAATAAATTGAAGGCGCTATTTACAAATAATATTATTTGAAATTTTATCCAACTAGAAATAAGAGGTTAAGGTCTTTCTGCCATGTTCATTTTAACTACAAATGTGGGAGAGGACTTTTAGATTAAAAGCACTGGGTAGAGAATAGAGAGTAAAAGGTATATGAATTTTCAAGACAAAACCAGGTAATACCGACAGACTCCAGGGGCTTGCAATCCTCCTCTGGTGCCATCAGGGGAAAGGTCTTAAAAAGTTTAAGAGGCGATAGTCCTAGGAGCAGCAGCATAAGTGTGAAATATATCTATCTATCCAGAACCAAACCATTTAAAGACAATGAACAAAAACATAATTCATCAAGATAGAGTGCGAACTCGGTGCCTGGCTTCCTTAACCTAAAGAAAGCAATCAAGCTGGTACAAAACCCTGTACTGCCAAATAAACCTGTACTTGAGTCTAAACTGCAGCACAATTTTAAAACAATCTCTAAGAAATGTAAAGCAAGCTTGGCTCTGATGAGCTGTAGTTTCGTTTTTGAATTTGCCATCAGGAGTGTGTGTCCTAAGTGCCTTTAAAGAAAAGCAAAACATAATTTGTTAAAACTCTTCTCTTGACTGATAATATTTTTCAATTGTTTATTGTATGTATATACCAATCTGCCAGCTGAACTGTTGGAAAGCAGCTTGCAGAGGTGGTACACTTTACCCAATCATTTTAGCAGCCATCCCCCGAGAATAAGCATTTTCTGTTCCATCACTGCCTCCCTCTTATCATACCCAAGAAATGTGACACTAATTTAATAATGTAACCTAATATTATGGCCAAATTTAAATTTGTTTATAAAAGTGCTTATAACTGCCCCACTCCTCCAATCTAATCAGAGTTCCTATATTGCGTATGGTTATCACGTGTCATGTTTAGAACCAGGCTAAACACTTTTGGCAAGGAGACTGCTGGGGTGGTGTGTGCTTCTTATAGCATGACATCAGGAGGCCTGTCACCTCAGATTGTCCAACAAAGTGGGAATTCTGGGTTTGGGTAGTGACTGCTGGAACTTCCCATTTTAAAAGTACCTTTTCCTTTTTGTAATTTATAATCTCTAGGGTAATTCTTAGACTGTGCAATTATTATATTACCACTAGCTTATTAACATTCTTACATACTGGGCTTAAAATTTTGAGTTTCCAATTTTATTATTCTATCCATATCTATTAGTGTCCTTTTGTAAAAAACAGCTTTCCTTTTTGTCCCAACTGTATCACTCTCTTTTTCTTCTTGGAAATTCACTGTAGGTGCATGAATTCCTTCCTATTTAGTTCTATATTCACTTCCATGACTATTCTTTTCAATAATTAAATTGTCCCAACTTGCCCAAAGCAGCCAGTTGAGCAGGTTCCCATTCTTTTTGACTTAACTCCCTTCACACCCCCTCTTTTTGAGCAGTTCCTTGCTTTCTGGCACAAGATGTTCTCGGGTCAACTTGTACTTTTCTCAGCTGTAGCCCTGGAGTCAACCACTTCTCTAAGGAACCCTGGTTCATTTTGATAGAAAACGGTATTTAGAAACCAAGATCTGAGCACTAGGTGGGCTCACTGTTCCTAGGTGTCTTTTAGTGAATAGAGATACAATTTCTTTTGAATCATGGGGTTGTAACGATACCTCCAGTTCAATCCAACACCACTGGATTACCTTCTTTCCGTATTCGTATCTCTCCTTCTACACTGACCATCCTGATTTCTCACACCATCAACATACTTATTCATTTGTTCTATCCTACGATAAATATCATAACACAGTTCCAGAATTATACCAATATTACTACTAACAAGACTACAAAGTATAAGATTTCAATTTTTTTTTTCTTTTTTGTCCTTAGAAGATATCCCATTCAAGGTGTACAAAATACTATGTTCTAAAGTCTGTGAATTAATTCTTTTCCTCTCTGTGTTTAGCAATTTGACATATAATTAGGTTCACTTGCTTCTGTTCATATTCGATTTTAGGGTTTGCTTTTCTTCATTCTTTCAGACAATGTTCTGAATATGTCGAACATTTACAGGTTAGAAATCAAACCATATAAAAGGATATAACAGGAAAAGTCTCACTCCCATCCCTATCCCTTCCGACCCATTCCCACTTACCCACTATAGTTAACCATTTTTTTAATTTCCCACTTATCCTTGTTATTTTTTCTTACCAAAACTATACATATGCACATACATACTTTTTTCAACTTGCTTTTTCAATATATCCTGAAACTCGCTCTATATCGGTTCAGAGAAATTCTTCTCATTCTTTCTTAGGGCTGCATAGGACTCCATTGTGTGATATTCCATAGCAGCCAGTCTCTTACAGATGGCGATCTAGGCTGTTAACATTTTGCCATTATAAATTACACAGCAATATATTATTTTGCATTTGTGGTCATGTATCTTCAGGCCAAATATCTAGAAGCAGGGTTACCGGGTCAAATGGTAAATGCATATGCAGTCTAGATATTATAAAACTCCTCTTCACAGGGGTTGATTCCTGCATTTGGATCTCTAATCCATTTTAAGTTGATGCAAAGAAAACTGAACTAAAGGCAAGTGTAACCTTTACCTTCAAGTTCATGTTATTCTGGTTTTACAGATAAATACTAAAAATTATATGAACCATCTTGTCAGCACTTTCAATTACAGAGACTCCTGGAGAACCTTGGTGGGAAGCAGCTGACTGGTGCCTCTCCCCTCCCAAGTTATAGCCCACAGCAGGCAGCTTTGTCCAGACAGAGCACAGGAATTTCACAGGGCTAGTTTATGATTTTGATAACTTCCTTTTCAAACACGATAGCATCAACTATTTCAGGTCAAGGGCTGTTAGCCTAAAATGCTTTTATTACTTAAAGATCTAGCCAGTCAGAGAGGCATGAAGGAATTCCTTGGGATGTGGCAATGTTCTCTTGGTTACAGTTACATAACTGTACACACAGGTAAAACTTCATAACTGTACATGTAAAAAGGCATATATGTTATCGTATGTCAATTTCCCCTCAATAGATATGATTTAAATTACGTCTATTAAGTAAGTATCTTTCTGGGAGTGGAAATGGGGGGAGGACAACAAATTCCTTAAAATACTCGTTGTGTTAAACAGTTAATTAAAAACACAAAATTTAAAAAGAGAATAGTTTCCCTCCTGGTTTTGGTGAGAAGCTCTGTCCTCTAGGCCCACGTAATTCTGCTCTAACCCTGCACAGCTTTTGCCACGACAGTCACCTGTCTGAAAAGGATAAAAGGGGAGAGGCGGTCGGCTATGAGGAAGAGCAATTCACAGCATGTGGGAATGTGCAGGCAAGTGGGATGTGACGGTCAAAGGGAAAAAAAGAAAGACTATGGAGAACTATATTCATTAACCCCACAGATACTAAGAGGACCCTGTCGGTCTCCTAGTTCCCGGGAGCATCAGAAATATTAACAGAGAAACAGTGTGTTAGCTGAAGGGGGAGATCACCCAGAAAAGCTAAAGGTGAAGGAACAAAAGTGACGGCAGTGTGGCCACGGAACACACCCAACCGCCCAGGACATGCTGCTCCATCGGGCATCCCAGCCCTAGCCCACTGAACCCGCCTCTGGCTCCCCTGTGCGTGCCTGCCTGCCTGCCTGCCTGCCTCCTTCCTTCCGGAAGGTTCACCAAAATAAGAGTCAAAAGGCAAGTGTGGATAGGTGCTAAGCATTATCTCATTTGACGCTAACAATTTTATTATTACTACCATTTACAGATGAAGGAAGGGGACTTTGAGAGATCAGACAGTTTGACCGAAGTCACATGAAAATGGTAGAACGATAGCAATGCCATCTTTAAGGTCAGAGCTTCCCAACGCAGTTGGTTAGGGGAGCAAGGCAAAGCTCCCTCCTCCAAGGTCATTACCTCCAGGTTCTCACCGGCCCCATTTCTTTAATATACTATATAAAAAATTATGAGTCGAATGAACAGTAATTTTTTAATTTGGTGGGAAAAACCCACAACTTGTTACTGTGTGCCTGCATGACATCACAGAATGTGAAGTCACTTATACAATAATTTTGGCAAAAATGTTCACCCTGCATCAACTATGCCTCTGGCCCCATCTTCCAGTTTCCAACAAATAAGGGGGATTGTGGAACAAATCAAATGCCACCACAAGGACACAATTGGACAAATTCAGACCACAGGACACTTGACAAGACAACTGGCCTAGACTCCTTAAAAGGGTGGTAATATGGAGGAAAAAGGTGGGAATTGTTTATTGTTGAGACCAGAGAGACGCAAAAACAAATGCACCACATGAACTTGACTGGATCCTGGTTCAAGGAAGTGGAGGGAAAAGTCGTAAAAAATATTTTAGGGACAACTTGGGAAATTAAATATAGCCTGCACATTAGATGACATGATAGAACGGCTGTTGTGGTAAATGGTTATACAGGAGACCCTCATTCCCAGGACAGTATGCAGGGGTGAGCCGGCATGCTATCTGCAACTTTAACGTTCAAAATAATGCATGAAAGTCTAACCAATGTACTGTATACTTGAAACTAATAATAAAATATTTTTGAATGCATGTAACCTACACTTATATACAGGAAAAAGAATTTGGGGTTAAACTCCAGTCTCCGCCAACTCAATCTAAGTATTGCATTTTTCCATTCTGCTAAGTTTTATCAATAGCTAACTAGAGTTCAAAGCACCAGACTTGAGACTTTGAGGTATCACTGTACTCAGCGAGCACGCAGTGTGTACCAGGCCCCCAGAGCCCAAGGAGATGGAAGACGGGAGCTCTCTCCTCAGGGTGGACAACTCAGTTACACGCCAGGCTGCTGCACTGGCTACAATGACCCTTTTGCTGAAAACTTTACCTTTTCTCAGCAAAGGAAGGTTGTGTGTGTCTATAACAGGCCTGTGATGGCCAGGAGACGCTCCCCTGGGAGAGGCCACCCTACCTGCAGTCTTTTCGTTTGCTTAAGCGCTCACAGTGATGCCTCCAAAAGGCTCCTGGAGCAAAAGGCTGTAGGTGGCCCCCCAAACACAGCACCTACCACACCTCAGGGAAGGTCAGCATGGCAGGTGAAGGGCAGGATCCTGGAGGGCCCTCCTTCACCCCCAGCTCTGCAATGACACCTGGGGTCAGGGGCGGGGACTCTGGGAAACTGGGAGCTGTTACCAAGACTTAGTCTCTGTTGGGAAAGGCAAAGGCAGCCAAGGTGATGCATCCGCTGAGTCCTCCCTGCAGCTGAGAGGAGACTGCTGCGGGCTAGCACCCCTGCCCAGATGAGGGTTTCCAAGGCTTTATTCTAATTCCTGGAACAGACCCAAGCTGTGGTGGGGCTGACATCACTAATCAAACAGAACCACAGATTGTTGAAACCTCATTCAAGGGAACTCAGTGAAGACTTGGTTGAAAGTGAGGACAGGAGAGCAAGGTCAAAGGGGAGGAGGAAGGAGAAAAAGGTGAGAGAAGGAGAAGGTGAAAGAAGCAGGTATGGCAGAAAACACCCACTCCCCTGCAGGCAGAGGCTCAGGGAAGCACTAAAGCCATGGAAGTCACACGAGTGGGGCTGAGACCCACAACCTCCATTTCAAAAGCAGTCACGGTCCCCGAAGGAAAGGAGCTATTACTCTCGTGCCAGGGGAGAAGTGCAGTGAAGGAAGGAGGGTCTGCGGCCTGCGCTGGACCAGACGCATTTGTGTGGCCTCAGCCCAGCCCGTGGGAAACATGCCCCCGAAGGGGCTTTTGTGACATAGTGACATCTTATGTCAGCTGGCAGTCTGAGCTCGTGCTCAGGTCTGCAGAGGCACATGTCTGTGTTCCTTTCCTGGTTTCCCTATCGATTCTGGTTATTTTTATGGCATGAAACAGATGTCCAGAAACAGCATGCCCCTCTTCTCCAGGGTGCCTGTGTGAAATGAGGAGGGAGGAGGAGGGATGGCTTGGCCACAGCCAAATTGGGATGCTTACACTTTCTTCCTTTCTCTGCTCTAGACCTGCAGTTGTCTTAACTTCCTCAAAATAAAGGACCCACTCCACACAAGCATGGACCGTGGTTGATCTTTATGTCCCAGGCAGCTGCTGCATCCAGTGTGATACAGTATCGGGTGTGTGGCAGGTGGTAGGCAAATACACAAAGAAGTGTACAGAACTTACACACAGCACCATAAACCACTCTGAGTCGGAAAAGTCTGAAAATCTTAGAAATTGTGAAAGCTGACCATGAAAAGCTTTTTCTTCTGCTGCTCTAAGCCTAAGGGAATGAGTACTGAACTGCCCTAAAACACCCCCAAAAAATCAGAAATGCACAGGCCATCGGCGATCCTATGGCTGAGATACTGGGAATAAACCCCACTCTCGGCTACATTAGCACTTCGCTCCTGCTCTGCCCCACCCTAACGTTCCCTTTGCTCCAACTGCTTTATTGGTTTACTGGATCCTGTTGTGACCAGGAAGCAAACAACACAAGCCTGTTAAAATGACCATCCACAGCCTGTGATGAGGGTCGGTGTTAGCATTTAGCAAAACTACAACACTTTTCATATTACTCATATACTCTAACTTCCCAAACGTATTTTAGGATGTTTATAATAATCTGTAAAATCACAATAGGTCCATTAAAATAATGGCAAAATGTCATCCACAGGATACTTTAGGAAGAGTCTCCTCTCATTTTCACAAAAGGAAACAGAGCAGGAGAGGTCATCTGTCCAAGGTCGTAAAGCTGTGCAGGTCCCTCTAACTTCTCATGCTCGCTTGTTCCACTCCCCCATGTGTGAAAGAGAAGAAACCATCATTTGCCACATACTGTAAGCCACTGCTTTACAGTGAGAACTGTTCATTCTGACTGCCCATGGGATTACAGGTTAGAATTAAAATATCCAACAACTTGATTTAACCAGGGTTGACAATGTGGCTGACTATGGTTGATCTTGGCGTGAGACCAGGATACAGCCATACACAATGTGTATTTTACCATAACAGACATCTTCATTCCCTCTTCAGATCAACCAACAATTTTGAACTATAGGCACTGCCCCAAATTCTGATAGTCTGGGCTATAAGCTCCTTAATGAGCCAGCTGTTCAGGAAAAAACACATTTCCCCAGAGAATCAGTACCCTATGTAAGGATCCTGAGTCAGCCAACAAAAGATTTTTAGTACACTCCGGATTTGAAATACAGAGCCTTGAATACCATATCAACAGAATAAAAGATGCTGCCAGTCAAATTTAACTACCTGGCTCTAAAAAAATGGATCGAGTCCTCTTTGGAATGCGCAGAACACATCTCCTTCCTCTAGCAGGTCAATGATACCCCTCCCCATCCCTTCAGGTCTCCTGAGGAGACCCTCCCTTCTAATGTAAGGGATCTGCTCAGTGCAGTGGCTGCAGGACAGAGCTGGGGTTTTGAGAACTCCAAGAACTGGCCAGCGCCCACAGCCTCCAGTCCACGTGACTTCCTTCCATCAGCAGACCTGTAAGGGAGCCACCACTTCCCTTCCCAGGGTGGCGCCCATGCGCCAACCAGAATGCCCTAACGCTGCTCACAGTTCTGCCTATGTTCTCCTGTCCCCCAAATTACGGGCAGGCCTCCTGAGGTCCCTGAGGATTCTGAGTCATTGGAATACAGTCCATGACGCTCAAGCCTTCTGTAGTCAACTTGTTCCCCCAACGGGAAGGCAAAGCCCTTCCTCAGACTAAAACAGAGCAAAAGAGAACTCACATGCTTACTCTGCTGCCCTTCCCTTGAGGACAGTCCTGTCTCCACAGGCCCTACTCTGTGAGCAGAGCCCCCGGGGTTAAGGAAGAGGCTGCAGTGTGAAGAGGGCGGAAGAAGGGACAGGAGAAGACAAAGCAAGTCTGCAGGAAGTGACAGAAAAGAACCGTTCCCTCCCTTCCTCGGCCAGCTCCACACCCATTTAAGCTGGGGGCAGGGAGGCAAAGGTGAATAAGCTAGAGGCCTGGAACCAAGGAGGGGAGCACAATCCAGTGGGAAAAGACACAAAAACGAAAAAAGACAAAGGAGAATAAGAGCCACATTAGAAGAACGTACACAAGACGCATGTGTGGAAATTCAGAGGAGAGAACAAAGGAGGCTTGGGGAATCAGAGGTGCTTCACAGAGGGAGAGAGACAAGCCAGACCAGCAGGGTGAGCAGGGTGTACCAGGCTGCTGGGGAGCACAAGCACAGGAGGATGGAACAGCTGGGCGGCCCAGGGAGGAGCTCACCCCAGGGTGAGTGCGGGAGAGGGGACAGCAGGGTCAGAGGCATGGCTGGAAGGGTAGGGGGACAGGCGGCGGATACATAGAGAGCAAAGAAGACTACAGGGGGGACACACCGCTTTTAAACAGAGACCAGGGCTACAGCCCGGCAGCACTGAGGAAGATGCGAATATTGGAAAGATGGCACAAGGGGCAGGTGCACAGAGTGGAGCAGGGAAAGTAGCCCTGGAGGCAAGGAAACCAAGTGGGAACCTCCTGGAACAGTCCAGGCCTGAACTAAGGAAAGGGGGTGGGAGGGAGTATTGGAGAGAGAACTTGCCCTGCCAGCTAGTGGATGGAAGGGGCGGAGAGTGAGTCTGAGTCTCCAGCTTGCAGAGCTGGCTGGGAGGTAGTGCCATCCGCCAAGAGAAGAAACATGGTGGAGGTTGGGGTCGGGGAGAGCGGGGAGTTAGTGGGGGGCGAGGTTAACTAGGAAACCCTTCCCAACTCAGTCAGTGGTCCTAGGTGATCGGCATTGCTAGGTGCCTTCCAGGGGCTTCAGTGTCTCAATTTAGTACCCCAATCTCACCTGCATCCAAACGTTGTCTGCAGTAAAGTTGTGATTCCCACGCAGAAGAAAATGGTCCCGATGAGCTGGCTGGTGGCCCACTGGTCGTACCCCACACACATGGCATCGGCCAGCAGAAAGGGCACCGCGATGGTGCCGCTGAAGCATGTCAGGTAGTGCTGCGGGTGACGGAGAGGCAGAAGGGGAGACAATAAACCCTTCCTCATTTTCTGGTGGTTCTACCCTAATTCTCTATCTCAACGTACGTGAAGAAACTCTGGTTCTCCTAAGTACACACATATTAGATACCAAATCATATTTCTTTTTCAGCATTTCTCCTTTCCATTGCATTTCCTTGTCTTATAACACTCACCTGGTGTTATTACTTATTACTCACATGAATTTAGGCAAGCATGAAGAAGTACTCAATACAAGCACTGGCGATATTTTACTTATACGACTTACTGAGATTATTTGCTTTTTTCCCAAATGCTTTCCAGTAGCAATTGCTAAAATCATAGGTCCTTCTCCTCTGACCTATTAACATGAATTGTACTGTGCCGAATCATCCCTGAAATAAACCCTAGTCAGTCTTGCTATATCTTTCTTCTGAGATTTGATTCGCCCATATTTTACATAGAATTTTACATCTGTATTCTCGAGATAGTCAACTTTTCTTTTTTTTTTAATTCTCTCAAGTCTGGGGATTAAAGTTCATCACACAGAGTGTCTTCCATCTTTTTCTATGGTCTGGCATTTGACAACAATCGGGGAAGGGTTAAGGGCATACCAGAGCTGTGGGGATGCTCCAGGAAGAGCCCGTCACACTCTTCCTTTGGGGGCCCCGCCTCTACTCCCTGAGACCCTGGCAGGTCATCTGCAGCAATCCCTGCTCACTTCCTTTCCTGCTTGTTCAGTTTCTACTTCCTTTCCTGCTTGTTCAGTTTCTACTTCTGTTTCTACTTTCCTTTCCAATAGTTCCCCATTTCTGCTCCTGTTTGCCAAAATGTGTTGCTTGCAGCCCCTAAAACCCAACTACATAACACTAATAGGTGTTTTATGCAGGAAAAAAACATTCCCACCTAGGACTTCTCAGAGCTGCTCACAAGCTTACAAACACTATATCAGGAAGGGCATGATGCATACAGGGTTTCCCAATCCCATTTGACCAGAGAAGACTTCTTCTGGAAACAAATATAATATAAACATTTTAAAAAGCAAGTTTCTTGAATCTGGTTCGGGATGCTCGATCCAAGGTAAAGAAAGCATCCACCAAAACCACTCAGCTCCTTTAGTCACAACTCCCCTTTTATTAGGTTACCCAGTGCTTTGAGAGCTAAAGGGGGTGGGGTGGGGGCTGAAAACAGGACCAAAACATCACTGTCAGCAAGTACAGCCTCACCTCCAAGTGAATAAACCTATGTCGGCACTGAGACTGTCTCAGAAGCTGAACTACCCCAGGTTGAACTGATCATTCAAATCTGAGAAAGGAGGAATGGCAAATCAGACTTCCGAACAGAGTCAACCAGAGTAAACACAGGCCAGGGGTGTGTGTCCTGGAAAAGAGCTTCTCATCGCGTGTCCTTTCCCCTGAAACCCACCTCAATCTGTAAGTGGGAAAAAGGTGCCAAAAGATGGGGGAAAGTACCAAAGATGAGGAGCCCTGCAGAGACTGTGTCACTGTGTGTCACTTCCCGCCCCATCCCCCAGGCCGTCCCCTCTCTGCTCCCCTGGCAGCTTCCCTGCTCTGCTCCCACTGGAAGCTGCAGCAGAGAAAAACAGCTGCTGTCACGACTAAGTTTGTCTTCCTTTAAAAACAGGACTGAAACCTCCCATTTGTCCTGGACAATATGGTACTTCTCAGTGTAACCCCTATTCCATGACGAAGGGACCGCGATTATGGACTGGTTAACTAAGGAGTGAGAGATGAAAATGAACTCTTTACTCTTCTCCTCCTCCCTCTATTCTTCCTTCTTTCTGTGTCTGTGATCTTTGGCCCTTCCTTCCACGTCACTTCCTTATTCCCTGGATGTTTTCCTTCTTTCATTCCCTGGTTAACCTACTCCTCCTTGTCGTTTTCTTCTTTTCACTATTATGAAATCGATGTGAATCACCATTCATCATTCTCAAGAGAGTTAATTTATAGTGAAGTCGTCAATAAATAAAAATTGAAATTGAATTTTAAAAAATCCAGACAGATAATTCAAGTATCTGCTGGTGGTTACACCCTAAAGGAAGCATTTTACCTGCAGGCCCAGAAATATGCACAGGTACCAGGGAGGCACGTCTTCTATGGTGTAAATCATGTCCGATCTCTGGGGGTCTAGGCTGCCAGTGCTGTCCAACGTCTCAGCCAGAGAGCTCTGTGAGCGAGAGGGACAAAATTGTTGTTTAATAAAAGCACAAACTAAACTCAGCTAAGTACAGGCCACTGTTACTCAAAAAAGACTTTAGAAAGTGGCTGCCGCTCTCCTGTAAAATAAGCCTTGGCTACCTTTAACAGAATGCTAAAGCCTCTCACTCAGTGGGACACCCAGTCTTCAGAGTTTGGGAGTTCCGTTGCACTGACTCACCCCCAAGAGCACCCAGCTTGCTCAGAGCTTCTCACCAAGCCTTGGGACTGCCTCTGTGGAAAGGATGCTCTCAGGTTGAGACCACGGAGTGATACCTTGGCATAATCAGTCCTTGAGTGGTACCCCAAATGAAGAAATAATATAAAATGCTAACCACTTTCTAACAGAGAACACTAATCTGCCCCTCCTACCCCATCCCGTTCCCTGTAATGAGAAAGATCTTTGTGCCTGAAAATAAAGCCTTACACCCTTCTACCAAAACACTACTGCTGGACACAATGCTGAGTGGAAAGAACAAAACTTAAAAGTATATAGATACGCGACGACTCAAATTATATTTTTAAAAAACAGACTAAAATGTATTTATACTTTAGTGGGCAATTTTTTTTTTCTTTTTCTCCCCTGCTATTACTAAAGATTTTTTTAAATGTTAAGTGTCGCATACTTTTTAAGCCAAAATCCTCACTGAAGACCAGACATCTTAGGTTATAGTCCAGACTTTCCCAGTCAGCATCAGCATCACTTCTGACCTCATCCAGTGCCTGAGCCACACAGAAAATTCAAAGTAACTTCGTGTTCCCCAGTGGAGCCTCAAAATTGCTGATTTCTAAAACCCTATGAACAATTTCTTGGAATCTGAGATGTGCATTTTTTAAAAAAATCTTTTACAATCTAACAAGTGAAGTGCCTACCAGGAAACAAAATTAAAACATGTTCCACAAAAAAGATGACGACGGACGACATTCTGACTCTTGACCTTATCTAGCCAATTTGTGTCCTCTTATCAGATGGATTTGGTCCCTAGAAAGATGCTGACTCCATGTGTTTATCACTCAATTTTCCATGCAAGGGCATTGGGGATTTAGGGACCAAATACCCTTGAATGAAAGAAGTGACGCAACCCAGGCTCACTTTCTAAAGCCTAATGGTAAATATCTGATGTAAGTTGATATTTGATCTGATCCAAATGTGACTTGAATATGACCTTTCCAGAACTTTTTCTTCCATTCAAACAATAGATATTGGCACAATTGCATGGTTGAAAAGGTTAAAATGGATTATGTGCGTTTTTTAAAAATGTGTTGCTTGGAGTGGTAGAGAAAGTACATGTATGTGAGGAATTTGATACGTGGTGATACACAGTAAAGAATTAACTCAGCAGGTCTGGATGTCCAAAGCCTACACATTTCAGAAAAAGGTTTGGCCCTTGCGAGCACCGGGGCAGTAACCTCTGAGCTCTTGGAACATCCTTCCTCTTAAGGGTGTATTTGTTTACCTGAAGCCTTGGACTGCCCCAGTCTGTGCTAATGATGCGATCTGTGGTGGGGGCCTTGGGCTATGAGGCATCAGTCTGACCTCTGGAGGGACCTCCATGACTAAGGTCAGCCACACGGTGGTCAGCCATACCTAATCCCCTGTAAAGCCCTAGACACCAGAGCCCCCGTGAGCTTCCCTGGCTGGCAACACTCCTTGAGTGCTGTCACTTCACACATTGTCTTTGGGAAAATAAGGTGCTGCCCACACAACTGCACTGGAAGAGAACTGAAAGCTTGTGCTGGTGTCACCTGTACTCTTCCCTACTGTACTCTTCCCTACGTGCCTCTTTCCACTGATTCTGATCTGTATCCATTCTCTGAAATAAGTTGTAACCATGAGTGTTACAGTTTTTCTGAATTCTTTGAATCCTAAGCAAATCCCTGAACCTGATTTGAAAATGCTGAACTTGGGTCCTGGAAATCTCTGGTGACCATTTTGCTGACATGATGCAACTATGAATACTAGACTCTCTATACAAAGGACAATTCAATACCGTCATGTTATCTACAGTCTTATAAGTAGGGAGTATGGCTGCTCACAAGAAATAACTGCAAATAGATACAATTAATAGACTAGTATGACCTGTTACAATAATATTGTGAGCAATATTACTCTAATAATTCCAAAATAGCTAGTTTTAATTACTGTTTTAATGAACAGAAATTTAAAGAGTGAATCTGTCCTCTCTCAGGCTAAAATTAAGACGTGTACACACACACACACACACACACACAC
>NW_011888788.1:2344155-2360623 GCF_000151845.1 Pteropus vampyrus
CTACTGCTGTCCTTATTCTTCAAGACGCACAAGGTACTGTTTGAAGAATATAAACCAGAAAGACTTCAGATTCAGGGATACGATGTGGGCTTAAATGCAAACATGAACGGTGGGATCCTCGTCTGCTTCCAGAGCACCAGAAGCCGGGTTACAGAGGGAGGAGGAGACCAGAAAATTCTTTTCTAGAGGAACTGTGGGAGGAGACCAGAAAATTCTTTTCTAGAGGAACTGTGATCGGCCCTAGAAACAATACGTTGCATCTGGACCCCACAGTGACAAGACAGCTTTCCACCTGGTTGTTCGGGGTCAAGGCCCACCAGCAGACAAGCTTCACTCACATACAATGACCCTGCAATCCTATTTTTTATTACTTCACAACCCTGGGACAATGAAGGAAGCCTCTAAAAGAGCCAAAGAAACAGGAAATAAGGCCAATGCAGAAGAGAACATGTTAAAAATAAAAAAGAAACCTGTATCTTCACAAAAATAAAAATATTTTGAACGTAGGAGAAAAAGAGACGTCATTTTAAAAAGCTTTAATTGGTAAATAAAAACAAAAATAAACCGTAAAAGGTCTCAGAAACTAAAATCAAGACAGAAAAAAAATTCAAAAGGCCTAAAAGTCAAAGATATTTCCCCAAAATAACAGAAATAGAAGTATAGAACAAAGAAAACAGAATATAGGAATAATAAAGAAAAAAATTTCCAAGAACTAAAAAACATGTTTACAAATTAGAAAGACCCACTAAGTACTCAGCGAATTAATGAAAAAATATTCAGATATTTTGAAAACTCAAAACCATCAATTGTATTAAGGAAGACCTTAAAACAGAAATGTAAAGACAAAGGGAAATAAAACATGAGTTGGCAGAATTTGGACAGAAGTAGAAGAAAAAAAAATGAAAGTGCTAAGAGAACAAGAGAAAAAATGACATGAAAAAAGAAGGGTCACAGACTAGAAATGAAAAAAGAGAATACAATGTAAGAGGAAAACAAAATTAGAGAAAAGTGATAGCTAGAGACGGCCGTCAAAGGAGATCCAAAATACACACAGAGCCCTCAAATAAGAAACCCAAAAGAATAGACTAGAACAAAAAATAAAGATATAATTTAAGGCAGCTTTTTTTAAAGTAACAGGAGCTTTGATGTTAAATATTGGAAGTGCCAGAAAAAACTGACCCAGAATGGTCAGCATCAAAGCATATCTAAGTAAAGTTATTGAATATCAAAGATAAATAATCTGTAAGACAGGCAAAAAAGATCAAGACATTGATAAGAAGAAAAAGACTGGCTTGATTTCTTCACAGCCACATAAATATCAGAAAATGGGAGAGCAGCAACTACAAGGTATGATTCAATTATTTTCTTAGCTTTGTATAATTTTCGCACATGTTAGGCACGGTGGTAGAGACAAAGGAAAAATAAATCCAGGCATCTGGACCATCTTTGGGCGCAGCTCTCTCCTGTCGAGATGGGAAGAGGCAAAAAAAGATTCTCCCAAGTTAGTGTGTGATTTCCATTGCTTTGGTCAAAGAGTTTTGTCAAAGGCACTTTCATAAGTCTACAAAAACTACTTGCTGGTTTCACTCATTCCTTTGGTCACTGGTACGTAGTGTGTACCAGACAATGCTAATCACTTTACATGTATTATTTCATTTAATCCTTACAACAGCCCTAAGACGAATGCTGGTATGTTTAGTCTCATTTCAGAGGTGAAGCAACTGATGCCCAGAGTAATTCCTGCAGGGTGTGTCACAGAGCCCCCAGACCCAAACTCTTAATCACTTCCCTCTGGCACCCTGGCTAAGGCTTTAATAAATATATAAAGAACTCTTATATAGGACTCGCCTTATCTGCCATGAAGACAAAAATTAGTAACTTCTATTCCTCATCACTCCTTTTATTTCCATTATAAAAAGAACACCCACATACAAACCCACACCCACTCAGGAGGGTAGACACGAAACCCCAGATGAAGGACACAGCTCCTGCATGGGACCTGAGACGGTGGCGGTGGGGGAGTGGGAGGGGTGACATAAGTGGATACCTTTTCTGCGATGCCGTTTTCTGTCGTGTAAATCGCCATAAGCTCGGTGTCTTCATTGTCTTGTTCACCACTGGATGTGGCACCTCCATTTATCACCACCTGAAGAGAAACACTCCATTTAGAGGCTGTTTCACCGTATAGCTCTCTGCTGTATGGAAATATTTTCCCCCAAAGTCTTCTGTAGTCCTCATATGAGACAAAAACTGTGCATTTTTAACCTAATGAATTAGCCAAGTTTGGGGAGTTCTTAAATGAAACGCCCAACCAACATGTGCTTCATCAGTGACCTTGCATGTGTTTTTGATGGAGGAGAAACATACCGCATGACCCATGGAGGGAGACCAGGAATGGAACGTCCAAAGAAACTACAAGGAGTACGATCCCCTGCACCCTCCAGTGGCAGGAAAGGCTTGGCTGATAGCCCAAAAGCTGCTGTTTGAGTGGGAAAGAGGCATCCTGAGCTGACTTGGTTAAGATTCCTTTCCAAGTAAAAGCCTGATGATAACAATGTCTACTGTGTCATCCCTACAAGGGGATGTAACGTGCTAGTTACAGCACTCACGCACTGCCATTCACCTAACTTACTAATGATGCCTCCCTAGGAGGTGCACAGCGGCCATGGGTACTGCTGCCTGTCTTGAAAAAAATAATACAGAAAATAATATACGTATGCATAATAGCACAACTACATTTTTAAAATATATATATTAAAAAAGGCAAAGTATATAAAAAGTTTAAATTCTGGTACTGTAAATTACAATAAAGAGAAGTAAAAGACAAGTGATTGCCTAAGAGAACATACAGTGTAACACATAACAAAAGATTAGTATTAAAATTTCATAAAGAACACCTGCAAATCCATAACACGAACAACCCAAGGGCAATCCAAGGCACAGGGCAGTATACGATTCACAGAAAAAAAACTGCAATGTCCAACAAAACACACAAAAAGCTGTTCGATCTCATCGAAAATTATAGAAATGACCATTAAAATCTCATTTTTTAACATAATTAGAGAAAAATTTTAAGGTGAATCTGGTACTGACCAAGGTAGGTGTGAGGTAAAAGCTACTCTAAGTTATTAGAGAGATTATGTTCTCGGTGGAATGGCCTTTGTGAAAGGCAACTAAGCACTGGGATTTAAAATGGGCCTTTTCTTGGAGCCAGCAATTACACTCATAGAAACCTATCCTTCAGAAATATCCATGCAAGTGGTATGTACATTCAAGGTTAACGCCTGCGGCATGATTTAAAATGCTGGATACTCGGAAACAACCTAAATGTTCATCAAAAAGATAGACATTTTTACATTATGGTGTATCCACTTCAAGAATAATATTCACCCAATAAAAATAATAAAACTGGTGTACAGACAAAGAAAGAACTCTAAGAAATACTGCCCCCCCCCAAAATCACAAAACAGTAAGCCTAGAATTATCTTATTAGGCTAAAAACATAAAATAAAATTTTAATAACCTCCCTGCTTGGTAAAGGATCCAGAAAAGTCACAAACTAGTATGAAAGTTCTCCCAGGGACAAGAAATAAGGCTGGGCACCTTTCATTTTTCACTCCCAAACATTCTTTAGCATTTAGATCTTTTATAACCAGTATCAGTATGTATGTGTGTTATTCATATATTGCTTTTTAAAATGAATAAAAAAGATGTACACCAAAATATTAACAGTAGCTGTCTTTAATCAGAGGGGCCATTTTTGCTTTCTTTTTACCTTTATATATGTCGGTAATTTTCTATAATGAGGACAATTTATTTTTACAACAGGAAGAAATTAAAAAGACCAAAGATTCAAGCAGTGTAGCATGGATTGTGCGGGTCCAGAGAGATTTAATGCACTCATTTTTGTAGTTGAGGAAATCAGGCCAGGGAAAAATTTAATTTCTCATTCAAGGTCACAGACATTATAACTCAAGTCTGAAGCTAGTTTTAAAGTAAGCCAAAGATCCCAATTAACTGGTACATAATTCTTACAGGGCAAAATTTTCTTATATCATATCAAATAAAGAGTTACTTTTAAAACTATCTCTAAGGCATGCTGCAGCTTTTTATGCAAGCCAGTTGGGTTTGTGGCATTTGTTTGTAAAACTAGCTGCCAGCAGGCTACAGGTTCCCAGCCAAGATCAAGTCCACAACACAAAACTCTAACTTACTATTAGAACCATGCTCCAAGTCTTATCACAGCAGCACTCAACCCACTGAGAAGCCAAGAGGTACAAACACTCAGGATGAACTGACTTAAAACAGTGTTTAGTTACTAAATCATCAGAGAAACCCAAAACTGATTTAAAATCCTGTCCCAGCTAAGAGTAACCTTCGCCCACATTCATCACCAGTTGCCAAAGGGAGCAAAGGCTTCATCGAAACAGGGCTTCCTTTTGGGGTGATGAGAAGGTTTGAGAACTAGACCGAGGTGATGGTTGCACACATTGTGGATATGTTCAATGTCACTGAACTGTTCTCTTTTATATTGTTAATTTTGATGTGTAAATTTCACCTCAATATTTTTTAAATCTGTGTATGTGGCACCAAAGAGGAAATTTTGGAAGGAGTTAGCAACTCCTACTCCTCCCCTGAGTAATTCTATTCACACACACAAATAAGTACTATAAAATGCAGATGCTTCTCAGGCTAGGAAAAGGCTCACATAGTCTTTCAACAAACCCTGTTTGAGCACCTGCTGTGCTCAGGCGATGAGGATGCAATACTCTCCCTGCCCAACGGGGAGTTCCAACCAGAGTGGGTGCAGGGTTAATTCTGACTGAACACAGAATGCATCAGGGCACCAGAGAGTAAAACTCTAGTTTGTTTTACTACAACTTTTCCTCTGGTTTATTAAGTGAGCTATTCTGATAGTCTTTTTTTTTTTTTTAAATTTAAAATTTAAAATTCAAATGTTACAATCAGTTCTTCAAGAAAGACATAAACTTTAAGAGAAAAAGACAAAAAATGTTCCTGACACTATCAAAGCTTCACATTTTTGAATCTCTAAATATTATTTCAACTGGGAAATAAAAGATGTCTTGGAAAGCTTTCAAACTTAATACAAATGGGTTTTCTTTTGTGTTATTAATAGCATCACAGATAACAGAGGAGAATCTTGGCATCTTTCGTCTCAGGAAATTGATCAAGTTTTTATAAGAATACATATATCAGATTTAAAAAACCTTTGGGAACAAGTAGTCCTTTCTCCCCTCCAAAGTATTTAAAACCAAACTTGTGGCTTTAAAATTTCCCCCCAAACTAATATTATACAATCACTCAATCAGCTATGAAAGCAGATTTTCTCTGCCTACATTTATCCAGTTGATTTTGTCTCCAATATGGAGGGCTATGTTGCCTTAGGGTATAGGAGTGTCTATTGCTATTGCTCAATAAACAGAATGTATTTGTTGCTTTATTTCATCTAAGTTAAGACAATAATGCTTAAAGTGTGTGTTTCTGAATAATAATCCTGAAATGGTCAAATGTACAGGAAGCAGGAGTGTAACAGGAGCAATAGCCACCGAGTGACACGCTGAATGCCAATATCACAATAATGCCAATTTAAAGTAACGATGGAACGAGTAACTTGTTTACTCAAACACAAGTTAAAGTGAATCGGGGGCTGTGGACATCTGTAAGGTGAAGGCTACAAAGTACCTGAGAAACCCCATTCCTCTGATCAGAGGGTTCAGAATTTAATTTAGCATCTATATGGGTATAATCCACCTTCCACTGTCATGTGTCCAGTAGCTAAGTGAACCAATTTATACTAACACAGTCTTTTTCCAAGTAGTAATAAAGTTCCCCAAATTAACTGCTTTCTATTCTTTTAATAAAAAGGTAACACACTATTCTCACTCTATACACGCACGCGCGCGCGCGCACACACACACACACACACACACGGAGGATTATTTCCACTGGTATCCATATCTACTCCACAATTAAAATGTGCTTTAAATAAAGAAGAAAGATATCAAGATTAGTATTTCCTATCCTTTAACTCAAGTGCCTTTTTAATGAACATAAAATTTACCAACTACTTTCAATATCATTTGAAATCTCAAACTACCATAAAAACTAAATCAAAGTGAGTATAATACAACATATGCTAAACCTATAGAGCTTGTCAGTCTTAGATTGACTCCCCCCAAAAAGCAGCTGAAGACCTAAGGTAACACTAGCAACACACAAGCTGATGGAGGCAGCAAAGCCCCTAATCTTGCTTTCAGTGCCTCTTTGAACTTAACAGCCCCCTGGGGAACACCCAGTGGTCACATGCAAGCAAAGTCATCTGGAGTAACCAACAATGCTGCCGAAAACACAGCTCCTTCACCTGCGCTACACAGTCTGTGTCATCTTGGTACAGCCTAAAAAATTAACTTCTTCAGCTGTCTCGGGGCGGGGGGACCGGGGAGTCCTGGGGCTGCAGCAGCCAGAGCAAGCTCAGGATTCCTGGTGTGTCTCTGGAGCATGTCCCCCAGCATAACTTGCTGTTCGAGAAGAGCCAGAAGGTGGCTCACCTCTCCCCATTCCTGGCACCTAACCTAATGAGCTGGGTGGACTGTCACAGGCCCACACTAAAAACCATTTTTTGTATGTGCTCCTGCTCCCACATGTGTCCCATGACGGTGGTGATGGTGACACCTGACATTTGGCTGGGCAGAGACTTATGTCAAGCAACGGGCTGGACACTTCATCAAACATCTTCCCTTTAAGGTGATATTTACAAGAACTTAACTAGAGAAGTCCCTGTGGACCCCCATCCACAAACTGATTCCAAAACAGATCCCAAGGGTACCTAGCGGGTTCCGGCACTTCTCCCAAAAGGGGACACTTATCTTCCATTCTTTCCAGGAGGTAACACTTTATAGATGACAGGGTAAATTTCTGATAGGTAAAGAATATATAAGGGATACAAACCAACAAGAAAAAGGTCAACATCCCAACAGGAAAATAAGGAAATAGAAACAGCTCCTGAACATTAGAAAAGATGCTCAATCTCACTCCCACAAGACTGCAAATTAAAACTATAACGGAAAACTTTTTCCAAGTATTAAATTGGTCACAACCCCATTCTGACTCACATTCCACTGGCACGCCTGCAGGAAAGCAGGCGCTCACGCACTGCTGATGGCAATGAAATGACCTCAACAGGGCACACTTGGTGGTGACCCTCAACTTAGCAAGGCGTGCGCCCTCTGCCCCAATAGTCCCATTCCTGGAAATTTGTCTTTTTATTACATCTGAGTGAAAGGACCTGTGTACAAAGTTAGTCACTGCAGTGCTAATGTAACAGCAAAATAGTGGAAACCATCTAGATTGTCTATCAAATGGAAATATTTAAATAAATTATGGTACATCCGTATCAGAGATGCTCTGCAGTTACAGAGAGAATGAGGGCACTCTATATTCTGACATAGGGACGTACAGAACATCAGCCGCGGTATATTAGTAAGTCAAAAAAGCGCAGGGCTACAGACATAGATATTTGGATATACACGTGTGTGTGTAAAAGGAGACGAAGAATGCATTTGCTTACATATTCACAAGCTATTTCTAAAAAGTGGTGTGTATGGAGAATTGGTGTGTACAAGGCCAGGCAAGGGACTTTTCACTCTCTATATACTCTGTGTACTCTTAAATTATGAATCATATGACTATCTTACCTAGTGTTTAAAAAAAAAAAAGAATTTAAACTTCAACTCCCTTTAAGGAACAATTAACAAAATTATAGTACATCCATTAAGTTAAATACCAGTCTGCTGCTAAGGAGGGCAAGGCAAAATACATTCAAACTTTCTGGGAAAGAGGTCCAGGATATCTTGTTAAATGCAGTAAAAAGCAGGTTACGGAACAGTCTGCAGAAGCACCAGCCTGTTTACAAACACACATAATGGCAAGAGGAGTATTCTTTCTGCCTTACAACCACGCATCGTGTGGGACCTTTTCCTGACTCTCATACCTCCCTTTCCAGGTGAGAGTGGATCCCCTTCCATCTGGATCCCTTCTTTCCTGGTTTCTATGAATGTGGCTATAACAGGGATGATCCTTCAAGGAGATGGGATGGAGCAAAAAAAGATTCCTCCCCTATCACAGTGTAACTTCTAATGTTTTGGTCAAATAGCTTTGTCAAGGCATTTTCACATTTTAGCTAAACTAACTACTAGTTTCTCCTTATTCTCTTCCTCACTGCACATTTCATATGTGTCGGATACCATGTTAATAAATGTACATATATTTCTTCATTTAATCCTTGTAACAACCCTGAGACAGATGCTATGTTTATTCCCATTTTACAGATGAGGAAACCGATGGCCAGAGAGCTCAAGTAATCCCCTCAGGGTCTGAGACACACACATTAGCATCAAGACCTTACTCCAGACCTCAAGCTCTTCCCTCCAGCATCCTGACTGAGGCTTTAAAAATTATCTAGACAGTCACTCCCCACCCTTTGTGGCCCCAGAAAATGCCTATCATAGGAGTCACAGAGGACTGTTTCCTGAAGCCTGATGCATCTGTACAACAGTTGATGGCAGTGATCCCTTTTCAGACTCCCTATCTGCCCTTCTGCATCACTGTTCTCTGGTTCAAAAAGCATGGTGGAGATGCAGGAGGGAAGTGGAACATTTATTAATTGCCTACTGGGTATATGAACTGATGTTGATATGTATGATCTCATTTACTCCTCAAACATCTAATACAGACAAGGAGGCTAGAGCTCCAAGCATGAGTAGGTGCACAGGTTCTCACAGGTATCGAGGAATAAACTGAGACTTATACCTAAGGTCCTAGATCCAAGCCCATATTCCCACAATATGAAGTTGTTCTCCACAGATGGAGCCAGAAGAGCCATCCCCTACCCCGGGGATATCGATAATGGCAGGCACAGCGCTGATCCCCGCCTCGCTTTCTGCCACCTTCATGTAATTGGCCTTAACTCCAACTGCATGAAAGAAGCTGCATACTGTCATTTCCAGGAAGCGTTCGAGATCTTGCTTCCCAGCAATTATCAGTTCATCTCAAATAAACTCTTGATAAAAATTCTCCACAGATTTGGACATTTATATCGACAGAGTGGAAACATTAGATCCATGATTTGCTATTATGTCATAATGACAAGGTATGTGTTCAGTGGCACTGATATGCCAGGATATAATAGGAAGTTAAAGAGCCTTATAAAGCAGATTGTTTGTGTGTGTCAGAATTTTATAAAAGAACACCCAAATATTTGTTTTACCTCCAGAAAGAAATACACCAAAATATTAAGATGTTGTTTTTCTGGCTGATAGGATTTTCAGTGATTTGGGGTTTTCTTCCTCATTATAGGATTATGTTTTCTAAATTTTCTACAATGAATGTATTTCTTTTGTAAATGAAGTTATACAAATAAAACAATGACAGAAAACAAACGTGCGAATTATTAAAAAAGATATAGTGAAAGAACACATTGGTTTTCCCGCTATTACCATTTCATTCTGACAACATATCTGTACCATGAAGCCTGGGGAGAAATATAGATGCTTTAAAATATGTAAAATTAAAGGAGGCGGGAGAAACAACCAAGTAATTACTACCAGACAACCTCCCATAGCCTATCTTCCTCTTAGATTGCTTGACTAAACCCCAACAGGAAATCAGCTATTTCTCCAACAGAATTTGGGATTAGATTACAGTAAAGAAATTTATCGGAATTATCTTCCTTCTAATCGTTAAAGCTCAGGAGCCTGCCTACTAGCTTAGGGGAACACAAGTTAGGAGTGAATGAAAAATTTAGAGGTAAAGGGTTCAGCAGGTATCTACACTTAGAAAAAAAGGAAGTCTTAAGTAGTCTAGGAAAGCAAAAGACACAGGCAGGAATCCCAGTCAGGGGCTGGAAAGGCACAAGGCTGGGAGGCAGGGAGGCCACAGGGAGGCTATCATATGATCCAGGCAAGAAATGATCCAAAGAAAACACTGGCGGCAGGGATAGTGCTGAGGGTGGGCCTCGTAGGGCAGGGAAGGCAGCAAGCCTGGACAACCACTCCTGTTATTTGTGCTTGGAGCACAAAGCAAGCACTGAATGTGAGCAGAATGGACAAGATTTCCTTTATTTAAGGCCCTTTTTAGGACCAAGAGTCTGTGAATCGGGCCTCATACAAAAGTGAGGGATAATCCACTTCGTAAACCTTTTCTAAGAAATGACTGCAGCAGCTCTGTTACTTTAAGATCATTCACAGCAAACTGTACATGTCTCAACTATTAGCTGGCCATTTTGTATTACTAACATCTGACATCTCATTTACAACTACCAAAACTCTATTCAAACTAAAAGTAAGCCGCAATATGAGCAACTATGTGTAACCTCAATACCAGAGCAGAAAAATTCATTAAGATCAAAAACTCTAGAAAGAAAGGTAAAGAACCTCTTACCATGCATAAAAATGTTCATTCGGATCTCATCTTTTCAATGTTTTTATTTCAAAGCATGTATCAGCATAGTCCTTTTCTATAAAATTTTCCCCAACTTAGACATTTTAAACAAGAAGCCTGCTCATCTTGGCTGTTCAATTTTGAACTATCGAGAGCATCCCCTGCCCTAATCATGCTTATCATGCAGTAGATTCTAGCCCTTATCTTACAGAAAATAGGGGAACTGAACCAAGTCCCTGGGCTGGCTCCAGGAAACAGAGTCATCCTCAGACCCTTCTCAGAATCACACTGTTGATCCCAAGATCTAATTATTCTTACAGAGAGAGAACATTTTCCAAGACACCTATTATTACCATTCAACTGAGACTTTCCATTTTAAGATCTAACAACTCCAAACCCTCTATTCAGGAATGTACAAGAAGAAACTCCATGGCAACTGGTACTAAAGTTATAAGAACAAGGACATGTTCTAGCTAGCCTTCCTTGCTTGGTTTTTAAAATAGGACTGTTTGCACCAAAAAAAAATCTTGTGCTTTCTTTTCACTGCTGAGAATGAGTATGTTCAAATCTGCCATCCAGAGTCACAGGCCTACAGGAATCAAGGTTACCATTATATGGTTTCTTCACCTATCCCTCCCCATGTCTGCCAAGGTCACTTCTCCTACAAGAAAAGCAAGGGAGGGGAGGGGAGAAGGAGGCGGGAGGTTGAAAGCAGAGGAAGAAGAGGGATCTGAGAAGAAAGAGAGAAGGAAAGAAAGGGGCATCAGCTGCCCTGGCTGCATTCTTACAGGGCACGGCTCTGAGCTGCTGGCCTCCCACCTAATAGCACGCCCATTCGGCCACTTCCCCTGGGGTCTCAGGTCTCTTACAGGAGGGCAGCTTGCCCCTATTCTCTAAAGCTGTTGGCCACCCCCTCCTTCTGTCCTAGTTCCTCCCAAACCTCTCACTCCTGGGTTAGTGTTTTCTTCATATACGTTCTTACGTCTGATCCAGGCCTCTTTTTCTGTCATTGTCTCCTTTATTTTCCTTATAGACTTTCTTATAATCAATCGCCAGCTTCTATTAACTACTTAATATTTAAACTTTCCTGCCTTTGATGTGTGTGTCCTGAGGATAACCTGCACTGTAATAGCCTAAACACTAATAATTATTATTTACTTATGTTTTTGTATTTTCTTGGGTGACTCAGTAATTTGTTTCAAAGGAAAGGAATTGATATTTTAAAGAACAATTTGTTCTACCTAGCATTTTAACTTTAGTTTTTCAGCCAGATCTGTTGAATGCAGAAATTTTCTCACACATTTTCATTCACTGCCACACAGTTTGATTCCTCTGGAGTATTTCCATCATGTAACTATTAGATTACAGCTATGAAAATAAACGGAACTGTTAAATAAAAAAAACTTTCCTGCCTTTACTTACAATTCAAAAGACAGGAGCAACATCTTGACTGATGGGGAGCATAATTCACCTGCGGTAACTACAGAAGGTGAGAAGGAGGGGACCCAACTGTGTTTTCTGATCAATTCTGTAACAATTCAATTCAAAAATATTCTTTATCTTCTAAATGCTTTAATGTATTTTCAAAAATTTTTTAATACGAACATGTTATTACTTTTATAAACAGAATGGTTTTGTGTATGTGTGTAAGTCTAATCATATAAGATGTTTCAAAAAGTTTCTCTGAAAAAAGTAAAAAATGTTTTCAGCTATTTCATATGCTTAAGTTTGGTTGTAATTACGGAGACCACATAATTCATCATACAAACCAGAACGGTTGTAGGCATAAAGGGGAGTTGTATGAACATATATGCAGGAACAACAGGCATAAATCAGGGCGCCCCAGCAAACTCGAATATTATAATGCCTGAGTGTGCCCAGTTTACAACTCTCTTCCTAACTGGTGAATCGGGAAATTGTTTTCTGTGCTAGGAGATGCCAATGTAAACAGTGTTCAGATATGATTTTAGCTGGTCATTCTCAGCAACAAAGCAGGAAACCTGCTTCCTGGCTGAGAGAAGACAACAGGAGAAAGACTCCTCAGGGGCCGAGGGATGGATCAGTGCTTTCCTGACTAAATGGACACAAAGTACCACAAAAGAGCAGAATCTTAATTCCATATTCTATGAATTCATTTACTTCCCCAAATCAACTTAAAAACAAACACAAAAAGCATCCTCTGTTTTGTTTGTGTTTCTTAATTTATCTGCAAGGGACCACCAGACACCCAGGTGCCCAACCCCAAAACCCTTCTTGACTTCTGTTGTACTTGGCCACCCGCATCTAACCCAACACTAAATCTGGTCAGATCTACTCTTCTAACAGCTTTCACCAAAGCTGCCTGTTCTTCATCCACCTGTCTTTCTTCCTAGATGCTCTCAAAGACCCCAATCCAGCAGGCCTGCCAAACTCTTGTCCCGAATGATGTTTCACTTTTCAAAGCCCCTCCATCCCCTGCATCAGCCTCAATTCCCTCCTTACATCACCTAGGGTCCACGGTGCATCACTGCAATCACACCCGCACGAACCTCAGCCGCTGTGCTCTGGCTAAATCTGAAAGTCCATCCTTATTCCTAGTCCAGCTCACTCTCACAATGCCTGAGTCACTGGCTACCTGGATGGAGCTTCTTTGGTTCCCCTCCTACCTCAGCAACCACCTCTTACCTGTCCCCTTTGCCGGCCCTGCTCAGCCTCCACACCTCATCAGTATGGTAGAGACAAGCTGATATCCAGGCATGAAACTTTCCTTCTTTTTCAAAGATGATCTAATTTAAATCTGGAAAACTGACTTGTCTCTTACTCTAAAAAACCTGTGTTGACCTTAAGCCTTCAATATGACAGAAAATCCTATTTCAAAATTTCGCTTCACACAATAAAACATTAATGTCAGCTGTAAAATCAGTAGATCACCTCTCTGTGAATTACTATAGAAAATATCGGAACGTGAATGCAAGTCAGGTCAACCAATGTACTTACAGACATCGAGTCCGTATCTTTCTCACTACACTGCAGTGAGGCAAATTCCATGACCATCTTTTAAGGAATCCTAGAATGGTATTCCTGTTATCAACCTCATTTCCAATCTTAAGAGAAAAACACCTTGAGGCAAGTTCTCTCTAAAGAGTGTTTTTCTTTTAATTAATTAATTAATTTTTTATTTATTTTTACGGTGTCATTGGTTAACGAAATCCAGTAAGTTTCAGCTGTACACTTTAACAGTAAGGCATATATATATTTACACTGTGTATTCACCTCCCATAGTTAGATTTCTTTCTGTCACCACATATTTGTCAAACCAACGCTTTAGGTAACTTTACATACATTAAGTCATAATCCTATATCTGGAAAAATACTAGCCCTGAATGATAATGAATGTGTGTCATCGGCCTTATCTGACTGATATTAATTGTCCAGATAAAACTACCTCTATCTTGGGCACTGCTACCATAATGCAAAGCATGGGCATCTAAACAATAAGTCATTCATTTACTCTCCCACCTTGTAATACAAGTCTGAAGTTGGGTTGCAGGCTATTTCACAAGGATACATTTTTGAAGATTAAACTAAGCCTTCAACATCCTCCAGTACAGAGTGGGCGCTGAGCCAGTTTCACAGCATTCACAGTAAGCATAGTTTCTTCTGGGAGCTAATCCCATCAGGTGACTGCAGCCACAGCACAGGGTCAAAACCAGAGTCAGCCCACAGGGATCCCCGGAGACTCTCTCATGTGAAAAGCATTTGGTTTTCGAGTGCCTTAACCTTCACTGAAAACATGAGTATTAAAGCTAACCCTATGTCGATTCAATACAGAAACTACTTTAGAGTGATTCAAGAGGAAAGGATGGCAGGGAATGCCCTTACTGGAAGGGTGAAGAAAGCGGGGTGCTTTGCTTCGTCCTCATATTTGCCTTCGGTTGAACTCCCAGCCTCCATGGACTTGGACGTAGTATTCTTACCAATACCCATCATTAAGGAAAAACAAGTAGTTTGGCCGCTGGACTGGAGTGGCTGGTAGTGAAGGCTTGTTCAAGCAGGGAGCCCAGGATCAGAGTTGGCTCTTCCAGTGCACCCAATTATCAGGCAGAGATGAGCCCCACCAGCACCATTTCTTAGCATCTAGAAACGGAGAAAGAAGCCAAGTCACTTCAATACACAAACAACACAGGACAGACACATGGTTATCATGTTTTCTGGACGGAAAAGTCAGAATACAAGTTACACCCAAACACCCAAGGACACAGTACTTAACATTTTCCAAGTCCCCACCCTCTTGGTTTAAGGTCACTCACTGATTCTAAATTATCCCCTGGAGAGGAACATATCTCAAAATATTAGAATATTAGAGATAAAAATAGGTCTTTCTTTGACGTGCATTATGGTCTACATTTTATAGCCCAGCGCTATCCAACAGAACTTTCTGCAACAGTAGAAATGTTCTGTAACTGCCCTGTCTCGCCTAGTCGTCACTTGTCACAAGGCTACTGAGCACCTGAGATATGGCTAGCTCAATAAACAGAATTTTTAACTATCTACTTTTAATTAAGTTACATTTAAATAGCCACTTGTAGCTAGTGTCACCCATACTACAAAGTGCAGTTATAGCCAATCTGCTATGATTAAATGGATATTAAAATTCTAAATTCCCTACATGTGCTCGATTAAAGGCAGAGGAAGGCACTCAAAAGTACAAAAAAGAGGAGATAAAACCAATCTAGAATTGAATGACACGTGGAATTCCAGGAAGGTAGCAAGATGAGCTTTAAATGGGCTAGAATGCCACACAAAAAAATAGAGCCAAAACATCCGATATCGATCAAATGAGAACATAACCCTAAAGAAAAAAATCCAACCGATAAAGGAGGAGGGGGGTTAAAATAGCAAGAGATTTGGAGATCCAGGAAGAGGGGAAAGGAGATCGACAGCACTAGATCCAGGATGGGTCTGACGTGCTCAGAGAATCTCAGAGAATCTGATATCACTTAACAATACGCAAGGCTCCAAGCTGACAAAAATCCGAAGCAGAAGTCAAAAGCGGGAAATTACTGAAACAATTCGACACAGCCACGTTTTGGTGAAGAAGAAAATTAAAACCTCATCTTCAAACGGCAGAAGTATGACAATAAAAGAGATCCACTCATAGATTAATAAGCGTTTGGAGAATTTGGCTTCAAAAATTGAGAGGGCACAAAGGAGCCCTACAAGGCTTGGCACATATACAATAAAATACGCCTGGGCACGCCTAAATTTTTATGTGGGGGAAAAAAACACCACAAGCGGGTAGGGGTGAGAAGGGACAGAGAACATTCACTGGCACATTGATGAGAATGATGTCAGATGTTAGCATCAATTAAATTCCCACCGAGAATGAATAAACCTGGCCAAGCTGTCCTACAAATGTGAGGACCCACTTACAAGAAGTTTAGAAATCCAAGCAGGCAACCTCCTGGTTCAAGGAATTCTGTTAGGGGTACTTTTCATTCAACAAATACTTCAAATGAGCCAGTGTGGTTGTGGTGGGGTGAGGGATGAAATCTAAATAAATAAGAGAAAATTATACAAAATTTTAGAGTAAAATAAAATAGTTGCCAGAAAATTAAGCTCTGCCTCAATGCAAGAGAGGAGCTAGGTATAGACACTGAATTTTTCTGTGGTGGTTCTTTTGGTTTAAATGTTCCTGCACATGTTGCATTCTTGTTCACATCCATATCTGTTTAAAGCAGTGGCTCTCAACCAGGAGTGATTTTCCCCTCCGGGAGATATCTGCCAACGTCTAGAGACATCTTTTCATTACAACTGGGGGAGAGCTACTAGCATATAATAGGTGGAGGTCACGGGTGCTGCTAAAACAAACACCCTACAGTGCCCAGGACAAATCCCACAATAAAGAATCATCCAGCTCCAAATGTCAATCGTGCCAAGGCTGAGAAATGCTGGTTTACAGATATTTCCCTCCCCGCCCCTCAAAAGTGGCATCCCAAATGTGCCATGTGGCTCCTTAGCACAAGATCAT
>NW_011888788.1:2361448-2363696 GCF_000151845.1 Pteropus vampyrus
GCAAAATAGAACTAGAACCGGCCAGTGTAGAGGGCACAGGGAAAGGGAAGGTCGAAATGGCACCAAGGCCTCTAACCTGGGAGTCCAAGACAGCAATAATGTATAAAAATGTTTGTTTCATTACAAAAACACTGCAGACTTCTTGGAAATGTGAAAGCACAAATCACCTTAAAAAAAGAAAAACACCAAACAAACAAAAAAAAACCCCTCTGCAATCCTCACCAAAATGAATCAGAAGCACCAAACACAGAAAAAAAAAAAAAGTACACCTAATTTGACAACTGAGGACCTAACTTCAAAAAGCAAGTTCAAGGACACCTCCTTAAGCCTACATGAGAGCTAGACCCAGCGTTGGCTTTGAAGTCTCACGGGGGAGAGGATGGGGGTGTCACTGGGCATCAGAGGGGAATGAACAAGCAGAAAGCAGACTAGACAGTCAGAGTGGGGTTAACACCCAATGGGACATAATTAATGTAAGAATTAGGAGAGTATTTTTAAAAACAATTCTAATTCATATCCTCAAAGGAAATGTAGTAACTAAAGTACCAAAAAGAGTTCTTAGAATTTAAATACGACTTCTAAAATAAATCTCTTGATGGATGCATTATTGGGAACCAAACATAAATTGTTAGAACAATTCTACAAACAGATGTCAGAGCCAGAAGAACCGATATCTGTAAAGGAGGAATTCCCACAGACCGTCAGGGAAGAGATGAATAAGGAGTCCAAAAACTAACAGACAAAACATCCTCACTGAAAACAAACTTCAGATCCACTAGACATCTCAAGTGCAGGGCAAGGAGTATTGAAAAGAAGACACCACTGATACATCCTGGTAAAATGTCAGAATTTTAAAGATATAAAATCTTGAAAACTTTCTCCAAAAAAAAAAAGTACGCAAACAAAAACAGATTGTTTACTAAGGAAAAATTAGTATATTGTCTTTTATTATATTATAGATATTATATAAGGATCTACCATATAATAGCAAAAAAAAAAGAAAAGAAAAAGTGACGTCTCCAGCATTCCAAGAGAAAAGAAGGCAGCCTTAAAATTCCACATCGACAACCCCTACTACCTATTCTATCATATACACATCTCATTATTCCTCAAAACTATGCTACTTAACAGCGATATGAGGTTCTGCTGCAGAAATTACAACTCCACTGGTGGTCACCTGGGAGGACCACGTCTGTTTTAACAGTTACAAACGATGGTGTTGCATGACAAACCCTGTGTATACCCCGATCCCTTGGAACAGAATCTCCAAAGACCAAAGGGTCGGAAGATTTTTAAGGCTCTTGAGACATAACACAAAGCTCTCTTCCAGAAAGACTTTCCCAACTGGCAGTCCCACCGGCAGTTTATGTGACCATCTCATCAAAGTTTGATAGCCCTAATATAAATCTGTGCCAGTGGATAATTTTTCAGAGATTTTTGCAATGTGTTGATTTGTGAGCTTTTCATGTCTATTAGCAAGTACAGAGACTCTTAGGGTTATCCCCTTATGCCCTTGGCCTATTTTTCTATAGTGTTTACAGATCTTTTTTTTTTTTTTTAAAGATATTTATCCTTTAAGTTTTTGTCACACGTGATGCAAATATCTTCTCCTAGCTTTTTGTTTGCTCGTGAATTTTGTAGATGATCTTTCAGAATGATTTTCATTTTTATGAAACCAAATCAATCAATCCTCTACATCTTATCTAGCCACCCATAACCTCCCCAGATGTAGGGGGAAAAAAAAATACAGCATGACCATAAACATATCTAAAAATAAGATCTGCCTGAAGTAGCCCAGATAAACCTTTACCTTGACCGCCAGAAGCTTATGTTTTCCAGAAGATATGACAGGCAAAGAGGATGGTGAAATACTGCTAGATTTTCACAAGGCCATGTGCCATGCAGTCATATCTGTAATAACTGACACCAACGAGCTCTTTGCTTCACATCCAGCCCCATCATCGCCACGCTTTTCAATATGCCCCTATCCTTGTTAAGGGAAAATGACAGGAGTTTTTAATATAGAATACATTTACTCTCCTAAGTTAATTTTACCTTTGTGTTTGTTTCAGACATGGACATCCACTTTAGCAGTGCCAACCCTTCCCACTGTCCCCATTCCTAGAAACAAAGGAGGACAAGTTCCATTCTGACAAGACCACTTTCCATCAAGCACCTCTACCAGGTGTTTAACTGACCTGCACAAGCTCTACTGGGGTCCCATCCACTCCCTTTGTCAGTCTCTTTT
>NW_011888788.1:2363746-2386173 GCF_000151845.1 Pteropus vampyrus
AGACTTTCGATAGCCAGAAGGGAAGTTACAAACACTGCTTAGCTCTACTTGTAACCCTGACAGAGATGGCATATGTTAATTACTTGGAACTAACCTTTTCCATACGTTCTTACTTTAAAGGGTTTTATGACAATTCCAAACAACAACAACAACAACTACAACAATACCTAGCAGGGGCAAAGTTTGCAAAGAGGCAGAACACAGAATATCCCCTCATCTGCTGTACATCTGCTGTACGGCTACTGCTAGGACAGCTGCTTTGTGTGGCTGCTCAGGTTCCTATGACTAGAGACCTTTTCTTCAGCTACTTACTGGTCCTTTCCTTGAACACATATTTCAGCCTCACCATCGGGAATAAGCAATCAGCAAGGTTTATCCTCTTCCTAAGCCTTTGGTGATTGTCTCTCTCAGGCTCTTCTTCCTTCACCCGGGGCCTCCTATATTTGACTCTCCAGGTACAGGTGTTGCCAAGACAACCACCAACGGGTGAGTCCAATGATGCCAGCTTTCTGCCACCTCCAGACTGTCCCTTCCCCTGAACCGATCCCAGCCACGTACAAGGTGCATGACAGAAGCAGGAAATTGAGTCACCGAGCAGCTCACTGCACAGGAGTTGGCAAGCAGATTAGCTAAGACCAGCTAGTCTCTGGAGGGTGCCAAGTTAAAGGGGTTGTACTCAATTCAGCAGGAAAAAGAGGAGAATCTAAGAAAAGAGGGCTCAAAGGGATAAGGATAATGGCCAGATCTGCACTTGGGGAAGGGACTTTACATGAAGGAAGGTGGTCAAAATAAAAGGCTAAGTGGAGAGAGGAAGATCAGAAGCCTAGAGTGTCTGTGCAGGTGAGAAATGGGGGCTGTAGGGCCACAGCGACGTGAAAGAAAAGAAGGGTAGATGGTAAGAGGAAAACTGGAGGGCAAAATAGAACTAGAACCGGCCAGTGTAGAGGGCACAGGGAAAGGGAAGGTCGAAATGGCACCAAGGCCTCTAACCTGGGAGTCCAAGACAGCAATAATGTATAAAAATGTTTGTTTCATTACAAAAACACTGCAGACTTCTTGGAAATGTGAAAGCACAAATCACCTTAAAAAAAGAAAAACACCAAACAAACAAAAAAAAACCCCTCTGCAATCCTCACCAAAATGAATCAGAAGCACCAAACACAGAAAAAAAAAAAAAGTACACCTAATTTGACAACTGAGGACCTAACTTCAAAAAGCAAGTTCAAGGACACCTCCTTAAGCCTACATGAGAGCTAGACCCAGCGTTGGCTTTGAAGTCTCACGGGGGAGAGGATGGGGGTGTCACTGGGCATCAGAGGGGAATGAACAAGCAGAAAGCAGACTAGACAGTCAGAGTGGGGTTAACACCCAATGGGACATAATTAATGTAAGAATTAGGAGAGTATTTTTAAAAACAATTCTAATTCATATCCTCAAAGGAAATGTAGTAACTAAAGTACCAAAAAGAGTTCTTAGAATTTAAATACGACTTCTAAAATAAATCTCTTGATGGATGCATTATTGGGAACCAAACATAAATTGTTAGAACAATTCTACAAACAGATGTCAGAGCCAGAAGAACCGATATCTGTAAAGGAGGAATTCCCACAGACCATCAGGGAAGAGATGAATAAGGAGTCCAAAAACTAACAGACAAAACATCCTCACTGAAAACAAACTTCAGATCCACTAGACATCTCAAGTGCAGGGCAAGGAGTATTGAAAAGAAGACACCACTGATACATCCTGGTAAAATGTCAGAATTTTAAAGATATAAAATCTTGAAAACTTTCTCCAAAAAAAAAAAGTACGCAAACAAAAACAGATTGTTTACTAAGGAAAAATTAGTATATTGTCTTTTATTATATTATAGATATTATATAAGGATCTACCATATAATAGCAAAAAAAAAAGAAAAGAAAAAGTGACGTCTCCAGCATTCCAAGAGAAAAGAAGGCAGCCCTAAAATTCCACATCGACAACCCCTACTACCTATTCTATCATATACACATCTCATTATTCCTCAAAACTATGCTACTTAACAGCGATATGAGGTTCTGCTGCAGAAATTACAACTCCACTGGTGGTCACCTGGGAGGACCACGTCTGTTTTAACAGTTACAAACGATGGTGTTGCATGACAAACCCTGTGTATACCCCGATCCCTTGGAACAGAATCTCCAAAGACTAAAGGGTCGGAAGATTTTTAAGGCTCTTGAGACATAACACAAAGCTCTCTTCCAGAAAGACTTTCCCAACTGGCAGTCCCACCGGCAGTTTATGTGACCATCTCATCAAAGTTTGATAGCCCTAATATAAATCTGTGCCAGTGGATAATTTTTCAGAGATTTTTGCAATGTGTTGATTTGTGAGCTTTTCATGTCTATTAGCAAGTACAGAGA
The DNA here is from genome assembly GCF_000151845.1 of Pteropus vampyrus. Taxonomy (NCBI): domain Eukaryota; kingdom Metazoa; phylum Chordata; class Mammalia; order Chiroptera; family Pteropodidae; genus Pteropus; species Pteropus vampyrus. The sequence goes on from NW_011888788.1 coordinate 2,366,149, forward strand.
CTCTTAGGGTTATCCCCTTATGCCCTTGGCCTATTTTTCTATAGTGTTTACAGATCTTTTTTTTTTTTTTTAAGGATATTTATCCTTTAAGTTTTTGTCACACGTGATGCAAATATCTTCTCCTAGCTTTTTGTTTGCTCGTGAATTTTGTAGATGATCTTTCAGAATGATTTTCATTTTTATGAAACCAAATCAATCAATCCTCTACATCTTATCTAGCCACCCATAACCTCCCCAGATGTAGGGGGAAAAAAAAATACAGCATGACCATAAACATATCTAAAAATAAGATCTGCCTGAAGTAGCCCAGATAAACCTTTACCTTGACCGCCAGAAGCTTATGTTTTCCAGAAGATATGACAGGCAAAGAGGATGGTGAAATACTGCTAGATTTTCACAAGGCCATGCGCCATGCAGTCATATCTGTAATAACTGACACCAACGAGCTCTTTGCTTCACATCCAGCCCCATCATCGCCACGCTTTTCAATATGCCCCTATCCTTGTTAAGGGAAAATGACAGGAGTTTTTAATATAGAATACATTTACTCTCCTAAGTTAATTTTACCTTTGTGTTCGTTTCAGACATGGACATCCACTTTAGCAGTGCCAACCCTTCCCACTGTCCCCATTCCTAGAAACAAAGGAGGACAAGTTCCATTCTGACAAGACCACTTTCCATCAAGCACCTCTACCAGGTGTTTAACTGACCTGCACAAGCTCTACTGGGGTCCCATCCACTCCCTTTGTCAGTCTCTTTTACAGCAGCACCCTTTGGAGTGTCCAGAAGACATAGATCCAAATGAGCACAATAGGGGATGGGGCCAAAGAAAGTGCAGCGCACGAGGCTCTGAGAAGGCTTCCAGGCGGAGGACTGCAAAGCCTGAGAAAGGTGGACACTTTGTTGGGTAAGAAAAATGGAGGGAGGAAGAAGGGGAAAAACAGTGAACTCTGAACCAAGAAATGCATCCTTGGACATCCCAAAATGACAGAGCATTCATTCCACAGCCAAGTACTCAAGCAGCCTCAAGGGCAGAAACCCCACACTAACCAGAGATGAAGGTTTCACCAGGCAGCCTGCCCTTTTGTGTGGGGAAATGTCAAGGCCCGGAGGCAAAAGCAGCAAAAGATAAGGGGTTGGGTGGGTGGGGAGTGGGGTTTAGGGGCAGTGTCAGAATTTGTGTTAAACCAAAAAGCGAAATCCTCCACGGAATCTGACACAGGGGAAAGCTCACCCACAGTCCCTCATCACCTCTTCCTACTCCTTGCAAAGAATAAGAAGCTAAGTTACTGCCATCTTGGCCCTGACCTCAAGGCACAGGGGAAAGGAGGGGCTGAGGGCTGAAAAACCAGGGCCAGAACAATGAAAATGATGAGGACAACACAATGAGAGTAATAACAGCAGTTTTCCAGCTAAGAGCCTACTGTGCAAGCACATCTCTTTTATAAATGGCAGTTATTTCTCCCTAGTAAGCACAAGATTACCTGATTTTCACACTAACTCCACAAAAGTTGGAAAACTGAGTTTCAGAGAAGTAATTTGCCAAAGTATACACAGCTATAAGCAATGGAAGATTCTAACTTTAATCAGTCTTCCTGTCCTGACGACGTTTATGCAAGCAAGGCATAAAAGTGTCCTTTAAATGCTCAGTTTACAGCCGACCTTTCCCAAGCGAATACAGCCCGAGCCAGCTGGCCTACAAGCACTGTCTCTGCATGACTTGCTATGTGGTTTATGCCCTTGTGATTTTTGAGGGAGCTCTGAGGGACCAGGACTGCTGAAGCCCATGCTCCCCAGACCAAGAGCTCCCAAATCTATGCAGTCTGGCCATTCCACAGCACAAGCCACCATCTCATCCACAGTACAACAGCCTCTTGCTCGTTTTCTTGTTCCATCTTGATGGCTCTGCCAGTTGTCCATACTGCAGCTAGCACAACCATACTACAGAAACTAGCATGCCCTTTGATGGTGTCCTAATTCACCCTAGACTAGAACCTAAATTCATCAGCAAGGCTGCAGGGTCACTGTGAAGCTTGGCCCCCACTATGCTGTCATTTCCATCTTTCAGGACATGGAGTTATTGGGTCCTCTTCTAGCCCTCAGGCTCTTGCGCAGGAAGTCCCTTCAAAATAAGCACCCTTTACCTCACCCCTTTCCCTTGTAAGTAACTCCCATCAGTGCCTCCTCTGATCATCACCTCACCATGGTGTCTGGGAACCCATGAAGGTGGTTATAACACAGTGAGATGACATCTGCCTGCCACAGCCTGTATCCCTTGCTCCCCATGCCGACCTTGGCACCTGTGTTAGAAGCACTCCAAGATTTGTGGCATGAATAAATTATGCTTAAAAAAATAAAGGTACCTGATATAATGTAACAGTCCTCCTTGCTTAATAATATTCCTAAATTGGGTAAGGAAATTAACAGCCAACATCAACCATATATATCTGTGATACAATACACACATTAATGTCAGTAACGAGACAGGCTGCTGACAGCGCTGCTATCATTCGACTGACGAAGATGAGGAAAGGACCAAATTATAACCATATCAAGAGATAAGGCTATGTGAGAGAATCTATACATAGATGGCTAGGTACAAAACAAATGAGCGAAAATCTCTTTCAATGTTGGCTGAAACACTTCCCAAATGCCAGCAATAAACATCTAGATCAGAAGCTGGCAAACTGCACCTAGCCTGGTTTTGCATGGTCCCCAACTAAGGATGATTTTTACATTTTGAAGGGTTATAAACAACAAGGAAGAAGAACACGTGACAGGCAACCTGGCCCACAAAACCTGATATTTACAAAAAGTTTGCCAAACTCTAGAGAGAATGAAGGAATTGTTTAAAATGAGAATAGCATTAAATACTTAATACATTTAACAAAAAACATTTGTGGCCTTTAAGAATAAAACTATATACTATTACTAAGAGCCATAAAAGAAATTTCAATAACCAGAGAAACAGACTATATTCTTGGATAAGAAAGCTGTACACATATTCGTTGTCCTATAAACTTAATGTACATAAAAATCAAAACCCCAAACAGGAATCCTAACATCAAGTTGTAATAAACAAAGTTTCAACATAGGCACAAAAGCAAACAGATCAGAAACAGAAAACCCACAAACCGATGAATATATGATATGGGAGGCACTTCAAATCATAAGACAAAAATATGAATTTTTCAGTACAGCATACCAAGACAACCGGCTCACTGTTAAGTAATAAAATCCAGAAGAAGTAAGACCTAAGGTTAAAAAAATAAATAAAGCCACTAACTGATTGTATTATGTTAGGGTAGGGGTCTCCTTTCTTAGCATGTCAATAAAGATGAAAAAGAGACTGATACATTTTGCAATATAAAAATTGTTTTTAGATTTCTGTGTGGAGAAAAACCACACAAACAAAATTAAAAGGCAAAATATAATATACGTAACATGTTGATAGCCTTATATTTGAAGAGTCTTACAAATCAATAAACAGAAAACAAAAATCCTTAATATAAAAATGGGCAAAACGTATGAGCTTCTAATCTTTAATCCCACCTCAAATAAAAATGACAAAATAAATGTTCAGTCCTTATTTAAAATCAAATAAAAGTCTACTGAAATGAGGTACCTTTTTTTTTTAACCTATGTCAGTTATTTTTAATACACTTACTGTAAGGTGATGGAGCAAGACAAACTCGTACTCCTAATGAAAATTAAATTTGTTAATGAAGCAATGTGGTTTATATGTATCAAAAGAAGTATAAATATTCATATTTACTTCAATTATTTGTCCTAAGGAAATGCTACTCCTAGGAATTTATAAGGTAATAATTAGCAGACACAGATATTTAACTACAAAATTATACATGTTAACATTATTAATAAGACCAAAAATCTAATATCCAAAACTAGGAAATTGAATGGTTTAATTGTGCTATGTTAACACAAAGGGATACCATGCAGCCATTAAAAAGATGGCACAGAAATATTTACTGACATGAAAAGATATTCACTCTACGTTATGCAAGGAAACTGGTTAAAAGAACAGTATGTACATTAGACACCAAGTGAAATAAGCCAGTCATAGAAGAATGTATACCACATGATTCCACTTATATCAAGTATTTTAAGGTAGCTGAACTCATAGAAGCAGAGACTAGAATGGTGGTTGCCAAGGGATGGGGTGGAGGGCAAAGTGGGCAGTTACTATCCAACAAATTTATTGTGCAAGATGAGTTAAGTGCTAGAGGTCTGCTGTACAAGATTGCGCCTATACTTAACACTCATTGTACACTTAAATTTTTTGTAGATCTCAGGTTAAATGGTTTTACCACAATAACAACAATAATGTAACAGAAGATATTAAATTTTTTAAGTGAAGCAATGAGTAAAAGAAATTAAAGGCAATTATACAATGAAAAAATAGTACGTAGAGCCCCACCCCACTGTTCATGTGTAAGTGTGCATACATGCATACACACACCGAAATGTTAACCAAAATGCTGGTGGGAAGGACAGCAAAGAACTTACTTTTTTTTTTACTCCTTTATATTTCCTGAAGTTATTTACTTAACAATGAAAGGTATACCACATCGGCACCCCGTTCTTCCCCACAGATCCAGGGGTGTCGCTACTCCTTAACAAGGCAACACAAAGCAGTTCAGTCCTTCCTGCTGAGACGTCACGACACAGCTCTGTAGTTACAGGACAGTGTGGAATAAAGTTCTCATGTCTCAAGTTGTAAAATAACTTTCGTTGCACGAATGGGAAAAAGCCAAGGTTTTGTAAATTATACTTAGCAGGTAAACAGGGGAACTGACAATAAAGGAGGTGTACCAATTAACCAAGGCTGCCCCAAAGAAGTGGCCTTCAACTTGGACTCCATGTTGGAACCACCCAAGAACTTTAAAAACACTATGGCCTGGGTCCACACTCAGAGTCTGATTAAACAGGTCTCTGTAGCCTGAGCATCTAGATGTTTTAAGGCTCCTGTGCAGCCACAGTTAAAAATCACTACCTTCAAGCAAGTAGGAAATCATTTACAATCTTTAAAAAAAAGTCGACCTCAAAATAAATGTAAGCCTGACAGGGTGAAAGACAGCAATATGGGAAATTCTGCTACGAGTATAAAAGTAAAATATTTAGATCTTTAACAAACTTTCAATTGCCAAAGAATTCAACCACCACCAATAATCAAGCACAAATGCAGAAGAGCTTTTAATTAGTATTTATTCATCAGCTGTTCAGCCACTGATCATTTCTATGTGACCATTTCTCTCCTGTTCTTCACTGTGGCTTACCATGGGCACCTGACTTGGAAGTATGATGGTATTATTTAAAGAGGATTTAAGGCTGAGCTGTTCCAGAAGTTAAATACCAATAAGATCTTCTGTATTTCTTGGAAGCCCAACTAAATCCTAAGGAAACGTGTCCTCCTATCAGCAGCACCTAGCAGGCCCTAGTCCAAAGCCCCAAGGCTGAACCCATTAATCACAGAGTTCTCCCAAAGGGTAGAATCCTCCTGTGTACAATTCATCTTTATATTCACAGCTCTTAACACAAAACAGATAGTAAATGTTAATGAGATACATAGTTACCCCAATTAGTTGGCACTAAATGAATAGTACATCGAAAACATAAATGCATGCCAAATCCATCTTTTAATCTACACACACACACACACACACAAAAACACAGTTCTCCAAAATAATACAAGAATAAGAAAGAAGAGAATAATGTCAGTGGTTCATGTCCCTAAGCTCACTGGGGAAGCAAAATGCAGATTTCTTTTATATAATTATTTACAGACAATGTTCAAAGCTGTTTTTATTATACAAGCCAAAACTCAATACATCCAAAGGTCTAAGAGCAGGCAAATGGATAACTATGATGAGTCCACAGAAAAACTACCCAGCGATTAAAAGGGAGCAACTACTGAGGTACGTAGCAATGTGGGGGAATCACACAGATATGTCGAGTGAAAGAAGCCAAACACAAGACATACTGCTTGATTCCCTAATCTACAGTGACAGGAAGCAGGTAGTGGTGACCTAGAACAGGAATGGAGGGAGGGAGGGACTCCAAAGGTAGAGGAAGGAACCTTTGGAGTGACAGAAATGTTCTATGTCTTGGCTGTGGTTCTGGTGGCTCCACTTATATGTATGTCCATTTACTGTATGTAAACTATACTTCAATATTTCAAAAACTTCAATATTTGAAGAAAAAAATGATTTAAAAATTCCTGTATCCCACTAACTTAAAAAATGTTCTCTCTCCCACAGTCTGATGCTGTAGATCTGTTTGAGACCTGAGAACCTACATTTTTAACGAATGCAGTGTTCTTGGTGCTAGTGGTCTTCAGATCGCCCACATCTTTAGAAGGGCAACATAGGGTGGGATAATGCTATTTTCTCCACTTGCATAAACTCATCTAGACAGGTGAGTATGACTAAGAAGGAAGACTGTGAGACAAAGAAACTCAAAACCAACTTGCCAAGTGGTAGTTTAGTCATTCCCAAGATATATAAAAGAGCTTTCAGAGGCAGCCAGGTTCAATGATAAAGCATACTTTAAAAGCCAATCCATGGCTTTCTGCGTAAATCCCATCATTAGGGGATTACAGTTGAACTGTGGCTGCTCCATTAAATTCTGCTCAATGCTAACATTTGACCTAAATGCTTTCAACTCAAGCCAAAAAGTGACTATGGGAACAAATATCCTCAACTTACATATGATCAACTCTCTTCAAGTGTAATTACTTAAATGGTTGCCTAATACATAAGATGCTGCTTTAAGGAGTTTACACTTCTGACCTTGATCCTAGCTATCATTACTCCATTTAAGCGGCAATGAATGAACCTTTAAAGTGTGGTTATTGTTTGATCTTATAAAGATGGTTATGCTTACAGGGTGTAACTAAAAAAAAAAACTAGTCATCCTACAGCTTTTTCCAAAACCCTCCAAGAACTCTTGCTCTTAATTTTCAAACTATAAGTCACTACCCACTAGTGGGCCATGAAATCGACTTGGTAGATCTCAACCAGAATTTTTAAAACAATAGTACTTAACAGAACAAAATACTCCAGCGCACACCTCACAAGAAAAGTGTAACCCAGTTTCAAGTTAAAATGCTTTCTACCGGGAGTCAGTCAAAAAAAAAAACAAAAAAAAACAAACAAAAAAAAAAACTAAAAGTCACTGATGTAACTAAAGCTCTGCCTAGTGACATAAAAGGCATATTAAAATTGCCCAATTTATATCAGGTTATTTGCTGAGTCTTAAACTAACATAACCCATAGAAATTATCTGTTAAAGTGAACAAGATGATGGCACTAACAAGAAAACGTTATATGCCCTCGCCACAACGATGGAGTGAGTACCCAGAATCATGACCTCAGAGCAGCTTTCTGTAAGGTCTATCAAGCCCTAACCCGAACCACCACCACGACTGCAATCGAGAAAACCTCCACTGCACCCCTTGAGTTGTGTCAGCCTTCTATCGCTGTCTTGGTTTGTGTACCTGTTCTCTTAAGAAAATTTAAAAAGTTGGATAAAATCTGGATTTCTGAAGAACGCACGGATGGTTGCCAGAAACCATCTGCGGAGAACCCCAAGTGAACGATGCTTTAGAGGCTGCACCCCCAGGAACCACCAGGCACCCATAGCAACAACCTTGCTCTGAAGATGGAAGAAAAGGGGCCCTGGGTGAATACTGCTGGACCACTTAGGAATCACCTAAAAATGTAGTCGGGGACCTCAATCGTGGGCCAGAGAGGACAAGAAGCCGCTGGACAGACGTGGCAAATATCCCTGGACTATCCATGGGGTGACGTGAGTGGGGAGAATCATTCCTAATTGAAAGCAAGTGATAAAATGAAAAAGAAAATGTTTAGTCTCTTCTAGAGACTTAGTCCAAGAAGCCCTTGGTACAGAATAAGCTCTAGTCCCAAACTAAACTAAATTCTACAACAGCTCTTAAATCTAGCCCAAGACAAGCTATTTTGCTGATGTCAGTTTACACACAGCATGGGCCATGAAAAGCGATAGCTATGCTAACTAGATGAGAAGACACTGACTCATCCACTGCTCAGTTAGGGGAAAGACAGAGGCAAGTGTACATTAAAAGGTCAAAGCAGCTGAAATCTTGTTGGTTTAGGGGCTTTACAATAAAAAATCAGTGATCTTTTTTTTTCTGACTTAATGTTGTAGGTATCAGATGCTGTGGCTGGTATCAATCCAGCAGCTATCTCTTCCCCAAACTGTATTTAAATAAATTATGACAGGACCTTAAGACTCATCATCCTCACCATGCCTCTCTTGCCCCAGGTACCATTCACATGGACCACCTCCTCCAAGAAGCATTCTTGGGTTAGCTGCCCCTTTTCTGTGTTTACGTGACACAGCTCCTTGGTCCAGGCAGGGATGAGAGCAGAGACACAGTGTCCATCACACAAAAGGCATTCAAATATTTGGAGAAAACCCGAACGTTTCTCCATGAGCCAGTTAGTCATACACCAGAAACAAAACCTAATCCCTGCCCTCCAAATTTATTCAAGGAAATCATGTGGCTGGGACAAGAGAGGGGAGAGGTATGAAGCAAAAAGTACAGCCCGTGGGCCAGAATTAAAATATAAATGTATATTTGAGAAAACCCAAGCAAAATCAAGATAAGTTTTACTGCATTTATTTCTACTATGTATTATTCAACATATCACTTTTGTGCCAATGTTTTTTCATTTAAACAGTATTTTAAATGTACCCATCAGTCATTACAAGGGCCATTGAAAAGCTAATTTAATACAGAATTTTAAAAATTAAATTACGGCTAACATTCAGTATTTTATTAGTTTCAGGTATACACCATAGTTATCCAACATTTATGTACCTAAAGAAGTCATAGCCATGGTTAAGTCCAGCATCAATTTGACACAGTACAATGTTATCACAATGTTACTGACTATATTCCTTATGTTGTATATTATATCTCCATGACTTGTTTTATAGCTAGAAATTTGAACCTCTTATTCCCCTTTACTTCTCCCACTTTTTTTTTCTATTGCAGTTGACATTTAATATTATTACATATATTAATTTCAGGTATACAGAATAATGGTTGGACATTTATATAATCCATAAAGTGATCTCCCTGCCTAGTCTAGTACCCATCTGGCACTACACATAGTTATTATCATATTATTGAATATATTCCCTATGCTGTACTTTACATTCCCATGTAAACAGAATTTTAATGACAAGATAAAAGAGTGCAGAATTGACTTCCTATATATCCAAGATACTCTTATCAAAATTCTGGGAAGGGTGGTTATTATCTCCACATTTTAGAAAACCCAGGCACGGAAAGGCTAATTCACTCTTGGACAAAAGGCCACGCACAAGTGGCAAATACAACAAACATTCTGAGGGCATGAAAGCTGCTCCTGTTCCCTTACAGACTAACAACAGAACAAGGCTCTGAAGATGAGCAGCCAGAAAAGGCTTAAGAGGTTATGTCTGAAGGTCATTCTGAAAGAAGCCAAGGTAAACCCCCTGTTACCGGCAGGATGTGGAAAGAAAGCTTTCTCCTCTTCCACATCTCCAAGTGACCCTTGTTATTTGATGTCCCGCCTGACAGCACTGAGAAGCACTTTCCAGAACAAGGACAGCCTTGGGTGCTAAGGTAACTTCCAAGGAGTGGCTCTGTCTTGCAATCCTGTGCCGCCCTTGATACCACCCTAGCCCCGGGCACCATCCTCCCATACCCAGCACAGTCGTACCCAGCAGAGTCGATGGCTCATCAGTCGCCTCCAGCTACTGCTGCCACTCTGCTGGGAAGAGCATTTCAAATAATTGTTCACTCCGTGCCTCAAGCTCAATGTACTTATTAGCCCTCTCCCTGGATGACTCTTCAGACCGTATCGTTCCTCCTGGGCATGTTCTCGCCCTTTCCTCTGCCCCAAGTGCCAAAGCTAAATTTCCTTCTCTCACCTGCAGAAAGAGGTCAAGCTCCACCTTTCCCTTATTTCCTAACTATCCATTACATCTGCTCAGTTTTGCTGGACTTTGGCTCACTGACTCAGTTCTCTCAAACAACTGCTTTCTTCCTATTGTCTGGAGGAAATTCCATCTGCAAATCTCTTCTGCAGTATCCCCTATCTCCCCATCCCAACCCCACTACCCTCTAGCCCTGTCTACCAAGAATTCTACCTCCCCCTCCTCGCAAGCTCTCAAGATGAGGAAAAGGGCGCTGAAATCTCACCTACCCTGCTGCATAAACCTGATGGTGGAGAGTGGATTTGCCTGAAGTGCACTGCAATTACCCAGGGCTGTGACACTGTAATTATTCTCCAGGTTAACTCCAAGTACACAGTGATTGAAATAATAGCTTTTCCCTGACCTTTAACAATATCCCATGCCTGTGAGAATGTTATACATCATTTTTCTGCAAAGGAGCATGTTCTTCCTAACCAAAAAAAAAAAAAAATATATATATATATATATATATATATATATATATATATATACATACATACACACATACACACACCCATTCAATAGTCAATACAGAGACTGCAATCACTTAGAATCCTATGCCACAGATTTACTGCTTTTTCTAATGAACCTGACATTTTTACAACCTAAAAACCTTAAAAGGATTAAAAAAAGATGTATTCAGCTAAAAGGGCCTCCAGACTCTCCATGAAGTTTGTTTAATCTGTGTTCCTTTTTTGCCTGTGTACTCACTTTTCCTCAACCCCCTAAAATTCTGTATAAAAGAAAACATAAAAGTACACACAGAGCCTTGGAAGTCTCAGGACTGGAGCTCACTCAGAAAATAAAGTAGATGAACACCTGAAAAACACTAAATCTAACATTTTAATTGTAGATCAGGCATTTATCATCATTCTTTCTCACTTGTTTAATGAAGGCAATGCCTTCTAAGAGTGGCATAAATGTTAATGTTCTGTTATTAAAATTTAATAATGTCTGACAGCACTGAGAGGGACTTTAGAGATTTTCTGGTAACCCAGCTGGGCAAACTGGAGCCACAGGCTCCTCAACCAACTACCTACACAGACACACATGCACAGTCATATGTTCACAGAAAACCAGACACATGCTCACAGACAGAAGCACACACGGTCACAGATACACACACACAGACACCCGCAGACCCAGATGCGCACACGGACATAGACACATACAGACACAGAGACACAAATTCCCCAAAGCAGAGCTTATGTACCAAGAAATAAATGGTCTTACCTGCGGAATGAAATCTTACCCTATCAACAAAAATATTCTTTAATCAGTGCCCCACCCACCAATTCTGGCGTCTGTGCGAGGCTGGGACCATCCCAATGCTCAGCATGAGCCACTTCAAGTGCTGAAGGAATTTCAGCTTTTATAACCCACAGGCTCGCCGAAATTGTATAACCACACCACCTAGTCAGAAATGCCTTCTACATGTGTTACACAACAGCCACCACCTGGTTACAAACGGCTATTGCATGCCTCCAGCACGGCCTGCTTGCCGTGTCTATGTATCTACATGGTAGGCTGGATATTCCACTGTGGAAACCAAGCAGCTGCTGAGATTACATTTCTCAAACCTACACAAATAAGAGCAACTGAAGCCTACCCTTCCAAATCCTTCCTTTCAGATGAACAAGTCCACCCACATTGCTTTCAGCTTCAGTGCAAAGGTGGATTAATTTTACTCCCTGGTAATTTTTTATTTCCCCAACTGGGGGCCCAAAGACAATTGTTTTCAAAGCTCAAAGACTTTCAGAGATTAAAAATAGATCTCAAGGTATGATCTCTTCATTAAATGATAGGCAAAGCCAACACATCACTAATATTAATTAAGAGCTAACTGCTGGAGCCCAGTTAGAAGTGGCATTTGGGATACAGGTGCCAGCTGCAGAGGCCCCATTGAATAGTGAAAGTGCCCATGAAGACATACAAAAAAGGCAAACACACTCTGACAACCTAGTGTCAGTAAGAGGGAAGAAGTCACACCCAGTCAGACTTTGTCCATTCTAGTTCTGACTCTAACCCAGAGCCTGCCAGAAACCTGGGCAGGGGGCACCTCTGCCCCTCGGGATGTTCTATGCAAAGGCCAATCTCTGCCCCCATCTCCCCAACACCAGACTGCACTTCCCAAATTCAGACGGGACCATGAGGCTCAGATGAGAAACAGGCAGGGAGAAGGGGCATCTACCGGCAGCAGCAAAACACATCTTGGGAGAGGGGGGGTCTCTGGGATAAAGGCAGAAGAGGAACCAGGAAAACTCTTGAAGAAAAGGAACTCTAAGTGTTACTTATGCATGAATAATCTTAAGGAAATCAGCAGTGAGCATAAGAGGAAGATACAATTTGACAGGAGAAGCCACAGTAGAGGCTGAGGAGAAGGATGGGAGCCAAATGCTTTAACTGTCCAAGAGCAGGAGATTCACTACCACGAGTTCCCAGAACACAGGTAACACATGACACACCCAAGCCATCAGGTCAACACGCCCAGGTAGACCAGAACACCCCCTGCTCCGAGGTGAGTCAAGAGGAAAAATCTAGCATGCAGCCTATGGAAAAAATACTCCCAGTTTCTATATCATGAACACAAAAACTGTACTCAGGATGTTCTGTGAAGACGCTAACCTCAGAAAGTTTCTACTGCAGGGACCAAAAGAAAACTTTAATTTGGAACAAAGGAGAAAAGAATAAAATACAAACAAAACAAAACAGTTGGTATTGAAAGAAAATTAGAAAAAAGAAATAGGATCGACAATCCGATGAAGAAAATGGACCTAAATCAAGAGACGACAAGCTGGGGTTGGAAAGAATTCTAAGGAAAAGTCAAAGCACAAAATTAGCTTAGAAACAAAGAGAAGTGAAACTGCAGAAAATAGTAAAAAAAAAACCTGAAAGGTGGAGGTAAAAAATTGACAAGCTTGACAAACTCTGGTGTTGCCAGAGTCATTACCAAAAAGGCAATTCTAGTCCAGAGATGAGAACCAGGGAGGGAAAAAAGAAAAGAGCAAAGCCAAGACATGAATGATCCATGTTTATTAACTGGACCTAAAAATAAAAAGAACGAAGAAGCCAGTCGTGTTGCATGATTCCATTTATAATGAGATGTCCAGAAGAGGCAAATCTATAGAAAGAGAAAGTAGATTAGTGGTTGCCCCGGGCTGGGGTGGAAATGGGAGACAGGAATGGGAAGTGATTATTAAGGGTTTGGGGTTTCTTTATGGGATGAAGAAAAAGTCCTAAAATTTGATTGTGGTGATGTTTACACAAGTCTGATTTACTAGGAGCCACTGAACTATATGCTTTAAATGGGAAAACTTTATGGTATATGAATTGTATCTCAATAAAACCTTGCTATAAAGAACAAATGAAACAGACTTAAAGAAACAAAAGATGTAGAATGAAAAACAACTATCCTGAGATAAAAATCTGAGTATAGAGATTACAAGGGCACACCAGAGTCACGCAAAATCAGAGAGAAGAAAGCTATACTTGGACAAATTCTGGCAAAATAATTTTTAACTACAGGATAAAAAAAGACAAATATTCAAGGAGGAGAAAATAGTAGTAATAATTAAGATATGCCCCCAGGATTTTCCAAGGCAGCATTAAATGCAATAAGTCAACAGAAAATGCAGATATATAAAGAAGTGAAGTAAAAGTTTTCCCAAAGAATTTTATACCCTGACAAGTTGCACTTCATGTGGGTAAGCCAAAAACTGCAATCTCAGATACGCATGGGCTGAGAAAGAAAAAAAGCTTGAGGCCTTATTCTAAACTCATAAGAGGCAAGATTCAGAAAGACCATCAATATACAAGGCTGCTAATATTGAATGTCAACCAAAACCATGATCAGAACTAAACTAAATGAGGAACATAAATCCAGTTATAAAACAAAATGCATGTATCAAATTATTCTCTAAGCATATGCTATGCAATGTTAAAAATGTAATTAATAACAAAGCAGATTAAACAAGAGTATGCCAAATAAAGATTGAAGATTAGGAATAGGAAGATGCTAAGTAAGGCCTTTCAGACAGGAATGGAAAAATACCATTAGATCTTAGCTCTGACAACTGGAGAAACAGGTCTTTTTTAAAAAATGTTTTTTACTTAAAGGAAAGAACTATTAGAATTTGAGAAAGACTACAGACTAAAACTAAATTTGCAAATTAGTTAAATTCATTTTATTAAAAATATTCTCAGATGTGTCAAAAAAATAAATGCCCAAAGATAGACCTTTAACAAAATGAAACAAAAATAAAGCAACATTAATGCTGCTTTACTGTTATTTTTTAAATGACAGATACAATGGAATTTATGCCAGAAAATATTAAATGAAGAAAAGGTCATTTTACATTGCCAAAGTACAAAATTCACAATAGAAATATGACAATTTTTATGTTCTAAACATTATTTCACTGAAATATGGTACACAATGGTTAGCAATATAGACAAAATGATCAACACTCCATATATATATATATATATATCTGTCTGTCTCTAAGTAGATGGGGAGTGGGGGAGCAAGAGGGTGGAGGGCTATGAGCACAGGCTGGAGTTTGTATCGATCAGAGAATCTGACCAACGTAACTAATAAGGTTAATATAATAGGTATCAGACGCTGCACCCCCACAGAAAATAGCTTTATTTACAATGACTAAAAAGCATTTGTGAAAACTGACCATCATGCCAAATGAAAATTTCAACCCCCACCAAAAAAAGGAAACATTTATATTTCTCATTGTCTGACCATAATGCCAAAAAGATTTAAAAAATAATTATCAACAAGAAAGTCTAACAACTTCAAAATTTTCAAACTTTCTCCCAAATAACTGTTGGGTCATAGGTGAAACTGAAACTGTAAAAAACACCCTTAATTTAAACAACAAAGAATAAGTTACAAAATGAAGAAAGTAAAAAGAAATTAAAGAGAGAAAGAGAGAATTTAGCTAGGAAATAAGCAACACAATTGATAATTTGATAAATACAGCCAAGAAGGCACTTAAACAAACCTCCCAAGGCCACAGCGAATAGAGACCCTCCATTTAAACCTCACAGGGCCCAGGCGGCTTCCCAGGTAAATATCTCCAAGCCTTAAGGGATAGTCACTTCCTATGCTACTTGGACAACTCCAAAGCACTGAGAAAAGACAAAAATCTTGTCAATCATTTAAAATATCTAGCATAATCCAGATCCCAACCTTGACAAAGCACAAGTAAAAAAGCTAGTATTATAACTCACATCAACAGGTAGAAGGAAGAAAAAAATGTAAGATCGACAGAAACCAAAAAAGCATCTGATAAAACTCAACATCAGCTTTTGAATAAAGCCTTCAGTGCATTCTGACACAGAAGTAAAATGTCCTCAGAAAGAATCTCTATCTCATTTCAATAACCAATGAGATACTTACACCCTAAAAAATTCAGAAAGGGCCCACTAAAGCCAGAAACAGAAGGGAGTCTGAGTACCTCCATTATAGAATACTGTTCTTGAAGTTCTAATCCAATAAGAAAAATATTTTAAAGTTCAAATAATGGAAAAGAGAAGACAAAATAATTATTTACAGGTCTGTCTACCCAGAAAATTAGTTTAAAAAAAAAAAAGCACTAAAATAAGATATTCCAGGAAAGGAGCCAGTTACAAACTGAACATAGAAAAGAAACATCCTATGCAGTAGCATTAACTCACACAGTGCCCTCTTTTTTAGAGTGGTGTAAACACACATTTGCAGGGGTGATAAGAAAGCAGACAGTATTGCACCGAGCAATGTACAGTGGTTATCTCTACCAAGGGGGATTATAATTGTGTTTTCTTTGTTTTCATCTGATTTCTAAGTTTTATTTATGCCCCTCCTGTTGTACTAGGAAGCAAAATTAGGAGTAGCTCAATTCTTAGTACCTACAAAAGGTTAGTAAATTTAGGCCACAAAACAAAGCAAAACAACTGAAAGGCTAAACTTGGCCAAATACTAAAAAAAGTTTAATTCTGAAGAAATAATTACACATTTTAAAATATCTACTTTGATTAATGTAATCTCTCATTTATGGTTTCCCTTTAAAGAAAATCTAACCTGTTTTTGGGGGGGAAAAAAAAACTTACACATTTAGTAATTATTTCTCCCTTTCCAAATAAATGTTACACATTGACATTTCAGTTTCACAACAGTGAGGGCACTGTAAATCAACAAAGGAGGTTTAGGATTATCAAATGAACAAAAACTACTCTGACTCTGTAATAAGCCGACCTGGGGGCAAATCAAATTTTATAAACACTAAAAGCAAATGTATTAACAGTGCCCTCTGGTGTTATAATATTTAAACAGGGCTCGATAAAGGTAAGAAATTATGAAATATTATAAAATTGTTTTTCTGTTCCTTAGATTCCACACATCAGTGAAATAAGTCAAATGGTATGTATCTTTGTCTGACTGCCAGAGGGGAGAGGGGTGGGGGAGGCTGGGAGGAAGCAGTGAAGGGTTAAAGTACAAATTAGTAATTGATAGAGGGTCATGGGAACAGGAAGCACGACATAGGGAATGCAGGCAGCAGTAAGGTCATGGTTATGTGCAGAGCCAGAGGGAAGAGAGAGTAATCAGGGGGATTGTTTCATAAACTATATAAACGTCTAGACAATGTAGTATATACTTGAAACTAAAAAAAAAAAAAAGTTTTTAAAAAACTTTTGGGAAATTTCAAACATATAGAAAAGTAGAATTAAAATACATTTCCATTTCAAATCCAACTTATTTCTGACAATGCGCTGTTTTGATTCACATGGCAACCTCTCTATTTGATTAAAAGTATCAGAGATCACCAGCTGTCTCTAAGAGTCCTCTCTCATTCAATTAACTAACAATTAACATAATAAAAACTCTTGATTTTAATCTGGGCACACATTTCTCAGCCTCCTCTGCAGCTAGGTGTGGCCATGTGACTAAGTTTTGGCCAACAGGATGTGAGTGGAAGTAAGCATGCCCCCCCTGTTCCCTCTTCCTGGCTGCTGGAACCACCTTGAGCCATGATAATAAATCAATCAATATCCTAGAATGGTGAAACAATAAGAAAAAAAAAATCATATAACATAAGGAGCCTCTCTTTCATACATGGGTATACTAAAACAGCCAAAACTATACCCTAAAAAGCAAAACAACAACAACAAAAAGAAAATGTGGCAAGATAACACGTTTAGAATACCCTCAGTTACTAGATTTTCAGAAGGAAATGTATCAGTACATATTTCAAACCTAGCTGAAGGTTATTTTCCTTCGAATGGAAGGATCATGAAAAGAGATAAACATCTTGGTGAGATGAATAAATGCGCTGTTCACCTTTACTATCAAAGACTTATTAAACTGGCTTTTCTGGCAGACACGTAAAGGATGACCGCTCATTCATAACCTCAAAGCACAACACGGAATGTGTTGACAGCACATGCCATAATCCAGCAAAGAAAGTAAAAACTAGTTTATCAGCACTGGAAGTAAATCCATTGTGAAAACCGTATCCTTTGAACTCAAAGTTCACATGACAGTGTGTCCTGGTCAGCACCATGCAGAAGAATACAAGGGACAGTGGAAAAATTGCACTGCACTGGGAATCTGGAACCACACGCTACAGACCAGGCTTGGCATTTTAAGTGCAAGAAAGTCATTACCCAGTGGGCCTCAAATATCTTGCACTATAAAGTAAAGGCATCAGCCTACATCTGCGGTTTCTGTACTTCTGTTTTTAGTAAAAGAACAAACATCCTCAAATTAAATCTTATTGAAAGCCTAGAGGGGGGGATAATTACATAAGTATGTGGACGTCATTTAAATGTGGACTCAATACTCTTTTGCTGTAAAGTTTTAATACATATTTTTCAGAAATAAAACAAAACGTCCAACCAATAAATCAAAGATTCCATAACTTACTGAACTTTGATAACAGCAAGAAAAATACATTTATCCAATTTATTAGCCAGCAGCCTGCAAATGCTATGTTGTTCTTTTTTACCTTTTATCATTATTTGGTACTCTAATACAATGCTCTAATTTTGAGTTAAAGGAGAAAAAAGATCATTCAAGACCAAGAAGAGCAAAAATCAACTGCTTTAAATCATTTAAAAATAGAATCCATTTTTAATTTTAATTCTTTGAGTTAAAAAAAATGTGACATACCTATTAGAATGACTGAAAAGGGAAAACTGCTCAAAACCAAGCACTAAAAATGACACAGAGCAACTGGAACTCTCATTTACACCTGGTGAGTATGTAAAAGGGAATGACCTTTTACATACTTTGGAAAACAGGTTTGGCCATTTCTTATAAAGTTAAAACATACACATTTACCAGCAATATTACTCCGGGTTATCTACCTAGAGAAATAAAAACTTACATTCAAATAAAAATCTGTATATAAATGTTGATAGTGGCTTTATTTACAATAGCCAAAACCTGGAAACATTCACCTTTAACTAGTGAATGGATAAACAAACTGTGACATATCCCTTTTTAAAACAAGGCACCTTTTAACACCCCTCAGATAAGGCCAGAATAAGAGTTCAATAATAATACCAAGTGTTGGTAAAGCTGTGGATAAACTCTTTTTCCAGAAATGTAAATCAGTTCAAATACTTAGGGAAACACTTTGGTAACAACAAGAAGGCCAAAGATGTATGTGCACTATGACTCAGCAATGCCATTTCTCAGCATATTCCACCCAGTTTTTAATAGTACCCAACCAACGCATCAATATGAATACATGTAAGTTCTGGTATGTTTCAACAGTAGAAAAAAAACAGAGCAGTTAAAACAAATTCATTCTAATCACTTAGGTCAAAATGACTTGAAAATATATTCTTGATAGAGCAAGTAGATTATAAAAAACACCACATGAGATATTTTAAGGTTTTAAATCACGCAGTCAATATTGTATGAGTTTATGGATATATAAACATGTAATACAAAAGTAAAAATGTGGACTACAAATTTATCTCTGGGAGAGAGAGGGAGGGAAATAAGGTTAGCAAAAGATATAAAGTGGGCATCTAAAATGTTTTGTTTTGTTTTGTTTTTTAAATCCTAAAGCTAAGATGACATGTTTAGATTTACTAGACCTGGTTATCTGATATATGAGTGGTTCATGCTTTCATTTTCTTTATATTTGAATTTTCATAACTAAAAACAACCTTTTGACAAAGACAATCTCTGGAAGGATACAAAAAAAACAAACACAAAAAAACCTGTAAAAGTGGTTGCCTCCAGAGAGGGGGACTGCGGTCAAATGTCTGTCCTCGTGTTCCTTTCAGATTTTGTTCCACATACATCCATTACCTTACTTTGTTAACTACAAATAAATTTATTGTCTCTTCAATTCCAATCCTGCCTCCCCCAGGGGAAAAAAAAAATCTACCTAACGTATTTTTATTTAAGATAAGGAAAGGCCACTGATAAAGATTCCAGCCCTGACTGTGCCAGGGATGAGCAATGCCACCTGGGGAGGTGATTTAACCTGACCCTCTCCAAGGGCTGTGCCAATTCTGACGCACGAACCTATCTCCATAAACCAGAGATCAGAAGTCTTAACCATGCCTCAGGAAGCAATCAGCTGTTCTCTTGTAACCCTGGTAGGAAAACATTTAGAATCTGTTATAACAGCTCCGCACAGACCATCTGTAGTGATTGCCTCATATCCTCTGTGGAATAAAGTGGGCAGAGATGTGTATAGATAGTTACTGTTTCTCAATACTGAATGAGGTAGTAGGGCAAGAAGTTGAGGGGGCAGTTATCTGATGACTTATTTTCTTCATGAACTAAGTGGAGGTCATGGTGAAAGAGGAGGAGACTGAGGATGAGACTGGGGAAAGGATGAGTAGAAACAATGACATAAAGAGGAAAAAAGTCAAGGGTCTAACTGAACCCAGGACCTGTAAATGGTAACAAAGAAGTCACCTTGATATCTGGTTTCTCTCCAGCAAGTACAACTCTCTCTCTCTCTCTCTCTCTCTCTCTCTCTCTCT
>NW_011888788.1:2386263-2393072 GCF_000151845.1 Pteropus vampyrus
CACACACACACACACACACACACACACACACAAAATTAAATAGTAGGACTGTGCCACTGAGGACAGTTGGCAAGTTATGGGGCCAACTCAGAGTAAGGAAATCATGATACTGATAAGATGACAGTCACGTGACTCCCTGTGGAGTCCACAGGAGTTAAAAAGGGCTAGAAAGGCAAACAGAAGCCAGAGAACACCTAAATGCCCAAGGAACAAGGGCCACTGGAAGAGAACAAAAGAGAATTAGGAAAGAAAGGAGATTCTCCAAGCTCAAGATTTCAAAAGTGCCATCTGGGAGATGACAAGGCCCAGGAAAGCTGACATGAACTGGAAGTAAAACTCTCTGGGAAAGATCACGTAAAGAGACAGTAAGGTCCGCAGACTGGAAGAGCCAACAGCTTAGAGATAATGTTAGAAGACACAGTGGAAAGAAAAGTAGCGAGCCATATACCAACATTCCCAAGGAACATCAGGAATGGCTGAGAGGCTGGTAGGTGGTGGCAAAAAAGTAAAGGGAAGTGGATACTGCAGATCGGCACAGACTTCAGTAATGACAGGCATGGTGGAACTAAGGCTGGAGAACACAGCCTGTTACTCTCTCTACCTGGAATGCTGTAACATAGGAGAATTCCTGCTCATATTTCAGATCCTTGTTTAAACTATCAGTTCCTCAGCAACTGCTTTCCAGACCCCTCAAAATCCAAATCAAATTGCTCACCTGCCTTTGCTGATCCCTCCAAAGCAATGACCACAATTTATACCAAGTATCCTTCTTTATTCAAATTTATGCTGTTCTTGAGTTCTTGCAGTGAGGAGTCCACACATTTCTGAATCTATTTGGTTCCTAAGTTTTGACTAGCAGAAAATAAGATTTCAGAGTGAAGGGAAGGCCTAAAAATATATCCAGTGGGCCACCACCAGTTCAGGAAGGCAGGTTCTCTCGAGTATTGGTTTCAAGACACCTTAGCCGCACATACATAAACGTAGTCTGCTTGGCTGTAAGAATTCCTAATGCTATCAAGATTCCTTTTTTTATTTTGATGTTATTCTGTCCTGCTAATGGTAACATAATCATGTATAAGCTTTCTGGTAAAAAATGTGAAAAATCCAAAAGAGTGTAAAAAAAATTAAAATATCATTTGTAATTCATTCAACAAATCATAAGATTACTGAATAATTTTTTTAATGTCCCTTTAGCAGACAGGTACTTGTATATATACTGCTTATAGGAATAACAATTGAACATTTCTAGATGGTCATTTAACACCATTAATCAAAAGCTAAAAATACACATAAACTTCGACCCAACAATTCTACTCTTAAGAAATTTATCATAAAAAGAGTAATTAAAGTAGGCTCAGATTTTTCATTATGAGAATGTTGACTAAAATAGTGCTTAGAATAATCCCAAACTGGAGGGAAAAAATATTAATGTCTAAAAATAGAAAACTGGTGGGGTAAGCTGTGGGTACATGCTTCTAACAAAATATTGTGGGGATTAAAAAATTGTTAATAGAAGTACTCACTGACATGGAAATGTAGTGAGTGGACCACTGAGTGGAGGAAAAGGCAGATTACAAAGCATACGCAATAATCTCATTGTAGTGTGTACACACACACACACACACACACACACACACACACATACACACTGAAGGAAAAATACCAAAATTGCAAGTGAATATCTACAGGGAATAGGATTATAAGTGGCTTTTTGCTCTCATTTTTCTACAATGTGTATATATCATTTTAATCTTTAAAGCCTAAGGATGATACTGAAATAAACAAACTAGGAGAATATGCTGTACTCAAAACCAGTGGGAGGTAAACAAAACAAAACAAAACAAAACAAAACAAAACTGAACGCACCACATGGATGTAGTCAACGCACTCCAAAGCAGCAGCAGGCTGGGTCAGCGCTCCTCCGAAAACAGACACTCAAGGCCCGTTTCCGAGGTCTTGCTGCCGGCACCTGAGTAACTAAGGAAACTGGAGGTGTGGTCGAAGATAGGCACTCTCGATGTTCTGTGAACCTACTGTGCTTAGGGACTCCTGATTTTTCTGTATTTCTTCATATCCTTTTACTCTCTACCAAAGGCCATTTTTATCTGACAAAAGTACTGTACTTCTTCACATTTTCCTATTCTTTATTTTTTAAATCCATTGTTTATTTTTTAAAAAAATGAGAAATATTCACTGGACTCTTTACTTTAACGTGTCTACAATTACAAGCTACAAAACATACTTGTGATTCTTGGGTAAAAAAAGAAAATGACTTTTAAAAAATTATATATATATATATGTATACATTTAAAATGTTAAATTTTTTTTTCTTCTTGAGCCAGGAAAGTAACATCTAGAAATACTGCCTACCAATCAATTTACCTGTTGAACTGGTTCAGAAGCATTTCCAGGCAACAAGAAACCTCTTGATTTGACAGGAAAAAAATGAGAAAGGGGAAGCTGACAGAAGCATCATTTGACTGTGAGTATACATTTATTATGCAGTTCGTGAATGGAAGTGGTTTACATTATGAAATACCCCAAAATCTAGAAGCTTACAAGCTGAGAACATACTACTCAGCAGCAATAAAGCAATGTAGGCCCTGAGCTGTGCCACTGCCCCACGTGACTACTGAGCACCTGATATGTGGTACAGCCAACTGGGAGGTGCTGTAAGTATAAAGTACACACCAGACTTCAAAGAGTTACTTACCATGGGGGAAAAAAAGTAAAATATCTCATTAATAATTTTTATGTTGATTACTTGAAGTGATATTTTTATATGTTAGATTATAAAATATACTACTAAAAATTAATTTTACCTGTTTATTTTTTCCTTTAATTAATACAGCAATTAAAAAATTATATGTGATTTTTTTTTAATATAACTGTATTGGGCAGAACTGGTCTAAAAACAGTGTATGTGAGGAAAAAGAAAAGTAAATCATAACCAGACTCCACCCAAAGAATGTGTTCTGATACTCTGACTTCACAAACTCACATACACACAACACAGGCAAGGCCATATATCTTAGTCCAAACATCGGAACAAACTCTGTATTACTATCTTACACAATCAGCTCTGCAGCCTGCACTGATGGAGGGGAGCAGGTGCCATAACCTAATTTCTCACAGTCACAGCACTGGGAGAAGGAGAGAGGGAGCCAGATGTGAAAAAGGCCAAAGCAGAAATTCATGTGCTAACAAGCACAAGCTGAAAAGTCATGAGGGGAGCTGAGGCTCTTTGCCGGAAGCTCGGAAGCAGCAAGAAATCTAATGAAAACAGAAGGTCCATCCAAGAGTAAACACTACTCAAAACCAGACAGGCTTTCTCACTACTGACTTGAAGGTTCTGGTCCTGTATGGCAAACCTAAAACGAAGTAATACCTGTACTTAAAAAGAATTATCATTAGAAGAAATAGGACAGATTTACTGAGATTTTCCCATACCAAACAGAAAGTCAGCGAACAACTCAGACAATTTATAAACATCTGGTCTTAATTCAACACTGACACATTGATTTTAAAATCAACTGAAAAGGCTGGAATTGTTCTAATATGCTTAAAATCACTTTCGCAGTAACTGTTACACAACTCTTCCTTACCTTCTTTATAAGCTCTGATCATTAGTGTTTACATAGGGTTTTGAAACTACCCAATTGTTCCTGTAAATATTTAATTCTCTTGTTGCTATAAACGACAACTATAAACAACACAGCATTTCTATATAACATGTTTTAGTCATGAGAAAGTGGGATGCTGACGTCAACAGCACAGTGTATAAACCGAAAACACAAGAATTACCAGAGAGCCTTTCAGAAATCAGCCACCAATAAAATAGACATTTTTCCTCACTACTCAAAGTTTTTGATCCAGTTTATATCCGCGTCCCTCTGCATATGTGGATCACTTCTAAAATGAGCCTGTATCACAACCAGGACCATGGTCTGCAGGTCCCAGGTACTGGACAGAGCTGCTGTTCTCAGGTATGAATGCCCAGGCAGTGAACTATCGCCTGTATATCCTTGTTAACAAAGACAAAAGATGCTAACTAGCAAGCTTTCTCTTTTCTGTTTAGTAAGAGATTAACATTTGGGGATCTATACTGCCGTGTCAAAGAAAATGGAATAAACCAATCATTCGGCCAGTTTCATGCACTGCCACAACAGTCTGAACATTAAGATGGAAACGGAGTGACATGAAGCAACTGACTGTCTAACTGGACAGGCCAGGACAACTGGGGGATTAGACACGTGCTAATGATCGAACTGTGCACGAGAGCTCAGAGAAACAGGAACTCAACAAGGCTTGAAATGGTCAGAAATGACATTCGGGTCAGCCTTGAAGGACAGAGAGTCTTGAATGGGAGGCCATCATGAAGTCCAGAGGCCACCATGGAGCCCAGAGCATATTGTGGAGGGTGGAGGAAGAAACCCCTAAAGAGGGCAAAGGACTCTCAAAAGTCCAATGCAAATGCGACATAACTTTAGGAAACATGAGTTTCTGAGCCGGTGATGAGAACAGAAAGATTCTACTGCTGGACGATCTCAAGATGAAAGATCAAGAAACTACTGTGTTAATCCAAGTGTACGGATCTTGGCAACTGGGACGATAAAAGCAACAACGAGAAAAAAAGATGGACAGAAGCAGCAATGTCAACGAAAAAGAATACTTAGAGACTTGGTATCAAAGATTAGCTCTTAAAAAGAACAAGAGTGTCCCCTTCAGAAATAAGTAAGGAAATGGGCAAGTAATGACTGAGGTCTGGACCCGCTGAATTTGAGCTGGTCATGCCATGTATGTTTGACAAGTGCCTACTAAAGACCACCAGAGATGTGAGAGAGAAGCTCTGTGAAAGAATAGAGGAGAGAGATATAAGTGAATTGAAATATAAAGGTGGTAACTGAAAGTCTGAGAGTTGGGAGACCGTGCATTTTGCAGCTATTCCTAGATAAAATTGTCTTCCCCTCACCTCCCTCATCATTAATAAATATAACTGTTAAGAATGCAACGCATATAATTTGATGATGCTAACCTAAGGGAAAAAAAAGGCTACACATAGAAAACAAAAAAGTGAAAGACTTACACAAAAATGTTCACAGTGATATCATTAGTTGGTGGGATCAAGAACATTTTCTTCTTCCCAATTTTTGGAATTTCCCGAGTTCTATTTATCTTTTTAAATTGCAAGCATATACTTCATTAAAAAATGAAATATTTTTTTTAAAGGAATGATCCGCTCCAAGCATTTGTAAAAGCACTTACAGCTGTAATCCTAAACGGTGAATTTTCTTGTATGTAAATTAAAAGCAACTAAAAATAACACTGACATAATACCATGTTACACCCACTATATTGAATAAATTTAGTTTTGACAAGATAAAGTGTTTGAGAAAATGTTTATCAGTAAGAGTGCAAATTCTTGCAGCTTCTCTGCAGGATAATTTGCCAATATCTATCAAAATTTAAAAACTGAAAAACCTTATGACTATGCCCAACAATTTTGTTGCCAGGAATTTACCTATGGATATTCTCCCCAAGATATGTACAAGAAATTTCACTGCAGTATTGTTTATAATCGCGAAAAAATTAAAATAAGCAAAATGCCCATCAAGCTTTGGGATGAGGAAGAGAGTAGGAGGAAAGGAAGAAAGAAAAAAGAATGTGTGCCTTAGTAACGTACATGTACTTAGTGTCGCTGCTTAAATTGTAGAATGTTTGAAAAACAGTGAGGGAACACATCTTAAATCTCTGTACACACAGGACTCATAACTGTGACCCTGACCAGGAGTACCGACAGCAGGACCCACTCAAAAGTTTGCTGATAAGAAAAATGAATATTTACCTCCTACCTTGTTATCAGGATAAGTGGCAAGATTGTGCCTGTTTGTTTTCTGGTTTAATCTATGTGGAATGTGGCCTAAAGAAGTTCATTACCTTTTCATTAGCATTAACCTAACAATTATTCCCAGGACTGCGTTTAGACTGTTGCTGATTCGTGCAAAGGGTGACATCAAGCACAAATGAGTTCTAACCCTACAAGACTACAAGCTGTCAGCACAACTCTATCATGAAAACGCAGAACGAGAAATACTGTTTCATACGCACCTAAATGCCAGGACGTGGACCTGTCCATATGCTTTCTGTTATACACCGCTGAGCTCCATTTCCTTACGCTGTCGAGGTCCAAGCTTGAATCCACACAGGGAATCCCAGTTAGCGAGTCAAGACCTAGCTAGAGAAAAACAAATGGTTAAGTAAAAATAGAGTAAAGATAACCTAGCAGGAGGCACGCCGCATGAATGGTGTCTACATCACGCTCCTCCGTGCCCAATCCTAGAACTTTCTCTATTACTTCACTCCTAAGGAACATTTCCAAGGTCCCAGCCCATTCCTGGGCAGGATCACAGACTGCGCCTTTGGTCCCTTAAATATCAACTCTCTGCACAAAATATTTTGGAAAATGGTATTTGAGAACATCTAGAAAACGTAATTTTACATGCAGTTGGGTTTTATTCCTTGACAATTTTTTAGTTCCACATTGCCTAGCACAGGGCCTTGATTTAAAAAAAAATTTAAGGACTTTTTTAGTTCTGTGCGCCAGGCATTGGGCTACATACACATCATATGTGCATAACTTCATCTTCGCCACAACCCTTGGGAACCACTGGGCTCATGCTTTACAGGTAAGAAAACCCAAGAGCGGTGAGGCCCCCTGGTCAAGTCCTGGAGCTTCTAAGAGATGTGACAGCACAGGTAACAAAGACCATTAGGAATACAGCAGCAGAGCCCTCACTTCTAATTGTAAC
>NW_011888788.1:2393347-2408548 GCF_000151845.1 Pteropus vampyrus
TTGCACCTATGAATACATTTCATAATTAAAATAAAAACCCAGAGCTTGACTCTGGCAGCTCTCTCTGAACAGCCAGCAAGACACCAGTCAGGAGCCTGGCCTGCCATTATAAAGAAACTATTTAGGACAAAAAATATCATTACTCATTTTAAATAATAGGATATGAATAAAGAAATTGTGTTTTTCTCTTTCTAAAACATTTTTACATGCAATGCAAAAAAAAAGATAATTTATTTCTCAAGATAAAATCTTCATAACCAATCTATTTTAAGCTGTATTTATTAAAAATTTACAAAGTCATAAGGGAGGCCCTAAGGTGACATCCATCAGTAAAGATTAGTCAAGAGGAATAATGGAAAGAACATGAAAAAAAGTAAAAGAAAAGCTTTAAAAGAACGGCTTATTTATGGTTAAATTCTAATCCTATACATTGTTCTTTTAAAACCACAAGTTGCACAATATGCATAGTATAATCCCACTTTTATTAAAAGTATAATTATATAGTACATATTTGTGGTCAAAGAAAAGGGTTAAAAAGGATAAATATCAAATGGCCTTGAAGTGTAGTGGATAACAGAGCTGGTGTGACTTTCAAATTTTGCTTTATACATCCTGACAAGTTATACTTATATTCCAACGCGCATATGCTTCTTTTATAAATCCTTTAAAGAGCTAAAAATATATTAATTTTTTAACAAAAGTTTTCATGAGGGCAAAGCTGCAAATTAACGAAATATCATTTTAGCTACAAATCATAGAAAACTTCTGAAAGGGCAAGTGAAAGTCATAGATGGTGCACATTTATTTCTGGAAAATATATTTTTAAGGTGATTAGTAAGATGAATGTTTGGAAGGAAGGGCTTTCTATTGCAGACTAAAACAAAGAATTGGGTCAGAAGTTCTAATATTGGAAAAATGCAAATGTATTTTTGAGGAAAGAATTAACAACAAAGCCTGAGTTATCAGTGAGCATCCTTGAACTTCCGTCACAGCACCAGTGGAACACCCCTCCCCCTCATATGTTCCACCACACTCTAGAAACACGAAAACCTGCTCTTCACACACAAGGCGACAGGGCTGAGGTCAAAGCCCAGCACCATCACCATCGCCGCCGCCGCCGCCGCCACCACCACCCCACCCCCGCCCCGTAAGGAAGTCAGAGGACCCGTCACATGGAGCACAATGACACACCACCTGGCTTTCCCCAAGAAAGGTCGCTCCAAACTTATAAGGAACTGTCGCAGTGCTTCTGTTGTTTCTTAATTTGCGTTTGTAAATGTACTACATGCTGTGTTTCCCAGACTTTGATTTTACAGAGAAAAAACATTCCCTAAAATATTTAGGGGGAAATAATACAGAGTCGTCATTTTTGTATTTTACAATTTCCTTAGAAAGGGACGCTAGCACTTCAGAAGCAGGAAGGATATAACCCGTGGGCCTTTCCCCAGGCCAGAAAGTCTGAGCAGTCAAATCACTGTATCAATTCAGTAAGTAGATGCCAAAAAGGCTGATAAAAACACCCACTCCTGATTTTTAAAACAAAAACAAAAACCTTTTCAATGAAAATTAAAATACTTGCTGAATATCACAAGGAATATCTTCTGAAAACAAAGGCAAACACAAAATGCTATGTATTTGTCATGCTCTTACATAGTTTGTAGTTTTTCTTCATAGTTTGTACTTTTTAAAGGACTTGCAAAATAAGCACAGGTCTGTATGTGAAAATCTTGATGAAATGGGCAATTTTTCTAGGAAAACTATTTTTTTAAAACCTGAACAAACAACAATATACAAATAAAGTTACAGAAGCAAAGAACTATGCTCAAAAAAGATGCCAGGCTCAGACAAATTCACAGGCCAGCTATTCCCTTTCTGGTAAGAAATGAAAAATAGGAAGCCTTCCCAATTCCTTCTGGGAAAAGTGACAAACCAACAAAGAAAGCCCCAGAGAAGAAAACTGTATGTTATTAACCTTGCCATTCCTAGATTCTTTTTTTTTAACTTTTGCAAATTTGACATGCAAAGAATGACATCTGGTTTCAATCTTGATTTCTTTGATCCATATGTCTATAGTTCTCTTATGAACTGTAAGTGCCTTTTATCCATTTTTTCAGTAGGTTTGTTTTTTCTCTTATTCATTTGTAAGAGCTACTTGGAAGTTAAGGACATTAACCCTTTGTCATGTTGCAAACATCTTCCTCAGGAAAAGCAAATGACTTTTTTTTTTTCATTCTGTTTACACCACATGAAATAAAGGTTTTTAAATCTCCAGTCAAATCTAATATCTTTTTGCAATTTCTTCTATCACTTTTGTGCTTCAAATTCCTTCCCAATTCAAGATCAGGGAACTATTCACATTTTCAGCTGGATGGTTTTGGTCAAAATCATTTTAAAATGTTTAACAGACATCCCTTTAAAAATACACATCCAATAAAATCACTGCACTAAGAAAACAGATGAATATAACTATATTCACTTTAGCTGTAGAACAAGTAAATGCTCAATATTTATATTTAAGGTTTGTCTAAATTATAACAGTAAAATAGTTTATGATAAAATACTACAAAATCATTCTATAGTACACTATCTGATGAAATGGAAAAACAGTCAAAATTTGTTACTAAGTGGGGGGAAAGGCAGAACATCTCTATTTTTATATAAAAACTATACTTATTTGGCAAGCCAGGCAATGTAGACAATTACTTGTGATCCTCCCTGGGTGTCAGATTGTAGGTGGTGTCATTTCTTTAGGCTTTTTCTGTTTTACACATTACTAATGAACATGTATCATGTTTGTGATTAGAAAAAAACCTTTAAATTCATAAATACATATGTAAAACAAGTCACTAAAAATAATTTTGCCTGCATGCTTAAGTTGCAAAAAAAATTGAACGATGCCTTTCCTTCACGTAACATATTTAATCCCCTATTACAAATGAGATAATAAACATTTAAGAAAAGTGGGGGCTTCACCAATCTTCCTAATTACCTGAGAATCTAAAGGAGTAATGCCTGATTTATATTCCCGGCAAAACGACCAAGTTAAAAAAGCACAGCCCAATGGCAATTATCAGTGATAAGTCAGACCCTGTTAACATAAATGGTTCCATTTTTTCCTTAATAAACTGTGCCTTAGCATGTGAATGAGCACTGTTGAGTTTGACTAAACTGAGAAGACTATTTTATGTATGCTCACCCCCAAAGTTCCTAAAACCTTTCCAAAACGTCTGAGTGGTCATGATTAGATAATAATCAGATTAAAATGACTAGATATCAGAACTTTGAACTCAGAACCAGGGAAAGACCTGGCAATGGACAAGCTGGAGTTCCAGACAGGGTACTTCTTCCAGGCTGTGCCCCAGTGTCTGACCCAGCACCCTGCCTGAAGACCGTGCTCAATAAAGGTGTATGGGAGAAAGAATACAAATGGTTTAGAAATCCTGCAGCCCCACCCTCTGCGGGCAGTGAGGGGCACAGAGAAGGAGCAGAGACTCACACCCAGCTGGAGGCAGCCGGGGGACCAAAATCCAGGCCAGACTCATTTCTCATTAGAAACTATGGAAAGGAAAATACTGCCAGGAAACGCACAGAGGATACTTAGCGCCTGCTTCCTGTGGTGTGCTACACACATTATTAAGTTCCCGTCCATGACCCCAAGGAGTTAACAAGACTAATGAGCCCTAAAGTCTAGTTAGGACAAGTGTTTCCAGAAACCTGGAACACAAAGGGAAGCCCATTTTTTGGAAAAAGCCTAAAGGATATAATTAGAAAGAGTCACTTGAGGCTATTCTCTAAGTTTGATGCAAAAGTTTCAAGTTTTACTTTTTAATACACCACTGGAGCAAAAGTAAGAAATTAAAGCATGAGAGCTCCATCAACCCAAAAGAGACATCATATGTGCCAAGGAAAAAGCACTAAATGCCAAAAGTATTCAGGCTTAAAACTTGAGTGGAAAGCTTGTAAATGACACCCAGCCCCACTTCCTGGCTATTCAGAATAAGAGCACCCAACTTCCAGGCCATCCTACCTAAAATTCTCATTTATTAGGACCATGAGGTTGAAAAATCTTCAAGTTCAAATGCTATTCTTTCTTAATTCAAAGGTGGCAGCTGATTATTCCAAGCACGTTTTAGTAGGCAAGCAGATCTGAAACCTAAAAAAAAAAATTCACGCAAAATCAAGGTCCAATCGATTTTTATTCATCTTTTAGGAAAATGTTTCCTTAGAAACTTTAAAGTTTGAAAAGTGAGATTTTTATTTTGAAAACTAAACTCCAAGAAAAAGATCTACAAATAAATCTTCTCGAATACATCACAAAGTTACAAGACAAAATGGAGAAAATATTTGTAACGTGTATTAAAGTGCCAATACCCTTGATATAAAAAGAACTATAAGTTACCAGGAAAAAGACAAACACAAAACTAGAAAAATTGGTAAAGGAAATGAATATGCCAAACAAAACAAACAGCAAAAATCTTATTGAAAAGTGCTAGTTATCATAGAAAAATAGAATAAACACAATGATTCTACTCTTTGCCCAAACTGGAGGGGTGGGGAGGCAGGGAGGAAGAGAAAGAAAGAAAAAAGTTTAAATATAGCATAATTCCTAGTGTGTTAGCCAGGATGCCATTAAGTACCCTATATGCAAGTTATGTATGTGTCAAAGCCTTAAAAATGCAAATGAGGACCCTTCCAAAAACTGTAGTCTAAAGAAGCAGAAAAATGCACATAGATTTCAGTACAAGGCTGTTCACTATTGTATTATGTTCACCACAGCAAAAAAAGGGCTCATAAGCTTAATGCCCAACAATAGAAGGATTTGTCAAATAAAACATGACGCATTCAGCACAAATGAGCTGTTAAAAACCATGATTTAGAGGGCAATTTAATGATTTATTCATATGCCTAAGATACATTGCTAAGTAAAAAAAATAGGTTTAAAAAGTCCCTGTATGATCTCTATTTTAAACCAAATACAAATATACATATATGTGTGCATATACCCATACAAATTTTACTTTCAAGTAAACCAGAAAAAAAGAATATTTCATCAGTCAAATATTTTACGTGTAAGAGTTTTCGTCACAATCCTAATATTCCTTAATATTCTAATACAGGACACCAGTCCCACTTCCAGTAATTCTGATCTTAATGCTAACCAATTCTGACCAATAGCCTTTTTACTTCAATCTTAATTCTAATCAATAGCTTCTGTATTCTTAAATGACTGACAATCCCTAAAATAGCTGCAAATTTCCTGTATAGTCTCCTCAAATCGTTCCATTTCCTATAGCTAAAAGGCAGAAGACAAAAATTCCTGAGAAATGAGGAATACTCTCCAGGGACCTGACTCTATCCTTGCTCTCTCTACAGACCAGAACAACTACAAACACCCAGGAAGAAGTCAAGAGCAAAATCATTTTATTTCTGGGGAAAACAATGTCAGTGATAATATTAAATGAAAAGAAAGTACATAAACAGACCTCTCTAATACATTCTTCGCCAAAGTGACCAAATGTTTTACAGCTATGGGAAGATCTACAGCTATGCACAAAAACGGCCTGCTCTCATCCCAGAGCCGGGGACAACAGCTGATCAGAGCACAGCCTAACCATTGGGGTTTTTAAAAATCGCCCAGGTGATTCCAGTTTGCAGCCAGGGCTGAGAACCATTGCTTTAACTGAAAATTTTTAACTTAAAATTTCAAACATTCTCCAATTTCAAAACTTAATACAAAGCTATAATAATTAAGACAAGTTATTGGTTGAAGAACAGACAAATAGATCAATGGGAAAGAACTGAAAATCCAGAAATAAACCTTAACATTTATGTCGGGTGATTACAGTCAGGTGATTTCAACAATGGTGCCAGAACAATCAAGGGGAAAGACTAGTCTTAGTCTTTTCAACAAACAATGGAGACTAGAAACAACTGGAAATCCACACGTACAGGAATGAAGTTGGATCCCTACTTCACACCATACACAAAAATTAACTCAAAATGGATCAAAGACCTAAATCTAAGAGGCAGAACTATAAAACCCTTAGAAGAAAACATAGGGGCAAAACTTTTGTGACCCTGGCTTAAGCAGTTGTTTTTTAGGTATGACATCAAAAGCACAAGCAAGAAAAACAAAAACACGCAAATGGAACTGCAATAAAATTTTAAACTTTTGTGTTTCAAAGGACATTAGAAAGAAAGTGAAAGGACAGCCCATAAAATGGGGGAAATTATTTGCAAACTATCAAATTAGACTAGTATGTAAAATATATTAAGGAATCTGACAACAGTAAAAAGATAACCCATTAAAAATGGGCGAAGGATGTGAATAGACATTTCTCCAAAGAAGACATACAAATGGCCAATAAGCACATGAAAAGATGCTCCATCTCAGTCATTAGGAAAATGCAAATAAAAGATACCTCTTCACACCTCTTAGGATGGTTATAGTTAAAAAGACAATAACTCATGTTAGTGAGGATGCAGAGAAATTGGAACTATCATCTATTATTGATGCATGACTCTGGAAAAATTTGGCAGTTCCTCAAAATAGTAAACATAGAATTTTACCATACAACAGCAATTCCACTCCTTCACATTTACCCAAGACAACTGAAAACAGGATCACACAAAGACACATACACAAACGTTAATAGCAGCGTTATTCAGAATGGCTAAAACGTAAAAACAATCCAAATGTCCATCAACTTATTAGTGGATAAACAAAATGTGGTACTGTTACAAACTAAAGCATGGATAAGCCATAAACATATTACGCTAGATAAAAAGACAATCACAAAAGACTACATATGGCATGATTCCATTTGTATAAAATGCCCAGATAAAGGAAATCCATAGAAATAGTGCAGAGCAGTGGTTGCCAGAGACTGCGGGGAAGGAAGGATGAGGAGTGACTGCTACTGAGTATGGGGCGTCTTCTGAGGGTGATAAAAACATTCTGAAATTAGTGCTGATGATTATACAACTCAGTGAATATACTAAAAACTGAAGCATACCCTTTAAAAGGGTGTGTTTTATGGTATGTGAATTCTATCCCAATAAAGTTTTTTTCTTCTTAAAGTTATTCTATGGCAAGAGTCCCTCCCCTGTCATTCCCACAGAATGTCATATGGCTCTTTTACCATAGGGTAGTATGAATAAATAACCTTTCTAACTCAAAGGCTTTAATTCAGAGCCATGTATTTCAAGACAGGATCACAAAATCAATTTAGCGTGTCACGACTTTTTTTTTTATGAAATAGAAATAGAAAGTATCAGAATATACAGCATGTAAGGTTATGTGTGCTTTTTGTGAAACTTTTTAAGATACATACAGATATAGATAGACAGACAGATATAGACTTGTCAATGAAGTCAGTCAAAATAAGCCTGGAAAGTGTATTTTAAGAATTGACCTGACATCTACTTAAGAAACAAAATAATAAGCACAAGATCTCAGAGTTAAAAACAGAAATTGAAAGAAAAGTTGAAGCCACTTTGGAACATCACCCTAAGCACTGACCTAAACACTAGAAAAAGCAAACTGGACCCCACGTCCATTTTTATTGGTCATGTAAATTAATAAGATTCCCTACCCCATGTACCTCCTAGGGCTTCTGATAGAGCTCAGAGGAGCTTCATGCTCCCAGGTCATTCAGGGTCACTGCCAGTAGAGTCTGCAGCAGATCCATGTGAACCAAGGAGAAAGAGGGTGCAAACACCACATTTTGCCCCAATTATTCAAAACAGGGGGAAATGCAAGCTGCAGCAATGGACAGCCTGGAAATGCGGGGCCCGGAATCACACCAGGGTCAAGAAGCAGGTGCAAAAAAGAAGAACTTCAAGAGAAAGGGCAAAATCAGTATCGCTAGCACATTCAGTTTATCTACACAGGGATGAAAGAATAAAGGAAGAGAAACAAGAACCCACAAAACTTCTGAGGAGGAACACTTTCAAAGACTGTGGGTCAGAATGCCTGACACAAAAGAAGCCAGCAGCTGCACAACAGGATGGTATGGCTAGAAAATAGAAGCCCTTGGGATGAACCTGAAAAATATTAACTTGTATAATTCCTCCTAGCAAGAAATTTGAGGTCATCCTCAAACCAGCAGGGAAAATGGACTTATCTGGAAAATTACCACAATAACAGGGACAGATTCTACCAAGAATTTTTGTGCTATATAAAATTCCAGGGTCAATGTCAAGATGACAAACTTTGCTCATTCAAAAACACCACGTATGACACTGTCATTTAGTGGAAAAGACATTGAAAGTAGGACAGACACTTCTTTAATATTAAAGATTAGATACAATACTGCATTCCAACAAAAATTGAGAAGAACCACTGTCACAGTTAAACCTGTTCTGTAAGTACTCCACAATTTAAGAAGAAAAAGAAAGGTATAAGAAAACAAAATGATCATTTGCAGCAATTACGATGACTAAGAAACTCAAGAGAATAGACTAGAGAATAGGAAGAGTTTGGTTAGGCAGTATAGCAGACACAGTGTTATTCCTTTTTCTTCATGACACAAAATGACTACATTTCCCATCCCCCTTGCACCTAGGATGAGGCCAACAAGACTGCGGGAAAAATACGACTACACTTCCAGGCTTGGCCGATAAAAAAATATTCTATGCATGAAATTCCATGGCAAACTTAGAGGCCACATTTTGAAGTCAGTTGTGTTCTAAGATGGAAAGAGCCTAGTTTCCCAACTTATTACTTAGGGAAGAAACCACCTAGAAAAATGTGAGCAAGAAATAAATTTTTATTTTGTTAAGACACAGATTTTGGCTAGCATTAACTACCCTGAATAATACAGGCAGTCAGTTGTAAGATACATAGACTGCCAACTGTCTACTTCCTTTATACTTGCTCTGTACCAGTCAGAAAATAATGTATGTGGGGAGAAGGGAGGAGCAGGGGAAATAATCTCATTCTAAATAGCAAATATTTTTTAGTAAAGAGTGATAAACAAGTAATCTGTAGACCTTACGGTAGATAACTCTAGAAAACTGAGATATACAGAATGCATAAATTAAAAGATTTATGCTTGTGACAGAAAATTCAATATCATAAAGCCCCCCCAAATTAACTTAAACACTGAATGAAATTTCCCAATAAAAGTTATTTTGAAACCTTAAGTTGAAAAATATCGAAGAAAAAAAATTGAGTGTGGGCATTACAAGACAGTAAAACATAATGCAAGGTGATTATAATGATGAAAATAGTAACATCATGGCAAAGAAACATATAAATGGAATAAAACAATAAGTCCCATGACAGGTCTAAAGATTTAGCATGACTGAGGTGCTATTTTAAGTTAATAAGAAAAGGATGGATTAATGAATAAACGGTGCTGGAATGAATGTAGAGAAAAA
Organism: Pteropus vampyrus; assembly: GCF_000151845.1. NCBI lineage: Eukaryota > Metazoa > Chordata > Mammalia > Chiroptera > Pteropodidae > Pteropus > Pteropus vampyrus. Next base: position 2,402,732 of record NW_011888788.1, read on the forward strand.
AATAATCCTTACTTCATATACAAATATTAACTGTAGCCAAATATTAAAAAAAAAAAAACTAAGGGAAAATATAGGTGAATATCTATAAAATCTTGGGGTAGAGAGCGTGAAAAAGAAAAAGACTGACATATTTGAATGCAAAACATAGAATATTTACAACTTATGACCAAAAAAATGTAAATCTTAATAGTATATTTCTCAAACACAGTGAAAGTAGGATCATATACAACATTTAAAAGCATCGATTTTACACAAAAATTAAGGAGGAAAAATGATTCATATTAAACCAAGCACTGATGTTTCTGAAACAGAATTTTTAAATTTACATTAGTTTTAGATAGAACAGAAGACTTAAAGAAGTGTCATGCTTGTTATACTTCCTAACACATGCATATATTCCCCCATACCATACTTCTGTGGAATAATTTGTAAAGCAATGTCTTAATATATAAAGAGCTCTTAATAATAAAATATGAATTCTACAGAAAAAATTTAGCACTAATCACATATATTACTATGAAACAGGGGTAAACAAACTTTTTCTATAAAGGGCCAGATAGCAAGAATTTTAAGCTTGCAGGTCAAATGGTCTCTTGAATAGACATGGCTGTGTGCCAATAAACCTTGGTTTTAAAAGGGGGACTGCTGGTGGTTCCCCCACCAGCAGCATCATCACCTGGGAACTGGTTAGAAATGCAAATCATCAGGCCCCATGCCAGATCTTCTGAATGAGACACTCTCAAGTTTGAGATTTATTGTGTCAGAGAGGGAAGAGGTTGTGCCCCCAACCAGGTGATTTGCCTTCAGAGACAGGAAAGGATTTCAGCCAGCACTGCAGAGGGGACAAGAAAGCCAAACCAAATTTGAGGTTGAAACCCCAACTACAATGTAATGTATGAGAAATCTCATTTCCAGCAGTGCCTTCCACCAGGATCGGGAGGAGAAAACCATCAGAGAGTTCTAATGCCAAGACCTCTGTGAGAAAGTGCTGATCCAGAATGAAAAAGTTAATGCAGGTTTAATTAAACGAAGCTGGTGTGTGTGTTCACGTGAACAAAGAAAAGCCACCTCAAAGGAAGACTATGTGAAAGAAGTGCATGTGTTGGGGTGGGAGACTGTGGGAGGTTCCTAAAGAATGGGGGAACTAAAATGAAGGAACAAAGGACCCAAGCTAGGGTGCACAAAGGCAAACACTGTAGCCAGTAATGAACAACAGGCAGCATAAGAAGAAGGCAGGAGAAAGGTCCTGCTCTCTTTCAGCCTTCAGCCTCCAGGCTGCCCTACGGTTTTCTATAACCCACATTTCAACAGGTCACTGCCCTCCAGGAGTCTCTCCGTGGCCTTCCAGACAAAATTCAAGCCTCACAATAAAGTGTCAAAGGACCCTTTCCACCCAAATCCTCAGCCTCCTACCAACCATCCTAACACGCTTAACCCCTCGCACAGGCAACTCCACCTTTACTCATGCTGTTCCCTCTTTCCCCAGCCCAACTCTATCTTCAACCCCAAGTCCTTGAAAAGCATCCTGGAACATAGAGGCACAGTATGATTAAAGTCTAACTTAGAGCTTGACATTCAGACCAGCCTGGGGTCAAATTCTGACTCTGCCACTTGGCAGCACCATGATCTTGGGCAAGGGGCTGCCCTCCCACCAAACCTCAGCATCTTCAGCTGTAAAAGAGGAATAGTAATACCTACTTCACAGAGCTGCTGTGATTAAATGACTTCAGTGAACACAGGAAGTGCCGACAGAGCAGCTGGCACCCACCTGATGCTAGCTTCTCTGTCCTTTCTATGCCAAGAGGAACTTAGAATCCCAGACAAGATTTGGGAATGGTGTTCTATCACTGAGTGCCCCCACAGGTTACTGGAGCATTAAAAGCAGAATCAAGATCCAGGTGTTAACTTGGAGAAGTTAACCAAGCCTCAATTCCTTCACTGATAAAATGTAAACCGATAATGACCTCAAAGTGCCCAGCACATAACCAATGCCCACTGGCACCATCATTATTGCACTGGTCCTATTAGTCTTTCCTGGGTCCCCTCTATTGCTTGGAGAGGCTCTAGAGAAAAAGTGTACCTTTTAAATGCTCTCACATTCAACTGAGAAGATGGAAAAATTCAACATATGAAAGAGGTGACCATCTAGGTGAGTGAGCCTACACCAAGCACACATCGAGATACCCCAGAACAATTAAACTAAGAAAGCCTGAGGACTAGCTGTTTTGGGCAAAACCTACAGAAAGAACCCATGAATGAAGGCTTTCCTGACCACTGACCAGAGAAAGCCGTGGTTTGGGGCAGCCAGGCAAGCAGAAGCCCAAGGCAACACTGACATCCCCACCAAAGGATGAAACTGAAGAACTCATTGAGATTGGAATACAAACAATGCATAAGGAAAAATTCGAGTCAACATGATGGCAAATAGGAAGGGACTGAGCTACAATCTAAAGTTGCTGAAAAGTTCATGGCAGTGAGAACACTTGATTTAAGTCCTCAATATGATCTTCTATGAAATTATACGCTGTTCACTACTACATTCATTACACTGAACATTTAAGATATTTCTGTATAGAGTATATATGCAAATCATGTCTACCACATTCCCTGGGATTTAGGGTATTGTCAAGGGTCATTTTTGATGAATCCATATTTTTGCTTTTTGTGCTATCTTTGGATTCTAGGCCTGCATAACATGTACCACCACTAAATAGTGCAAGAAATGGATAACGAATAAATGAGTAGATAGAACTCTCCTCCGTGGAGAAGATTTTTATGGAGGGCCTTAGAGGCCACAGCTAGACCTAAGGTCAAGGATTTGCCTAAGATCAGAGGCGAGAAGACAAAGGACATGAGATATTCACAAAAAGACTTGCATTTCCATGGAGGAAGCCTCTCCCAACATATCTGCCCCTTCCTTTACAACGGCATCTGCATATGTCAGCTTGGCGTGTGACAACTGAACATGCCCTAAAACTGCTCCACAGGCATCTCGGTTAATGGCTACTTTCATTCTAGGTGCCCAGGTTAGAAATTTCGGCATTGCTGTCAACTCTCTTTCTCACCCGCTACATCTGGTCCATCAGCAAGCTCCTCAGCCCACCTCAGAATCTGATCTCTCCTCACTATCTCCCCATCGCCAACCCCCAGTCTCCCTGGTCTGACTCGCCGCCCTCAGCCCTGCACTAGCTGGTCATCCTGCTGCCCTACCCTGCCCTCCCTGCCTTCAGTCTGCTCTCACACAGCAACAATCAGCCATATACCTGTTAAAAGCCACCTAAGTCAAAGTCATTCTTCTACTCAAAACCCTTCAATGGCTCCCACCTCCTTCTCACAGTAAAATCTACAGACCTTACCTTGCAGCACATGGCCTTACATGATCCAACTCCCATTGTCTTCCTGACCTCAAAAATAAATGCTCTCCTGCCTCAGGGCCTTTGCATTTGCTGTTTCCTTATGAGGAATGCTCTTCCCCTTGATATGACTCACTTCCTCCGCATCTTTACTCCAAGATGACTCAGGCCTTCCCTGTCTACTCCTCCTAAAATTTCAGCTCCCACCTCAACACTTAATACCCACAATACTACCAGATTCTACTTCAGAGCAAAGTCTCATTGTCTGCCTCCCCACTAGCATGCGCACTTCACGGGGGCAGGGAATCTCCATGCGGCATCCGAAGCACCAAAAACTGTCTGTCACACAGGAGCCTCTCAATAAATGCATTAAATGAGTAAAAGGTCTATGAAAAGTATAAGCTGCATGTAGACTTCGATCATTGGAGAGCCAACAATCTAGAACCTGTGACAATATAACAGGCTAGAAATGGCAAAGCCAGGGAGAAAACAAAGAGTGCCATAAAGTACACAAAGGGCTTGTTTAAACGCCATGGCAGTAATGTACAGCTTAAGGTGGAGCAGGAATGTTCCCTAGCAGAAGAATAAAAGAAAGCACAGACACGGGCCCTCTGAGGAGAAAGCACAACTGGAAGAACAGCAGGGAGTAAAAATGAATTAATGAGGTTATCCGGCTTTGGGACTAGTGTGTTCGGAGTTTGACAGGCAAGGCCTGGAAACAGGTCAAGGAAGAACTGTAAAATTTAAAAAGTTTAAATTAAAAAAGCCTAAGAGGATTAAATAAAAATAAGTTTTTAAAAAGCTTTCATTTACAAATACAAAGCACTATATAACTGCAAATTATAACTGTTGACTTTTAATTCCCTTAACTAAAATAAGAAAATTCCTTAAACTACCAGTGGTGCCAGAAATGAGTCCCTAAATGGATCCAGGTTTGTCTTTAGAGACACTAAAGAGGATGGCAAGAGCCAACCCACAATTTCCAAAATCCAACTAACTAAACCATAGGATCCTTGTGGGCGAATGACTGGGTTTTATCAACAATGACTTCAACATCTGGCATCAAATTAGTGAACAGACTGATGAACTACATGAACTTGCTCCCGCGTCATCTAACTTATTTCTGCAATGCCAAGTCCACTAGCCTTTGCTACACAAATGGGATCAGGAGTGTAGCATGAAACCTGGCAAGTGCTCCAATATCCCAGCCAGGTACATTCATAAGCATTTCTGAAACATCCTAACAGACATTAAAGCTCTGCTTAATTAAATGTGCCACAGTCAGAAAGCACAACTGCCATTCATGGAGGGGCGGCGGGGGGAATGGGACTGTCAATATGCAAAGTTCTTGAAATACCTAGTTTCTTAAAAAAAAAAATCATTCCCCATCCTGAGCAAAGAAACTAAAAGAAAAATGCCCTTGTATTCAAAGAAAGAAGCCATTTTGGCAAAGGAAATAGTCTGGAAAGCAGATAGCTCACACTCAGGCTGTCAGGTGAGACAGGTAGCCTGCTGGACCCACCTGCTTGCCTCCTTTTAACAGGTATACCACAGCTTATACTGTGCATGCCCACTGCTGGCCTTTTAAAAGGCCGGTGCTCAAAAGCTATTAAAGTTTGGATGAGTGAAAAGAGACCAAGAGTGATAGGTTCACAAGTGACCCTGATAGAGTCAACCGTAACTCACCCAGAACAGAATTCAGAATTTTTGAGCTAGAAAGGCCCTTTACAAATCTCATCAGAATCAAACACCAGGGCTGGCAAAGTCAGGTGAGAAGGGGAAAGGCAGGTGTAGACAACTGGAAATGGTGAGGCCCCAGCCAAAGAGCATTCAAATGCAAAACCATAATAAAATGCTGCAGCCAGTCCTGATTCTAGCCTCCGCCTTTAGAACAGCCTTTAGAGAAGAAACTGGCAGAGGGAGGTCACATGGCCAACTAATGACAGCTCAAACCAGACTGTCTCGGGACTCCCGGTACCACGTCCTCGCACATCCCTGGCCTTCTCTGCACATGGATGACCCAACCGTCAGTAGGGAGACATCATCTTCCCCCTCCTGCCTCCGAGCTGCAAGAATAAAAGTAGCAGGTACTTGCTAGCGCCCTAGACCCAGAAATCCCTTATGGGTGACTTTCTTCCACTTGCAGTTGCCCTCATTTACCCTTTGCCCTGACAATCAAGAATTTCCCATCAATCATGCTTAAAGCCCACAGCCTGCAGGCCCAGTTCCTGTCAACTACCCATCCAAGAGGACACACAGAGTCATAGAAAGGAGAAAATTCTGCGCCCTTAAAGTAGTCACACTCGAAAATGCCAATTTCTCCTTCCAGCATGGTGGCAACAAGGGGAACCCGCGGCCCCCGGTAACAGACCGGAGGCAAAGAGCCTGGGCTGGGGTCCGAGCAGCTGCTTCTAAAATTACTTGGCGCAGCCTTTGTAGGAGAGAAGAAAGCAAAAATGGAAAA
>NW_011888788.1:2409367-2439420 GCF_000151845.1 Pteropus vampyrus
CCCCCCTTCTCGTCCTTTTCTGTCACACCTGCTCCTGGGGACCCACCTAGAACGCAGAGTGCTCGCCTTTAGTCTCCCTCTCCTGGTGTCCCCTTTTTACCCTGCCTGACACTGAGCCCTGTCAGCGCTCGGTGAAGGTAATCACGCAGCTCGTGGGGCACTGGGCTTAGTGGATTGGATGTTTTAAGGCAATTTCGCCTCTTCTCCAGTTAGGCCGTCAGTTTTTTTTAACTGACTGGGGAAAAGGTCCTCCCTACATTATGCAGATAATAAGGTCATATAGTCCGAGGAGGCTCCTATAGACCTGAATGCCCTGGGAATCGAATTTAAGCGCAAGTTCTGATTCAGTGGATCTGGGATGCAGCCCGAGATGCTGCGTTTCTAAAATGCCCCCACCCCAGGTGATGCCGGTTGGTGAGGGTCGCTGAGCAGAAAAGCTGCGGGGAAATCCATGGCCCTGGACCTTTAGCGCATCGCAGCCTCACCTTGAGCGCTTCATTAAGACGCAGATGGCCGAGCCCTACCCCCAGGGCTGCTGAGGCTGAAGGTTTGGAATGAGACTCCAGAATTTGCATTTCTGACAAGAGTCCAGGTGTTGCAGATGCTGCTGCTCTCTGGGAATCACACTTAGCCAGCCACTGTTGAAGACTATCTGAATGCATAGCCCCTTCTTCCCCCCCCCCCCCCCCCCGCCCCAAAGAAAAAACAAAACACATAATTCGCATTCTCATAGCACCTTCCATCTTAAAACTGTCATAGATGCTATTGCAACCCAATGATAACTGGCTAGTTCCCAAACAACTCTTGAAAGAGCTGAAGAATTGTAGACGGTGTCTGACCTCATACGGGGAGAAGCAGATTTTATCATTGGAGTTTTCTGCCTGTTTTATCGTCTGGGGGACTCCGTGTTACAGGTATCACACATGTCAATGGGGGTGTGTGTGTGTACATGTATGTGTCCAGCAACTGTGAGAAGTGTATAAAATAGGTGTGGTCTGTGTCTTTGACAATCAATAACGTGTCCTCCCATTTACCCCTCTAATAACATGCATTCCTAAAATATGAGCGTTGGCTTATAAAATTCAATACACACTAGAAGGCGAAATGTTTTGATCCCCATTGAAAATGTAAGAGATAAGATTCCGTGACTAGCGCCTAGAGAAAAATTCATACTGCTCTGTACAACATCTAACATCCCTGCTACGCCAGACACCAGAGAGAGAGCATTTTCCAGTCAACCCTTTTTTTTTTTTTTTACTATGCATCCGGCTCAGCCAGGGATGTTGACATTTTCTCAAGACAGAAATAGGGGAGGTAACTTGCATCTTCAGTGTCTCCCTCTCCCTTTATAGACATTACGGACTTTCTCTATCCCAAAAAAATTCCACCAGCATCCCCACCCCGCAACCCCTCCAGACTTTGGCCTTCACGCCTTTCTTCCTCTTCCTTCCCCCCACCCCTCTCCATCACTCCTCAGGCGCTGTCACTCCCTGCTTTCTCAGACGTCAACAGTGACCTTCTAACTGCCAAATCCAATTGCCTGTTTACAGTCCTTTTCTTCTTTGATGGCTCTGTAACATTTCATTGACTTCTCTCTCCTTCCTGAAACTCTTTTCTAGTGATAGTATCACTGGTCTTGCTTACTGTCCTACACTACCCCGCTTCCCTCTCTGTGATGTGTGAAGTTGCCCATTCTCACCCCTAGAAATATTAGTTTTTCTTAACATCTCCCTTCTTCCCGTCTTTTTCCTGCTCTCTTTTTCTTGAACCCCCCTCCGAAGGTCAGCCATCTCCTTATGGTTCCCAAGTCTCTCTCTCCTTACCAGACAGATATCTTTCTGAACATCAATTGTTCCCCTAGACAATCTCCTCTGGATATTATCCAAGCATTTCAAATATGTCATCTCTACTACTCAATTCATTATTCTCCCACCAACTTGTTTCTTATCTGGTTTCCTCATTTTGCCATCAGAAACTTTAAATTTGACTTTGACTGCTTGTCCCTAAGCCCCCATGTCCAGTCTGTCAACTGTGGCCAATTGGAGCAGGGAAGTGTATCTGAAATTCTCTTTTCTGCACCCACCATCCCAGACCCTTACTCACTCTTCATTGTATTGTTGAAAAAGCTTCTCTCTGGCCTCTTGGCCTCAAGAATTATCTCCCCAAGCCATTCTTGTTATCATCCTGAAACACAAAACTGACCACCTCACAACACTTCTGTAAATCCTGCAGGGCCTCCTGGTCAACAAAATAACCTGGTTAAAAGAAACAGAACATAGGCTATTTCCCAAAACAACATTCAAGGCTCTTCACTGTCTAGTCTCCAGTTGCTTCTCTCTTTTTTGGACAAAGTATTACTTTTTACTGCTGGCAGACTGGAGTTGGTGTCAGGGGATGACCCTGACTTCAACCTTGCAAGATTTGTGTAAGGCTTAAATGAGATCATTTATATAAAGTGCTTGTTCTGTACTTGAATATGTACGTGTTCAACCAACGTTCCTATTTTTACATAATTATGTTATCATCACCAATTCAAAAAATATCTGCATTTTCCTATTCATTTTCTTTTCCTATTACAACTGATATAAACAGGGTTTTATCCTTCCCCCTTAACTTCTCTAAACTAAATCTGCAGAATATATCAAGATCGTTTCATGACCTGGATAATTTGATTGAAATTTCTGTCATTTCCAGGCTGTGTTATTTTTGAGAGGTAATTGTAGCTTGAGGCTATTCCATCTTCATACAGTGCTTTTCTTTACAATATTTATTTCCAGTATCTCTCTAGAGTCTAGAACTGAGGTCAGCAAACTTTTTTTGTAAAGGGCCAGATAGTGAATATTTTAGACTTTGTGGGCCAGGAGGCAAAATCAAGGACATTACATAGATACTTACATAAAGATAGAAAACGAATTTCCACAAATTTTTTATTGATGAAATTTCAAATACAATAATAATAGAGTATAATTTTTTTGTAATAAAGGAGTACTCACAAGAAAAACAGAATGGTGGGGGATAAGATTTTGTTTAACTGGCACTCACAGATAGTGTCTCCTATCATCAGGTTGGTTGCAAATGTTCATCTGTGAAAACCATCCTTAGGTGGTACCAAATAAGCCATGGGCCATAGTTTGCTGACCTCAGATCTAAACCATAACTCCCTTCATTTTGAGTTGTCTCTTCAGGGTAATATAGGACTGATATAGTTTTTAATGTATCTTTAATGATAGAAGAAAACAAAATGATGTTCATCTCAAAGTCTATTCTTCTGAGAAAATACTTGGAGCTTCATCCATACACCATCTCTTGGTGTTGGAAGAACTGCCACTTTCTGAATAGAATATCATTTGTGAATGACTTCTTTCACTTAGAGTGGTATTCCCAAGTTTCAACCATGCTGCAGCATGTATCAGTATTACATTCCTTTTTTTATTGTGGAAAAATACACATAACATAAAATTTACCATCTCAAACATTTTTAAGTGTACAATTCAATGACAACTCCTACCTCCCTTCCCCCGCTACACACACACACACACAACCTCAAATTCCCTATCTAGCCATTTCTCTCTACTTACTTCCTGCTTCCAGGACACCGTTCTTCAGAGGTGCATTCCCTCTGCTCCACCTGCCTTTTCCACAACCGACCTGTCCTTGAGGGACCCCTCCTCCCAGCTCTGGGCTGAAGATCCCTCAGACACCTCCCTCCCTCGGCTATCTTCCTTCTATGCCTCTCAGTGCTGACCACTCCTTTCTGAAACCTATATCCCCGGCCCCTCCTTCCCCAATTCTTGCGCCTCTCTCTCCTTCTCAGTTCTGCTTCTGTCCCCGTCTCCTGACTCCCTCCTCTCTTCAACCCCTGGCCATCTGGCTTCTGTCCTTGTTTTCCTCTAAAATCTCCCGGGCATATTAGCTTTTTCCTCTAAATTGCACAATCCAGGGGATCTTTTATATCTTACTGCAACTTTCTGGAGGCATTTGGCACAGTTGGCACTGCACTCTCTGGAAAGGCTTTCCTCCGTTGGCATTGTGGCTGTATTTCATAGTGGTTCTTTTACTTCTCTGACCCTGTTTTTTCTGTCTCCTTCTCAGACTCCTCTTCCTTCAGTCCCCTTCAAATATAGGTGTTGGGGGCCAGGGAAATGTGGCTGTGTGTGTTTCCCCTCAAAAGCCCTTCAGGAGCTTCGCTATTCCTTCTGCCCGATCACCTTAACCTTTCCTCTGGATCATTCTTACTCATCTTTTGAGTCCCTGTTTGGCCACTTTTGGAAAGCTCTTCTAAGCCCCTAGGCTGGTGTGAGTGTATCAGGGTACTTCCTAGCATTTAGTATGAAATTATATTAAACACACACACGCACACACACACACACACACAAAACAAAGAAAAAAGAAAAAAAATAAAAATAAATTGAAATGATTTGTTTCACTGTCTTGCTCCCCTGCCTCATTAATCGTCAGCTCGCCCAAGGCAGAGATCTTGATCATGTGCTCTTCACATAGTGCCTGCCACTTAGTAGGTGCTCAGTAAGGATTCAATGATTCCACCTGTTGGACTGAACCAAAATGTCCTGGCCACTAATGGAAGGTGAGATGAGAAGGGAGAGACTCAGAATTAATCCTAAGTTCCTGGAGAATTGGAAGCCAAGAGGGAAGCATAGCTTAGCAGCAAAACACAAAAGAAAGGCCTCAAATGCCAGGGTAAAGAAATGGGGCTTTATTCAGTAAAGGAGTCATTTGAGCCTAGAACCTCATGGACATACTTGGTCTTGGGGGCGAGGAGGGAAGAAAGAGAACAAAAATGCATCAGTAATTCAGTATGCTGTCACCCTGCAGTGAGATAGTGACTAAGGAGCGGCCCATGGGGTCTTCTGAGGAGCTGGTCATGTTCTATGTCTCAATCTGGGCACTAGGCATGTAGGCATACTCACTTTGTGAGACTTCATTAAGCTGTACACTTGTGATATATACATACATATATCTGTATGTATACTACAAAAAGTTTTAATTAAGTAAATGCAATAATTAGACTTAGAAAAAAAATCCAGTTAACAAATTTACATTCAATAAATTGGGTGCTCCCCGTTTTAAATAATGTGGTCCATCTGCAGAGATGGGATAAAGCCCCTGTCTACAGTGGGCCCTAGCACAGAAAATCAGACCCAGAGAGGTGAACTGGTCCCAGTTATTGTCTCCAAGAATATGCATTTAGGAAACAGGGATGTATGTATACACTGAAGGTTTAATTTTGACTATTCCTTTGGTCCTAGAACAAATGTGACATACAACTCATGTAATATTGGAGAAAAGGCATAGGATCCCTGCCCCACCTTGGCCTTGCCGAGTGATCTTGGGGAAATCGTTTAACTGACCTGCATGTAGGTCTCCTAATATGCAAACTCAAGATAATTCTGTCTGCCTCATTTACCACGTAGGTGGGTGTGAGTATTAAATTGTATAATTACTGTGAACGTGTTTTTTACAAATATTTTTATGATGCTTTATAACTACAAAGTATGAGAGTCCTAATCTTGTTATAGGACTGACTGAGCTTGCAATTGGTTTTAAGCCATCTTATCACACGCTCAGTATCCCCTAGACTATGTTTATACTCTGCATTAAATTTCATTCTCTTTGTTTTTGATAAGATCTCCAGTTACGTAAGGTCACCTGAAAGTCAGCTCGTTTGGGCCTCAATTGTTGGCTGCACCACTCACTCATCTTATGTAAACTAACACGGCCACTCTTCACCAGTCACATGCTACCTGGCAGGCACAGATCTAGACACTAATGACAAAATGATAGATAAGAAACTCACCTCACCTGCCCCCAGTGAGCTTGCACACTGGTAAGTATGGGGGAACAGAAGAAAACTCATTTTATATACAGTGTCTGACTGGGCTCCAGGTGCTCAGTGGACTTGTGTTCTAAGACATGAGATGGCATCCAGCAAATAAACAAATAAGAAATAATTATGTTTGTGGTAAGTACTAAAAAGGAATAATAGGTTGGGGGGCCATCTTAGGTAAGCTGATAAAGAAAGATTAAAGAAGGGACAATATTGCTGAGACTTGAAGAAGCTAGTTATGCAAAGAGCTGAGAAAAGATCATTCCAGAGCAAGGGGATAGCAAGTACAAAGGTCCTGAGGCAGGAAAGAATATGCCACATTTTAGAAACTGAAAAACCGTTGATGTCACTGGAAAGTGGAATATAGAAAGGAAAATAAGATGAGATGAGATTGAAGAAAAGTTCATGAAGGGACCAAATAGAGCAAGCCTTCTAAATATGATAGGGCATCAATAGAGAATTGGAAGAGAAGTGACATGATCTTGTTTCTGTTTTAAGATCACTCCAATGCCCTGTGGAGAATGGATTGGAGAAGCCAAGGGTAAAGCAAGGGAGAAGTTACAGTAGTTCAGGTAGAAAACAGTGGCTTGGCCTGGTGAGTAGTGAAAATGGAGATAAGGGGCAGAGTCAAAATATCCTGTGAAGATAAACCTGATGGGGCTTGCTAGTGGGTTGTATATGGAGGATAAAGGAAAGAGAGAAATCAAAGATGGCTTAGGGAGCATTTGAGATCTTGCTTCCTGGCACATGTCATCAGTTCAGCTCAAATAAACTCATAAGAATTCTCTATGAGTTTGGACGTTCTTATGTGGATGAGGATGAGAAGCAAATGAACTCAACAGTGTTGTGAATGAATAACATTTGGACTACATGCCCTCAGGCTGAAGACAAATATATTCAACTCCAGGTGTAGAGAAGCCAGCAGACACCATGTTAACGGCACAGCTGAAACATTGCCAGGTGACAGACAGATGGACTTCACACACTTCCAGATGGTGTACTGAGAGGAGCACAACCCATTTCTCTGATACTACTGCCTAAAGCATGTGATCAATTATAATCGATGGAAGCCACAGATAAACCCAAACCAGTGGTCTTCTGCAAAATAACTGGCCTGTGCTCATGAAAGTCCAAGAAAGACCTCTGAACTCATGAAACTGTCCTTACCAAAGGAAACTGAAGATGCTTGACAACTGACCACAATGCATCATCCTGGAATTGTTTTTGCCATAAGGCATGATGGGACAATTGGCAATATCTGATTAAGATCTATTAATTAAATAATAGTATTGTCTTAATGTTAATTTCCTGATTTTGCTAACTGTATTGTAGCTGTATAAGAATGTTCATACACATGGAAGTCTACCCTCAAATGGTTCATGAATATGATGAGTGTGTATTTGTGCGTGTGCCAGAGGGAGAGAGAAAAGAAACAGAGAAATCAAGTATAGTGAAATGATAGAAACCTGAGTGAAGGGTATACTGCAATTCTTTGTATTCGTCTTGCAAATTTTAAGCCTGAAATTATGTTTAAAAAACTTTTTGGAGAAAAAAAAAAGGGCAACCCCAGCCTGACACCATAAGCAAATTAATTCCAAGTGGATTAAAGACCATGAGGCAAAAAAAAAAAAAAAAAAAAAAGGATGGCCTCAGGATTTGCAGCTTGGGCAGCCAGGTAGATGAGGGGGCCATTCCATAGATGGGACGAACTGAGAAGAAGCTCGGGTGGGGGACAGTCTAAGAGACTTCAACCTGTGATGTCCCCAAGGGGAAACAATTGAATAGCTGCAACTAGATTTATTTATATGGGCACAGGGAGGAAGACTGGGCTGGAATTATGCACATGGGAGTCACCAGCACTGTGTGATATTTAAAGCCAATGGATTCAATAGGATCATCTAGGGAGAGAGTGTAGATGGACAGGAGTAAAGGCCCAGGAATGAATCCCAGGAGGCTCCTCCAGCACAGGAGACTGCATCTAAGTAGGAGACGGCAGTGGGTGAAGAGGACATAGAACATCATCTCCGTAGCTGACAGGGACCCTCCAGCAATAACACATCCCTTAAAAAATTGTGCTCGGCCCAGATGGAGAGAGTAAGTAAAGAGGAAAATCATGGTATGAAAATGGGTTCATGCACATAATTGGCCTGGAGGAAACAGGAGCTCTTGGTCTGAGGAGAATTAGACTCTTCTTTCAAACTATGTCATAATATACTTACAATAAAGTGCACAAATTAATGAACTGGTTGATGAATTTTTGCATATGGATACACCTGTGTTAAATACCATCCAGATCAAAATATAGACTATTTCCAGACTTTTAGAAAGTTCCTTTATGCCCTTTTTCGTCATTACCCACCTCTCCCAAGGAAACCACTGTGCTATCACCATCAGCTGGTTTTGCTCATTTTTGAACTTTGTATAAACAGAACCATACAGAATGTGCTCTTTTGTGTCCAGCTGCTTTCACTCAACGTTATGTCTGAGATTCATCCATGTTATCGCAAGTGGCAGTCGCTCATTCTTTTTCGCTGCTGCACAGTGTTCCATTACATGAAGGTGGCCATTTATTGCTCATTCTGCTGTTGGGGGACATTTGGATTGTCCCTAGTTTGAGAATATTATATGCTACAAACATTCTTGTGTAAGTCTCTCGTAAAAGGATTGCATTTAGTTTCCATATAGTCCCTAGAACTGCTTCAGATAAGTACCAGAAGAGTATCGTTGAAACTCAAGGAGATGGAAAGAATTTGCAAGTAGAACTCCTCCCAGCTCGGACTGCCATATATATTTGGGACATACTTAAACCAAAAAAAATTATTTTTATTTATCTGAAACTCCCATTTGACTGGGCCTCCTGTATTTTTATTTGCCGACTCTGGCAACCCTATCAGATCTGCACCCATTTTTGCACACGGTGGGTTTTTAAGAAAATTTGTTTAATGAACACAAATTAACTGAATCTCCATCAGGCTTAGTAGGTGTCCCATGGAAAAAAAGCCTCCTGAGACATTTAGTAGAGTATTCTTCATTCTCTGAAGAGGTGGGATCTGTATTTATTTGTCTAGTCTGATTTTCTTTTAGTAACAAGTTTATTCTAGAATCTAGATCCAACATATAGAGGTGTGGAATTCCATGTCAGAAAATGTTGATGGCTGCCTAAGAGTCTAATTTTAAAATGGATTATTTCTTCATTCAGTGTTTACAGGCACCTGCCTGCTGGGGCTGCCTCACCACTGTTCTGCAGATACCTGTTTGGACAAGTGGACAGCCTCGTAGGACAGCCTCTGCCTGAGCAACCTTCTGTCACCACATGTCAAAATACTGTCCCCAAGCTGCTAACTGTCCTGTTTGCTCCCCATTATGTCTTTTCTACTTAATTTCTTTGAACAGAAAATATATGGGAAACAGCTTATCGACTTATTCAGGGCATAAAAATAGAGTCCACAATTAGGTTTTTAATGCAGATTTTAAGTGATACAGATAATTAAGGTACAACTTTTTTTATCTTTAATTTTTATCTTGACAAATACTGGTCATAAGGAAATGTAAATCAAAAATGAGATAGCATGTCCTTGGGCCGAGGGCAGTCTTTTCTAAGATACCCCAAATGGCATATTGATTATTTCGAGTTAAAATCATTTGAGAAGCAGCTGGAACAAGGTGACCTCTCTGGCCCTTGAAATGCAGGAAATAACTCTCCTTGTGATAAGTGCCCTCCCCACTCCTGAGGGCTAAGAGATAACCTTATCATAAGAGTTTTTAAAAATCCAAGAGTTGAAACAGCCTGTATAAACAAATCTCTTATCTCCTTTACTAATTTACTACCTAAGCCCAAACCTTGTTTAGATTCCTTTCTAATGGGCACTAACTTTCTTAGTCCTATCAATTTCCCACAAATTTATTGTTTCTTTGTTTAAAAAATATAAGAAGATATCTAATTCAATCATTTCTTTGAACCTCATTTTATAATCTGAGTATCCTATTGTAATTCTCCCATGCATACATATTAAATTGATTTTTTTTTTCTCCTGTTAATCTAATCTTGTGTCCATTTTGTTTTAGTATTAGTCCAGGTAGAAGAACTAAAGAAATGTAGAAGGAGAGAATTCTCCCTACTCCTCAACAATGTTTTGCTCTCAAATTAGCAAAAATTTCTGAAAGTTTAATACCCAAGTGAAGATGTGAGGAAATGGAAATTCTCCCACAGATTGGTGGAAATTTTAATTGGTACAACCTTTCTGCAAACCTTAGAATTATATATTATAATACTTTTTAAAGTGCCTCCCTTTTAATCTTACAAGTCTATCCATACGAGTTTATCCTAAGGAAATCATAATGGATGTGTGCAAAGATTTATGAACATGGATATCTATTATAGCATAGTTTATAATAATAAAAAATCAGAAATCTCCTAAATGTCAAATTTAAAGTGCTATGCAACCATTTTATTTGATGATGTACAAATTTATCAAATGACAGAAAAATCATGAAATGTAAATCAGAAGCAAATTAAAATGTATCTAAATTAAATTACTTTTGGCTGACAATAACATAATAAAGAACACTGAATCCTATTTATATGTAAGGAATAAAGAATATAAGGAAGGAAGTAAAATGTATTCTCTCTGCTAACAAGAAGCCCAGAGGTAGGATGGGTTCTGGTTTGCTAAACAGCTTGTTGACATCTTCAAGGATCCAAGTTCTTTTCATCTTTCCATCCCATCTTGTCAACATAACTACCCTTGTGGTTGCAAGATGGCTCCATAAGTCTAGGTAAGACATACATTCACGGTAATGCCTAATTGAAAAAGAAGGTCTATATTTTTAAGAGCAAGGAGATCTTTCCCAATGTCCACCTTCAGAACCTCATGTTTCAGCTCAGCTGATCAGAAAGGGGTCCATGAGCCGACCCCGAATCAGTCACTGATAAGGTGTGCTTGTGTTGTGAGTGGTTTACAGATAAGTCAAGATATTGGTCCCCCAAATCCTCCAATAGGCTGAGTGAACCTGAAGCCTGTCCCCTCCTAAGAGGCAGGATCCATTTATCTAGATGGGGCCGGGTGTGAAAGGGTCAGGAAGTAGTGACTTAGACCAGTGGTTCTCAAAGGGTAATCCTTAAGCCATCAGCATCACCTGGAAATTCTTTCAAAAGACAAATTTTGGGGTGCCATGCCCAAAGTTCCAGAGTTAGAAACTCTGGGGGTAGGGTTTTTAACAAGCCCTTTAGGTGATGTTTGAAAACCATTGACTACTATTCAGGATTTACCCTTGACTTGGAAATACCTGAACAGGTGACTTTGGCACATGACCAGGAGAGGACTGATAGATAGTCATGGTTGACACTGGGATTAGTATTCTAGGATATCTTCTTGGGCTAAGAAGCCTGGAAGCTAAAACTACATTTCCACCCATCAAAACGCTCATGTGAGCTTATGAATAAAAGCTGAATCACAGAGAGGAGAGGCAAGACTCAAGGAAAATCAACGCTCTAGTATGAACTTGGCACATAGATTGGGGTTCTGGGGGTGGCAGCTGTAGCAGCAGCTTCTTCATTTGTAACATCCTGATTATGGCAGGAACAACAGGGCCTTTGGCGTTCCAGTTATCAGTGTGGTGTGAGGAGTAATTCTGTGACTTTTATTATTGTGCTAAAAAAAAAAAACAACCACATAACATTCTATTTACAATCCTAACCATTTTAAGTGTACAGTTTGTAGTGCTAAGTATATTGTATTGCTGTGCAACAGATCTCTAGGACTTTTTCATCTTGCAAAACTGAAACTCTACCCATTAAACACTAATTCCTCCTCCCCTGAGCCCTTGGCAACCAACTTTCTACCTTATATTTCTATGATTTTTGATTACTTTGGAGTCTTCATATTAGTGGAATCATATACTAGTTGTCTTTTCATGGCTGGCTGATTTCACTTAGCATAATGTCTTCAAGGTTCATCAATGTTGTAGCATGTGACAAGATTTCCTTCTTTTTTAAGGCTGCATAACATTTCACTATATATATATATACCACACTGTGGACATTTAAGTTGCCTCTACCTCTTGGCTATTGCGAATATGCTGCAAAGATCATGGATGTGCTACTATCTCTTGGAGATCCTGCTTTGAATCTTTTTGGATGTATACCCAGAAGTGAGATTGCTGGATCATATGGTAATTCTATTTTTAATTTTTTGAGGAATCTCCATACTATTTTCCATAATAGCTGCACCATTCTGACTTTTTTTAAAGGGCCAGGTAGTAAATATTTTAAGCTTTGTGAGATATATAGTCTCCATCACAACTATTCAGATCTCCATTATAGTGTGAAAGCAGCCATAGGCAATATGTA
The DNA here is from genome assembly GCF_000151845.1 of Pteropus vampyrus. NCBI lineage: Eukaryota > Metazoa > Chordata > Mammalia > Chiroptera > Pteropodidae > Pteropus > Pteropus vampyrus. The sequence continues at coordinate 2,421,562 of NW_011888788.1, forward strand.
AACAAATGGATGTGGCCGTGTCCCAATAAAACTTTATTTATATAAAAATCAGTAGCAAGCCTGCTGGCCATAGTTGCCCACCTCTAGATCATGTTTCTTCAGCTCTGCCAATGATTCTGTGAGCAATATACAAAACTGTCTGCTAGGGTAGATTATGTTGTCTGCCAATAAGAATCCTGGATAATAAAACTTGAATGAACTGGTGCTCTGTTAACAAGAAAGAAAGAGGGAATGACAGCTGGGTGAGCAAACCATATTATTTCTTACAAAAGACAGTGCGTACAATAAAAGAGAGAATAGTAGATGAGAGAGAAGTTTGGAAGGCAATTGCCATAGCCAGCCTCCAAAATGGACCTCAATGATCCTTAATGCCTATTACTCACACTCTTGTGAATGGTTTACCCGTAGATCAATGGTTTACAGGGTAGTCCCCTCCCACAATGAATAGGGCTGACCTGTGTAATCAAAGAATACTACAGAAATGACAGTGTGTGACTTCTGAGGTTAGGTTATAAAAAATATTGTGTCTTGCATCTTGCTCTCTCTTGGATCAATAATTTTGGGGGAAGCTAGGAGCCATGTCATGAGGATGCTGAAGCAGCGCTATGGAGAGGTTAGTGTGGCAAGAAACCAGGGCTTCCCGCCAATAGCTATGTGAGCACGTCATCTTGGAAGAGGATCCCTGAGTCCCAGTCAGACCTTCAGCTGACTGCAGGCCCAGCCAATATCTTAAACTGCAACCTCCTGAGACCCTGAAACTGACCCACCCAGCTAAACTGTCCTGGAATTCCTGACCCACCTAAACTAAGTGAGATAATAAATATTTATTATTGATTTAGGCCTCTATCTTTTGAGATCATTTGTTGTACAGCAATAAGTAACTAACAGGAATGGTAGAATTACAAATGACTCTTAGTCTCTTTGTCGGACTTGAAGTTCTGACATTTCTGCAATGAACATGTACTTAAATCTTCATAGTACCCTTCTCTCTTTGGTCGATTCTTCTCACTTGCTTTTCCACAGCACTCAGGTTAGTCCCTTGCACCACACCATGAGTTTCTTGGCTGGTCTACACTGTGATGTCTCACTTAATAGTCAAGTTTTCTCTCTGCCATGCAGTCCACAAGGCTAATACATGCATAGTTCATTCACAGAGGGAAAGCACCAAGAAACTAAAGAGAGGAGTCAGATCAAACTCCTGAGAGCCTTGTATATCATTCTCTTAGATACAATATCTTTGATTAGATTTTCCAGAAGCAGACCTCAGATAAGGGTTTTTTTGCAAGTGATTTATGAAGGAAAGGCTCACAGGAGAAATTGGTAAGGCACTGGAGGAAAGCAGAATAGGAAAGGAGCAGGTGCTAAGAAAGGTGACTTTAGGTAAGGTCCTGGCCTCAGCCCGATCCCATAGGGGAGTCCTGGAGAATAAATTATATCTTCAGGTTGGTTCCTACTCCAGGCAAAGGAGCTGAGTGCTCACACTTATCAGTCAAGAGATAAGCTGTGCTTTTAGGAAGAGCAGTTCCAGTGGCCCAGTACAGATGTAGGGCCATCCTCTAAAGAGAGTATAGATGTAGGTTACTGGAAGCAAAAGCACAGAGAAGCCAGGCAGGTGACACAGAAATCGTCAATGGGACTCCAGGGCATCTGGGGGAAGAACTGAGAGCATCCGCTAACACCCCATGTAGGCATTTAAGATGTTTCTTAAGAAGCTCACTGAGCGTGGAGGTTGGATAGGTGGGCAAGGAGATGAATGGAATGGAGGCTACTTAGGTGAGGAAAATGTCTGGATGAGAGTGATAGATTTATCTTATGGCAGTAACATAACAGAGGACAGACGATGAAGAGCCAGACAGGGAAAACCTAGCTACGTGAGCTTGGAAGAGTTATTTAACCTCTCTGGGGATCAGATACTTCACCTGTGAAATGAGTCAATTATACTAATAGTGAAAAAATAATAGCAATAGTAGTAACATTTATTGAGCACTTTACTGTGATCAAGGAACTGACTGTTCCAAAGAGTTTAACTAATTTTTACTTAGTTAATCCCCACAACAGACCTATCAGGTAAGCACAATTATTGTCCCCATGTGACAGATGAAGACACTGAGGCTCAGAAAGTTTAAGTAACTTGCCTAAGGTCTCATAGCTAGTACTTTTCCCAAAAGATTGTTGAAAAGATTAAAAGGTTGTATCCCTTGAACCTTACCTTTTCAGCGTGCTCCTACAAACTCATTGCCAGCCAGTGTGGTTCTCTGTGCCTGAGAGCTTGACAGGACAAGAAGACCCTTGCAAGCGCTAGCAGCAGGCAGGCCACATGGAGGCAATTCCTCCCGCCCAGGAGCGGCCTCGTCCAAGACTCTCAAGATGTGTTATCTTTACACCTCAACTTCCCACCAATTCCTTATAATGGGATAACTCTGGGTGCAAGTTCTGTGCTGGTTCTGCAGGATTCGGCTCAGTTGCCCCTAGTGGTAATTGTTTGGATGACCCACCCATTCCCAGCTGCTTTCCCTTCCCTCTCTCACTTCCTCACTCCCTTCCTAGTGTATCCCAAGCTTACTTCCCAAGTAAACCACTTACACTTGAATCCTTTTCTCAGCGTTTACTTAAGGGGAAATCCAAACTAAGACCCATAATATACCGTATACACTGTTTCGTACCCTGCTTGGTTCGCCTAACATAACCTGGAGATAGCCCTGTATCACTGGACTAAGTCTTCATCATGCTTTTTCAGGGCAGCATAATATTCCCATCCATAGCTGTGGGAAAGAGTTAGACTCTAGAGCCAAACAGCCTGTAAGTCATTCATCATGACAGAAGCAGGACTTTCCCTATCTTTTCCCAGAGGCCTGCCTGCTCTCCTCCTACAATTTCCTACTTCCATGATTCTCCCAGGCACCCCTCCCCGAAATCTGGGAGGCAGCTCTAACCCTTCCCACAACGTCCTAGCCCCATACTCTGTAAATTACCAAATATACAAACTGCCACTCTCAGGTCATCTGTGTTAGCTTATAGAATTCATCTTCCTTCCTTCTTTCCCCCTACCCCTACTCTCAGAATAAAACAAATTTGTTTTATTATTCTTCTCAGTTCTTTAAAAAATTTTTTCAAAATTAGCAGAATTTAAGAAATTGGTTATCAAGATTAAACAGTCAGATTTCATATTGGAATCTGAATTTCATGCTTCTTTTGAAAAATCAGAAGTCTTGGTGTTGCAGGGTACTTGGATAGAGAGACTGGACATGGAGTCATTAAGCAGGAAGTAGCATTTGTTGGTGCCGGCACCAGCTCAGCGGATTCACATCCAAAGGTTGAGCCCCAATCTCAGCGGGGCCTTCCCTTTTATACACGTCTTATACTTCTTCATGTTAGAAAGAAGGAAAGTGTATTTTGATTGGTTGGCGGGCCATAAGGGGAGTGACCAACCAGGGCCGGTGGTCTGTGCCATGTCAGCTATGACACTGAAAAGTCCCTTACCTATTATGGAAAGGGTAAGTGAACAACCTTCAACCATTATAGGAAATGGTTAGCTCGGCCTCTGCTACCACATTCCCTGCTTTGATGCTCTGGCCCAAGACTGGGCTGTTCTTCCTGTTCGTGATCTAAGAGTTGATATTTCCATACTGTATAAAAATACATCATTCTATTCTTGGCCTAAGGGCTAATATTTCCATACTGTATGACCTGACTACCTATTCTGATTCCCTCTTTACATTTATAGTCTCAGGGGTCACAAATGGAGTCTTTAGGGGTATGTTGGCCATCTTGGTGGGGTGACACTATCCCCAGGCTTCTGCTGTGTGTGGATTGGTCAGCTTCCGGTGTGACCAAAGCGAGGCCAATGTTCTTTCAATCTGCAAGTCCAGTCAACGTCCTCTTTCGGAGGGGCTCTGCGGAGTCTAAAATGCACTCCCAGTCTGTGGCCGCTGGCTTAAGCCTGCTATGGTGAATCCAAGGCATTATCTTGGCAACCTTTACTGCAGTGGGGATAGACAAGATAACAGTGAATGGGCTCCTCTAAAGAGGCTTTAAGGGTTGGACATTCCATTCCTTGACCCACACTGAATCTCCTAGCCTAAAGGAATGGGCCTCAGTAGTCTCCCAGGGTAGCCAGGCCAACAAAATTGTCCTCTGGGACCTCGGTTGGTCGCCATGTCAGCTGGTACCATCCTTGAAGCACTTGGCCTCTTCCTCTTGGGCCTGGAGCAAGCTGGTAACTGCCTAACCGTTGGGGGCACTCATTTTTCCGGTGACCCTTTTGGCGGCAACAAACACACTGGTCCTACCTCAACTTCATTTCTGAGTGAGGTGGTTCTTCCAGTTGCCTTCTCCTCTGGCCCCATCTCAGCCCATCCTCTGTTTTTCGGCCACCTCTGGGTCAAAGGGGGTGTAAAGGCAAAACGCTGCACACAGCCTCTCATAGAATTGGCTTGGGCTTTCCTCGGGTCTCTGGAGTACCTCCATGGTCTTATTCATATTCACAGCTTTCTTTCCTCCTTCTTTCAGACTGCCTAGGAGGGCCTCCTGACAGCGCTCGAGCATCCGGAGTCCCCTGTCCTCATTGGGGTCCCGTTGGGGGTCCTCCTCGAAGAACTGGTTTTGGGTATAGGCCTGAGCATTTAAGGTCCCTGCTGGGGCATGTTCCTCTAGCCACTTTAAAGCAACCTCGGTGACTCACCAGCATTCCTCTGTAGTGAAGAGGGTCAGGAGGAGCTGGCGGCAATCAGCCCAGGTGGGCTTATGCATCTGGATGATTGAAATCAGTGATGGTGAAGGGCTGGTACACAAAGGTGCGTCAGCCGCCCTGTATGTGGCCATCCTGGTCATAGTACATGGGGCCCCATGTTTCATGCAGCAGTAATTGTAGGGCCTCTCCTCTAGAGACTGCTGCTTTTGGTCGGGTTCCAGTCGGGCCATAGGGGGTCAGGACAGGAGATGGTAAAAAATCTACAGAGGTCAAGGATGGGTTGTCAGTGGATTCCAGGCTGTTTTCATGCGAACTTAGGGACAAGGATCTCAGAGGTACAGCTAGCTGCTCCGGGGCCCTTCACAGGGGCGAATAAATGGGAGCATATGGCGGTGGGGTATCCTCTGGCTCACTTGGCAAGATGGGTTTTTCTTTAGTTCGGCATTTGGAGGTTGCAGTGGCCCAGACCAACATTTCTGTGCAGTTCTCTTCTAGACAGGCTCTCAAACCAAGGGGGTCAGGTCAGGACCACATCCTGCCAACTATCAATATAGGGGAACTGGTCTAGATGACCGGGATTCCCTACAATGACCTGGTAGACTCTGGCTATGACTGCTTTGTCCAGGGATCTTTCTGATAGCCACCCCACATCAAATGAGGGCCAGTTTATCTCATAAAAGGTACAAAGTTTCGGGGGGGTGAGCTTCACACCATACTGTTCTGAAAAAGCCCTCCTTAAAACTCTTTATCATACATCCTAAGGGGGTCTGCTTACTCTCTTGTCCACCCGTATTCCACTCATGTGATGGTGACGCACACGCACTCAGGGGTTCACTTCACCCATCTCCCCGGCCTCTCCCCTTGCGGGGATATTTCAGGCGCCTCTTAGCAATTGGTGGGTTGGTATAAAACCCCGACTCGGATCACTGGAGTAGATTCTTCACAGAGATCCCTAAGCCATGTGAGGTTCACCACGGAACCGTGGATAAAGGCTCAACTCTCACTTCGTGGCAAGGTCACTTCTCATTCACACTTAGGCACTCGTCATTCAAACACCACCCTCCGCCCAAAATAAACCTGAGAGGTCACGGTTTCATCTCCCTCCAGAGACTACTCGGGAGTTGATCAGATTCTCCTTCTGCCTCTTTAGGGGCACGTCAAATACCGGACCTGGGTCCTCACCAGTCCATCGGGCGGTGCTCTTGCGCTGGTTCCTGTGCCTCACTGGGTTCTGTTGTGCTCTCGGAGCCACCTCCCTGATCCACTGGAAGGGTCGTTTTCCCCTACGGACAACAGGTCCACTGGGGCCAGATGGAGTCTGCTTCTCCCAGCATGCCGGGGGCCAAACCCGAACGACAAGGGAAGCGAAAACTCGCCATCTCCGATTCCAGATGAGCCCCCAGAAATGCCTCAGGATACTTGGACAGAGAGATGGGACACTGAGGCAATAAGCAGGAAGTAGCATTTATTGGTGCCAGCACCAGCTCAGTGGATTCACATTCAAAGGCTGAGCCCCAATAGCAGTGGGGCTTTCCCTTTTATACTCATCTTATACTTCCTCATGTTTTTTCTATATAAAGAAAGTATATTTTGATTGATTGGTGGACCATAAGGGGAGTGACCAACCAGGACCAGTGGTCTGTGCCACGTTAGCTGTGACAGTGAAAAGTCCCTTACCTGTTATGGGAAGGGAAGTGAATAACCTTCGACTGTTATAGGAAACGGTTAGCTAGGCCTCTGTTACCAAACTGGCAATGTCTCTACTAGATGACAATCTTCAGGGCTGGAGCTGAAGGTTCTGCCCCCACCAGGGTAAGGGGTAGGGTCTTTCTATCATTTGCCAGTCCCACACAGTGCACCCCTCACTCATCTACAGGACCTCCCTGATCCTAGCAGGTGACTCGATTTGAAACCCCTGGTTTGGGCCCTAATTCACATAGACTTAAAATGTTTCTATACTGCCTGGTATAGTAATATTAAAATACTAATTCTGGTTCAGCAGGACTGAGCGAGGCTCAAGAGTCTGACTTTATTAGAAGCTTCCACGTGATGCTGGGTGATGTTCTTGTTCCACAGACCATTCCTTGAGGAGCAAAGGTTCATCCTCTTCTGTCCCCAATCCACATTGCGCATCATTGTGCCTTTATTTTTCTAGGATATTATGTTTCACTGTTTAAAAAATGCCAGTGGTCATTGAACATCCACGGCAGTTCCTTTTCACTATTTAATTTTTTATACCACAGCATCTTTTGGCCTCCCAAACACAATGCTATTGCTGGGATCCCCAGTGCACAGTATACAAGTATAGAATAGGGGTGCTACCGAGATTGAAGAGGGTCCTTGAGAAATGCAACCCTGAAGTCTCCCCTGACCCTGCTGATCTCTAGATCCCATGGCCAAGCCACAGGAATTTAAAACAGCACAGAACTCAGTTGAAAATCAGAAGATTTGTCTGGTATTCCAAGGCTATAGGAGTTAAGTAATTTGCCCAAGGTCACAGCTGCAAAGGCCTGGATTTCCCAAACCCCCTGGGCAGTCTTGTTCAAGGCCACATTCACACCTTTTCCTCCCAACACTCAGGCCAAAGCTTCTCACTTAACTGCAGGCTTTTCATGCCCTGGTCACACCTGAGATTCAGCTCCTCTGGAGACATTGCCCCTACTGCCTCTCCCTAGCCTTATCTCTCCTCTATCCCCAAGCGATCTTTTAAAACAGGGCTTAAAAGTAGCAGGGAAATGTCTGTCTCTTCCTCCTCTCCAGCCCTGCAATTCTTTCCAAAATGGTGCATTGGGCCAAAGGTGGAATACCAGGTAACTCCAGGATAAAATTCTACCTCCTTGACCTGGACTCCAGGTATCCATTACACAGGTGGGGCCTCTGTGCCAGGTGAGCCCGGAAAACTGCTTCTCCACATAGTTGGTGTTACCTTCGCTAGATATCATTCTTGGTGCCCCTGCCTGCCCTGGAGGTCTCTGTTCACCTGCTCCCTACACACTCAGAACATCTGCATTATTTAATGAGCTTTTTAAAAGTTAAAATGAAAAGTCTTTAATGAGGGTAACTAGGAGTATTTGAGAAAAGAACAGCTCCTCTCCCAAGTCTTTTGATGTTGGGACTCATCAGAGACAAATAAAAGCTGCTTTTTTCTTTGCACTGTTCAGGGTGTGCCTAACTCTGACAAGGGAGAACAGACAAGCAGCTCTCCTTCTAAAGCTTTGAACTCTGTGTTAAACTATACATTCGAAAAATGGCATAAAGCAGACAATAACCTGGAAAAAATATCAATTACCAAAAATCGTTCAAGAAATAGAAAACCCAAATAGAATTACTTATACATTAAAGAAATTGAATCTAAATTAAAAAATTCTAGCCACAAAATACTTCAACAAATCCAAATGTCTTCACAGATGCTCGTATCACCTTCAAGGAACAGAAAACCTCTATCTTATTCAAACTAAGAAACAAGATTCAACAACTGTAAAAGGCTAGATGCTAGATACTGCTAGTGTAACCCTGACCCCAAACCAGAAAGGACAGTGAAAGACGGAAACTAATAGCTCAGTTTCATTTATATAGATGTAATAATTGTAAATAAACCATTAGCTAACCAAATGCAACAGTGTGGAAAATAAGCATTACTAAGGAGTGTTTATGCCAAGAAAATAAAAATGTCATTTGACCGTTTGAAAAATAGCAATATAATTTACTCGGCTGCAGTTTAAAGAAGCAAAAACCATATGGTCATCTCAATAGATTTAGAAAAAACAAAAAGTGATAAGTTCAAATTCAGCAATCATTTTCTAAAAATACTTAGCCTTCTTGTTTGGGTTCCCTCAGAAGTAGATCCTCACAATTATTAAGGGAGGTGGGAGATTTATACTCCAGTTCTCTAGAGAAAGTCGTTGCTTTGAGAACTGATCCTGGTGCTATGATTCCCTAGCACATCCAGCCTTCACTAAGGCAAAGAAGCTTCCCAGGTTTTAAAAAGATCAGCAAGGCCTCAGGCCCCAAGAGGCAGATTCAGGCATTTGAATGAGGGCCCAGATTCCCTGAAAGGTCTAAGATATGGTAGGGTACACTTAATACACCAGAAATGGGAGAGAATAACTTTAATCTGTTTTTTATTAAAAATTTTACCAAAAACAACAATAGCGGCAAAAAAAAAAAAACCAAAAAAAAAAACAACTTCATTCTTAGTGGTGAATTGTTAGAAGTATTCCCTTTAAAGAAAGAAACGAGGATAGCCTCTATTAGTACTTTTGCTCAAATAAAGAAAGATGTAAAGAAAAAAGAAGAAAAGTAAAAAAGATTGGAAAGATACAAAAATCTGTTGTTATCTGCAGATATTATGATTGTCTTCAGAGAAAATCCTGGAGAATTTCACAATATGAAAGTGATGTCTGTACTAGTTAAGCGATGCTATATAACAAGTTACCCCAAATTTTAGAAGCTTAAAACAACAAACGTTTATTATCTCATGCATTTCCTGAAGATTAGGAGTCCAGGGTTAAGTGGCAGAGTCTCTCAAGAAGTTGTAGGCAAGTTGCTGTCCTACAACTTCTTGAGAGACTCTGCCACTTACTGCACAAGGGTTGCAGTAATATGAAGGGAGGAAAATCCACGATTAAACACGCTCTCATGGGCATTACCAAGAGGCTTCAGTTTTTCACCATATGGGCCTATCTATGGATAGGGCTACTCACACAACATGAAAGCTGGCTTCCCTCAGAATGACTGATTCAGAAAGCGAGAGCGATAGGGAGAAAACCCAAGATGGAAATCACAATCTTATAATAGTCTATTCTCAAAAGTGACATACTCCCTGCTACTATATTCCATTCATTCGAAATGAGTCCCTATGTCTAGCTCATACTCAAGGGAAGAGGACTACATGATAACCTGAGTACCAGGAGATAGGATTATTGAGAGTCTTCTTAGAGGCTACCTACCACAGTATATAAGAGAGGCGGAGTTACAAATATATAGAAAAAAGAGTGGACTCTTTAATATATGTGACTGGGACAATTGGTTATCCAGACAGAAAAAAGCACCAATCAGATTCTGAGCTCATACCACATTCAAAACAAATAAGATTAAAGGCTTAAATATTAAAATTAATTATTGTTAATTGAAAAATAAATATTACGTATTAAAAGTAAAACTTTCAGAAGAAAATACTGCAAGATTATCCTTATGTTAGCTGAACATCTGAATTATCTTTATGCTAGCTTTATGTTAGCTGAATCTATTGTAGTAATCATTACACAATATATGTTAATCAAACCACCATGCCGTATGCCTTAAACTTATACAGTGATGTATGTCAATTATTTCTCAATAAAACTGGAAAAAGAAAAGCTACACTTTGGGAGATAAAATTTGTAATGTATATAACTGAGAAAGAATTGGTATCCAAAATATTTTTTTAAACATACAAGCGAGGGAAGGATACACGACCGAAAAAGAAAATAGATAAAAGAATGAATTCTATGACCAATAAACACATGAAACATGTAAACATATAAAATGAAGATCAATTTCTTCAGTAAGCAGGGAAACGCATATTAAAACACAAGGAGATACCATTTACATCCTTCATATTGGCAAAAATTAGCAACCTGGCTATTTTAATCAGGAATGCATTAGGTTACAAGCAACAAGTCCTAAGTATCATGACTCGCAGATACTAGATTCTTTTTCTCACATAACAAGAACTCTGGAGATGTCTGGAGGTACAAAACTGTGGACATCAGTTCAGTAGCTTAACCACACGATTGCAAGGTAGCTGATGAGCCTTCAGGCATCTCACCCAGTTTTAAAGCCAGAAGAAAGATCAAAGTGAATACATTGTTCATCTGGTCAGAAAAGCAAAAGCTGTAGAATCCTTCCAGCCAACTTTTGCTACATGAAGTATTTCAAACATCAGAAAAGAACAGAAAATGATAAAACTCAACACTTATGTACCTATAATCAATGCATAATAAATGTTAACATTTTGCCAATTTTGCTTCTATTTTGTTCTTTAATAAAACATGAGAGAGAGACCCTGTCCAGGACTGTTACATGGCCATCCTGATAAAATGGAGAAGAGAATGTGGGTATTTAGTATGAACAAAATAGGGATGCTTTAATAAATCGGTGTCCAAAAGTAACCTCACAGGGTGATCTGATCATAAATCCCTAACTGGGCAGGTCATGGTGGGTAGTCACAACCAAGGCCTATAATTTCTTTAGAGAAAGTTTTAAGAAAGCCCTGTCCATTGTTCTTACTATCTAGGTTAACACACCTTTAAAATGGCAAAGTAATTCTCTTTCTCAGACTCCTGGGAGACAGGCATAACCACGTTCAAGGGAGCACATAACCTCGTTAACTATCCTGTAATCCAATCCCCACCTTGCTTTCTTCCATCTTCCTGTAATCTCCCCTAGTTCCCTCCTTCATTCCAAATGCATAAAAGAAACTGCAAACTATCATTTCTCGGAGGCATTTGAGATTTTACTTCCTGGCAATTGTCAGTTTTGGCTTAAATAAACTCTTACGAAATTTCTCTGCAGGTTTGGATGTCCTGATGTCAACATTAGTTTTCCAATATCTATAAAGAAGTAAGCCAGGCAGAAAGGGTTAGGGCAGGTATTCGGTTAGCCAGCCCACAGTGCCTAAAACGCCAACACAATTAAATGTAGGTAAGAGTTCGACAATAGAACAATGCTCACACATAGTTGGTAGGAGTAAATCAGCTCTGCCATTTTGAAAAGCAATTTGACAATATTCAGTAGCTATAAAGTCCTAAATACAGGGCAACCCACAAAACCCTCTCCTAGGTATTTGCAGTTGTGAAACTCTGACACTTGTGCACAGAGACCTAAAATATTCATTTCAGCTTTATTTATTTATTTTTGAAATAGCAAAAAAATTGGAAACAGCTTAAATGTTACTCAATAGGGGAACTGATACATTTCACAAAATGCAACCAAAGGAATATATACAGCTATTAAAATGAGTGAACTCAGCTTATATATACATATATCTTAAAGGTATGAACCTTTAAGACTCAATGCCAAGTTACAGAGGCAAGCTGCAGAAAGAACCATAGAGTATGACACTATATAAAATACAATGCACACAGAACAACTCTGCGTTTATGGATTCTACCATTTGTAATAAAGGTGCAAATAAAGTACAGGAGAGGAAACATGCCAACTTCATAGCAGTAGCCATGTTCAGGGAAGGAAACAGAACTGAGGAGGGAGGCATGTGGGCATGGGAAGAAACTATATTTCTAATGTTTTGTTAAGGTAAGAAAAGTAGATCTGAGAAAATGTGCCAAAACGCTAAGTTAACGATATCTGAGTTGTAGGTTCCAAAGCATTTGCTGAATTATTTTTATACTTCTTTGGATATTTAAAATGTCATAAATTAAAAATCAAAGGAAGCAATGAGATATTTCTTGTAAAGCAGCACTTCTCCAACTTTAATGCACACACAAATCCCCTGGGATCTTGCTAAAATGCGGAGGCTGGATCAGCGGGCCTGAGGTGAGGCCTCAGACTCTGCATTCTGACGAGCGTCAGTGATGAGATATTGCTGGTTCAAGGACTCTGTTTTGAGAAGCAGTGTTCTGTCCCAGGTCTTCTGAGGTGGAAGTAAGAGGCCCAGCCCAGAGGACCAGGAGCCACAGAGAATGAAGACATCGGATGTGAAGGGTACCTGAGGCTTTCCTGCCTATTTTCAGACAGGCTGAGCTTGAAGTGTCCTTAAAACCCTCTTTCAGTCCCTCTTCAGCTGCCTCTAGAAAGATTTTTCTACCCTCTATCCTTTTTTGACCTCCTCACTGATTATCTCTTATGCATGGATTTGGTTTCAGTTTCTTTTATATCTCTGTAAACCCTTTTTTGTGCTTTAGCTTTGTGTCTCTCCCTCTATTGTTCTTTTTAAAACTCTTAATCTTGCTTTGCAGAATTTTAAACTATAATCTTATCCTGCTTTTTATTCTAGCCTTCTATGGCTTCCATTTTAAACCATTGCCATCTTATCGATCTACTTTATCCCTTTATTTTCACTGACTTTCTCTTCCCAAGCCCCTGCTTTTTATCCTTGCTCGAAAATTTCCCTTATCTTTTTTCTAACTCTTTTGATGTAATCCTCATTGTTTCAATGCCCCATGGAGATAGTGGTGTATCCTGGTTGACAGCAGGACTTTGGCACCAGGTCACCTGAGTTTAATTTCTGCCTCCATTCCTACTAGCTGTGGATCCTTGGCCCAGTAGCTGAACTTCTCTGTGCCTCATTCTCCTCATATGTAAAATAAGAATAAGAACAAGATTTACCTCATAGGGCTATAGGGAGAATGAAATGTATTAATACACTGGGACAGTGCCTTGCTCAAAATGAGCACTACAGACATGCTAGCTCGTATTTGTATTTATGCTGTATGGTATTCAGTTACCAAGATGGTCTTCAGTGATTCCTGCCTCCTGGTAGTTCATTGAAGGAGGGGGACTTGCATACCAAATGAGACGTTGTAGAAATGATGATGGATGGCTTCTGTGGCTTGGCTTGTGTCGTCTTCTATCACTTACTCTGGAGGAAGCCAGATGCCATGTCTGGGGAACTGAGGCCTTGTGCCAATAGCCACTCAAATCTAGAAAGTGGATCCTCCAGTCCAGTCAAGTCTTTGGATAACCGTAGCCCCACCCCTACCACCATCTTGACTGCAGCCTCTAAAGAGACTGAGGCGGGAATGCCCAGCTAAGCTGCTCCCAAATTCCTGACCCACCCACAGAAACAACTCGAGATAATGTTTATAGTAGTTTTCAGCTGCTAAATTTTGAGGTGATTTATTAGGCATTAATAGATAACTAATATATGTAGCTTTAAAAAAAAATTCTTATTGGACTTGTTTTTTTAAATAAAGATTATTTTCTAAACTCACATTTACTTATTTAGGCCTTTTTTAAAACAAACAAACAAACTTCCTCCACTTTCATCATGATTTTCACTCCTTTTTCCTTTTAGGACTTATGTTCACAATGACTGGGAAGGGAGTAGGAGACAGAGACTTTTTTATTCCCAGATTCTCTCTGGTTCCTCAGGATTCCTCAGCTGGGTTGAGGATTCCCTAAAAAGATCTCCCAGGAAATTGGGAAAAATAAGCACTTTGATTCTCCGTAGGACCACGGGTCCCAACATACACATGTGATTTGATGGAATGGTGTTAATGGCTCCCAGACTGCAAGCATGAAATCCACATACTCCTTAAATCGGGAAAGGGAGGGGGGACAAACAGTGACGAGAATTAGAAGGGGCTGGAGAAGAGCCAGGTGGCCTGGAGTTCAGTCATGATTTGAAAGTCACATCATGGGAGGGTCCAGAAGCTTAAATAGACTCCGAGGTTCCCTTTTGTGTTTGTTAGGTCTGTCCTTGGAGCCCAGAACAGTCTAGCAGGGGTGGAGATGTTCCCGCCTTTTAGATTATGGGCCATCTTTACACCCAAGGGAATCTTGAGGCAGGGATCATGACAGGGACTTCCGTGTGACCCTTGGTAGCACAGCATGGCTGTAAGGGGCACAGGCTCTGGAGTTCAAGTGAAGACTCTGCAACTTATGAATTATGTGTCCTTGGCAAATACGTAACCTCTTTGTGCTTTATTAGCCCCTCTATACACAGGAAAACAATAGACCTAACTCATTAGGCTATTGTGAAATTTAAAGGATGTAAAACATGGAATGAAGCCTGGCCCAGAATAAGCTCTCAATCAACGTTAGCTCTTCATACTCCACTTTGGCTGCATATTAGAAGCACCTATAGATATTTAAAAATCTATGTGCTCAGGCTGCACTTACATCAGAGCCCCTGGGAGTGGGGCCCCAGATTCAATGTTTTTAAAGCTCCCCAGGGAATTCCATTGTGCTAGAGAGCCCAGAAATAACCCCTCACATATATGGTCAAATTATTTTGACAAGGATGCCAAGATCATTCAATGGTGGAAAGAACAGTCTTTTTAAACAAATGGTGCTGAAAAAAACTGGATATCCACATGCAAAAAGAAAACGAATTTGGAACTTACCTAACACCATGTACAAAACTTTGCTCAAAATAGTCAGCTTGTGATTGGATGAGCCATTTCTCCAGAGAAACCGAACTCATATAAAAAGGTACCCCTCTGTTAAAATTTGAACTTTATTCCTTTTGACTCCCTTTAATAGTATAATTAATATGTCATTTGTTCAGAGTACGTTATTTCTTTATTTTGCTTATTAAAAGATATTCTCCTGCATGATATTGGCTTGTGAATTATTAAAATTCCCACAGGGAACCTGTGCTAAATAAATTGCTGGCAAAGACAGAATCAGGACATGAGTCATGGGTATGACTTTGCCACCTCTTCTCAAAACAAAACATACCCACAACGAAAAGTAATTCAGCCCTAAAAAGGAAGGCAGTACTGACACATGCATGCTACACCATAGATGAACCTTGAAGACAGTATGCAAAATAAGCCTGTCACAAAAATACATGATTCCACTTATCAGAGGTATCTACAGTAGTCAA
Organism: Pteropus vampyrus; assembly: GCF_000151845.1. Lineage (NCBI taxonomy): Eukaryota > Metazoa > Chordata > Mammalia > Chiroptera > Pteropodidae > Pteropus > Pteropus vampyrus. The sequence goes on from NW_011888788.1 coordinate 2,436,804, forward strand.
ATTCATCAAGAAAGTAGAATGGTGGTTGCCAGGGACTGAAGAGAGGAGGGAAGGCATTGTTGTTAAATGGGTGTAGACTTTCAGCTTTGCAAAATATACAACAATGTGAATGTATTTAATACTAATTAACTACACACTCAAAATGGCCAAGATGGTAAATTTTGTGTCATCTATTTTTCCATAATTAAAAGTTTTTAAAAAAAAACTTTAAAAATCAGCCCTAGAGAGAGCATATAATATACTGTGAATTGATTTTTGCTGAATTATGTGAAAGGAGAAACTAAATATCTTCCCCCGAATTCCTACTAATCTGTTATCCTGATATGATTAATTAAACAAGCCTTCCTCGTTCTTTTGTGTCACAGTAGTCCCCCTTCATCTGCAGTTTCACTTTCCATGGTTTCAGTTACTCAGAGTCAACCATGGTCTGAAAATATTAAATGGAAAATTCCAAAAATAAACAATTCATAAGCTTTAAATTGTGTGTCATTCTGAGTAATGTGATGAAATTTCACTCCATCTTGATCCATCCTGCCCAGGACATGAATTGTCCTTTTTGTCTAGTGGATTCTTGCTGTATATGCTACCACCCATTCATCATTTAGTAGTTGTCTTGGTTATCATATCGGTTATCAGAGAGAGACCACATTGACATAACTTTTATTATAATATATTGTTATAATTCTTTATTTCATTATTAGTTATTGTTATTAACCTCTTACTGTGCCTTATGTATAAATTAAACTTTTTCATAGGTATGTATGTATAGAAAAAAACATACAGCTGTATATAGGGTTTGGTACTATCCTCATTTTCAGGCATTCACTGGAGGTTTTGGAACGTATCGCCTGTGGATGAGAGGGAACTACTATATTTTGTTGAATGTGCTATTTCCTCAAACTTTTTTTATTTTTTGTAGAATCTATGGGTTCTTTTTAATTCTCCAAAGTCCTTTAAGTCCTTTAATTTCTAAAATCTTGGATATTTATATGATCATTCCTTAATCCAAATATAAAACTTTGTTTAGCGAAAGTTTATAATTTATTTCTTTTTTATAAAAAGGTCCTGTGTCTTCAACAAAGCTTCTATCCTTAATTCAGACCGCAAGTATGAGGTAAGCGATAATCAGATAATCTAGGTAACCTTGTGTTATACTACTCCTGACAGAGTCCCCACAAGTCTATAAAACACTATCATAATAAATATTATGTTTCAACAGTGGCAAAGTTTGGTGCTTCTTTTAAAAATTAGTATAAATATAAAAGTTTATGTAGTATTCTATTAATTTATTAGCTGTTTTTGACTGACTGATTTCTTTTATTCATGTTCCCTAGTTTTACCTCATTACTATGTTCTCGAATTCTTGAATTTGACTTACTTCGTTACACTTTATTGATGTTGAAAATTTTTAAGATATGAATTTCCAGTTTGAGCCCTATTGCATGAATTTTGATGTATCGTTTTGTCTTTTTTTTTTTTCAGTTCAAACTCATTTCCTTTTTATTAAAGTCCAAGTTGCCATTACATGTTTGGTATTCAATAAAGAAAAATTTGTTCAAATAAGGTAGCATGTTATCATCAGTATTTCCAGGTGATTGTTTACAACCAAGTAGCATTATCAGTAAATCCTTTGGAAGCCAATCCATGGGATTTACACTTTGTCAAGGCCCAGTTCCTATGAAGCGGAGATTCCCAGTTCATTTAAAGTTGGTCTAAGCTCCTGGATGACATAAGAAAAGATTTCCTTAAGAGGTCCTGCGTTGTCTTTAACAACCTCTAGGACGTGAACAACACTAGCAAAATTATTTCACCGTCTGCATGCCCGCAAAGCAGCGTCGACGATTTTGGGTTCTGGAATCAGATCACAGCCATCAAGTGTGTTCATCCCTTTACGGAGTAAAGTTTACACAATTCCCAGGCATCACTATCTGGCTTATCGAAGTATGTCATCCAGTGAGCATCAAACAGCTCATTTGTCTCACGTGACCCATAGAAGTAGCAGCGAACTGACTGGATAGGGGCAGCTGGACCAGGGGCCGGGACCAAACGCAAGAAGCCGGAGGGTTGGCCCTGGCGGCTGTGGCTGCTGCTACCGCGCAGCGGCGGTGTGCTGCGCCTATCAAGACGGCCAAGCAAGTGCCACCGCTCAGCTCATTTTGTCATTTTTGTTTTCTAAACAGTTGAGTTTTCAATTATTCTTTCTTCTTTGTCTTAAATGTTGTTTAGAAGGGCGATTTAAAAATTTTTTTCAAGCAGTTAAATTTTTTAAATTTAAACTTTTATTTTTCATCTACAGCTTTAATCATATTATGATTAGAGAAAGTGACCAGGACATTTTCTGCTTTTACAAGTATATTGAGTTTTGTTGTTTTTGTTTTCTAATAAATAGTTCATTTTTCCTATGTCCCTTGGATGCTGATTATATTGGTATACTCTATGTTTCTAGGGGATACTTCTTGATTAATAATTAACAAATCAATTTTATTAATTATATTATTCAGATCTTCTATAGTGTTATTTCTTGCCCTCCTCGATAGGTTAATACTGAGAATGAATTAAATCTCTATAATGATTATGTTTTGTTTACTTTCTTTAAAAATTTTTAGAAATTTTTAAA
>NW_011888788.1:2439470-2446535 GCF_000151845.1 Pteropus vampyrus
TTTTTTTTTTTTCAGTTCAAACTCATTTCCTTTTTATTAAAGTCCAAGTTGCCATTACATGTTTGGTATTCAATAAAGAAAAATTTGTTCAAATAAGGTAGCATGTTATCATCAGTATTTCCAGGTGATTGTTTACAACCAAGTAGCATTATCAGTAAATCCTTTGGAAGCCAATCCATGGGATTTACACTTTGTCAAGGCCCAGTTCCTATGAAGCGGAGATTCCCAGTTCATTTAAAGTTGGTCTAAGCTCCTGGATGACATAAGAAAAGATTTCCTTAAGAGGTCCTGCGTTGTCTTTAACAACCTCTAGGACGTGAACAACACTAGCAAAATTATTTCACCGTCTGCATGCCCGCAAAGCAGCGTCGACGATTTTGGGTTCTGGAATCAGATCACAGCCATCAAGTGTGTTCATCCCTTTACGGAGTAAAGTTTACACAATTCCCAGGCATCACTATCTGGCTTATCGAAGTATGTCATCCAGTGAGCATCAAACAGCTCATTTGTCTCACGTGACCCATAGAAGTAGCAGCGAACTGACTGGATAGGGGCAGCTGGACCAGGGGCCGGGACCAAACGCAAGAAGCCGGAGGGTTGGCCCTGGCGGCTGTGGCTGCTGCTACCGCGCAGCGGCGGTGTGCTGCGCCTATCAAGACGGCCAAGCAAGTGCCACCGCTCAGCTCATTTTGTCATTTTTGTTTTCTAAACAGTTGAGTTTTCAATTATTCTTTCTTCTTTGTCTTAAATGTTGTTTAGAAGGGCGATTTAAAAATTTTTTTCAAGCAGTTAAATTTTTTAAATTTAAACTTTTATTTTTCATCTACAGCTTTAATCATATTATGATTAGAGAAAGTGACCAGGACATTTTCTGCTTTTACAAGTATATTGAGTTTTGTTGTTTTTGTTTTCTAATAAATAGTTCATTTTTCCTATGTCCCTTGGATGCTGATTATATTGGTATACTCTATGTTTCTAGGGGATACTTCTTGATTAATAATTAACAAATCAATTTTATTAATTATATTATTCAGATCTTCTATAGTGTTATTTCTTGCCCTCCTCGATAGGTTAATACTGAGAATGAATTAAATCTCTATAATGATTATGTTTTGTTTACTTTCTTTAAAAATTTTTAGAAATTTTTAAACTTATACTTTATAAAATTGATTTAGAAATTTTTAAACTTATACTTTATAAAAACATTTTTTTATTTTGAATATTTTAATGCACAGAAATAAAATTGTGAATTTTATCAGTGTAAAGAAACACTTTGAATTCTACTTTATTGATATAAATTTGCTATCTTGCTTACTTTTTATTTGTATTTCCCTGATGTAATTTTTACTTTTTTTTTCATTTTTAGCCTTTCTGCTTACTTCATTATAGACATATTTTGTAAACAGCATATGGTTATGGCTTTGTGTCCTAATCTGCAAATCACCATCTTTTAATAATAGAGTTTAATTGGCTTATATTATTACTACAATTGGCATAGTTCATCTTACTTATGCATTTAATTCTGTTCTTATGTTTTTTTCTTCATTTTCTACTTTTTGCTATATGGACTACACTTTCTCCTCTTTCATAAGTATAATTTGAAAATTGCACATAGTATGTATGTATCTTTCATAATTATGAAATTGTACAAAGTATATATCCTATTTTCAGTCCTATTAGTAGTTGACTTCACATTTTTCAAAAGCTTTCTTTAATCTATGATATCTGTCATAGTTGGAGTGAAATTATCTTTGGGACCTTCTCAAAATTTATAATATAATCTGAGGCGGGGTTTTTTTTAAATGATTTTACTTTTTTTCCTCCATCTACCTCCCCCTCCCCTTAATCTGAGTTTTTTAAGCAACATTATTATTACTAAATTATTATATTTTAGATTATATATATTCTTTCTTTTTTTTTTACTTTGGCATTTAGTATTGTAATCAGCTCTGAAATAATTATGAGGACATTTGACTTGGATTGTGTGCACCAACCCACTCTATACTATGACTTACTTTATTCCTTATTCATGAGACATTAATTTTGCTTCCTCTTTCAGCTAGCTGCTGTATATCTTTAAAGTACTTTTTTGCAAGCAAATGTTAAATACATAATTTGAATATATATATTAATTATATGCTATTATGAAGTTCAAAACATACTATTTTAAGTTTAATTTTTGAATAGGTAATACTTTCACGTGGTTTAAAATCCAAATCAAAACGTGTGAAGTTATTCAGTCAGCCTCTTTCCCACTCTTACCCGCTATGTTCTCAGTAAAACCTCCCCCACCAACTATTGACTGCAGTTTCTAATTCTTATGTTTCCCTTCACTTCCTTATGAATAAACAAGCCAATGTTACTATAGATTTTTACTTTCCCACCATTTTAATCCCTAAGGTAGCTCCAGCACATCACCACAGCCATCTTCTGTCACAAGGCGCAAGAAGCAGAAAAAGCCAATTCGCAGAGACAGAGAGAGAGGAAGGAGGATAAGGAGGAGGAGTTAAGAGGAGAAGGAAGAAAAGGATGCAAAGAAAGGTGATGAGAGAGGTCAGAGGTCAGAGGGACGATTGAATGGATTTCTGACTTGTCCAACTTGGTTGCAGTCCCTTCCTGCAGCCTCGTGCATTTCTGCATTTCTATTATATAAGGATATACCTCATATTCTTATAATAAATTCTTCCCCTTTATTGGTCGTATTATATTAAAAAAAATTTAAACTTATACTTTATAAAGAATGATTTGCTAATCCCAAACTGCAGTTTAAAATTAATAATTAATACTGGGTGTCCATGCACTCAATTATATGTCACACTTTTATTGGGATGCAATGACAAAAAGATAAAGTATTTATATCAATTAATATTTAGAGATATAGTTATAGCTACAGAAGGTGTAAACTTTCCTAAATCCATTTGACCCAAAGTATTATATAGTATGTGTAGTGCTTGATTATAACACCAATGCTTATTGTTCATATGTCTTGTTGATATTAATCTATGATTTTTTTTAAAACTTAGCATTTGAATAACTTTTTTTGTTTATTAATTTCTCTTGGCTTTAACCAAAGTACAGAGGTGTATGGCAGGGCAGTGTAGAATGAGGTAGGGTTTTTTTAATTTGTTTTTTACATACTTTTTTGTGTTTAGCGATGGTCTTTTAACCAATTTTAGTCAAAATTATTTACAAATTACATCTCTGTGCATGTACTCTCCCTGGTGTCTCTCTGTGTGTCCGAATCTCTTTTTATAAGGACACCAGCCAGGATGGATTAGGGCCTACCCTAATGGCCTCTTTTTAAATTAACCACCACTTTAAAAGGCCCTCTCTCCACATACAGTCACATTCTGAGGTACTGGGAATTAGAGCTTCAACAGAAGAATTTTGGGAGAACACAGTTCAGCCCGTAACACCTGCCTGATGCATCCCTCCCCTGGCTGCACTGAGTGTTGGTTGCTGATGACCTACAACTGCCCCCTTCTCCAGAGTGTTGTTCTTGGCCAACCAGGGTCCTCTTACCTGACACAGGGAAAATTACCTGACACTGTTATTTAAAAGGCAGGCCCTCTTGCTTCAACGTGAGACTAACGCTGGAGTGCTATTCATGCTACAGAGCTGTTTCGGGGATCATGCTAAGGCAAGATTCCACATGAAATCACATCCTTCTCAGCTTCTTCCTCTACATCTGCTTCCTTCACTCCTCTACTCCTGGGAGCACTCCCCCCAAAACTCTCACACACCTAATCTCTGCCTTAGGCTCTGCTCCTAGAGAACCTGATTTAAGACTCTTATCTTAGACCTTTAGGATTATTCCATTTTTAACCCTAGAATGGAAGATGGAAGTTACTGTTGATGTATTTGGTTTCCTCCAACTTTGAAGTGGCCCTGAAACTGTCCCCTGCATTCCTACAACCACCATCCCAACTCAAGGCATCATTGGTTCTTCCCTAGACAATAGCTCACAACAAGGCTCCCTGCCTCAGTTTCTCCACATTTTCTTCAGAGTGCCTTTTTGTAAAACCACTGCTGTTTAACCATTAACTTTGGTCTGGCTTGAAACCTTCTGCTACCTGCCCGGCTTGCTCCTAACACCACCCTCCATTACTTACTCTTTTCTTTTTGCAGGAGACAATCCATATTCTTTAGCATAGTCTTCAAGACTCTTCCCAGTTGGCCCCGCTCCATCTTTCTAGTTCCCAGAGTCATCAGACTGGGTGTGAATTCATGTTTGCCCACTCCCTCTACCTAGAATGAATGCCTTTTTCCTACCTGTGCATCCCCACTTCGCCTGGAAAAATCTTGCTTCTTTCCCAAGGCCCCACCACCTCCAAGTGCCCTCATCCTTTCTGTTCCTCCCTCCTCCCACTATCACAATATACCAGGAACATCTGTTTCACTGCCCAATTATTAGGTGCACGTGAGGCTGCTTCTCCTGCTAAAATGTGAGCTCTTGGAAGAAAAGCAGTATGATTTGTCCTCAAACCCCCAGGACCTCACACAGGGCCCGACACATAGCAGGTGCTCTTTATATTTCTAATTAATTGAACTGAACTTGATTTAGGGGCAGAAAGAGCCTTATTTCTCCATGCATGTGCTGAGAAGTCCTGGGATTTTGCATGGTTTAATCTTTGGGTCAGAAAAGCTGCTGAAAGCTTCTTTTTTTTTTTTTTTCGGTAAGCATGGTAAACAGGGCTTGTCCCTAATCTGTGTTTCCACCTATTTGCTGCACTATTCCCTATCGAAGCTTCAACTTTAAATATTGATTAATGTCATAAACTCCAGGACTTGTGCATTGGTTACTATAGCTGTGTAAGAAATTACTCTAAATTTAGTGGCTTAAATGATAAGTATTGAATACCTCCCACAGTTTCTGAAGTTCAGGAAGTTGGGACTGGCTTAGCTGAGGGTTTCTGGCTGAGGGTATCCTTTGAGGCGACAGTCACATGTCATCTAGGGCTGTAGTGATCTGGAGACTTGGCCAAGGCTCACTCCCATGGCTGGCAATTTGGCTCCTCTCCATATGGGCTTTTCCGTGAGACTTCTTGAGCACCTTTATGGCATAGAGGCCAGCTTTCCCCAGAGCAAGCAATTCGAGAGGCCAAGAGAGCAAGCAATTCGTGATGCCTTTTACGACCTAGACTTAGAAGACACACAGTCACTTCTGCCATATTCTATTGATCATACAGGCCAGCCTTGCTTCAGGATGGGAGGGAGTACACAAGGGCATGGATATTCTGAAGTGATGATCATTGGGACTATCTTAAAGTCTGGTGACCACACCTAGATTGAGAGATAAGATATATCTTCTTATAGACCACACAATAAAAAAAAAAGAACACAATTAGCCAAATGATTTATAGACCTTATATGATACCTTCTAAAGGTTGCTCCTAGAATCCTGAGGGCTGAGAAAATAGAATTCATGCCTAAAAGGAGAGAGAATTTCAGACCCTTTATCAGCAGTGATATAGTTTAATCAATAATGTTATCCTATATTTAAAAAAATATTTCGGTATATTCCTGGACCCCAAAGGTAGAAGCTCATAGCCTTACATAGTATCACCCTGGTAAAAGTCAGATACCAACACCTTTGTATGGTAATAAGCTATCCAAATTTAAGATACCCTTGTGCACATACTCAAGAAACTGAGTGGATTTTTTGTTAAAGGAAACTTACTTCTACATTCTTTAAAAGTGTACAAACAGGGATCTGTCCTTTCCCCTGACCTATTTATTCATCATGTTTATCAGTGATTTGTAATAAAAAAAAAAAAAAGGAAAAATGTTATCAAATTGTAAGTGACTCAAAGTGTGAAGAAATTGTTAGTACATTAGATGATAACGCCAGGTTTTAGGGCACTCTCCATGAGCTAGAAAGATGGACTGAACAAGTAAAATAAATTAAAGAGGGGTTGGTGAAAAGGCCTACATTCAGATTCCTTTAATCAATTATTTAAGTCTTATCAAATCCTCAGCCCACATGTCCCTGCTATTAGAAAGCATGCATGGCCCCATCACTCTTGGTAAATGCCCTCTCTTCCTTATTTCTGATGCCCCATTCTGATAGGGACACCCCTCCCCCCGTAGGTTCTGTATCCTATCTCCAGGGCCAGAACAGGAGGGTCTTCAGGTTGATGGGAAAAGAGATGTAGAAGAACGAGGCAAGAAAAATCCCTTTATGACTAAGTAGGTCTTATCAGCATCCTTGTCCCTCTCCTAATCTCCACTCTCTTCCTCCCCACAAGAAGATATACTAGTCCTGTAGAAGACATACTGAGAGTCCACCTGTGGGAAAGTGTATAAGAGAGTTCTTTCCACAGATAACTATCCATTTTGATTTTCCTTTAAACTGCAGAAGAATTTGACTTTCATCTTTTGGACACCTAAAGATCCACCATGATCACTCATGGTCATTTATATTTTCCTAAAAGGAATAGGTTAAAAGGTGGGTATATGAGTATGAGTATGAAATTGTGCTTGGAAAAACGAGGACTCTGTTTTAGTCAGTACAGATTAGATAATGCTGCATTAACAAACAATGCCAAAAATCCAAGCAGCTCAAATCTACACGTTTATTTTTCATTCACATTACACATACATTGCAATTCAGAAAGCCAAGTTACCAGGGGCTTCCCCATCTGTCACACCATTGGTCACCACCACAGAGGGAAAGGAAGACAGAGAACATTTACTGTCTGTTAACTGCTTCTCCCCAGATGTGACATATGTCACCTCTATTTGTATTTCATTAGCAAGATCAAGTCACATGATCATGCCTAATTTCAAGGGATAAGGAAGTGGAATCCTCCCCTAAACCAAGATATGAGGGGATTAGATGGAATAATCTGTCACAGGTTCTCTATATAAGTAGAATGATGTTTTTGTTTTTATTTTTGTTTTTGTTTTTTGCGGAGCTGGGAGAGAGAGGCAATGGGAGTTACTGATCTTTGATGAACTATTTTTAATAGAAAGAGTTGGAAAAAACACTTAAACTGAACCCAAAAAATAAATAAAATGCAAAGTAAACCTGTCATCTGGGTATTCCAGCTCCCAGTTCCCTTC
>NW_011888788.1:2447075-2451370 GCF_000151845.1 Pteropus vampyrus
TTTTGTCATTTCTATTATCATGTAAGATTTATCAATTCTTGGTATTGTCAGAGTACATGATTATTGATTTTACATAAATGGGAGAGTAGTGTATAATTTATTCTCCAACCTTACCTTTTAAATAATATAACAATATATCTTGGAATTTATGCCACCTAGAATATATAGACATCCATTTTCATGGTTACATAATATTCTGTGGTATGAATAATTTATTTTTTTCTCTACTGTCTTAAAACATTATAAACATAAAGACTAGTGGGGCAAAGAAGGCATATATTCACAGCTCATTCCTCTGCCCGTGACACACATTACTAATGGATCATGCATACTTTCATTGAACATAAATGTTGCCTCAGATTCCTTCTCAGCACAGTGCTCTAATACCTTGCTACTCAAACTGTAGTCCCAGCACTGGGAGCTTGTTGCAAATGCAGAATCTCAGACCCTACTCCCAACTCATTGAATCAGATTCTGCACTTTAACAACATTCCCAGGTGATTCACCTGCACAAGGAAATCTCATAAGTACTGATTTAGGCAGCTTCTATCAATCATGGTTGTTCCATGGGATGAAATGTTTGTGTTTTCCCTATTCCAGAGGCACACTGCAAGGCTCTGTCCTTGGTCCTGTTCTTTCCAAGCACTTTTGTGTGCATCACATGAGAAAACAGGTGGCAGGCTGATCTGACCTGCAGGCCAATCTGACCTGCTAACTGTAAGAATCCTAGCGCAGTAGCAGAAACACTGGAATGCAGAATCAAGATAAAAGCACACTGAGAGGGTGGAGTAAAGGACTGACTCTAACCATTGGGCTAAATAAAATTTGAGCAAGACAAAAGACTTCAAACAAATATATTTGAAAATAGGACTTAGGACAGCATGGCATATGGTGTCTGTTTCTGGAACATTAACCATGTGTCCCACAAAAGGGTTACATTCCAGATCAGTCTGAGAAACACAATTATTTTTTCCCTTATGAAGTCAATTAATGCACTAAAAAATACAGAGGCTCTGAGGTACCCAAGGTAGACAGCTCTGTGTTTAATTCAGCCGTCCTCAAACACACATATTAATAGGTATATATACCTATTAATATCTACAGGACTTATATTCCATAGAACATAGTGTGGGAAACACTGGCTTGGAGCTTTAGTTTATGGTCCGGGCTATAAAAAACACAAAGCCACCTTTGAAATATGTTAAGAGAAATACAATCTCCAGAGCAAAAGAGGAAGTGCCCAGCGGCCTGCAGTCTGATGAGCACCATGTTGCCTCTGTAGTTTGCTAAGGAGGACAATGAAAGGTTCGAACATCTCCAGAAAGGAACCCTAGGACAGTGAAGCCACACATGTTTTACTGTGAACGTCTAACCTCGAGCAGATTTTCCTTTCCTGTCTCAACAGAAAAATGAAAAGTCATACAGGCTGTATTTTTTTTTTATCACAATGCAATAGAATTAAAGATTAATAAAAGAAATCTAACCAAAAATTTAACTTGAAAATTTTAATAAAAGCTTTCTAAGTGATTCTTGGTTTCAAAAGGAAAAACAAACAAACAAACAACAAATTATAGACTATTGAGAAATAAACAATAATTAGAGAGCTACATATCAGACGCTGGGAGATGAAGTCAAAGAAGAACTCAGGAAAATGCATTTCCACAGGTGCATTGATAAAACGAAAAAAGACTGACATTAGGTGAATTAAGTTTTCAACCTAAGAAGGTAGTAAGCGAAATAGCAAGATAAATCCAAAGGCATTATAAGCAGAAATTACTAAAGGTAAAAGCATAAATAAATGGAATAAAAACAAATAAAACCCAGGGAATAAATTTGATCAGTCAAACTGAATGCTAATGCATTGAAGGAAAAACAATAAAATTAACATTTTTTGAAGTGTTATCAAACTAAAAAACTAAAAATAATATTTTTAATGAGAATAACATATAGATATTTTAACAGATAAAAAAATACTAGGTACGACTTTATAGCAATAGATAGCAATTTTTTTTTAAAAGGTATGATGTTTGTGAATGAAATACAAATATCCAATAAACATATGAAAAGATAATATAGGAAAATAGGTTTGGTTTCATTTATAAAGAATCATTTCCTAACAAATTGGGATGATCCACAAATGGGATGACCTGTGTTAGGAAGGAAACATCACAGGCTCAGATGCTGGCTGAGAGGTGGACAAACTGTCGGGAACAATGAGGCTGGTGCTTTTGGGGGAGATGGAATAAAGAATTTTGTTTCTTTAATTTCTATGATCTACCTCTCTTAGTTGTTTATTACCAATGGCCCTTGTTGTGGGGATTAGCAGAGATTAGTGGGCAGGGGAGGGGCAGTGCATGGGGCCTGTTTGCTTGGGCCTAGAAGTGGCTAGGAGGCCAGAGCAGAGGCCCATTAACACCAGCACCTTCTTGCTTTCCCCGGTCACATGTGGGGATGCTTCTGAAATAACTGAGTTAAAGTCAGGGCCTGTCTAATAACTGGGCTCTCGCGCAAGCCTCTCACATGAAGCACAGGAAGTGACCATCCCACAGACTGGACCACAAAGGCTGTGACTCATCATTTGTATGGGGTGCGGGTTGCACCCCTGCCATGCCAAATACCACAATTGTAGGTCAGCTTGGTGTTGCACGGCAGATGAGTGGTGACATGATGGGGGCTGGGCTGTATCAGAAATCCCTGTCCCTATGAGGATGAGAGAAGCAGGAGCCGACCTGAGCAAGGGTGGAAAGGAGCCACCATGTAGTGGAAAGAGCCCACAAAATCTCTCAGTTTTGGCATTCTGCTCAGGCTCTGCCCTTACCCTCAGCGCCTTTCTGCTCACGCGCACCACACCAGCCCAGACTGGAAACCTCACAGTCTCACCCCAAATTGGTCAGGCCACTCACGGCCCATAAACCGAGCAGATGACACATCATTGCCACATTAGTAGGCCTCCTTCTGACTGGGCTGGGACTGACCTTGGACCATTTTGCCAGCGAGTTAGGGTGGAGTCACTCTTTTTGGAAGACACTGCCTTCCCTGACAGAGGATATGAAATGCTTGTTTGTTGTTCTAGAGTTCCGGAACATCCCAGAAAAGGCAAGACTGGGAAGCACAGAAAAGAGTATTTCTTTAAAAACAAAAATACCCAAACATACCCAAAAAAACCCCTTCCTGTGTTATTCAAACCTGTGACTCATGTGTTTTACACCTGGAATGTGTCTGGAATCAGACCAAACGTCACCGCTTGTGGACATGAATGTGTTCATCTCCCCACTGCCCTCTTTGTGTCCAATCTCCTTGCCCCCACCTCTAGGGTCCCCAGCTGCCAAATAATACACATCTGAGCCCCATTTAGAGCTTCTAGGTGTTCCCATTGACTTCTAACCAGTCTTAATCTGAGCTCCTATAAAAGTAAATCTGGGTATGGATAGTTTGTTTAGAGGTGATTCTAGGAGGAAGTGAGGGTTGGGATACATGGCAAAAAGAAAATCCAGGGAAGAGAACCCTGAAGAAGTTATCTTGATCACCCCGGAATCTCACTGCTGAGAGCACAGCCCAGCTCACCTGCTCTGCCATACTCCTTTTCCAGGTGAGCTAAGTGCTGTGGCAGGTGACAAGTGGCACGCATTCACCAGAGTGGTTCCACTCATCCAAGTTAAGTGGAAAGCAGTATTTAATTAGTGATTGGGAGAAGACTCAATAAATACTTGCATGAATAACCTGGCAGGTTTTATTTGTATGTTGTTGTTAGTGGTGGTGGTTGCTCTGGAGCAAGTGTGGCAGTGGAAAAGAAACAGCCCTCTCAGAAGATGTATGGAATTTTTTGTTTGTTTTTCTTATTTGCTAGGAGTTGACAATGCCCTATTTCCAGGCGGACGGCAATGGAGTGGTACTCAAAATCAGATCATATTTTTAGATGGCCCAGAAATGATGGTAAAACTTGGGAGTAGGACTATATTTGACTTCATCATTAGTGAATGTCTTGGCTCAGGAAGTATGCATCACTGGCTGTGGGGCTCACTGTAAGGGAGGGCCAAGGGAAGGACACATGGACAGATGCAGAAACAGGAGCAGATATGTGAAGATGGGGAGATGGAAAAAGATGGAGACATGAATATAGACTTATAGTGATATATACGTATATACATAGCAAAATGAATATAGGCACCAATATGTGCATTTAGAGAATGAAATATACAGAAAAATTTGAAGGGGTGTGTATATTTATGAGTTTATTTACCTATGCATGGTGCGATTGCAAGTAGATGTTTTTCCTTTTTGCTTATCTAATATAT
>NW_011888788.1:2452710-2455389 GCF_000151845.1 Pteropus vampyrus
GTGGGAAAGAACAGGAAGTGCCCAGGGTTGGGCACACATACCCAGTGAGAGTGCTGCCAGAGGATCTGAACACAGTGCTGACAGCAACTACTGCGCAGACAGAGGCAGAGGCCCAGATGGAGCCAGACTGAAGGACTTTTGCTCTTATTTCTTTGGACTTTGGCTTTGGTGGCTCCAGGGTGCTGTCAGGGTGCTGCCAGAGGGACAGAGCTGGAGCTAGGCTCAGGCTGAGGCCTGGTACCAGCGACTACCCTGGGGCCCAGGTGAAGAGCAGCATGCAGAGCCTGGGCAAGCAGGATGCCGGCTCAGAGTTGGGCAAGTCCAAGGCCAGTCTGAGGCTTGGATTCTGAGGCTTGGATCGAGGCTTTGCTGATACAGCAAGACGGGGGAACTGTAAAAGGGCTTCCTTGTCCCTCTCACTCTTGGAGCTTCCCCCTCAATATCATCACACTTTGCTCTTCTCAACTACACTCTCCCAGGCCTGTGGCAGGGTGTTCCTTGTGCCATACCTACAGCTTACTCCTTTGAATACCACTTCTGGAAGCAGCTCCCCTCAAGGTACAATGCTTGGCCCCCTGCCCTACTCTTGGGCTCCCTTGGCCTGCCCATTTGGCACCAGCTTTCACAACAGATCCTGGTCATGCTTGCCCTGCAGTAGACTCTGTTGAAGGCCCACCTTTGACTAACTCTGTGCACCCATCTCCTGCCAGCTTTGCTGTAGATGGCTGCCAGCAGCCACCTTCAGAAGACTGCTCTTGGGCACCGAAGCTTCCATGACTTCTTGGAGAGTTGAAAGTATTTGAAAGTTTTAAGTTGCTCTTCCCCAGGGCAAGTAGCCAAAGACTGGGGTGGGAGTACAAAAGCCCAGTTCCTCTGTCTGGCTCTTAAAGTTTCTCAGAAGTGACACATCATTCAAACTTGTATTTCATTGGCCAATGCAAGTCACATGGTGACACCCAGCTTGAAGGGACGAGGAAATACAGTCCAAACAGGAACCCAGGAGAACCGGGCCCATTTGTTAATCAGTAGTTCTGATACTATTTGTTAAACAACCCATCCTTTTGCTTGTGATTTTAATTGCCCATTTATCATATACTAAATTTTTATTGATATTCAGGCCTCTTTTTAGAGTTTTTCTGTTGCACTGATTTCCCTTTTGATGCCTGTGCAGAACTGTCCTGTTTTAATTTCTGTAGCTTTCTAATGCCATTCAATATCAAAGAAGGTTAGTACTCCCTCAAGAGTCTTCCTTGAAATGTTTTCTAGCTATTATCATCCTTTTAATTTCTAGGTAGATTTGAGAATCACTTTGTCGAGTCCTCTTTACCCCTCCTATGTGATTTTGATTAGAATTGGATTGAATTTGTAGACATATTTATACCTCTTTACAATATAAGACTGACTAGTTTAATAAAATCTTTTAAGTATCTCAGTAAGGTTATGTGATTTTCTTCAAATTTATTCAGTAACTTCCTATTAATTTGATCTCCAAGTATTTTGTTTCACAGTTATTATGAATGAGACCATTATTTTATTATGCTTTCTAATCATTATTCTAGTACAGTAGAAGGGCTCTTGATTTTGATATTCTTTGTAACTATCCATCCAACTGAACTCTTATTAGGAATCTCTTGGTTTTCATAGGTTACATTCTATTTATTTACAAATAACATTTAGTCTCTTGCTCTCTTCCTATTTTTTTTCTTCCTTTTTAAAAACCAATTTTATACTTCTCATTTCTGCAGCAAGAGTGAAACTTGCTGTGTCAGCCAATACAATGATCATTTCCACTATTTTCTGTGACTTCATGACCACTTCTCTCCAGCCCACTTCTAGGGTCCCCAGCTGCCAAATGATAGAGGGACAGAGCTGGGAAGCAGCGAGGGTATTCTGTGCCTACTCACTTAGGGAAGGGATGACACAGAAGAATGCACAGGAAAAGGAGTCAAGTTCTTGGAATTCTTAGTTTTGAACGTCTTTATCAGAGTTAGAAGAGCAGATGAGGAGGCAACTGAGCCTTTATACCACGTTACTCATTGTGGTCTCTGGACCACTCTGGCCACTGCTCTTTGTCACTTGCCCATGAGTAAGTATGGATATTGAGAATGAGCATTTAGAAACTTTTACAGCAATTTGATGTTGCCACAATGTCCAAATGCATGATTGGCAGACTCCTCTCACTGAACAGTGTATAAACCAAAAATATTAATCCATGACAATTGAAAGTAAAACAAAAGGCTCTTCATCACAGATTGTTTGATCTTTAACATTCTTTAGTTAATGTATTTTAGTTTGGTGCTTCTTTAGATTAACTAAAAGGCTCTTGATACAGAGAAAAGAGGAGAGTTAGAGGGAAGGGAATGGGTTCAAAACATCAGTGTGTGCCTACATCCTGTTCCCCTCCCCCAGAAGCCCAAGTATTGCCATAAACGGAGGGCGGGGGATGGAAGAGGAGAGCTGCCAGCAAGAGAACAAGAGATATCCTGACAGACTGGGAAACTGGAATCAGAAAGAACCCATGCCCTTTTTCTAAGTAAAGCCTGGGAAGCAGCAAGACCCTATAATTTCTTTGAGAAATAAAAAGCTATGGGTGGAGTTGGACAGCTGGATCAGAGGCAGCCCACATAGTTCCCATGCACCCCAGCATGGGGTTGGGTGAAGTAGAATAATTCGATGTGT
>NW_011888788.1:2455439-2478401 GCF_000151845.1 Pteropus vampyrus
CTCTTGGTTTTCATAGGTTACATTCTATTTATTTACAAATAACATTTAGTCTCTTGCTCTCTTCCTATTTTTTTTCTTCCTTTTTAAAAACCAATTTTATACTTCTCATTTCTGCAGCAAGAGTGAAACTTGCTGTGTCAGCCAATACAATGATCATTTCCACTATTTTCTGTGACTTCATGACCACTTCTCTCCAGCCCACTTCTAGGGTCCCCAGCTGCCAAATGATAGAGGGACAGAGCTGGGAAGCAGCGAGGGTATTCTGTGCCTACTCACTTAGGGAAGGGATGACACAGAAGAATGCACAGGAAAAGGAGTCAAGTTCTTGGAATTCTTAGTTTTGAACTTCTTTATCAGAGTTAGAAGAGCAGATGAGGAGGCAACTGAGCCTTTATACCACGTTACTCATTGTGGTCTCTGGACCACTCTGGCCACTGCTCTTTGTCACTTGCCCATGAGTAAGTATGGATATTGAGAATGAGCATTTAGAAACTTTTACAGCAATTTGATGTTGCCACAATGTCCAAATGCATGATTGGCAGACTCCTCTCACTGAACAGTGTATAAACCAAAAATATTAATCCATGACAATTGAAAGTAAAACAAAAGGCTCTTCATCACAGATTGTTTGATCTTTAACATTCTTTAGTTAATGTATTTTAGTTTGGTGCTTCTTTAGATTAACTAAAAGGCTCTTGATACAGAGAAAAGAGGAGAGTTAGAGGGAAGGGAATGGGTTCAAAACATCAGTGTGTGCCTACATCCTGTTCCCCTCCCCCAGAAGCCCAAGTATTGCCATAAACGGAGGGCGGGGGATGGAAGAGGAGAGCTGCCAGCAAGAGAACAAGAGATATCCTGACAGACTGGGAAACTGGAATCAGAAAGAACCCATGCCCTTTTTCTAAGTAAAGCCTGGGAAGCAGCAAGACCCTATAATTTCTTTGAGAAATAAAAAGCTATGGGTGGAGTTGGACAGCTGGATCAGAGGCAGCCCACATAGTTCCCATGCACCCCAGCATGGGGTTGGGTGAAGTAGAATAATTCGATGTGTGTCCAAAAGGAGACCAAAGGCAGTAAAAAACCTTGGACACTCCCACTAGGTAGGCAGAAGGGTCACTTCATACCTTCATATGCAGAAGAGACAGAGACTTGAAGAAAATGTGCCATCAAGAAAGGACACCACAGCTACGTGTATGGATCAACACCTGAGGTCTAGGCGAGACAAAGGACATCTCAGCAAATGTCAATGCAAATACACAAGGGCCAGATTCTTTCCCTCCCTGGAGGTCTTGAGACTATTGGACCCTCCTTCTCCAAATGAGATGGTAAACCTGGCAGGAAGGGGAACACTCATAATGACCAACAGTAAATTTCAGCCAACTGATAGAAAGGTGACTCATGATTAAAATCTGATGAAGTTATTTAGAAAACCAGAGAAAATTGGAACACCTTCTTCCAAATTTGAATCTATGAACTGAGATTCATGGTTGCTTTTGCTTTGCTTAACTAGAATGACAAATGTCTAGTGGGGCACCTTTACCTTGTTGCTGATTTTAATGAAATGCATCTGGTATTTTACTGTGTCATTTGCTATTGATTCTTCATATTTTTTATGATGTTAAGATCTATCTATTTGAAGTTGGCTAGAAAGCTTTGTTTTGTTATTAACTCAGGAATAGATGTTGAATTTTATGCCTTTTGGGCATCTATCAAGAGAGTCATGAATTTTCTCCTCAGATCTTTTTTTAATAATATTTTTATTTTTCAATTATAATTGGCATACAATGTTATATTAGTTTCAGGTGTACAACGTAGCAATTAGACATCTATATAACTCACAGAGTGATCATTCTAATAAATCCAGTACCCATTTGACACCATACATAGTCATTACAATATTATTGACTATATTCCTTATGCTATACTTTATATCTCCATGACTATTTTGTAACTACCATTTTGTTCTTCTTAATCCCTTCTCCCTTTTTCATCTGCTCAATCCCCCTTCCATTTGGTAACCCTCTTAATGTTCTCTGTATCTATGTGTTTGTTTCTGATGTTTGTTTTTGATCTTTGGATTCCACATGTACGTGAACTCATATGGCATCTGTCTTTCTCTATCTGACTTACTCCACTCAGCAGAATACCCTCTAGATCCATCATGAAATATCTTTTTCCATCCCTTTACTTTCCATCTGTGTGTGTCATTTAATCTGAAGTGAGTCTCTTGTAGGCAGCCTATGTAAGGGTCTTATTTTCTTATCCATTCAGCCACCCTATCTTTTGATTGGCACATTTCATTCTTTTTCATTTGAAGTACTTGTTGATAGATATGTAGTTATTGCCATTCTTTATTCATATTTTTGATATATATTTTTTCTTCTTAGAGAAGTCCCTCTAACATTTCTTGTAATACTGGCTTGGTGGTAATGAACTCCTTTAGCTTTTCTTATCTGGGAAGCTCTCTATCTGTCCTTCAAATCTAAATGATAGCTTTGCTGGGTAGAGTGTCTTGGTTGTAGGTCCTGGCTTTTCATCACTTTGAATCTTTTGTGCTAAGCCCTTCTGGCCAGCAAAGTTTCTGGTGAGAAATCAGCTGACAGTCTTATGGGAGCGCCCTTGTAGGTAACTACTTTTCTCTTGCTGCTTCTAAAATTCTCTTTGTATTTAACCTTTGGCATTTAAATTATGATGTGTCTTGGTGTGGGCCTCTTTTGGTTCATCTTGTTTGGGACTCTCTGCACTTCCTGGGTTTGTATATCTATTTCCTTCACCAGGTTAGGAAAGTTTTCAGTCATTAATTCTTGAAATTGGTTTTCAATTCCTTGCTCTCTCTCTTCTCCTTCTGGTAACTTCATGATGCGAATGTTGTGGTGCTTGATGTTGTCCCAAAGGTCCCTTAAACTACTCTCATTTTTTGGATTCTTTTTTTTAATTGCTGTTCTGATTGAGTGTCCTCCACTACTCCATTCTCTAAATAGCTGATCTGATCCTCTATTTCATCCATTCTGTTGATTCCCTCTAATGTACTCTTCATCTCACATATTGTATTCGTTTCTGACTGGTTCCCTTTTATGTTTTCCATCTCCATTTTTTATATTTTCTATCTCTTTGTTAAAGTTCTCCCTGAGCTCATCTACTCTTTCCCTAAGTTCATTGAGCATCCTTATAATGAGTGTTTTGAACTCTGCATCTAGTAGATTGCTTCTCTCCACTTTTTTAGTTCTTTTTCTAGAGCTTTGTTCTATTCCTTTACATGGGACATGTTTCTTTGTCCCCCCATTTTGGCTGCCTCCTCGTGTTTGTTTCTATGTATTAGGTAGGGCTCTTAAGTCTCCCAGTCTTAATAGAGTGGCTTCATGTAGCAGGTGTCCTGGGGAGCCCAGTGGCATGATCTTCCCTGGCCACCCGAGCAAGGTGCTCGAGGTGTGTCCCTTGTGTGGGTTGTGTGTGCCCTTCTGATGCAGTTGAGCCTTGGCTGCTGTTTTGCACTTTGATGGAAGGGATTGACCCTTGGGCTGATTGGCTGTGAGGACTGACTGGTGAGGGGCTGACCCTACCGAGCAGGATTCACTTTAGCGGGACTCTGGTACCTGCTCAGTCTGCCCTTCGGGTGTGTCCTCCTCAATGCAGCCCTGGGTGGTGCTCTGGTTCCACTGTTGCCATTCTATTGTTGCTAGTCAAAGCAAGCCACTGGGAGTGCCACCGGCTCAAGGGCCTCCTGGGAGGGGCACAGCTGCAGGCCAAATTCAGTCTCAGCCTGTGCACTTCCAGGGCCACCTGGTAAGAGTCACCAAGCAATCTGCAAATGGCTGCCACCGGTGCTGGGCTTATAGGTGCCTTGAGAGGCCAGGTCAGAAACTGGCTGCTGCTAGTGCCAGGCTTGGTGCTGCTCAGCAAGAGGTACAGGGCATGCCAAGGTCAGATGCTGGTTCTTTGGGTTTTGTGAGCCTTTGTGAGATTTCAGGAAAGTCTGCAGCATGAACCAAGATAGGCCATTGTAATAAACCACCGGAGGCAGCTTGGATGGGCCCGCAAGTTGGGAGAGGTAGAGTCTCAGGGAATCACCTGGGCAGAGCGACCTGTGTTAACCAGGTTGTGCAGACTCAGATATGGCAACGGTCTGCATTCACACACTAGGAGAGGGAGGGCTTAACAAAGAAACAATGGATACCACCAGCACTTCTGTCCAGTAGAAAGCCGCCCCTCCAGCCCTCACTCTGAAGCCTGACAACTCAATGTTTCTCTGTATGTCCCTGTCACTCCTCAAGCAGCTGCCCCAGCTTGAAGTTGGAGTGAGTGAGTCCGTCAGTGAGTAAGTCTGCGCGTAGACCCTTTAAGAGAAATGCCTGCAATTCCTACAGCCTTCCACCTCACTCAGCCGCAATCCCTGCTCATTTTCATAGCCAGGGGTTGTAGGGACTGCTCTTCTCAGCACTGGAACCCTGGGCTGGGGAGCCCAGTGTGGGGCCGAGATCCCTCGCTCATCGGTGGGGGAGGGGGCTCTGCAGCCAAGATAACCCTCCCAATTCTGGACTGCCACTTGCAGTTGTAGGACCAGTCCATTTTACATCTCTACCCCTCCAACCAGCCTTTAGGTGATCTCTTGTGTATGTGTCCAGTTGTAGGACTTCTGTTCAGCCAGACCTTAGGCAATTCCCAGAGATGGTCACTCCGTAGTTTTGTTATAATTTTGGTGTGGTTGCGAGAGGAGGCGTGCACAGCATCTACTTGCTACACCACCTTGGCCAATTCCTCCTCAGATTTTCCTAATATAATTTTGACTTTGTCTATTTGTGTAAACCCACAGCTGGGATTTAAGTTTATTATTTATTTATAACTTTAAAACTAATGTTCACAAATATGTTTAGTTTACTTTTTTAAAACATTCATTTGGACAAGCTTTGATATGGGGCTTATAAAATGAATAGTAATGTTTCTAAAATTTCCTTATGCTCTAGATTATACAATATAAAAATTCCTTGAAGATTTGCTAGAAATTTTCCATACTATTACCCATCTGGGCCTGAAAATTTGAGGGAATAAACCCTTCAAAGACCTTTTTCTTATCATCTAGAGCTAGTAGATCTTTTATGTTTTCCATTTCTTCCTGAGTCAATCTTAGTAATTTATATTTTTAAAAAATACATTTCATTTCCATTTTTAAACTCTCACATCCGTTAAAAGTCTCTTGTTTGAGTGTCTATCCCTAAATCATTCTTTCATTTGAAAATAGTATTCTTAGGCTCCAGGTGGCCCCCTCCAATGTCCTCTCTAATCTCATCACAAAGATGATCTTTTTGTATAAGTTTCCCATTCCTGGAAGCAACTCTCCTCCAATTCTCCTGCTTCATTTTCTTTAATGTTCCTGAATCTTTTCACAAGCCAAGTGCTTATCTTTACCCAAAAGAGTCTGTTTTTGTCCAGTGTCAGGAGTTTCATGGGTTTTGATCAAAGACTGGGGTTTCCTGTTCTAATCTTCTAGTCTCAGAGAAGAGACTAGACTATCTCTGGGCTTATTTACCAGTTTTAGAGGATGAGCTGAGAGTAAAGAGAAGGGCTGCACTCCTAGCTGAGGTAGGGGACAGTAGGCTGGGATTCTTTCCCACAGCATAGAGGGCTCTCCAAGATATCACCTGCCTGCATCCTTTCCTTAGGCCTATCCTATTACAACCTACCAGCCATAAAGAAGTCGGTCAATTCTCAGGCCACATCTGCTTTGTCGCCTCTTACCATGCTGCCCGTGCTGCTCCATCTGTCCAGGATGCTCATGTCATGCTCTTGACTTGGGAGGTGCTTGGGTTTTCACTTTTATGATAATTATTGAAACCATACACTTATGTTTTGTGTCCTTTTCTGTATAGGAATTATATTTCATGATGAAAATGGTTTAAAAAGTATCAATCTATAATAATTTTTATACATGCATTTTTTTCTGGAAGAATGAATGCGATGGCAAACTGTCAATGCAATATTTTCTTAATACGATTCTATATTTAAATAAAATTATTATTTTTCAATGCCTGAAAACTGAAAATCCTGGGCTGACCCCAGATAACTAGACGTACTTGCACAGGCCTGGCTCTGTCCAGAGAGACTTCGACACCCAGCTTTCTCCTTCCTGGACCACAGACAACCATGCCTTGACCTGCTGCCTTCTACCCTCATTGCAGGCTGTCAATCACTCCCAAGGGTTTTAACCACAGGACCTAATCTTTGCCAGGTCTGGCTCTGCATATTCCAGCGGCCTTCTAAGGATCTCAAAGAGCAATAGGACTTTTAAAAAAATTCTTCAAATAAACTCTTCAAACACAATTAGTTCTAACTCAATTTCTCTTAAAAAAAAAAAAGTCACGGTTATTTTCAGTGGAAGATAGAGGTTTGAAAAGGAAGGAAGCTATTCCTGTTTGAGAATATCATAAAATGTATTTACTGAGCACTTTTGGTATATGTCAATGAATGAAGTAGTGTTCATGTCTCCTAACTTGGCTAGGTCAGCAGAAGTGTGAGCAAAGGCGAAGGAATCAGGTCTAGTAGCTAAGAGATAGCATTGGTGATTGAAGGTTAAGCAGCAAGTGGAATTGCACTGTTGATGACACAGGCTCATCTGAATATGGCGGTGGGAACTCAGCAGAATCTAGGCCCTGGAAAGGCTTAGGGGAGAAGGGAACATGCATGCTAGCAAAGATCCTGTGGGAATCAATATAGGAGAGCAGGAACGAGGTATAAGAAAATAGAGCCAAACACAAGGACTGGTTGCGGCAAGGGGAACAATATCAGGGCTCAGGTACTGAAATCATAACTCATTTTTCCTCCCATTCATGGCGCAGAAAGCAGAGAAAGAAAATGTTTGTGCACTGCTTTGCTGTGACATTGATAGCTGGGATCCCTTTATCCAGGACCCATGTAGACCATAAGACCCTGGGCAGTCCTAGGAGAGCAGTTCATCTGCTCAGTGTCAAGTAGACTGAGCAGACTCTCCCACTCTGACCTTAATCTCAGTTACTTCAGAATAACATATCCCAATCACAGGGGAAAAGCACAGAAGCAACATGAACTTATAATACAGGACCCCACAAAACGCAGGGAACTCGTGATGCTAAGTAGCACTAAAAGTGGGGTAGAGGTGAATATATGTGTAAGTGGATTGACTAAAAGTCTACCTAAGAATTAGATTTTATGTGTTTACTTTACGAAGACATCAAGCTTTTGATTTGTGTACTTTTCTATATGTATACTACATTTCGATAAAAAATAAACCCTACCTCTGCTCCCCAATTTTGGGCAAGTGTGCAAAGATCATTCACAGACCCTAGCAGAAATCTCAAAGTTTGTTCTTTTGGAGATGGTTTTGAAATTAGAGTTTTGACTGAGAGATTGAGGGATACCATTTACAGAGGTGGGAGACCATACTCAGAACCTGGAGGGTAAGTCAGTCTACATCCTGAGCATTGAGACACCCAGCCTTCTTCAACAACTTGGTTCCCAGATGTTGGTGGCCAGCCCTGTCTGGGAAAGACCAGCCTCAGGGAAAGATCTACAGTTACAGATAATGCATGGGCCAGGCAGAGTGTACCACAGACAACCCTACAATCATCAAAGCCCTTTCACAAGCACAGAGCTCCAGCACCCGGTATTCCTAGGTGGTTTCCCATCCAAGTACTAATCAGGCCTAACCCTGCTTAGCTTCCAAGATCAGACGAGATCCGGCGTGTTCAGGATGGCATGGCCATAGACTCCACTGGGTTTTATTTCTTCACTCTTTAACATGCGCTGACAGCCAAAGACCACTTGAAAGATAGAGACTGAAGCAAAGAAATAGAAAAAGCAACACAGAGTAAAGAAAGGCATGAAGGGAGAAGGAAACAAAACAAATCATGAGTATCCTCAAGGAGATTCATTCATTCATTCATCCATCCTTTCACTCAACAAAGATCACTGGTGCCCCATGTGCCAAAAAACATGGTTCTAAGGCACTGAGAACACTGATATACAAAATAAGAGATACATGCCCTTATAAGCTGATATTCTAAATGGGGTGGGGTGAGAGAGTGGAATGGTACAGAAAACAATGAAGAATACACATAATAAATAAGTAAAATTAAATAGTGAGTTAGAAGGTGATAATTGTTACAGAAGAGTCGAGCAGGAGAAAGGCAACCAGTAGTGCTGATGCTAGGGACAGACAGCATGTGTGGGCAGGTTGCAGTATTAAACACAGAGGCCAGAGCAGGCCTTACTGGGAAGATGCAAGTTGAGCAGTCTTGAAGGAAGAGCAGAAAGAATAGCTAAAACCAAGATCCTAAGGTGGGAGTAGGCCCAGAGAAGTCGAGAACACTGAGGAGGCTGGTGTGGCTGTAGCAGAGTGAACAGAGGTAGAGCAGTCGACAATAGGGAGGCAAGAAGGACAAGAAGTCATGTGGAGTCCTGCTGGCCATTACAAGGAGGCAGGCTTCTACTGTCAAATGCAAAGCCAATATGGAATTTTGACAGGAATGACATGATATGACACGTTTTAAAAGGATCATTCTGACTGCTATGCTGATATGTGAATATTTTATGTTGATAAGAGAATATGCTGAGATAAAGTTATGGCCACAAAATAAAATTTTATTGCTATAAAAAGAACAGCTAGAACATTCCTTGGGCATTAAAAGCATGATAGCAAAAAAAAAAAAAAAACCTACAACAGAAGAGTTGGAAGATAAAGCTGAGGAAATCTTCTGTAAAGATCAAAAAGACAAAATATGGGAAAAAAGACAATAATGTAGAGAATAGGAGAGAAAAGATAAGGACCAACATCTAAAAAAAAAAAAAAACAATTTTAGACATAGAAAACAGAGACATTTGAGTGAAATTATCAAAGAAATTAATTTCAAAAAATTCCCTAACATAAACAGACACGAGTTTCCATACTGAAAGGGCCCAGAGCACCTGTCAAAATAGACAAGTGCTGGATTAAAAGAGACCAACAGGACATGTCATTGTGAAATTTCAGGACACTGAAGGCAATCCTACAAGCATCTGGAGAAAAATGAAAAACCTAGGAAAATGAAATAACAGAAAAATAAAAGACCTAGAATCAGAGTGGCACCAGACATCTCCACAGACGTCACACAGGAAACCTAAAAGCGGTGCAGTTATATGCTCACTTCTGAGGAACAATGACCAGATAGAGAAAAGAGCAGCAGGCCCCAGAGAGAGTTCTTCAGGATGAAATAGATGTACTACTAGGAGATATATACAAATGGCAGCAGTTTGAATTAGTGATAGGTAGACAGAAAATCATGCAAATAAACAAAACGAGATTGTTAACTCCAAGGAAAACTAAAAGTTGTGCCAATAGGAAGTAAGTCATAATGTGTGGCTTGGTTTAGCATGAATAAGGTTTATGTAAATTCTATAAATACTATGTCAGCCCTTAACATTGACCCAACTAAAATGACACAATTATATGGAGAAAATGGAAGAGCTGAAAGTATGTACAATGGGGGATGATGAGAGAACAGAGCAAAATCTACATCTTCTATTGAATAAAGTCAATTGATTAGGCCTAATACTAAAATATTGTGAAGTGGTAATATAAATACTTCATGTGGAGATATCAAAGTGAATACGAAAAGATTCAGCTGGAAGAACTGGTAGTTGACTCTTGAGGAGTGAGGGAGGAGGGGCTGCAGAGAACTACTGTTTCGTTCTGTTTTTTCTTCTTTGATTTTTATTATTTTTTTTTATGGTGACATTGGTTAATGAAACCCAGTGTTTCATCTGTACACTTTAACAGTAAGGCATATATATGTTTACACTGTGTTCACCTCCCATAGACTTCTGTCACCACATATTTGACCCCCTTTATCCTGTCTACCTCCTCCCCCTTCCCTCCCCCTATCCTCTGGTAACCACTAGTTTATAGTCCATGTCCATGAGTCTCTGTCTTGTTCCTTTCTTTTAGGATTATATCCCACATATAATTGATATCCTGTGATTTTCAACTTTTTCTAAGTTATTTAGCTTAGCACAAATATCTCGAGGTCCGTCCACGTTGTCACAAATGGCAGTATTTCATCTCTTCTTATGGCTGAGTAATATTCCATTGTATATATGTACCACGGCTTCTTTAGCCAGTCAACTATCATAGAACACTTCGGTTGCTTCCATATCCTGGCACTGTGAATAATGCTGCTGTGAACATTGGTGCGCAAATATCTTTTGGGATATGGGTTTTCAAGTCTTTGGGGTAAATACCCAGTAGAGGGATTGCTGGATCATATGGTAGATCAATTCTTAGTTTTTTGAGGAACCTTCCTATTGTTTTCCATAGTGGCTGTACTGATTTGCAGTCCCACCAGCAGTGTATGAGGAGAACTACTGGTTTTTTCTCTTTTTTTATTTTTATTTTTAAGTTTATTGGGGTAACATTGGTCAATACAATTATATAATTTTCAGGTGTACATTATAATTTGACATCTATATATTCTATTGTATTTAAGAACAACCGGTTTTCATGGCAAGTCTGGTAGAACTATTTGACTTTAAAATAGCCTCTTTTCCTCTCCAATCCACTTAGGAGAGCGACAATTTTCTAAATTACTCATTTATTATTACTTATTACATTTGTTTAGCTAGTTCAGGCATGAATCTTTTTCTCTTAGGTTATGTTGCAAACTTCTGGAGCAAGTGAAAGATTCCTTTTTGATAACTAGCAAAATGCTATGTCTATAGTAGGTGCCCAGAAAATGTTTCATGAGAGTAGAATATAAGGTGAATTGACAGGCAAATTAAAATAAATGTCTGGAGATAGGGCCAAGGTTAAAGCTGTGTCTGATAATAGTTAAGACAAGCAGAGGACCTAACTTTATCAAGATAGAGCTGCTTTCAAAGCTCTGAGGTCCACTGTTTTGGTTAATGTTTAAGTTGACTTATTTTAATAAATAGATATCTTGCCCCCAAAGTACTTTAAGTATCAAGTTTCAGTGACCTGGGCTTTGGTAAGTAAACATAGGTCCATCCTGCCAACACCCTATGTGACTTTATAGACTTTGTGCCCGCCTTGTTTTTCCAGATTGCAAAGTCCTAATCTCTGCACCTTGGCAAATTAACTTTTTATTGCCAATGGATGAGATAAGACTCCCTGTCCCCTTGCCTGAGGCGGGATGCAAACACCTGGGAGAGCAATACAGTCGAAGACCATCTTGAGTCAATGTGCAGAATGAGCAGGTGTCCTTGATCTTGGCCCAACATCATTCCAAGGCCCTTCTGATCTCACTGTGGTTTCACTCTCCTTTGAATGGGGAAAACACTTGGCATCTTCTGATACCCCTAAAAAGGGGAAATCTGTGCTTTCAGCAAGTCCTCTGTCAGTAAGCTAAGTCTTAAAATGTCCAGATCACAGCTACAGGGAAAGGAGCCTGTGCCAATGTCCAGAGATTTGATGTACCCCAGCTCCTCATGGTCATTCCTCTCAGCCAGTGGGAGTCATCTCCTCAACTCTGCCAGGCCACACACCCTCCTAAAGTGTGTTGGTGATTCTGCTTCTGTCATTTTTTCAGTTGTAGGAGGATAGTGGTGGTGTGGGTGGTGGTCTTAGAGCAAATTCTGTGAATAGTAATCCTAGAGAGATCCCTCTTGAAAGAGTAGCATCTTGGCCAAGAAACTCAGTCCTTCAGACTGGAGCATTTTTTAGTTGGCTCTTCTCAAGTTAGTGAGAGGAATGAAAGAATGGGGACATCAGCACCTCCAGTGTTCAGAAAACAAGAGAAAAGATATCCTGCCGGTCACTGGGTCATAAATTACACATTGCTACCTTCCCCTGGCCTTCAGAGAACCAAAGCATGCTTCTACTCTTGTCACAAACCTTTCTCATCTGTGGGGCTTGTTTTCATTTCTCACTGCCCACGAAAAGATCTTCACAAAGCTCCATGCATTGTTATTGTGCTATTTCTGTGATGCTTTCTCAAGACCCTGGGGGTTACTGTTTTAGCTGGCGAATAATGGTGGACCAAGGAGGGTCTATACCTTCCAGGTGCCTCCCACATCCAGCCACTGGCACTGCCAGGTAGTCATCTCAGATGAGGAAATGCACTGGGAGGTGCAAGGGACCCCAGATCAGTGCTTCTCAGACTCTGACATGCAACAGACCCCTGAAAGTCTCGTTCAAATGCAGGTTCTGAATTCACAGGGCTAGGGCGGGCCCAGGACAGATTCTGCATTTCTAATAAGCTCCCAAGTGATGCCAATGTTGCTGGTCCACAGACCACACTTTAAAAAGCAAGGGGCAAGACTGAAGACAGGAAGTGTTATGAGGTGAGAACAGGGATCATGGAAAGAATGGAGCCAGAGCATGAAAAACAAGCTCCAGAGGGAGCTGGTCTGATGGTGCTCTAGCGGCATCATCTCATTTCACAGGCTTCCCTGCAGGGCCCTCCCAGGCAGGGGCAGGCCTCTGTGGCTACAATACGTGCTTTGATACAATGTGTTGGCTACAATAGGGGTGCTTTGGTACTTCCTGTTCCCCTTTTACCAGAGGACTGGAGCACACAGCCCCCCACACTCAGTTCATGCTGGAGAAGGGTCAGGGGCTGGAGACCTCCTCATACCCTCCCGTAGGCAGTTGCTAGGGAAGGGAACCCTGTCTTGGCTAGAGCCAAAAGCCATACTGGCTCTGGTCCTTGGCCCTGGGGCAGTTTTGCTAAGTAACAGCAGGTTCTTCAGGTCAGCTTCAGGGCTAACAGATGGGCTCTCTCCTCCTCAGCTTCTCCCCAGGCACAAGTCCCTGAAACCAAAGGAGTGACCTTCTTCACTTTCTTAACGAGCAGCTTCCACTTACTGGGTGCTTACTATGTGCCAGGATGTGTGAAGCACCCTCTCACACTGTTTTAATTTTCACAATTACCCTGTGAGGTAGAAACTGGTTTGTTCTACCTTTATAAAGTAGGAAACTGAGGCTCCAGAGGTAATTTGCCCAATACCTTATAACTGATAAGCAATCTATGCCCAATCTATGCCCTTCCTACCCTGGCACTAAACCATGACTGAATCATGCACCTGTGAGGTCAGGAGACTGTGGGACTGAATCTAGGAGAGAAGCCTCAGGATAGGAATTTAGATGAGAGAGCAAGGTAACTAAAGTGGCTTGATTTGGTTTATGTCCTTTGAAGACCAGCAGAAAGTCAATATTGTGACTGTCCCTCTACTAGCTTCCCTCATCACACCAGTCATAGGTTCTTCTGTGTCAGCTGGCAGAGACACTGTGTGGCCATGAGGGGACTTGCAGGTGGTTGTTACTGGGCTCACTAGCCTGAGAAGGTGGTAGCAGGCAGAGATTTGACTCACTAGGGAGCACCAATTCTGAGGAGTAGCTGGCCTCCCAGGCAGCTGACAGAGGAGTCATTTAGGAAAATGAATCAAATAGTACCAGCCCATCTATCTATATGACAAAGGAACGGTGCCCTGGGATGGAAATGCACTCTTGGCTTTGGTTCTTCATTCAATAAACCTAATTGACCACAAGCACAGTGCTAGACTTTGCGGGACTGTCAGATACTATGGGCCCTTAATGAAGATCAGCAGGTTGGGTATGTAAGTAACCAAGCAGTGGTGGGCACTGCAGTGAACGAGAGAATTTTGTTCAGCTGAAGATGCTTCACTATTTTGCTCTGGGTGGTTGTAGTCTCTCAGTAACAAAAAAAAAATCTATTGACTTTTTTTAAAGAAAAGCCAAAAATCAAGATCCTATGAACCTTTCCATTTGTAAAAACAAAATGTAGGCCAACATGCAGCCACTAGCTTGCAAACTATTCCTCGCTAACCAAATCCTATCTTTTCCTGTTGTACCTTCAGCACCTGACAATTCCTGGCAGAAAAAAGCAGTATGTGTCTGGCACACCAAGTGAAACTAATCCAGAGGCAATGGATCTGGAATCATTATCGTATGTAGAACAGCTGATGCAACCGGGGAGGATTTCTAGCCTTGGAAATGACTGAGGCATTACAGTTGTTACAAATAAGAAAACCCTCATAAAGCTAGGGCACGTGATTTTGCCAACCTTTTAAGGTCGGGGACAGAGGGGAGGAGGAAGCGGCTGCTTTTAAGTAAAATAAACATTTGGCAATTGGCCTTTGTCCCCACTACTACTATCAATACCTTGCCCCATTTCTTTATTTGTCCAGCCCCTAAAGGCATTTGGCTTTCATACTTAATAGGGGAAATCAGGGTGTGCCCAAATTTGAGTCGCAAATATCCAACCTTTTACCTAAGACTCTTACCTAACTCAGGGTTTTCCTAAGGATTAAAATGAAATAGAATACTTCATGCGAGTGCTTGGCAAAACAGGCAAAGAGTTCAAGATTATAATAGAGGTTTAGATGTTTTCTATAAAGCACCAGGATATTTAATTATCAATGCATAGTTACAAGGAATCTGATGTGGACTTAATAATATCCCTGTAACAATTCCAACTGAAATAAAATTATAAACCTGAATGTTCCAAATAGAACAGCAAGGGCCATTCCTCACAGGACATCAAGAGGTGATTCCTGCTCCAGGAATATGACTTTTGTGGTCTCTGCTCTGAGAACCCTATGACTATATGCATAGCATAGCAAACTATGCTTATAATTCACATTAGAATATGGCTGATCTCTGTGGATATGGGAATATATACAAAATAGAGTTAAGTGGGGAATAAAAAGAAATTATAGAACTATACAATGGGACCTTGAGGTTTTTTTTTAAGATTATATATACACACACACATGCTTAGAACATTTCCGGACCGGTATATAAGAAACTTAGACAACCTTGGGGACCGGGCTGGGGGAGCAAATGTTTTTGCTCCCCAACCAAATGCTTACCTTTCACTCTATACCCTCCTGCTCCATTTTTCTCTCCCTCCTTACCAGCAGCATCATTACCATTATAAAAAGAACCAAGTAATTTGGTTTGGCCCAAACCTTCCGGTTTGAGCTTTGCTTTGCAAACACTGCCCAGGAAAAAGCTTTATACATTTCCTCATATTTTCACTGCCAAGGCCCAAAAATTTTACTTAGACTATTGGACTCCTGAGCCTACCCTCCCATTAACAAATGTACCTAACTTTGGAAGCTTTCAAGTCACCCTCTCTGTCCCTCATTTCTTGAGTCATAGTGTTTTTTTCCATGTGCACTCTGTAGGTGACCTCATCCAGCCTCATGGTTCTGATATTGTCTGAACACTGACTCCCAAATTTCTACATCCAGCCTAGACTCCCTTCCTGAACTGAGCCTGTGCAATACAATTGCCTAGTCAATAGCTCCATTTGGATGTCAAGTAGGTACCTAGAATTTAACACACCTAAAGCTTAACTCATTTTCCTCAGTAAACTTGCTCTACCCTCAGGCCTCCAAATCTCAGCTGATAGCACTTCCAGGTTTCTAATCACCCAAGTCCACAACCTCAGAGTAAAAGAATGCCTGTCTGATCTACATTGTCAGTTTTCTAAAAATAAAGGTAGTCCTAGGTACTAGGATCCAAGATATCATATAATCATTAAAATGTTTTCTGAAATATGTTTAAAGTTAACTCAATTTAAGTGTAGGATTTAGGTTTTGACATTTTAATTTCTTTTGAACATAAGTCACTTTTTGCAAGCTAGGAAACAGAATCAAAATAAGGCAGTCTAGTCCTCTAGGATCCAGGCCAAGTCTTGAAATCTTCAGCAGAATGATGTAACACAAGGCACTAACAACGGGGTTATAGAGTCTCAATAACAACTACTTATCTACACTTTTCCTTAGGAAATAGCCAAAAGTCTGATCCTTAAAGGCATGATATACAGAACATCTTGACCCAAATTACATACTGGCCAACCTACTGTGAACCAGATCAGAGCTGGTCTAGGACTGGTGAACAGAGAAAGTGCTTGTATTTTGAAAACTTGCTCTAAGGTTTAAAAAATTCCTGGTTGCTATTAATAAGAAAGCGAGTAAAAAATATTGCAGATGCACCAATATTTGATTTTGCCAAGGTCTTCCACTAGAACAAGAAGAGATGAGTATAGGGGATACGATATTTTCAAAATAAATTACTTAGTAATAAGAAATTGACATACCGCATTTTTCCATTTGCCACAAGAACTGACAACAAAGACTATTTAAAAGTAACACTCAACTCTAAAAAAGGTGGTGGCAACACCTCCCGCTACAGAATAACCTCCCACTTTTCTATACAATTAACACTGCTATTATTCCATGATACAGGTTCATGTGGAAAAACTTGTCAGGAGCTTTAGCTAGAGCCAGGAAATGAGAAATAGAACATGTACTAATTAGCTAATTGTAAGCTCAGTTAACATCTTTAGGATGGATCCATAAAACCTGGCCGTTGTTTTGTTAAACATCTGCAAACTGCAGAATTCCTTAGCCCTTATCCATAGTTTCTGCTCAAGGTCTTAAAGCTGGGCTCAGTCCCATCTGACTCTTCTCAGGGCTGAGATGAGCGCTAGTCATCGAAGTCTGGAATGTCATCGTAGGAGTAACCCCGGTAGCCTTTGGATGCATAGTAGGCGATGCGCAGGTGGTAAAATCCTGGCAGGAACACCAGGATGCCAATGATCAGGACAGGAACGGCCCGGTCTGCCCCCTGGTGGCAGAAGGAGGCAAACGCATTAGTACCATGCAAGTTATGAATTTTAAAATAAAGATATGGGTCCAATCTATAGATTGGTATCTTATAGTTTTTTGGGGGGGGGGTTGTAGAGGTTTTTCTTTGGGTAATACACTACCAAGTGAAAAGATTTATCTCTTTTTCTCCTGATTATCAATTGTAGAAAAACTGCAGAGTACTAAAATGATCTCTATGTTCATCTACAGATATTTTGGCTTATATTCTTCTGCTCCTTCTTCAATGTTTTTAGTTGTGAACATCTCTGTGCCTTGTTCTTCTCTTATTATAACAAGCTATTGCCAAATTACTAAAAGCTCTTCACTGAGGGGTGGGGGTGGGGGGGAGAAATGGGTGAAGTGCTCAAAGGGTTCAAAATTCCAGTTATAAAATAACTAAGTCCTGGAGATGTAATGTACAGCACTGTGATATAGATCTTCAAAGTTCTCATCACATAAAAAAATGTATAACTATGTGTGGTGATCGATGTTAACTAGACTTACTGAGGTGGTCATTTCAAAATATATACAAATAGTGAATCATGTTGTACACCTGAAACTAATATAATGTTATATGTCCACTATTAGTTTATAACATTCCACTGTTAATGAATGTACCACAATTTTACTTAACCACCACCCACCCCTACCTTAACTGTTAGATACTTTGGTTGTCTCTCACTTTTTGTGACTATACAGGATACCAAAATAAATTACAGTGTTTTTATTGGCCATTCAGATTATTTCCTTAGTGTATATTCCCATGAGCCAATTCATAGCTCAACGAGGGAGGAATGGGAGTTAATCTCTTTATCAGTAGGGCTTCAGCTTTTAGGAGAATTCCATGAGGGCAGGGACTTTGTTCATCCCTGCATTCCTAGCCATGCCCAACATATAACAGAGGCTCAATAAATGTGCTGCATGAATGGATTCACTTTCGCAAAACTACTCTTAGTTTTTCAGGTACAGTTTTAAATGTTTACACAGTTAAATTTATCTTTCTTTTCCTTTGTGATTTTTCCCACTGTTTTTAAGCTTAGGAAGATTTCCCTCATCCAAAGATTTAAACCCAATCTAAAAATCTCCTTCTCCTTTGTCTCTTAGAGGGGGTGGAAAGGGATTGGCATGCTCTATAGGCCTTCCCAGGCACTAGAAGAGGCTGAGACCCAGGATGTCCCTGGCCAAGGGCAGGTGCAAAGGTGATAACTGTCATGACGCCTCGCACATATCCTCTACTCTGGAAGCTGTTAGAATCCGACAGGTATGCAGATGGACTGCCCTTGCCCAATGAGCTTGATGAGCGTTCCTTGGTCTCCAAATCACAGGACTGAAAGACCAACTGCCTCTTTCCACCTCCACTAGCCTCTGGCTGCACAGCCAGGTCCTGCTTTATGACAGGCCTACTAGAGGCCAAGGGACCATGCTGCCTCTAGCTCCTTGATGGGCTAGAGGTAACTTGTGTCTTCTAACCCCTTAAGAAACACAGGTATTTTAAGGAATGAACTGGTCACTGTATCCTGTATCAGTTATGGTTCCAAGAAAAGCAAGCATCACTTTTGGCTGCATTAAAAGAAGCATCATGTATTTAAAAAAAAACAAAACTCCTTTTAACAGGGCTATTTACACGATGTATACTGAGAGATTATCTAATCAATGTAATTTTGGCTGCTTCATTCACAGAAACAGAAGTATTTACCTCATATGGTTATAGTGAAAACTAAATGAGGTAAAACATATAAAGCAAGTGGCCCCCCGCTGGCACACAATGACTCAATAAACATGAGCTTAAACTTAAGGAGAGACTTTGAAGATGCTCCCTCAGGCCAAAGATGAACTAGTTGAACATCAAAAAGAACACTACAACTCTTATAATTGGACATACTTGGTGCTATTTCTGTTATATTATTTTACATTTTCTACTCTTCTGCTTCTTTCTTTTGCAGGATTTGACTATATATCCCTAATTCGATATATCCTAAGGATTCAAAGAATTGCAAAGAAAACTTACAACGCATTCAGCCTTGCTATACTTAGATTAATACTGCCACCATTACTGTGAAGTTATATGTATAATACAGAATAAGGCAAGTAAGGGATTGGCATGCTCTATAGGATAGATATCACTAGGATAGACATACATATATAAAATCAATTAGGTTCAAACTCTAATCTTAAATTTGCATTGGAAACATGTGTATATCTATATGATATATATATCTATATATTATGTTCTCTTGTTTTCTAAAGGATATCTATATCCTGATTCTGTCACTGAAAAGGCCTAGAAAACAATGAAAATCAACAGCAACGATCACCATTAATGCCCAGTTTCTGATCTCTAAGGCTACTTCTCATAAGGAAACCAGGGTCCTTAGAGATATGGCTATTTATAAATTGCGGGGCAAGAAATGTGTAACTGGCATAATATGCTGCACCAGAAAACAAGAAAGCTATCAAAGGCTTCCTGGGTCCGTTTAAAAAACACAGACTTAAGTTGAAAGGGCTCCTACTGACCAAATTTGGGACAATTTATATGTTAAAAAGAATAAATAATGCAATTAGTTGAAAAACATGTGTAAAAAATGATGAGTTTATAATGATACTAATAATTCTTTGGTCATCTGTTGAGGTTGTTAGGTGTACTGTTATAAAAGTTAATAAAGAGAAATAATCAATTTTTTCTACCTTCATCATACATGCTGTATTTCAGGATAATCAAACAGCAGATTTGAGAAAGCCCTTTACAGAAGAACTTCAGCTGATAAATGCAG
This sequence comes from Pteropus vampyrus, assembly GCF_000151845.1. Classification (NCBI taxonomy): domain Eukaryota; kingdom Metazoa; phylum Chordata; class Mammalia; order Chiroptera; family Pteropodidae; genus Pteropus; species Pteropus vampyrus. The sequence continues at coordinate 2,474,849 of NW_011888788.1, forward strand.
TAAATGATAAAACTAGATTACTAGGTGCAAAGGGTGATGGGGCAGTTTACAATAAATTAGGCTTAAGATATCTGAACTAAGTAATCAATCTTAATGTCGACTAAAAATTAGGAAAACTATTATGTGCCTCTTAATGTAATGCTATAGCAATGTTCTCAAAACGTGGTCCTTGGACCACCAGCATTATGTGCGAACTTGTTAGAAACGCAAATTCTCACGCCTCACCCTAGACCTACAGAATCGGAATCTCTAGGAGTAGGGCCAAGGAATCTCTGTGTAAACAAGTCGGCCAGGTAATTCTGATTGACATTCAAGTTTGAGAACCAATGTGCAATATTAAATACATAGCAACTCTTATGATATATTCTTATTTCATAACTTAACTAAATCCAAATTTAAGCAAGTCCCTAAATCTAACAGTTTACAAGAAATATGAGGAATAGAACAAGGCAAACGATGTTGAGATAGCACCTCTAGATTTATATAAAAACTGTTAGAGATGCATACTGAAGATGCACACTTAAGAACTTATCAGCAAAATTTATCCTGGCATTTTGCTTTAATATATAGGAAAAAAGTTGGGAAGATATATGAAACAAAACGCTTATAACTATTGATACTGGGTGGTGGAGACACAGGGATTCATTATATTACTCCATCTATTTCTGTTTTGTTTGAAACGTGAAAAAATCCCAAACAAAAACAAAACCTATCAGTGATTTTCTTAACATCTTTACCCTTACCTATAAAGCAGTTTTATAAACCACACAAAGTGATATTTGTTGCATGTGGATCTCACTTCCACTCTTAATTTTTACAATATCATTCATTAATAGACTCCTTACTATACCCCTGGGATTTATAGTGCACGCTACAATGAAAGTTAACCAAAGGCACGGTCTTGAAGTTAGGTGTTCAAATTTAGATTGCACCTTAAGTATCTGGTGGCCATATGAGAGTTTTAAATAGTTAAGAACCTAAGGCAAATTAGATATACTTCTTAAAAGCCATATGTAGCTATTTTATTATAACAGTGCTACTACTGCCAATTCCAATGATAACGCCCACAGTTTTAGTTCTTGGCTGTGTTCCTTCTGCATCTCTTGGCCTGGTATGTTGAAGAATGGAAATGAATTATGATCAATAGTAGTTCAGAACAACTTAGATGCTGTGTTTATGTGTCTGTATGTAGCCCAAGAACCATCAAACACTTTAGATTCCTAAGGTTTCATTTTGAAGTTCAATAGAAACTACAACCAAACTCAATATAAGAATCTGATTCATGAGCCAAAAGTCCTGGCTTGGTCAGTAGCCCAGACCTTCACAAGCTTCACTGCTTCTCTCCAAACACTAACTAGTATGTCTGCAGTACTACAAAGCTACAAATCAGCATTCTACTTTAGTTACTGCCTTTGTCAGTCAGAAGTCTTGGATCCCTGGCTCAGCTTTGCTGTTCCAAATAACAGCAGGAAAATTGCTCGACATCTCAGAGGGAAAATTTGCTGACTTGTCACCACCTACCTCAGAAGAACTGTGAGAGAAGTTTGTTGTTCAAAGGAAGAAAACACGTTTTGTCATCAGAGAACAAAATCTTTAAAAAAAAACAAAACAAAACAAAACCCTTTCTTCTTTGTGCTGGAATCTGCTGTACAAGATATGAATATAAAACAATTTAAAGACCTCATGGCACACTCCCACGAACCCTTCAGCTTACCCCTTTGCTGATGTAGCCCGCAAGCAGGAGGGAGCCTATGATAATGAGAAAGGCGCCAATCAAAAACAGCACTGTAGCAAGTGCAATGGCCTTATAAGGGATCTTAGGCGGGCTTTTCTTAAACTGGAAGAGAAACAAACAAAAAAAAACAAGGAAGAACATTATGCAAATACCAGGGTTCAAACACTTTAAAGCAGGGAGGACAATAAGAAACAATCTGGAAGCTTTGTGTGTCTTGAAGTAAGTCCTACCCAGTGCAGCTCTGGGAGAGAAGGGAAAGGGACAGGCAGAAGATGAAGCTCTACTTATTGCTCTACCAGTCACTCAAAGGAGTCCCAGGAGAATGTTATTCTTTCTAGCTCTAGTCTCATTCCAAAGACTGTAAGAAACTACTTTCTTACAAAAACAAAAAACACTTTATGGTCATTCATTGATTAGGCATGTATTTATTAAGTGTCTGGCATTTGGAAGGTTGTGCTAACCTATAGGGATATTCAAGAGTGAACATCATGCTCTGGAGAAGTAAAGAAAGTAAGTGATTTCTGGCTTTCAAAGTTAAGTTAGTATATAGTCAAAGGTTTTAGAACCAGCTTCTCCTAAAGCATTAGTTGTCTACCCCACGGAGCAAGTAATCTGCCTTAACAAGTTCAATTCAAGGTTATGATTCAAGGTTATGATTTCTAAGACGTGGCTCATGGTTTTATCTGACCTAACTGGCTGGAAGCTTCCCAAATGCACTTAAAAAAAAAATCTCTCTCCTTCAAGTAAGGGTCCAAAGAGTATAAAGAACAATTGATTTGTTTATAATTAAAAGGATAGCTTCCTGAGACTTCCTCCTTGACCCTGGTTTCACCTAAAATATTCTATTCTATGAAGTGAGCAAAAGGAGATGCTATGCCATTAAGCATTTTACAAAAAAAAAAAAAAATGATAAGGGTAGGATACAAACTTAATATTCTCTGTTTTACTTACTGTTTGCCACAAAGAATACCTTTAATAAATTGGATCTCAGGACATCAGGAAAGAAGGAAGATTTCCACAAGCTGTTGGCTTTAGCAGTTAGTTTCTCCCTTAAAAGATGAACTGGCTTTGACTAAAGTGTAAACCAATGAGGCAGTCCTTAAAAAAATTCTACTTAACAAAACACAACCTGATTATTTTCTAGATAAACTAAATAAAATTTGCAATTACCGGGCTATGGCATTATAACTAAAAATTCTTACAAATGGACAATATTTATATTGGTTTGAAACTGCTCCGCCAGGGTTCCTCCTTCTGCAGGATATAGTTGAAAGGGTCTCAGAGCTAAGTTTCTTTCTTGCTGCTCCCACTAATCCCCAGGGACAGTTAGCAAAACCTCCACCTGGAAGGTATTCCTGCTAACTCATCAGAAACAGAGCCAGCCAGTCTCCTAAGCTCTCTTCTGCATTTACCTGAAGGTCAATGTAGCCATCGTCTGTGCTGGAAAGCCTTGAGTATTTCACTTTGCTACTAGGGATTCCAGTAGCCAGGTTGGTACGAGATGGCATCATAACACACTGACACGGCTACAGTCTGAAAACAAAAAAAACACTGTTATTGTCTGCAAGCAACAATGTTTTATAACCAATGAATTCAGGCCTCTCAGGTGCTGCGTATTAGGGTTCTGGGCTGTGATGACACACTAGAAACTGGCAATATAGGCTCCACTGCTTTTAGAACCTGATATTCTTTTAACAAAGTGAAAAGACTCACTCTCCCTCATTAGATATCTACTCTGGTTTGTCCTGATAGCATGAGAGTCAAGACACTGGCCAAGAACCAGAACTCATGTTTACCTTGCCACCAACGTTCCCCTGC
>NW_011888788.1:2479361-2480937 GCF_000151845.1 Pteropus vampyrus
TTTTTTTTTTTTAACAAAGGGTTGGGTCAAACTGCCTCAAATACTAGGTTTTTAAGTGTTGCGATCCCGATTAAGTGATAATCTAACTTGAATTCTATGAAACTTAAGGTCCAAACTACCTATATGTGGGGGTTTTGAGGGCATTTAATCACCTCTGATTTGTATTAGTCTTTCTTTTTTTTAAAGTTTACCTACTCTGCCATTAACTGTTCATACACCCACATCAAAATATAAAAAGCGCAGAGTATGAGGGAGAGGGAGAGGCAAATGCTTATCGGTGGCAGAGTAAAAATGCTAAAAGAGAGAAAAGGAAAAACGTAAATCGATGTTTTCAAAGTACCAGTCCAAGTTCCCAACAGGCTCCACCCAACCTCCAAATTCCCTCAGCATCTGAATGTTGCAAGAACTTAAAACGCATCGGCATCACTTAGCACAATAGCTCAGTGCCTGGCACTAAGCGCCTGCACACACACTACTTTCCAGTCTCCAGACCTCACCAGGAAGAGAAATAAGAACCGAGGCGAATTTAGACGGAAAACAAACAAAACCAATTTCTGGAAAGAGGCCAGCCGAGGCGGGCGAACGCTGCACACCGAGGACTCGGGGCTTGATTTTGGCGACGAGTGCCGTCTCCGCCACGCCGAGTCTGAAGGGACGCTTCCGCGCCAGTCCCGTCGTACGCACGCCTTACCGGAGGGCCGCGCCAGGTTGCCTGCGCGCCAACAGCTCGCTCACGGTTGGCAAAAGGGACGCCCGAGCCTTCATGGTATGCGTCACCTAACTGCCGCCCCGCCCCAACAAGCTCGGCGCCGGAAACCGGCGCTCCGGAAGTGACGTCACCGGGAGCGACGTTTTCTCATCCGGCTCTCCCGAAACGTCCTGTTTCAGCACAACGCTAACGCGGGCGGCCTTAAAAATCTGGGCCTTCGGGAGGCGCTGATGGAGTTATGCCCGTGAGGTTTACAGAGGCAGCGGAGCTGGGCTTGCTGCCAACCATCTCTGCAGGGGCAGGACTCAAGGGTGCTCGCCCGCCTGGATCAGTCATGCCCAGGGCGAACGGGCTACATAGCTTTCCTTGACCCCTCAGGCAATGTAGGGAGCTCAGTGGTACCCCAAGGAGGCGGAAGCCAAGCTCGTCGGAGCTTCCTGAAGACCAGAGCTGCCAGGTCTACTGCTCAGCGCACTGAGCCTCTCACGGAGGCTTGCCAAGGTCTCTGTTATGCCACTACTACTCTTGAGTAGCCCCACATTCTTGTGCTTGTTTCCCTCTCCTCAGGCCTTGCCAACGTAAGAGGCCCGCCCACAATGGACATTTTGCCACACGTGAAGCCTTTTAAAATGTCAGATTTATTAAGGTAATTTACATACAAGTACAATTGAATGAGTTTTGACAAATGCAGTCTTGAAACCATCACCAGCCTAGATAAAATATTTTCATCAAAAATCCATTAGGCCCCATTTGCTGCCAATCTCCTCGCCCCAGCCCCAGGCACACAGAAAGTAATCAATGGATAGTTCTAAAGTCAACTAGAATTCAGTCCAGATACATTTAATACACCAAACAAAATACACCAGG
>NW_011888788.1:2482087-2488120 GCF_000151845.1 Pteropus vampyrus
GTTACTGTAGGAGAGAGTGGAGTAGCTTTTGTAAAGAAGTTCAGATATCTCAGTGCAAAAGTTAGCTGAACTGGCTCATTCATCTCTATGGTAACCTAAGGGAGAAAACAAAGGATTTGGAAAATTGAAAAACATCAAGAAAAGTTGCAACCCATTAGTTTATAATATCAATTAGAAAAAAACCTTTCATTTTTTTGGAGGTTGCTATGAAACTAATTTTGAAGACAGGTTAACAAAGCAAAAGAATCAGGTATTTAGCCTGCCCTTCCCCATATGAACTGAATCTCAGGTAATCAAGTTATGTGATGAGAGCTTCTCTTTAAAGGAATGTTTCTAATAAACCAGCTAACAAATGAATGAAATGTTAACATATTAGAACTCTGTAAACCCTAATGACTTCATTAAGTCATTAATGAATCTAAACAATAATTGTGTGCCAGTATTACAAAAAGGCATCCAGACACCTCATGAGTCCTACTAGAGGTACCCACCACCATCTATTAAGTATTCTTGTTCTCCCACTCCACAACAGATATCCTGAATATCATCAAGCATATAGAGCTATAGCTACTAGTTTATAGGAAATACAGGGTAGAGGAACCTGTTGACATAAGGGGTGCAAATGGCAAATTCTGTATTCTGGGAAACTCAACGACAACTAAATGACCTACCTAGTTTCTTCAACAAATGAAATTATAATGGAGGGAAAAAAAGAAATTGAAAAGAGAACCAATGAACTGAAAGAACTTTAAGGGACATATCAATCAACTACAATGCAATGTATAACCTTAAAATTTTAATTCAAACAGTTCTGAAATGACCAAGGAAAGAGGAACACTAAAAAAATTCCTTAATATTGAATAATTTTCTTAGATGTGGTAAAAGTTTAATGCTTATGAGATTTTTTAAAAATCAAAGTTGCAAGGGACTGAAATGTAATTTAGGACAGATAAAATTCAGAATTATCTCCTAGGTTTTTGTTATTAATATAATTTTCTTAATGTATTTAAAGAGTTTTACTTTCATTTAAACTGAGGATTGACTTACCCATGCAAGGGACAAGAAAACAATACTAAATATTGAATATAAATTTACACTATGTTAGAGACTATGTGAAGCACTCTGAATGTTACCATATTTAAATCTTAATAATCCTGTGAGATTAAGCCCTTAAGCTGTCCTTGTTTTACAGTGTTCACAGGCTAACAAGTTTTATTTTAGTATAATTACCAAATATTAGTTTATACATACTCTAAGGATCTGAAAAAACAATGAAGGAAAATCTTAATTTAATGATATTTAGGAATTAGAATGTTATTTTTTTTGGTTAAATGAAAGTTCTCTAGGTCCCCTTTTGGGCCTACTACTAGAACCAATTTGTTAATCTTAATTAACAGAAAAGATAACGTGAGGATTATAGAAGAGCTCGTAACAGCTAGATTTTTACCCCTCACTAGATCCCTTCTATCGAGTTGCTGTCCTATGCTCAACTATTTGATAAAAGCAGAGTAAACACCTCCAGAAAGCTTGAGTTTGATACAAACTCATTGTTCCATGGTTTGTAAAGGCAACACTGAATCTGCATTCCCTTTTCACAAATTATAAATCAGATGGCAGATTTCAACAGTATCTTTCACATCTCACAAATTACATAGAAATAAAATTTTGTCTGTTTTTCTTTAGTCTTCTCTTTTAGCAATTACCTTGCTATTGACTGTGTTGTCATCCCGCCACCCCCACACAAACCAACGTGATGGCATTTGGAGATAAGACCTTTGGGAAGTGCTTTAGAGTCATGAGAGTAGAGCCTGCACAAATAGGATAAGTGTCCTTATAAAAGAGACTCCAGAGAGTTCCCTTGCCCCAGGTAAGAAGTCTGCAGTCTAAGAAACAGGAAGTAAGTCCTTACTAGGCAAGGAATCTGCCAATTTCCCAGCCTACAGAACTGTGAAATAAAGTTCCATTGCTTGTAACCACTAGTCTATAGTATTTTGTTATAGCAGCCCAAACAGACTAAGACACAACCTAATGTTAAGCAGTGAACAATTCTCTTCAATATATTTTATCTACTTAAGAATTACTTACAGCTTCCTCTTCCTTATCGACATTACTTGTTTGCGACAACTTAATATTTCCATTTCCAAGTTCTCCACTTGCAGAAAATTTCACTCCGTCCTTTGCACAGGAAATTACAACAGCATCTCCAATATGACTGAGATCTCGGCATATACGTGCGAATTCACCAGAAGGCATCTTTACTACACAGCTATACTCTTGTTCCTGTAAAACAAAAAAAAAACTTAAAGGTCTATTGCTGGAAATGAAAGATCTGACACACTCGCTTTCTGAAGAATCAGCATCTAAACAAGAATTCAGAATTTAAGACTTTTGATCACTTTGAAACCTCTCATTGTGATTTCTTAACACACTCCCACCACTCAAAAAGTGCAGATATAAAACAAGTATAAGAATAATCATACTAAGAAAACAAATTAGACCTTAAATTAAACCTTTAACAGTAAATGCACTCCAGTGAACTAGAGCCTCCCCCAATCACCCACCAGGGCTAAAAAAGAGGCCATGAGAGTATGGCACAGGGACAATGATGGTGCAAGAAGGCCTACCTGATTTCCAAAACAAGAGAATATATAGGCATTTTAGACATTTTAACACTTCCTCTCTCCTTTAATGTTGACAAATCTAATCTTAATAAATTCCTGCCACCATATCTTTAAAATCTACTCTAAAACCCTACTTTGCAACATGCACCAGAGAAGATATATAACTATTAGGAAGTATGCTTTAAATTATATTAACATAGCTATGTAACTATCGTGTACAGTATACCCAGACAGAAACTGATACTCACTGGAATTCCAAGTTGTTCAACATCTAAATCCATTAACTTCATTTCATAGTCTGAAACCTTTTCTTGATCTACCAAAAGGAAGCAAATATTGAAGAAAAGCATGTAAGTTTATAACTACAATGTAAATTTTAGAAGCATCGCAAACATTATCTTAAATTTGTCCCAGCTTTGAGAAATACTGACACTGAATTTTAATTTTCTTCAGCATAACACAGAAGAATAGACTTACTTGGAGCTTCAAATACTAGTGCCAAGGTGTCTGCATTATCTTCAGCCCTTAGTGTAATGATGTCTTCGTTGCCAGCACACTTTAGTATTTTGGACATGCTAGACAGAGAAGACACAGGGTTTAAAACAGACACCATCTTCTCCAGATCATTAGATTTCTAAGCAATTAAAATAAGGAGTTACCATTTTACCCATTAGGCTGTCTGATGAATTGGCAAGTTAGGTAAAGGTACTACTAGGACGTTTAAACCAGTCCAGCCATTTTGGAATGCAATCTGACAATATTTACAAACTAAAAAGCTCAGCCTATCAACAGCAATTTTACTTCTGGACATAAATAAAAGAGCAGTATTTTCTAAATTGCAAATCCATACCCCAAAGACTTGAAAACCCATATCCGAAAAGATATGTGCACACCGATGTTCATAGCAGCATTATTCACGGTGGCCAGGACATGGAAGCGATCGAAGTGTCTTATGATAGATGATTGGCTAAAGAAGCTGTGGTACATATATACAATGGAATATTACTCAGCCATAAGAAGAGATGAAATACTGCCATTGGCGACAGCATGGATGGACCTAGAGATAATCGTGCTAAGCAAAATAAGCCAAAGTTGAAAGTCACATATCACTTACATGTGGGATATAAACATAAAAGCAACAAATGAACAGGACAAACAGAGACACATGGACAATAGACTAGTGGTTACCAGAGGGTAGTGGGGAGGAGGAAGGTAGATGGATAAAGGAGGTCAAATATGTAGTGACAGAAAGAAATCTAACTATGGGAGATGAACAGTGTAAACATATATGTGCCTCACTGTTTAAGGGTACAGCTGAAACATTGGATTTTGTTAACCAATGTCACCGTAAAAAATAAATTAATTTGAAAAAATAAATTGCAAATCTATTTAGTGGGTGAATAAATTATTGGGCTGTGACGACCATTAAAAACGACCTAAAGTTGAAAGCCACTGCCCTGGAGAAATTTTCCAAGTCCAAGAGGGGTGCTCGCCGCAACTCTGTAATAATAAAGGACCAGAAAAAAAACTTATTGTCCCTAAGTAAGGAGACAGAACTAGAGAACATTATAAGGCGGTTAAATCAGGTCAATCAGGACTATGGTTTCTCAACCAAGGCCTCCAGCACCTAATGACTAAAAAGCTCTGGAAGTGTTTTCCTGACAGCGCAGCCCGTCATTTTCCCGCCACCACCCGCTTTGTGCTTTGGCGCGGAAAAAGTCCGTTCGCGCCGCAGTCAGCGCGGGCTTTCCGAACGGCGCGCTCTGCTGGGTCCCGCCCCGCAACACAACAGGCCAATAAGAAGGCGCCGATGGCCCACGCCAGCCACTGAGGGCCCGGCTCGGAGGCACTCCCGCCAAGAACCGGGTTTGGGGGTGAAGGGACGAAGGCACGATTCCCCGCCGTCCCCGGGCTCACCTGGTGAGGTTGACGCCCATGGCCAGGTTGCGGTCGCAGCGGTATGTGTCGAAGCCCTCGGAACGCAGGGTGAGCTGCACTAAGGAGACGTGGGACGAATCCATGCTCTGCAGGTTCACACCACTCGAGCTGATGTCCCAGCAGGCCTCGTTGATGAGGTCCTTAAGCGCCTCCAACACCTTCTTCAGGATGGAGCCCTGAACCAGGCGCGCCTCGAACATGGTGGAGGTGTCGTAACGACGCGGCTACAGGTTAAGAGAAGGAGGGAGGAGTAGCCGGCTTAGGCTTCACAGGATGAGAGCAAGGGAGAGGTAGCAGTAGGAGCCTGAGACAGAGGAAGATGACAAGCCCGCAGCGCCTGCAAACCGTTTAATACGCCGCGTATGCGAGCGCGCGTTCTCGCTGCGCCCCGTGACAAGACGTCACCACGCTGCCCCGCCCACTGCCTGCGGAGAGACTCTAGGGCCAATCGTGTGCCTGCTCTGCGCGAAGACGCCTCTTCCCCCAGCATCCATTGGAGAAGGTGGGGACAGGGGCGGGGCAGGTACGCGGCACCTCCTGGGAGTGACAGCGGAGTAGGGCAAGACTGCACCTCTTTTTTGTCACGTTCTGGAGTCTGAGCGCTGGACATGTGTGGGCGTCAGTGAGGCCCAGGTTGGGGTTCGTGGAGCTCCAGCTTTGTGGTGCCTTCTCAGCCTCTCGCTTCGAGGACAGAAAGTTTCCAGTCGTGAAAATGAAACACTACGGGGGAGAGGAAAAACCGCCTGTAGCCTGAGGAGAACAGCTGCTTTAAATGTGCAATAAATGTGACGCGCTCCTAAAAGTCAAAGATAAAGATGGTGTATAGTTCCGATTTAACAGTTATCTCAGCTCCCGACGACCATCTGTTAACACCCGCCCCCATACAAAGCTCATATCCCTCAGTTGTTTTGTTTACGGCTTTCTAAGCCTTTTATGTAGAAAATACACATGTAAAAAAACAAAAATGGGTTCATATCGTTAATACTTCTTCAATGCACTTAATAAAGTATATTTAATTTTAAGCTACGTACAGGTATTCTATATCAGTACCTTTTAAGAGGGCATAACACAAGCATACCTCAGAAATATTGCATCTTTGGTTCTAGACCATCGCAATACAGACAGTATGGAAAATAGAGAACCCTGATCTTTTTGTGGCAGGATTCTGCCTTCAATTTATAAAAAACACCACAAACGTGAAACACAATAAAGCAAAGTGCAATAAAGTGAGATATGCCCGTATCTTATGTTTGTAATCTAATTTACCAATTTCTCATAATTACAAACACCTTTGGGTACTTTGGTGCTTGTGAGACAACTCCTTGTAGACTGCATACACATTAAATATTTGATTAATATTACTAAATTGACTTCTAAAAATTGCACTTTCCGTGCCAGCCAAGACAAAGAGCATGCTCATTTCCTCTGATTTTCCTAACTATAGATATTAGCAATCTCAATTTTAAATCTGTGC
>NW_011888788.1:2489310-2503265 GCF_000151845.1 Pteropus vampyrus
CCATCAGTGAACCCTTAGGTAGTATACCTTGGCTATTGCAAATACTGCTGCAATGAACATGGGGTGCTCACATCATTTCAAGTTAATGTTGTTGTTTGATAAATTCCCAGAAGTAGAATTGCTCAATCATCATAGTTCTGTTTTTAATTTTTTTTGAGGAACCTCCATTCTGTTTCCCATAGTGGCTGCACCAATTTACATTTCCATCAACAGTGCACAAGTGTACCCTTTTCTCTACATTCTCATCAACACATATTTCTTGTCTTTTTGATGAGTACCACATGGATGAGTTTACTATCTCACTGTGACTTTGATTTGCATTTCCCTGATGATTAATGATGTCGAGCATCTGTTCATGTGCCCGTTAGTCAACTGTATGTTCTCATTGGAAAAATATCTATTCAGATCTTCTGCCCATTTTAATTGGATTTTTTTTGCCATTGAGTTTTCTGAGTTCTTTATATATTTTGGATATTAGTCCCTGTCAGATATATGTTTTGCAATTAGTGTCTCCCATTCAGGTGGTTATCTTTTCATTTTGATGATGGTTTTGCATTTGTAAATTTTGAATCCAGCACTTTCTTGCTTTATGTGTAATCAACTATCCTTTTGCGTATATCTTAATATCAATCGTAACAGTTTCCTCTATTCCTGAGTATTTTCTTTCTTAGGTCTTTTAAGAGTCTCTGGTTCCTTTGCAAAATGTGGCATGTGTTCATTCCTCCAGGAGAGGAACATTTGCTTTGCTAATAACAAATGTATATTTTGCTTTTTGCTTGCATAACAACATTTTGGTTTAATGCCAAATCGAAGTGTAATGGATTTGAAGACATTTAAAATAGCAATTAAACTCATCTATGTGGTACTCATAATGCACATTATCAGTTGAAATGAGGACACATGAATTACTATGACCTCTGGTCTGGGAAGGCCTGTCCCAGGAAGTAGCATTTTACTGGAGAAGCTAGCTGTTTGGGAAGTGTAAGAGAATTCTGGACTGAAAGAATAGCATGTTTAAAAAGGACAGCATGCTTAGAAGGTGTTGAGATAGTAGTTAGTTTTAGAATTCAAAGCTTTTGGGTGGGGGGGGGCGAGATGATTTTTTCCTCCAGTTTTATTGTGATATAATTGACATATAATAGAACTCAAAGACTTAATGTTTATCTGGAACACACTGAACAGTGGGGAGAGTTGTGCAAGGTGAGATTGCAAAGAGAGGCAGGGGTGAGATCTTATAGGACTTTGCAAGCCTTCTGTAAATGCAAAGGAAAGTTATCAAAAAGGTCTTTGGCATGATCCAATTTTATTTTAAGAGGATCACTTTAACATCTGGTAAAAGTGCTATTCCAATCAGTAAAACAATTAATTAAGTAAATTATGATCAAACAATTGGTTAAACTAGTCACTGAAGTTCACTGAAATAAATTTCAGATATATTGAAGAATTAAAATTCAAACAAATGTAGAACTAATAAGAAATGCCCAAGTATTTTGATAAATATTTATGAGATTTTGCTGTGGGCTTCTAAACATAAAAGGAATAAAACATAAAGGATGACTACATAAATTTTAAAACTTCAGTATGCCTGAGAGCACTGTGTCGGTTAGTATACTTTAGATTTCCATGACAGAGAACCCAATTCAAATTAATTAAAAGAAAAGGGGAATTTAAGCATCATCTAAACAAAAGCCAGAGTTACCTGGCTTTCAGTGTTCAAGGCTCCATCTTAGTAAATGTATGAAAAAATGGTTAGCCATATTAATTAGCAAAGAAATATAAATTAAAGGGAGATAAAATTTAAACGTACCAAATTAATAAAATTTTTTTAGTACCCATTTTTTAGAAAGGGTTTAAGGAAGTTGGCATTTCTATACATTGAAGATGGGAGTATAAGTAGGTATAATTTTTCTGGTGGTAATTTGGACATGTGTATGGAAAGTCTTAGAATTTTGTTTATTCTTTGACAGAAATTCAATCTCTAGGATTGTAAATCCTAATCTAGGATTACTAAAGAAGTAATCTGAGTAATTTACTAAGATGAGGCATGTTTAAGAATGTTTCTTATAGATTTATGAACAATTCCCCTGAAATTGGAAGGAAACTTGAGGTTTAACAATATGGGCTTTGTTAGGGAAATTGTGATAAATCCGTAAGATGGAATACCATATAGCCTTTCAAATACCATTCTCAAAGGACATTTAATGATAAAGAGAAAAGTCAGGTTATGAAACAGTATAACAATAGTATTCCAATTTTCTCAAATTGTTATACCCGGGTGTAAGTATACAGAAAATAGAAAAGACAAGAATATAACTATTAACAGTAATTATCTGTGGCTGATGATACCACAAATGATTTTAATTATTTTTTTACTCTACTTTTCCGCATTTCTTATACTTTCTTCATCAACCATGTATTATTGACCAGAAAATGTTAATGAATATCGGGAGAAAAAAATGCTGTAAACTGTTTTTTATAATTTCTAGCAAATTTCTTTACAAGGTAATATTACATATTAGAGTGATTCTCAATTAGACTCATCTGGGGAGCTTGACAACAAACGCCTATTTCCTCCAGGATCCACCTCCAGAGATTCTTATGTAGTCTGTCTAGGGTGAGCCCTCAATTAGTACTTTTTAGAAGCTAGCCAGTTAATTCTAATGATCAAGATCAAGAATTACTGTTTCAGCATGTGTGATCAAATAGATGAATAATTGTGCTTAAAGCCACCCACCCTCTCCCCAAGGTAGACTATTGCTTTGAAAAAGTAAGACCTACAATTTGTCAGAGGGGAGACTGACAGTGTAGTTTAGAGGGACTGTCTAATAATCTTATAGGTCTGTAAGTTTGTGGGAGTGCAAGATTTGCATTTTTGAAGGTGTAAGAAGTTTGCCAATTCTGTATAGCCCAGTCTCAATTACATTTTGTATATCACCTCATTAAATCGAAAAAGTTTTAGCTGAGTACACTTGTCAAACTAAACTGGAAAGGCAATATAAAGGACAGGATAAAGAGCAGATAAAGGCTATTTTTGCTTATTGATGATTCTTTAAAAAATTTATTGTTTAAAGAATTGTTTATTGACCATCCTTCTAAGAGAGGAAAAACATTCAAGGAACTGAAGAATTTTCTTCTCACTTGTACAAATGCAATTTTTAAATATCAAGAAGGGCAGAGGTGTTTTTATGATAGAATAATAATAATTACAGCAATAGCTGCCCATTTATACTGAGCATAATCAGTCTGCAAATTCTGGGGGACAAAGAATGTTATGTCCATTAATCAAAAGAATATCTCAAAATAATGAAACTAACCAAGGAGTGCAATGAAATCACTGTACACAAGATATGCCACAAGCCTGTAAGAAATGACCCTAGAGGGAAGTACTAATATGAGAAAAAGAAAAGAAAAATCAGGAATAAAGAAGGAGATGTAAGGTAACATAAAAGAACAAAATTCTTCTTTGGGCTGGAGGTGGGGGAGATTTTTACTTTTAATTTCTTACTACAATTGAGGGAGAGATCCTAAAGCTGACCTAGTTCTGTTAGCATGGCTTCTAGAGGTCTGAGTACATGATTCCTCTTCTCCACAGCATTGGCTTCAGGAATAGTCTTGATCTGAGCTCAGTTAGCCTGGCGGGGCTGAGTGTGATGGATGAGATGTTTGTTTGTTCAGGCTAAATTGTAGGGGATTATTTACCCTAGTAATCATACTGTGCATTCTGAAACTCTGATCTACGTGTATTGGTTCTCCAACCTCCTTTATATTAGGCTATTTGAAAAGGAATAGCTGAGTTTCTGGAAGGACTGATGTGATGTTTACTCAAATGTGACCTTTCACAATTATGTACCCTAAAGGTGAGGATCTGGATACCAACTCCTCCACCTATCTCAGAGGATAACCTTGAGGCTCTCTCTGTGTTGATGTCCTTCTAGATCCTTTAGATAATAAATCTTGCTTAATTTACTCAATAGGTGTCTCGTCTTTAGATCCAAGAAATGACCATTGACAGTCAAAATGGTGATCGCAAAAGTCCTCAACAGATTGAGTTTTAAAATCATCATGAGCATGTTATTACTTTTATAAATAATATTTTTAAAAAAGGCAAAATAAAATACAAAAGCAAAGCTTTCTTCCAATAAATTATGGCCTGAAGGGAGTAGTTTCTTTCTCAGAAACAAAAACAAAAACAAACCCCAAAAAGTGTTTGTATAATGTTGTTAATAAGAAACAAAACATATCCTCAATTCAGTGTTCCTCCACACCTATTTTACTGTCACTCTGAAGTACTCTTGCAGGAACTTGGGAATATCGTACAGAAATAAGGGAAATACAATGCCCTTCTCAGAATTCTCACTATTTTCCCCCAAATCCACAGTTGCTTATACGAAACTGCAAACTGGAATGTATCTGTTTCTCTCCTTGTTAAGTCACAATACGCTTAAAGGAAAACACCTCATTTTATATTTGTTTTACATGTCTTACAAGGCAGCGATTAAGAACCGCTGAAGGCAATGCTTGAGCAACATAGGTTAGTGTGGGCTTTGGTAAGAAAACAGACCTCTAATTCTTAGTGGGTATTTTCTAGCTGTGAGGCCTTGTTTAAATCATTTTCCTTCAGGAAAAAATTTAAACCTATTCAAGTACTTAGGATGTGTTAACTACATAGAGAATCCGGCTATGAACAAAATAGGCAGCATTCCTTTCCCAAAAAACTTTCAACAATCCCAAATACAGAAATTTGAAAAACCACGGAAGATCTTATTTGTAAAATGAAAATCACATCCATTGCCAAGCGTCCTGCAGATCAAATGAGATAAATTAAAGCGACTGCTTGGTTCAGTGCCTAGCACATAATTAACGCTCAGTAAGTACTACAGAGAACTTGGCAAAGCGATGCAGATTGAAGTTTGGGTTTCACTTCGTTACCACGTGACGACCTCAGCTTACACAGCTGGGCTCCCCAGGCCTTTCCTGAGTGGAGAGGCGTCTACCTACATGCTTGAGGGAAGAGACCAGGATACGGAAGACACAAAGCCCAGAGCAGCAAGCAAAGTTCTAGCTGGGCTAGAGCCTGCAGGTTGTCGCCTCTCGCCTTCAGCAACCCGTTACCTCTAGGACCTAGGTGCCAGCACAGATCATCCGCGGTCAGGCTGGAGCTCCTATTGGCTATTCTTCCTCGGAAACGCGCACCTTTTCCCGCCCCCTCAGATTTATGTCCAATGTACGCCTATCTACTCCGCTCCGCCCCACCTTCGCTGCCCCGCCTCCCTGGCGGAATCTTGTCATTGGTAGATCTCCAGGGCCGTGAGAGTGGCAGTGCGCATGCGCACTTGTTCCGGGGGCCCTCCGGGAAGGAGCTAGTTGGCTGGGTTTGGCGCCCCGCCCGGGTGAAAGGGTGGCCGCGGCGCTGGGTGGGACCGAGGTCCGGGGCTGGTGGCCGGGCTGCTGTGGGGCCTACGAGCTGCTGCAGAGCTGTGCGCTGCTCAGGCGGGGCGGGGCCGGCCGAGTGGAGTCCGCGCGCGCCCTGCTGAGCTGCCTGCTCCGGCGGCTGCGCTGCTCTCCAGCGGCGACATCGCGCCGGAGTCTCCGGCATGAACGAGCTGAGGCTTAGGGCGGTCCGCGAGCCGGACGCACCGCCCGAGGACAAGGTAGCTGCGGCATAGGGTTGGACGCGGCCAGCGGGGCGCTCCCCGGAGGTTCGCGGGGGGCGTGCATAAGGGTCGTCTATCTCCTGACCCTTTGTCGCGGCCGACGGCGGCACCGGGCCTGGGCAGCGCGGAGGATCCTTGGGTGCCGGCCCCCAAATAGTGCGCATCAGGGGTCAGCAAGTTAGGGCCTCGGGGACCTGGCTCAGGGATCCGGTTGTGGGTGGTGTCTCCGCGGCGCAGGAAGGGGCGCGCGGTGGTTTACGCACGACCTCCTGCCTCGTAGGTTGGGGGTCCCTCTCCAGGCCCGTACCTCCCGAGGCCTTCCTGGGTGTGAAGACGTCGAGACCCCTCAAAACTGTCTCTGGCAGACGACTACTCTGAACCCGATTTAGGCTCTCCTCACCCCTCTAAAACTTGAAGATTTTGGGGGGAGGTATCAAAACAAGGTCTTGGGACTCGTTTATTAGATTTAAATCCCTCCTGGAAAGTGAAATCTGTTGGCTTTAAGCGGAGAGATCTCTTAACTCATGAAGTGAGCAAGTGTTAGAAGGTATACTCCCAATAGATGAGCTTCTTTCCTGCTTCAAGTGTGGGCGTTGATGGGGTAGAGTAGGGTTAAAAAAGAGGCCATTTTGGCGGGGATGCGGCTGGATGGGGGGGTGAGGGCTGAGAGGAGTAAGATTGCTTTCGTTGAAGTAAAATGTCTGTGTAGGAAAGTCGAGGAAGGTGGATAGTAGTTGTGAGTGTGTAGATGTTGAATGACAGCATAAGGGTTGGTAGTTCGTGGTAGTATTTCAAGCCTCGGGTTAGTGGTTAGGAGCAGTGGATTTGGTAAATGGATCTGTCAGTGATGGGTAGAATGGACTGAGGGAGCTTGGACCAGAATGGAAGAGACTACTTAACTTGGGTGTTGCTAATGTAATGGGTGACCTGCAGATGTTTTCTTTGATCCATATGTCCTTTAAAAACGAGAAGATTTCTCGTAACAGTCTGAATTTCGTGCTTTTTATCTTGGATAATTGGAAGATCTGCCATCACGTACCCACCTAATTAATTTGACTGGAGCTGAGAAACAGCTGTTCCCACATGTGCCTGTTGCTGCACAGTAGGCCTACAGCGCCCACTTATGTAACTTGCAGGTTTTGATAACTAGAGGAAAGGAACATTAGGGAAATATCAGGAAGGAAGAAAACACAAGATTTGGTGACAGACTGTCAACAGAGCATTTATACTAGGAGGAATGTTTTGGGTGAGAGGTAATGGGGTTTTCAGATTTTTTTGTTGTTGCTATTGACAGTGGATCATTCAAGGAGAACTCTCCATATTAACTTTTAGAATATATTTTGGAGAAAGTTTAGGACTTCAGCTCAAGTTTGAGTTGCTTGCATAGACAAGGTACTTCAAAATCTCTAATCTTTCCATTAAATACCCTGGTTGGGTCTGAAAGAACCCTGTACCCACCCTGCACATACTAGTTGGTGAGTATTCAGATGTTTGGAGTCTATGTCAGCCCTGTTTAAGGGTGACAGGTCAGACTTGATGTTAATGGGACTTTGTGGGCCTAGAAGATGTGAGAAGAGGAAGAAAAAAGACATAGCTAGTGGGCTAAATTTTTGAAAAACTATTTGTAATAACAAAACCACACATGAGTACATGCACAGAAAAACGTTTCTACCCTCCCCACCCAACTCCTTGGATCCATCTCCCAGAGGAATAGTTCCAGCTGATTGTTAAATACTTTCTCATCTCCGTTTTCCGTAGGGAGGACATGAGGAGCTGTCCAACTGAAGGTGCCTTAATTTTTTACAAGTGCCCTTAAACCACTTTATACAATGATAATGCCTGGGGTTGTGAGGTCTGCTAAGTGCATGTAGCTCCTAAAACACAGTGGCTACTATATTCTGTAAAAAGCCTGACGCAGCCCATTAGCCCAGAATAAGGCAATCAGCTCCTCACCCCATCACTCTGGATTATGCATAGGATTTTTAATAATAAAGATATATCTTAAGAACTGTAAAATGCTTTACCTTTGGTGAGTGTATATAGAGTTGAGTTTTTAAAAATCTTGATTTATTCCATTTCATAGTTTGAACAACTTTGCTGATATTCTTGTTAGAATTTAAGAAAATTAGGAATAGTAATTTAATAGTAGAAGAATTTAGAAAACAATATCAGGTCAATTCATTAAAAGAACTGGAACAAATATGAAAGATTCTTTAAAATGTTATAGTTGCTTAACTGACAGTCATTAATTTCAAAATAATCTGGAGAATGTGTTTATTATGAAAGTCAGAAGGCATTTTGTTATATTTAGCATCCTAGAATGGAATTTTCAAAGCCAGTTGCTAATAAAGGAAATGTTTCCCTCTGGGAACTGTGCTTATAATTTTAAAGTCCCAAAGCACAGTATTGTTGCCAAACTAAGACATTTGGAATTTAAGCTTTGGGAATGACCTTTTTCCTACCCAACCTTGTGTTTACAGTGTAGCTTAAGAAAGAAGAGAATGAAGCATGGACTGGATTGTCATCTTAAAGTTTATAATTGGGTTGGCATTTCAGAGGACTTTGTTTTGGAGGTTAGAGTGAAGGTTCTGGGATTTGCTGCTGTACTTAGATGCTGGGGTGCTATTTAAATTAGAACTTTACTCTTTTCAAGGCTTCCTTTCTAGATTGATGAAACCAGTATTGGGAGGAAATAGTGATGGCATTTAGAAAGGAGAGTTTAAATTTTAACTGAAGACTGGTTAAGAGCAGGGGCTTAGGGTGCTATTCTGAGCATGATGGGTAGAATGACCATCATGCAGTGCTCTCTTCTCAATAAAGCGTGCTTTTTGAAGAAAAAAAAATCAGGTGCTAGATCCATCTTGAGCCTGGGCTCTACTGCTTAAGAGCTGTGTGACTGAGCAAATCACTTGTATAAAAGCCTGTTTGTCCATCTTGAAAATGGGGATGATAAAATAACATGTGCATTAGAGGATATTTGTGTGGATTAAATGAGTGTTCATGTTACATAGGTAGGGCAGGAATAGTCACATTGTAATAATGTGATAGCTATTGTTTCTGATGAAATATGGTGTTATAGAAAACTCATTAAAAAATAAAAAACATCTTGTATCTATGACCATGCCACCCTGAACAAGCCCCATCCCATCTGATCTCGGAAGCTAAGCAAGGTCGGGCTTGGTTAGTACTTGGATGGGAGACTGACTACCTAGGAAGACCAGGTGCTGCAGGCATAAAAAAAATAAATAAATAAGGGATTGTAAGACAAGGTCCTTGCAATCTGTGAGGTCAACCGAGGGTTGCCTCGCCAAAAAACAACAACGATAACAACAAAACATCTTCGACTCTTGGAAGATGATTAAATCTTCAAGTTACAAGTGTTTGGTGTAGTCTTTTCCTACTCATCACCTTTTAGGGAAAGTGTATGGACAGGACTTGGCCTTCTGTACCTATCTTTTCAGTTCATTTTCTTGCTGAATTTTTGTGCTCAGAATCAGTCAAGCTCTAGCTGTGGAAGGGGCATTACTATATACAATTATCTTACCTTCGTAGCACTAGCTGTAATATATTTTAGAACAGTGATGAATAATTAAAAATGTTTTTTTCTGATAGAATTTTAAAACTACTAGAACAATAAAATCTTATTTTAAGAGCTATAATTACTTCAAGTGTAGGAGAAATGCTTTATTTCCAAACAGTTTTTTACATTGAGAAATACTTTGGGTATTGAAAAATTAGTAAGCCCTTAATTATGGTTCTCAGACTTAAATAGGTAGAGAAGGTGAAAGATTGATTTGTCATAAACCCACACTTTAAGTTTCTTAATTATGTTTGTCAAACAATATAATTTTATTTTAAAAACTCAATTACTCCCCAGTTTATGAGTACTTAAAATTAATTTTTTTAAAGCCGAATTTTGTTTAAAATGTTTCATTTGCACAAATTTGTGAGATTTTTCATTAGAAGAATTTATATCTTTTAAAAATGTTAAATTGCTCTCATCAGGTGTTAGAACTTGAAGGGATCCTAAAGATCATTATTTTATAGATGTGGATGCCATAGCTCAGAGAGTTTACTTGCCAAAGGTCACACAACCTGTTAGATGCAGAATGGTTAATAGTATGTAGCTTTTGTAATTCTTGTTTTTTTTTTTCTTTATAATGTTGCATAATGCTGCCTTCAAGGGTACAGAATTAATTTACAGACTTTAAAAACTTTGGCACTGATTGACTTTGATAGAAAAAAAATGCCCAAATGTCATCTCTCTTATGAGGCTACAAAAATTTAAAAAAAAAAAATCCTTCAAAATGTCAAATATATATAAAAAAGTAAATTCTCAGATAGTAAGTGCGGAGTTTCTGAGAAACAGTTTTTTTGGGGGGCGGGGGGGTGGTAAAAGTTAATTAGGTTCATTTTCCCCAGTTATTGTGTGACTGGTGATTATATATTTTGAAACCCATCTCTAGGAGTGGCCACTTGAATATCCTTCAGAGGAACTCCCAGTGAGGTGCAGGCTTCTCACTCTGAACTACATGTGAGGCTGCTCAGAATACATGCTTTCTGCTTCATGACTCTTAGTATCAGAACTGTTTCTCCTAGCAATAATCAGTCATTTGGTGTTCAACACACCTTCTCCTTTGGACATTCATGGAATCCAGTGTCTGCTTTATATGATCTCTGTTAGCTTTGAGGGAGGAGGGCTAGTGTCTGTGTTCATTAGGAAAATGTCCAGGATTTCGTACCAATTTTGGCTCCAAATCCATTCTTTCTCCACTGCTTTAAAGATATTCTATAACTGACTGCATCTGAAATGAATCTTGTAACTAATTTCACAGCTCAAATAATCATTGTTTAAACCTTTTAAAAATTGTCAATATTTCTCATTTGTGTACTCTTCCATCTTTTCTAGGATCCACATAGGTGGAGCGTATTGAACTTGTTAGTGTATTGAACTTGCAGAGTGACTCACCTGCACACAACTTCTTAATCTGTTCCCTGTGCTGTGTGTTACAGCCTCCCCAACCTTCCTGACTGGTGCTGGAGGCTGCTGGGGGTGAGAAAGCACAGTCTTTCATGATCTTACTGTCTCTGGTTTAGAAAAGAGACTGAGACCCTGACTCTTGATTATTTGCCAGGGTTTTGTTGGAAGAATACTAATTCGTTCCTGGCATTGGGCAGTGTTCTTGCCTTCCAAACCTTGTCACGTGGTGGTTGCCTTGTTGGGGCGGTGGTGCAGTGCCAGCGAAGGCATACCTGGTCCACATCAGGCAGCTCACCCTGCCAGTCCTTGATCTTTATTCTCATGCTGTTTTCCCCAACAGTGGGGATGACATAGGACCCACTAAGTTAAGTGACCTTTTAAAGAAAGTTAAACTTTATTATGTTATTTTCCCTAGGCAATGCATGGTTCAGAATTTGATAGGTGCACCGTGAACGCCTCCTTCCTGCCTACCTAGTTTTTCCCAGAGGCAGCCCCTCTTTCCAGATTGTGGTGCTCATGAGTGCCTGAGTGCCTGCTGTCGGGCACTGCAGAAGGACCTGACCTGTTCTTCCAAAATCGGATGTCCTTTTGATTTGTTGCCCTTTGTATTAGAGTCACCACAGGGCCAGCTGGAGCTTCCCAGTGAAGACTTTGCTGTTTTTGAAAGAGTCCTTGAGACCTGAGATTCACTGGCGACACTCTGCTCCTGGGTCTTTGAAGTTGTGGGGACATCTGTCATTGACCCCAGATCCCTCAGTGAGTGATTCTCAGAGCCTCATTTCCACAGTCTGTGTCCTGCCAGTCCTGTGGTTTCAGTGGTCTGCAGTACATTACTAGCACATGTCCCTTAGTCAGCTCACACTTACGGGTCTCCAGTCTGACTTCTCTCCTTCTAGACTTTGACCCTCCCTTCTCCTGTCTCCTCTGCAGAGAGAATCAGATCTCTTGAGTTGCTGCAACTTGAAACTGGTTAGTCCCTGTGTCTCTGCTTTCTCACCTAGTTCAGGTCACAGGTTCTAACCAGGTGTTTGTTACCTGGATTCCTTATCTTTTGCTCTTGTGTATTTCCCATAGTTCAGGAATTAATGCCTGCACTGTTGTAAATCCTTTTAATTGAACTCCTTCCCTTCAGGATTTGTTCTCAGTCCCTTCTAGTCCATCTGTCCTTTGTATTTCTAGCAGCTCTGATACCACCTTATGAATTACAGGGGTAAAAAGAAGAATTCTGGCCCCTTTTTCAGATCTCTTAAACTTGGTCCTTATAGCCTTCTCTCTTAACTAGCTTCCTCCTCGTGATTTGGTGCCTCTATGACATGTATTTTGGCCCTTGCTATTTCCAGCCTCCAAAGTGTGCTTCTTCTCTGTCACCCTTCTCCCTACCTCTACCCATTTAAATCCTATTTTCTCAAAATCCATTTAATATTTCCCCCATCTCAGTACTTCATTAGGCTAGTATTTATTGTAGAAATCACAGAAATGTGTACATATGAGAATGAAATCCATCTACAGTCCCATCATTCAGAGAAACAACCATTATTCAAATGCATCTCTCTCCCATGCATATTGTTGCATGTGGCTGTAAACAGTGGCTGCCATGCATGATCTGATAGTTTGCCTTTTTATGCAGTCAGAGGCGTCTCCTCAAATTAAGTTCATTAAATTCTTTGTAAACACTATTTGAAACTTTTTTAATGATAAAAGAAGCAGGAAAAGAAAAGACATTCATTGTAGAGGCATCAGAAAGAAAAATCACCTTAATCCTGCCATTCAGAGATAACTATTAGTGTTTTGTTGTGTATCTTTTCTTTTTATGCCCTAAACATTAAGATCTTTAAAATTTTTAACCCAGCATCATTTTTAATGGCTGTGTGTTATTTTGTTGTGTGGCTGTACCTTAATTTATTGAACCAATCAGGTATATTAAGTTTTGTTGTTGTTATTGTAAGCAGACTGCAGGAAATACTCTTGTAAAAAACAAAACAAAACATTCTGCATATGCATGCTATCCTTAGATAAGTTCTACCCTCAGACCTGCCCTCAAAAAAAGGGGTTTACATTGTTTCGGCTTTTGGTGCAAATAATATTTTTTCCCCCAGTAAATCTGTAGCCATAACTGCATGAGAGTCTGTCCCTGTGGTCTCTTCTCCCCCACAAATGAATATTGATTATTCACTTGTTTCTTGATCTTAGGAGAGGTGTTATATTATGGCTCTGTGGTTACTAGCACAGACTTGGAGTTGGACTGCTTGGTTTAAACTTGGCTCTGCCACTTATTAGCCTCAGTTAATCTCATCTGAAAAATGGGACTCACAGTGGGGTTGTCTTGAGATACTATTATGCCTTTCCTATGCAAACTGTACCTTAGAATAACCAAATAGTTGATTAGGAGAAGTTTCTTTTTATAGAATAAGTGGAAAAGGACTGATAGAATATTATTATTTTCAACCCCCACTGAATTAATAGAACAAGGTAGCAGCCATGAATGCTGCTGCCATCACAGACAACCAGATATTGCATATCTCTTGATGGAAGTATACAGTACTACTGATGGAATAATCTTGTCCAAAAATCATATCTGAGCCTGATCAGGACTCTAGTCCTAAGAACTAATTTACTGTGCTCGCTTCGGCAGCACATATGCTAAGAATTAATTGACAGAAAATTCAAGGAACAGAAGAACACATTGAAAACACCACCGGACAATTGACTTGATTGCTTTAGAAAATAAATGGCAAGGAGACACCCCTCTCCCTGACTTTAAAAAAAAAGAGAGAGGAGAGTGATAGACATGGAAGATAAAACCTACAGATTAAAAGACTTAATGCACATTAATGATTTCTAGACTTTATTTGGATCTTGATTCAATCAAACTGTCATAAAGACAAAAACGTGAAATTATTAGATAAATTTAAGTACTTAAAGCATTGTTAATTTTTTTAGGTGTGATAATGGTATAGTTATGTTTAAAAGTCCCTATTTAAAAAAACACTGACCATAAAGGAAACAATTGATAAACTGAGCCACATTGAAATTAAGACTTTCTGTTTCTTGAACTATTAAGAAAGTGGAAAGGAAGGCCACAGACAATGAAAAGATATTTATTAAAAATATATCCCACATAGGACTCATATCTAGAATCTATAAAGAATTCCTACAAAATGAATATACAAAAAAGACAACTCAATAGAAAAACAAGTATTTCAGATGGTCAACAAATATATGAAAAAGTGTTCAACATCATTAATCATCAGGGAAATCCAAATTAAAACCCACAATAAGATACCACTATACACCCACCAGAATGACTAAAATTAAAAAGA
>NW_011888788.1:2503940-2509583 GCF_000151845.1 Pteropus vampyrus
TTGTGTGTTTACCACCCAAAGTCCAGTTTCCCTCAACTACCATATATTTCATCCCTTTTACCCATTTCACCCTCCCTCTCTTTTGCTCTTTCTAACCCAGTTTGGAGGATGCATAATGCGGTTACTCTAATAATAGGGTCCATATCAGGTGGATTGTCAGACTCGGTTACTGAGCCACCTTTATTTTGGTGGTGGTGTAGAGCTTTCATCTTCCTATGGACCATGGAGGACCATGCTTTAGGATGAAAAAACTGCAGAACGAAGCTCTGTTCTATTCCTGGTTGTATGTATGGTGCTCTAAGGGATCAGGCCATTTTTTTAAAAAAGCTTCTCATCAGATCTTCACAAAGCGTATGTTGCCAGTATAACTCTCAAAATACCTTTGAAGATCATACATTCGTTTTGAAATATGACTAATGATTTGAAATTTGTTTAATGATCCTAACCATCCCCCAGTGTTATCTGAAATGCAACTCAAAAATTTCCCCATTGTTTAAAATGTTGAATGTAAATATACATTTTCCTATATAAACATTGACTGAAAATATATTGAAGATTGTGTGCATTCTGTGAAGTTTGTGTATTAACAATCCATGGATATCTTCCCAGAAAAACCTTAGCTCGGGAGGATTTGCAGGGTATGCTTGCTTGATCTAGCCTTCTCTTCCAGCTTGTAAAACACATCACTTCCTCCCAAGTCAGGCAGCACAAAGGCCCATATATAGTCATTAGTCATTGCATGCAGCCAAGTTCCATATCAGTTTGATGTCACTTAGTCTCCTCTTTGGGTCTAGTGACCATGCACCAGAGGATTGCCTATCCTTCCTCCCCGCTCCAAGAACAATTGTGGAAGAAGGACAGGATAAAAGCGGGCAGGATAAGCCAAATCAACTTTCCAATTCAGACAAAGAAAGAATGGGAGAAGAAACGCACAGCAGTGTCTTGGCTCACTTCTTTCCTGATTGTGTTGACTATAAACAAAAAGTTGACTAGATATTTCATCAGCAAAGTGGATTTTTGGGGGAAAGTTAAAAGATTGCAGTCCTGTGCTTGCATCCATGGCAAGTTACATGCAAGTCCCCCAGACCAAGAAGAAAGAAGTTCTTTAAAGAGAGGGAAAGGAAGTTAAGAGGAGGGGCTGTTATAACCATAGAGCTCTGTTATAATCATAGAGTTCTTCCTGTAGGGCTTTCTTGACCCACATAGAGTATGAGAGTTCCTCCCACAGGTCTTCCCGATTCCTGCCATAAATTTTGACATTGGGAATTTGACTGAGACCTCCGTGTGCTTAAATGGGGCCTGTTGTCTGATAGGCTTCATATTAGGTTGAGCAGGTGGGGAGCAGAACCCACTAAATTTCATCCACCATCCCATACATCGGGTTTCAGTCCAGAGCTTCTCCAGGGTTTCAGAGAGCGGAGGGCTCTTTTCTGTGGAGCCTTCCTGAAGTATATACTCTTAGCTGCATTTTCTCTGTTTTATTTCATCCTTCGTAGCCCTTCAGTCTACTATTTCATCCAGAAATTTGTTGAAATCTATATCCACTGATGATCCCTGTCTCCTGTGAAATAGTAGGGCCATGGTTATTCTTTACTGTATCCATTGACATTCATTTCTGTGAGATATTGAGGTCAAAAGGCATGGGCTCTGTCTGCCCTCTTCAACAGGAAGTTTTGAGAGACCAAGCTGGTCTTACAACATTGGAAGCAAGTAGTTGCTATACTTTTGTTGTTTTGTCTGTAGGGAGGAGACAGATAAAAATGGTTCCTGTTGATGGATGACATGCAAATTCTGGGCTTCTGCACTTGGCATTAAGAAGGGCAGGAGTTGATGACTGACCCTGGAAAGTGCCTGTGTTTGGTTTGTTGGCTGGTGGAGGAGAGGAGACAGGGTAGGAAACCAGCGAAAGAGTCAGGTGAGTGTGGTGTGATACCAAAGCCTGAAAGAACAAGTTTTTGAGAAAAAGGAAAGGGTCAGTGTCAGGTTCCACAGAGATTTCAGGTAGAATGAGGAGTAGATATGGTTTTATCCTGTCCATGTTATTTCCCAAATGGCCCAAAAATCATTTCATGGAAGGTGATATCTCAGAAGGTGATGGGACCTAAGTTTTTTTTAAACAGTAAACCTTTATATATAGATTTGCTATTTTGTAGATTTGGCTAAGCTCTTAGGATATTTTTTTTAGCCTATGTTACCTTACGGAATAACTAGCACTCTGTATTTATAACCTATTTCTTTCAACATTACAGCAAAATCTCGGGCTACTATACTGAAAAGTAGTCCCCGTCCTGTTTAACTGCAAGTGAATGAAAACCAAAAATGATAGTGGCTTAAACAAAATAGAAGTATATCTCCCTTACATAAAAGAAGTCGGGAGGGGTCAGCATTCTAGCAACTTCACAGTGTCAAGGATTTGGGTTCCTTCTATTTTGTTGTTCTACCATCCTGAGTATGTGACTTCTACCTCTAGTGCAGGATGGCTGCTGGAATTCCAGCCATCACATCTACATTTCAGAAAGGAGAAAGAAGTCAACAAGAAAGAAGAGGCCTGCTCCTTTCTTGTAAAGACACTTCCCAGAATATGTACTCACTATTTCTGCTTACATCCCATTGGCCAGAACTCTGTCACATGTCCTTGCCTGATTGCCAGGGTAGCTAGAAAATGTCCCTTATAGGTGGCCACGTGTTTGGCTAAGCATTGGGGATCCTATTACAATGGAAGAAAAGGAAGATGGATGTTGGGACAACCAGCTATCTCTGAGCACTTCCAAGTGCCTGAAGATGCCTATTAAAGACTGGCTGGAGATCTACAAAGCAGTGAAGAAGAAAAGCTGTAGGTAGATGAGGGCAGAGAGTAAAGGAGATCAGTCATGGTGGTTGAGGGTCTCCTCCAGTGGTGGCAGGAGGCTGATTCATTGACAGCGAGGCAAAAAGAAAAGGGGGGCTGTTTTTGCATAATTGCGGATGGGAAGGAAGGGGCTGGGGATCGAGCACAGGCAGCTGCCGCCTCCTCAGTCAGAGAACCCTCAAGGCACAGGTCTTGAGGATCCTTTGGTATTTAATATATAAATGTTTGGCAGACAAAGAAATAATGTAAATAGCAAATCTATATATATAAAGATTTACTGTTCAAAGGAATAATATGAAGGAAACTCCCTGCGTTTTAGTAGCTCCCAAGTATATCCAGCACCACTTTTATAAAAGTAGAGGAAAACCAGGCCCTTGGCATGTCCCTCTTCATCAAATTTATATCTTTTGATCTCTATAGGCCAGAGCAGTAATTGTTACCTAAAATGATGATATTGAATTCCTACAAAACTGCATGGAAATGACTCGTCGAAGAGAGCCATAAATGGTGCTGCTTTAACAAGATGACTTTGGGTAAATGTTATTATTGCACATGTATCTTTTTTCCCACCATTGTGACAGAAATGTATGTTACCCAGCTGTTGGGGCAGTAACTCGCTAGAGGTGGTACAGATACTGGCAGGGCTGGCATTGAAACTCAGGTGTCCTGCTGCCTAAAGGGCCTAACAAGGACGCCGTGGTTAGGTTCTTATTAGCACGATGGGGCAGTTCTCTTTGGAGAAACGAATCAGTTGTTAATATATTCAGACTTCAAAATAATAATAGTCTTCAAAATAAGAGGTCCTTGGTAGAAAAGTAACTAAAGGATCAGGTTGAGAAATATCCCTATTACGTTGAATGTGAAACAAGGCTCATGAAGTCTGGCCGGCCAGCTGGAATTCTGATCACCTTTGTCCAGTTTTTTCCATGGACTTAACTCTAACTGCATAAATCTCTGTTCCCTTTCACTGTAGGTTTATAGTGTTCCATCTTGCTTTGAATGTGAGGGTGCTTGTAGACACCCAGGGACTCCCTCCCTTCATTGCTGATCTTTGGCTACTTTTAATAGAATCTCCCACTACAATTCAGCCTGTGCTGTTTTGGGACTGATGTTTGTTCCCTCCTATTGTTTTGATAGAGAAAGTGCCACATGAGCTTTTTTTTTTTTTCCACAGGGACGTCAGCCAAACACTCAGTTTTCTCTTGAACAGTTGCCATTTCTATCTCTTTGTTCCACAGAGTTCTCTATACAGAGACTTTTCAAATTTTACATAGTGATCTCTTGAAAAGGTATCACTGGGGAGTAGCTATTTTGAGAAGTTTTAACAAAGAGCTATTTCTTCCAGAGATATCCGCCTCTCCTGGGGACTTATCGCCAGACAAGTGACATTTTATTGTTGCAGAGGGTCCCACTTGAGTCTTCTAGTAGCTGTGGTAGATATCTTATTTCTTAGATCTCGGGAAGAATTATCTTGATTATTTGGTTTGGTGTTCTAACACATGACTCTTAACATTTCTCATGGATCATAAAATATCCAAAACACTAGAGTGAGCCACCATTTTTAGTGTCCACGGGATCAAAAAGGGGATAGAAAACTAAGATGGTTTGAGATTTTTCAGGACCCTTTCTTTTCAGGGAAATTAGGTCCAGAATTTCCAGCCTTCACTGGCCACTAATCTCTGTTAGCTTTGATGAGTTCAATACAGGCATACCTTGGGGATATTGCGGGTTTGGTTCTAGACCACTGCAATAAAGTGTCATGATCTTTTTGCTGGTAGAGAGTCTTGCCTTCAATTTGTAAAAAACACCTGTGAAGCGTGATAAAGTGAAGCGTAATAAAAAAAAAAGGTATGCCAGTATAGGTAATGTGGTTGTGGAAGCTGACCTTGGGGGCTGGTTCTTCTTGTTGCTTTGAAGGATTTTGCATTGCCTCACGTATTCATCTGTGTGACGCCAGGGCTCACTAGTTATTATGAAGTAGTTAGTACTTCCTGGGCAGGGATGGAGTAAGGGGCTTGGTGGGGCTAGACATTTGAGCTGGAGGAACAGGAATGTGCCTGGCAGGTTGGACAGAGAATGAGACAGTGTCCCCAGATGCAATAGGAAGGCCTTTGAGCTTTGAGAGTTTATGGAGAAGCCAGTAAAGGTAGTCTGTTTTGTTTTTGTTTTGGGAGGCAGCAGAAGTTATTCTCAGAGACTGGGTTTTCTTTGCCAGCAATTTATTTAGTACAGGTACCCTGTGGGAATTATAATTTCACAAGCCAGTAGCACATAGGCTAATTACAGAAGCAAAATAAAGGAATAATGTATTCCAAACGAATGACAGATTAATCACACTATTCTTCCAGGCAAGGGGAGATGAGAGGAATAGTCTAAATTTAACATGAGGTGTACCTTTTTATACAAGTTAACATGTAGGAGCGTCGGGGTCCAGCCTAGAGCTGATTTCAAACACGTTGCTGGGGAACAAAGATGCCAGTGCTGGTGGCAAGCCGATCTCTTTCACAGGTCCAGCTATGTGGTTTGTAAACCCCTGTCTACCAGGAGTGCCTGCCAAGACAAGCTATTGCCCAAAGAGACTTCGGAGAGTTTTTAGGTTAGGAGGAGCCACCTTGTCCAAACCAAAAGTCTCAATGGTGCTCACAGACTCTCAGTATTTATAGTTTAACTATCTCCCAGCCATAGTTGCTTCTCCATACATTTTTTTTACTATATCTTTATTGAAGTATAGTCTTACAATATTATATTAGTTTCAAGTGTACAGCATAGTGATTCAATGATTATATACCTTGTGA
>NW_011888788.1:2511733-2520150 GCF_000151845.1 Pteropus vampyrus
TTGACTTCAGGACATTTTCAACTTTTTTTCTGTGCTGAAAACTATGGAGTAGGGGGACGATGAGACCATTGAACTACAGCTCATTCCTCTTATTAATCTTTCATCTCCAAATCTCACCTGTCATTTGATAACTTTGAGGAAAAAAATTTTGGTGGGAGGGGAAGAGCAGAGAATGTAGTAGCCTTTTAATTGCTAGCGTGCTATGGTTTTTGGTTCAAAGACAGTATTTCCTGTTTGTCTTGGTGTTCTTTAGTTTCATCACTAATTTGGAAATTAGTTTTATCATTTCATTTCATCATTAGTTTCTTTGAACTGGAGTAAGAATTAGTCTTCAGAAAGAAGTTTTGCTTTATTGGTTGATTTTCTTTCTCTTCCTGAGGATTATGGAGAGAAAGAAAAAAGTCTAAATGAGGAAACCTTGGTATGGGTAAGTCTCAAATATAAATAGGCTAATGGGAGAAGCATATTATTCAGTTTTTTCATCTATAAAAGGTTAATAATGCCTAGTCTCCTCCTTATTCATGCCCCCAACCAACATTTGTATGGTGAATTAGTTTACAACATATTTCTGTGCATTGCTTCAGGTCTTTCAGGATATTTTAGACCTTGATCCCCAGGAATAAACACATTTTACACTGTGTCCCAATACAAAGTGGTGTGTGTGAATCACTTTGAAAAAAGTTTCATGAAACAGTACTTTTACTATCTGTGCTACATTCAAAAGTTTTCTGTTCTGTTTGATTCTTATTCTACTTTTTATGCAAACTTTTATTGAAGTGTAACATGCAGAAAAGTGTCCATATCATAAAAATACAGGATGACTTTTCGTAAAGTAAGCGCCTCTCCGCGCCTGCCCCCA
The DNA here is from genome assembly GCF_000151845.1 of Pteropus vampyrus. Lineage (NCBI taxonomy): Eukaryota > Metazoa > Chordata > Mammalia > Chiroptera > Pteropodidae > Pteropus > Pteropus vampyrus. Next base: position 2,512,593 of record NW_011888788.1, read on the forward strand.
TCAGACAGCACATTACTGATACCTTGGAAGGCTCCATTGTGATCTCTTCCAGTCAGTTCTCTCTCTCAGAGGTAGTCCCTAGCCTGACTTCTGGCACCACATTTTATTTTTTGCTAGTTGTGATCCACTGAATCGATTTCAAGACCCAGTAGATCTCTACCCATGGCTCAAAAACCACAGCCTTATTTTATCTTCCTGATGCAGAACAGGGCCAATTTCCCCGGGGAGACCAAGCCCTGCACTGAAAGAAGAGGGCCCTTTGGCCGAGAGCATAGAAAGAATTAAACACACACACACCAAAGTTAGGGTCAAAAGGAAAGTTTATTAGAAAAAGGGCAGCACTGCACAAAGTGTGGTCTCCTCATAGGTGGAGAGTGAGAGGGAAGGGACCCTGAGTGTTCAGGGAATTCAGTTTATATGTCGTTCTCTAGTTCCTGCAAGTTATAGTTAAGATCTTTGTTTTACCCATTTCCTTTGTTATGGGCATATAGTGAGGAAGAATAAGAATCCGTGGAAAAGGTAAGAGGATGTAGTGGTGAAAAGCCTGCTGGCAGTTCCTAGCCTTTAACCCATGGGTTCCCTATGGTTTTAGCCATAGGGAATAAATGATTTCACTTTCTGTAGGGCACCACTTAAAGACTCTTTTCCTGTTTCCTTTTCACAGTGTGGGAAATGGGTTGTTAGCAATCCTAGTAGAAATGTTCCTTTATTTTGCTGGTGTCCTCCCGGCCTGGCTGCAGGGCTGATCAGCACACTGTAGTCTCTGAAAGTAGCTTGATTAACGTTATAGTTCTCTTGCCTCCTCCCTGCATCATCCCCAATACCCTTGAGATGGTAATTGTTTCTGTTTTATAGATGTAAAAGGCGAGGTCCAGAGGGCACGTGATTTCTTCTAAGATCACACAACTTGTACTGGTTTCTCCTTTTTTCATGCTTTTGAGACACTCTTCTCTCTGAGATAAATAAAGAGTGACTTGCTTCTTTGGAAAGTCAGTTGCAAGGCTTTGTTGTTTTACGTCTAGTTTTTCACTCCCTCTTACTTGTGTTTACAGGATTGATGTTCATTATTAATGTAGTGCTAGTGAATTCCAATATTGCCATTCTGAAGTACCAGGAATGGTTTTTGTTTGTGTTTTTGTGAATATGAGTTGTGTACATTTGCTCATTGCTCTGAAGGATGTGTGCTTTGGAGGCTTTCATGCTATACATCCTGTGTCCATCCCGCCCCCCGCCCCCACCCCGCGCTTCCCCAATGAAACTCTGCAGGTGTGACAGATGGCTTGGACTGGGTGTACACAGCTCCCCACCCTCACTGTGCAGCAAAGTCCTGTGCTGACTTGCATCTCCTTCCCTGCCTGTAGAAGCCGATGGATAGATTTCTTCGTATCCCATGTATCCCTCAGGCTCCAGAGTTCCCACTGCAGGGAATAAGTGCTGAGCTGTCTCATCGCCCTCAAGCCTTTCTGGTTGTGAGGTCATTGCTCCCAGCCAGGACTCCTAGAGAACAGTTGGTGCTGATGTCCCACAGTCTCTGCCCAGAAGTCCTTGGTTGGGCATTGGGCCTGTGGACCCCCTTGGGCTGTGAACTTGTGAACTGTTCTGGCTCTGTTCGTTCTTAGCTCAGGCCTCCTAAGAGCCTTGGCCTTCTGAATTCTCCCTCGATGGAATTCCCTGGGAGAGAGGCAGTTTGGAAACGCATTCAAGTCAGGTATCTGTTAGCCAGTGTCCTGATGGTAAGGGAGGATTCAAAGCTGAGCACCGAAGCACAGGATCTGTATTATTGGGGCAGACAGCCTCTTTATTCATTGGCTTCGAAGGCCTGTTTTGAAACAAGTGAAGAGTAATGGAGATTCAGGGTATTAACAACAAGACAACAGGCCCAAAATGCATCATTTATGCTAAGCCCCATGTCACCAGACTGAGATTGACTTAGAGTTTTTGCTCTCCCAGAAATAAAATCTTAACACCAGTCAGTCAGGAATCCCTTGGTCAGCACTAGTTAGGTAATTTATCTGATAGACCCCTCCATCTCAGAAAGGAAAGTGACCTTGCAATAACCAGTCTGCTTTTTTTTCTTTCCCGCTTAGTGTAATTTCTTTGTTCCCTTCTACTTGTAAAAATTTTTCATTTTGTACAGCTCCTAGGAACTTCTTTCAGTCTGCTAGATTAGATGCTGCCTGATTTCATGAATCATTGAATAAAGCCGATAAGATCTTTAAAATTTACTCTCCTGAATTTTGTTTTTTAACAAAGAAAATGTAGGACAATGTCCTGTTTATAAAGTGTCCTTGTCGTGGAGGTGCACAATAATCTTTGGGGGGAAAATTTGCTACCCCAAGCATTTAAAACTGCTTTTTATTGATAAAGCAGCTGAGTTTCAGTTTTCTAGAAATTTCAGTATGGATTAGCAGATTTTTCTTCAGTATCACATAACCGAGATGTTATAGTTCATTCTGATCATCGACCTCAACCCTCAGCTGAGATGGAGTTGGGTAGAGACAATGGCCACCTTGTTCACAGTGTGAAGATTTAGTGGCCTTTACTGTTGCATTTGTTATAAAAATGACGAGTAATTTCTTTTTTGATTGGTGCATCTGGCTGTCTTTGCTTAGAGTAGAAACCACATTGGCAGGAAACTTAGTTCCTGAAAGCCCAAGCTGCAGGAGGCAGGAACTACATACCTTGCTTTTTTTTTGTATACTGGTTTTATTGCAGTGGTCTGGAACCAAACCCACACTGTCTCTGAGGTATGTATGTATGTATGTATGTATGTGTGTGTGTGTGTGTGTGTTTATTTATTTATTTATGTATAGTAAGAATGCTGGAGAGGAGGGCAGTCAGCAGCTCTTGAGATTTTTGAGATTTTTCTTCTCATTCTACTACCAACCTCTATTCTGCATGTTTGATGGCTCATCCTTAATGGATTTCTTTCTTAAGACTTTCACATTCATTCCACTTATGGAACCTACAAATCTATGTAAACGTGATAAAATGGGAGATATTTTGTACAAAGTGGCTGGCTATTGCGATGTGACATTTATGCCTGCCATTTTAACCTACAGACTCAGAAGTGGAGAATTCTTTAGTTATTCCTTAACCTGTTGTTTTCTTCCTCTTTCTCTCTTTGTGAAGAAACATTTATTGAGGACCTTCTATATGCCAGACAATGTTGTAGGTCATGGAGATGCAGCAATGAAAAACAAAAGTCCCTTCCACGTTGGAGTTTTTGTTCCAGATTGGAAGATGGACAAATGTGTAATAATTTCAGGTAATAGTGATGTTAGGAAGAAAAATAACGCAGGTGTTTCTTAATATGAAGGTAGCATCTTGACGTGTTAGCATTGGAAAGGGACTTCCAGTATGCAGTTCAGTTAGCTCAGAGGACAGATGTGTTGACTCTGCTTGGAGCATTTCCCATTATTTAAGGGAAAAGAGTGGCAATACACACAGACTTATACATTTTGTAGAGCAGGATTGAACCATTTTTAGGTTTCACTATGCCTCCTTACTCATTATTCCTGGTAACAACACATTAGTTGCTATCTGGAAATACAGCTCATTACCACCCTGGGTTTAATGGGTGCCCCCTAGGGGCTCCCCTCCCCTCAGTCATTTTAACCTTTGGGGAGGGCTGAAATCACAGCCTTTTAGTCATTAGTTGCATTTGTATAACTGTAGCTCTAGGATTGTCTTCCCCACACTAATGCTGGCCATCCATTATTCTAGGCCTTGTAAATAAAGGTTGATGAATTTTGATTAAAATTCAGTGAGTTTGAAAAAAAAATCTTTGAGCTTTTACCAGATTCAAGGCAAGGATTCAAGGTAAACAAAGTCGAATAAGGCAGTCTTTACATTTAATACATCCGAAACCTGAATTAAACGATGGGAAGTGCCCTCTTACTGTCTGGAAGCAAAATGGTTCATAGCCAGTGTTAGGTTTTAAAAGCTGAATCTCCCACACACGTTTTTGTGTCTTTTCTGAAGAGCTCTTTGGTGTGGAGTGCAGTTACCTGTGGGGATACTTTATGTGCCACAGTCCATCTTGAGTAGCTGAAAACATTTTCTGTACATCACATTATTAATATGAGGCTTTTGGAGGACCAGATAATGGCCTTACTGGGATGAGTCTAAACTTTCAGGATAGGATTCCTCCTATTTGATCCTTTGTTCAGACAATTGAACTTGTTAAATGGAATTAGCATTAGAAAAAGCTAGAAATACTTTCTTAGCTATTCTTAACACACATACCCACCCACCCACCCACACCTACTTGCTTTTTCAGTGAGAGGGACACATAGGTCCCTGACACTCTTACTAAGGATACACCTGTCTCTGATCATTTCTGTCCCAGGGACATGTCTGTAAGTGCCATAGGGCTTGATTAGCAGGTGCAAGCAGATACTTAGCAGAAAGGTTAGAGTCAGCCTAACGACTGTCCTCCAGGACAAGATTTATAATTTGCGTGTAAAGCATCCCAAAACAGTTTGTATAAGTTATGTTGTCACTCAGTTAAACGAAACGTACACATTTGAATGTGGTGCCAGGGGAAAGGACAGAGTCGTTGGAAGCGTAACCAGCCAAGGCACCGAGTGCAGCCGGTCCTCGAATAACACCATCTTGTTCAACGTGGTTTCCTCATTGACGCTGATGAGATGCTGTAGGAACTTAACTCTTGTTTATATCATTTAGCCTGTGGTAAAATTGGTTAAGTAATGTGTCATTTCACTGCAGTTCCAAGAATCTATAGATTGAGGATTTACTGTACTATCTTTTAATGAAATTGCCTTGAAAATGAAAAAGAAGAAAAAGCCTAGGGAATGGTTTCACTTATTTTCTTTCCCTACTTTTTAGCTCCTTTTAGGCAAACATGAACAGCATATTAATATATTTTTTTTAGCAAGGTGCAAAACTGAGTTGGTGTCTGGTAAAGAAATGGGGTGTGGAGTGGAGTGAGTCGCATCTGCCAGGGGTGACACAGTGCCCAGGGCTCCTGTCCAGCCTAGCCACAGCCACACTTTTTCTGGTCAGGCTTGGACCGTCGCCACTTGTGTGTGTCACTGTGGAGTCTTGAGAAATACTGAGGTTGGAGGGCGGGCCCCTGACAAGACACTAAAGGGAGCCTTAGAGGACTCTTGCCCCATAAGCTTTTGTAAGCCCCAGGCAGGCCTTTGGGAAAGCCTGAGAACTGAGAGAGAATGGGAAGAGGAGGGTTTCCCCATCTCTCCTTCTGAACAGAGCCAGGCCCCTCCCCAGGCCAGGAAAAGCCAGGCCTCCCACCTGCTGTTCCTCTGGTCCTCCCTCGCCGCCTTCTCTTGCGTCTGTTGAAGGAAGGCTTCTGTGCTGTTCTGAGCTCCAGGTCCGGCTGGTGTTGGCTTTTGGGCAGCTGTGGCAGGGAGAGGGGCACCGGAAGGCTGGGAGGGGAAGCCTTTGGAGTATGAATTTCTCCGAAAATGTCCACAAGTCTTACCAGAGCCCTCGGTACTCAGGAGACTCTGTGTGTCCATCACCCTTACTGCTTCTGCTTTTCCCTACAGAGTCTAAGTGAACCAGAAGGAAGGAGGCCCCGGAGGGAGCTTTTTTCCCCTTCCTTTTAAAGCATCACTTTTGTTTCTTGTTTACACCAGCACCACAGCCCCCTTGGGAAATGGCTAAGAGAGCAGGGGAGGATGGGCAGTTACTGAGATAGAATCTGAGAGACAGGATATACTCCACTTAGCCTCTAATCTGGTCTCTTGGGTTGAAAAGGAGGGGAGGAGGAAGAGGGTGCCTGGGAGCCGGGATGAGACAATTTGAAGCAGCAATGCAGCAGCTCCTTGCTGCATTGTACTGGTCCCAGAGGTGCTGAGCTGGGACCTCAGATCCCAGCTGGGAGTGGGGCGGGAACGGGCACTGGCCTGGTCTTGCTTTGAGGGCCACCGTGGAGTCTGGGGCATGGGTTGGGGCATGGGTCCTGGGACATGAGCTGGAAATCACAGCGAGTTCTGTCATACTCTCAGTGCAGCCCGGACACTTTGGTCGACGGTAGATCAGGTCGAATTAATTATCTCACTAGTTCAACAAATCTGTAGGTGCCTGCTATGTTCCAAGATGCTCATGGCTGGTGACACACCACTGCGTTTGAAGCGTATGATGTTTTTACCATGTTTCCCAGCTTGCACAAATTTACTAAGTTATATACATGTACTTATAGGTCCATTATAAAGCACACACAGGAAAGAAAATACGAACAAGATAAATAGAAATAAGTTCTAATGTTTGTTTCTACACTTCAGTGGATTGTGTTGCATACATCCCACTTCGGAGAGCACTAATATACTCTTACTTTCATGCTTCCGATCTCCACGATAGCTTTGGAAAGTGGATTATTTTGGAGTTGGGGCTGCCTCTTGGATAAATGGAAGGTTCAAAAGAGGAAGCAAGGCAGGCAGATACTGAGCTCACATAACTGGTTAGCACTGGGGCCCCAGCCAGGCCTGATGGCTGTCATTCTTTCCTCCACCCTCCTTGGGTGCTCAGGTTGCCTGGGGTGGGCGTTTAAGGTCTTGTGCTCCTGTCCTGTGCACCGTGGTCAGGCTACTGAGAGGTGGGGCTGTTGGTGTTCAGTCCCTTTACTGCATTTGATCATCAACAACTGGCCAAAATGAGGGATCCTTTCCCCACTAGGAATACCCGAGAATTGATACTGCATTTGATCATCAACAACCAGCTGAAATGAGGGATCCTTTTCCCACTAGGAAGACCCGAGAAAGGAGGCCTGTGCTGGGTGTAATGAGCATCAGAGCCAGGCCCTGGGCCTGTTCTTCCTGACTGGCTGCTGCCGCCACCTGCAGAAAGTTTTTCTTTACATCTACCTGTTAAACCATCCCCCGGAGGAGCAAATCTGTGAACATGCTTGGCATCTCTGGCTCTTGGTCCAGCATGTAACAGTTTTCTTCTGGCCAAGGACTTGGGTTCCACCATGGAAGCTGCATCAGCACTCGATGTCCTTTATTCACCATAAGTGGTCCAGCTGCAAGAACTTTGCTCATGGGGTGCGGGGGAGCCAGAGCACTGTAGGCCTCCAGGGTCTCTGAAGTTTCTGGTCCCTTGGCCTGTGACATTTGGCCGGGATGCTTGTGTTGCGGTTGGGGGTCAGGAGCCTAGAGAGCTGTCTGACTTGCCCCTTCCCCATCCATGCCTTCTAGGGCTATGCCCTTTCCTTCCCTTGCGCAGGACTTTGCCTTTCTGCTGGTGGGAGAATGGTTCTCTTTGTAGGTATTGGTTTCCTATTCAGAGGGAACCTCCTGATAAGGGTTCTGGGATGCATTTTCTGTGGCCTGGGATGAAGCCTGGAATGAGGCCTGGGACCCTGGAGTTAACTTTCTCACAGGCAGGTAAAACCTAGAAAGTTAATCTCCTTCAGGCTTGTTCCTACAGACTTAATTTCCTAGTTCATCCTAGGACCCCCACCTCTTGGTAAAAAGAGCTATTACAGTGTCTTTTTAATAATTCTCTGTCTCCTCCTACGTTCTGCCTCAGGATACCTTTCTTCACTTTACCCCAGGAAGGAGAAGAGTCA
>NW_011888788.1:2529175-2531355 GCF_000151845.1 Pteropus vampyrus
GTGGGGGAGTAAGGAGCAGTGACTTCGTCATCAGAAGCTGTAGCGCTTTCCCTCAGATCCTATCGGTCCTTTACAAAAGCCAGCTTTGTTTCGTGTCAGCAGTCTTGCACTACTTAAGGCCCTCTGTTTTGTGGTGTTATCCTAGTTGTAATTTAGTTTAGAAATAGCTGTTTCCATAAGGGCAAGGGCTGAGTATCTCTCTGCCATATCTGGAATCAACTCCTGGCTTCCTCCCTCTGTCTTTCCTTCCACACAGTATTTTGCTGTGTGCCAGACATGGGGATGTCATGAGAACAAGGTATCTTGGGTCCCATCTTCAGGGAATAATAGACAATTACAAAAAAATCTCCAAGTCCCCATTGTAGCCAATGCCAATAGGGAGATGGTCTGAGTATTACAGGGAATGACTGGGGTCGGGTGGGATTAGAGATGGCTGGAAGAACATGACTAGTGACACAAAGCACTTAAATCTGAAATGTAAAAAATTCCTACAAATCAATAACAAGGAAGGCAGAAAACAGCCAGTGACTTGATAGATAATTCACAAAGGAAGATATCCAAATGGCTGATAAACATGTGAAATGGTGCCCAATTTCATATATTATTAGGGGAATTCAAATTGTTAATTGAACTTAAAAACATATGTAACTGTTTCTGTGTTTGCATATGTATATAACGAAATCTTTGGAGATGTGATGAAACATCCTTTTTGCCATTTCTAGTTTACTTTGTTTTTATTTTCTTAATGAAAAATAAAATAAATTCCAAGATGCTTAAATAAAAGAAGAAAACCTGGGTTAATAGGAGATTTGGGGTCAACCATTGAGCTTCTCACAGCCCGTTCCTCCTCCCCGTGCCCCCCAGTTTCTTAATTTGGATCTTCCTCTGTTGCTTCTCTTCTTCCCAGGACTGCTCTGAGGTTCACAGGTATGGGAAACGCTCTACAAACTGTGGAGGGCTATACAAATACTAAGTGCTGTTGTTACTGTCTAATTCTAAGTGATTTCATTTCTCCTCCACCTCTTCTCATAACAACTATTCTAAATTCCCCTAAGAAATAAAAGCTCTGGGTAGTAGGCTCAGGAATGAGGCCTGGATGATATCCAGTCACAGCCTCCTTTGCATTCTTTGGATACAAAGGAGGGGCTTTCTCTGTCTTCTGGACCATCCCCGACTTCCCCGTAAGGCAAGTGGGTTGAATAGACTGTGGCTGTTACTCATCCTCCCTAGGTGCAGATGCATGCCTCTCTTGCAGCAGAGAGCTGGCCATCTTGGCACATGTCAGAACAGTGTTGGGATCACTGTGAGTCCCATCTGTTAAGTCACCTGACTGTGCTAGGTCCTCAGGCCCCGTTTGGGTCTTTTCCACAGATTTCCGATGACAGGTATGTACTTCTCAGTATCCTAATCAGCATTTTTGACCTTTTCTGTTTTCCTGCCACATAGGAGTCAGAGACAGAAGTGAAGGTAGATGGAGAGACTGCATCAGACAGTGAGAGCCGAGCGGAAGCTGCTCCCCTGGTAACTCCTGCAGACGATACCCCAGAGGTCCTCAACAGGGCCCTTTCCAACTTGTCTTCAAGGTAACCTGGCTCGCTGGGGGCCTTGTTCTGTGTCCAGGTGCCATGGAAGACCCAGGGTCCTCAGAGAGCCCACAGTCTTGTGGTGGGAGTCTGCTTCTGTCAAAGTATGTGGGGCAGGCCTGCCTACTGGCATTGGCTGCTGTCCCTCTTGTTTCTACCCAGAGCTCCATTGAGTGTCATCTAGTGCTTAACAACAACTGTGAGCATAGCCTGGAAGGGTCTGGCCCTTGAAGGGTGCTCTGAGTTGGGCTGGGAGAGGCAGTCCAAAGAGGAGGAAAGCGTGGACAAGGGAATGATGGTGGGCAAGGTCGCCGACATAGCACATGAGGAGTAATGGTTTGTGACTGATGGGTTGGCTGCTTTTCGCAGAGGAACCCAACCTTCCAGTCCAAAGTTTAGTTTTCCTTCTCTCATGCACGCACATCCATTACGAGCATTTAAAAATTCTTTCAGAAGAATCGAGAAACATCTCTACTTGGGTGAATCCAGGGTTAAAATTCTGGTCCCTTGAGACTCTGGTCCCTCCAACACCAGCTATGTGGGTAGATTAAAAACACAAACTAGAAGACCCCAAAACATTACCTAAGAGTGTTCCTA
>NW_011888788.1:2533965-2542570 GCF_000151845.1 Pteropus vampyrus
CAAGGAACTTACATATAGAAACAAGTGTCCATCTTTAGGAGAGTCTTCTAAGGAGACTGCCTTGAGGGACAGTCTCCTGTACTGATTTAGGTTTTAAAAGACTGTGACTTCGCAGGGCCTGGGATCTTAATCCTCTGAGTCTCAGCCCTTTTTAATCTAGAGCTAAAATGGAGGCGTTTCTATGAGGGTTAAATCATACAATAAAACTTGACAAAGTGTAAAGTGCTCTGTCAGCCTAACTCAGTTCAAACTGTACACTAGTTCTAATAATGCTAGTGTTTTTCCTAGTTGCCTTTAAAGCTAGTTTGAGACCGAAGAAATTTTTTTTGACCTAAATTTGTCTTACCTATTTTCGATCAGCTCTGTGAATGACATCTGGCTATTAAAAATACAAAATTCACTGCTTAAGGGGTCTACTGACATTGAGGATATTCAGAGGGCATGTTTCAGAACCCAAATGCAGCCCCCACAGGGAGGCCAGGGCTCTGGAACAGCAACATGCTCTCTTCTGGGCAGGACTGCTTTTGAGAGGCCCAGCACACTTGTGGGTAAAAGTCCTTTTCCTTCCTAGAGGAGGGGCTGGGTTTGCAGATATTTCTTGACACCATATGGGTCAGTGTAAGACTTGGCAAGGGTGGCCTTGACCCTATACCTAGTGGATTCTACCCTCTTGCTTTACACCAGATCTCTTCTCTGGGACAGAGGTTAGCAAACTTTTTCTTAAAGGTCCAGATAATAAATATTTCAGGCTTTGGAGGCCCAAGGTCTCTATTGCAACTCCCCAGTTCTGCCACTAGCAGGAAAGCAACTACAGATAGTATGTAAACAAATGCGCTTAGCTGTGTTCCAATAAGATTTTATTTATAAAGACAAGCAGCTGGCTTCACTTGTTTGCTGGCCTCTGCTCTAGGGTCAAAACATTCTTATCTGGTGAATAGTGGCCTAAATTGAGTGTTGTCTGCAAGATTTAAAGATAGTGGCTTCCTTTGATTGTCTTGAAGAAGACGTTTTTTTCCCTTCTGATTGCTATCTGAAGAACTAGCCTGCCCCTGCCCCCCAGGCTTTGGGATTGTGTGCTGGTTAACTACTATCAGGAAATTTGCCAAAGGACCAGGTAACACAGATAAAGGAAATGACTGGGACCAAGATAAATGTGGAATGTGATTCATTTTGACCTTTCTCCTCCCTCCCTCAAACCAGGATTCTGCATGTTTGTACTGAGTCTCGTCAAGAAGCATTATCGCCTGCAGTTCTACATGGTAAGGGAAGTGCGTGTGTATGTATGTGCGTCTCTGTGTGTGTGCAAGAGAGGGAGAGAAGGAGAGAATTCTTGGCTTAAATGAAGTTCTGCAGAAATGCAACAGGCCTCTCATCCTTTCTGTAATAAAACTCTGGAGTGCAGTCTGTCTTCATGTATCTAGAACCCAGAGCATGAGGAAAGAGGGCCCGTTTAACTTTGGCAGCTCTCCGTTTACTTAGACCCAGTCATGGTTACTTATTTTACACCCTAAGTAATTGCTCCACTAGGACCCGAAAATGGGCTCCAGGTAAGGCTCAAGGTGAAGGTTCAGGCATTGTCCACAGATGTCTTATCTGCTACATCATTCCGTCAACTCTAAAGCATCCTTTCTCTGAGTGCCCCAAGCACTCAACAAATACTAAGAATGAGAAGTACCCAGACTTTTGGAGCACAGAAGGACTCACTCACTAGTAGTCCCGACTGGATTTGGACTGTAGCTGGGGGACAGTTTCTCCCAGAGGCCTGTTCTGTACCTTTTCACTTCTAATAAGACAAGTGCAGAAGCAGATATCTTCCCTACCCATTTCTCAGCAATTTTTTTTATTTTGGTATTGACTGTTGTTTGAAGTTCCTTTCAAGGTAAACCAATAAAGTCAACTCTTTCTTTTGCAGTTTGGCTGGACCCATGTAACATTACTGATTGTTGTAACCCAGTCACATCTCGTTATCCATAACCTGTTTGAAGGAATGATCTGGTGAGTAATGACGATGAGGGGATTTTCCCTTTTATTTTGCGAGTGTTTCTCATGTAAAGGTACTTTACCCTCTAAGCCAGTGGTTCACACCTTGAGCTACATCAGAATCCCATGCAGGGCACCCCTGAGTTGCTGCTTCAGCAGACCTAGGGAGGGGCCTGAGAATTTGAGTTTCTAGTGAGTCCCAGCTGATGCTGATGTTTCTGGTCAGGACCTACACTCTGAGAACCACAGTTCCAGACTAACAGGTACAGGGATATTTAAAAAAATCAAAGACAATGCTAATGTATGGCAACACATTTGAAACCCCAGAGTAAATTTTTACGATTTCCCAGCAAAATATAAACTACTAACGTCATGAAGAAGAAAACTTAAGTAGATTGATAACTATAGAAGAATTTTGAAAATTGCATAAGTATCCATACTTGGAAAAAAAAGGAGCAATGATAACAGCTGAGTTTTATTGAACCCTTAATACTAAAGCTGATAAACATAGGGAGGGAGAAACAAGAATAACTGATTTTTTTTTTTATGATTGTGGATAAAACCATTGTAAATAAACTATTAGCAAATGGAATCTGGCAACGTGTCAAAAGAATGTATACAGTTGTGTGCAGCTTAATGTTTTGGTCAGTGACGGACCGCATGTACTGTGTTGGTCCCTCCCAGTGGAGCTGAAACATTTCTATCGCCTGGTGAAGTCATAGCACATGCATTACTCAAATACTGACCATAGTGCTACAATTGCTTACAGTATTCAGTACAGTAGCATGCTGTACAGATTTGTAGCCTGGGGGCTGTAGGGGAACAGAATTTGTCACCCCAAAATATCTCTGTTTGGCATAAGAATTATTTTAGGCTGGTTAATTTTAAGAAACAACAGACAAAAGAGAAGCTTTGAAAACTAAGTACACGATGCCTTTGTAAAAGGCATTTACGTTTGTAAGGGTGTCTTCCTGCAACCTGGAAGAGGGGAAAGACCTTATCTCTACAAACTCTTAACCACTGCAGAAGAGAATGGACCTAAATCTGCATAACAGCCTTACCCTCGTTTACTTTGCTTTTTGGGATAACCTCCTCTGACTTCCTCCATGCCTAACATCATCTTTGGTCTTCAGCTGAAGATGATATTTAAGGTGGTGGCTTCAGCCATTTTGGCCAGTTACTCAATTTTTCTGGCATGCATGTTATTACACTTTTGTTTGTTTTTCTCCTGTTTGTCTTTTATTACAGGGATGTCTCCTCCAAGAACCCAGAAGGGTAGAGGGAAAATTATTTTTCCTCCGTTACTGAGCAATAGATTCTACCATTTACCATATACTATTTGTGTAAGGCACTTGAGGATCTTCCTACAAAGACTCAATTGCCTAGCACATTTTTCAGAATGTATCCCGTAGTTAAGCGGCTGTACTGTTAGTAGATTTTATTCCAGAAATGCAATAGTTTCAACAGGAAATCTGTCAGCATTGATAGAAGTCAGCCGCTGATTGAAGAAGCTAAGTGAAGAGGTGAAGGCGTAGCCTAATGTATACAAGAGGTGTTAAAGAATCGTGGCTAAGACCCCAGACTGAGCCTCTGTTTCCAGATCTCAGAATGAGGGTACAGTACCACCCACCTCCTGAGGTATAAATTACTAAATACATGTAAAGTGCTTAGAACAGGGATGAGATCATATAAATGTTAGACATTTATTACAATTAAAACAATTATAATGGAGTGGAGGGGGATATAGTTCCTTCTGGTTTTTTTTTCAGTTTTTGCTAGGTATTTCTTAACAGTAGTGCATACTATGTCCTCAACTTTGGGGACAATTTACTGCTTGCTTCGAAAGTGAGTAATATTAAAATCTCTAGTTACTGGTTTTCAAACTTAATCTCCAAGACATAAAATTATAGTTGTATAGCAGAGAATATGTACTGGAAGCTTTGACCCAGGAGATGTTTGGGGGTTGGGAAAATGCAGAGGCTATAAACCCCTGCCTCAATAAGCAGGAAGTCGGAACATTTTGTCTATGGTTAATGGGCCAGGAGACTGAGAATTTTGTATAGTATGTTAAACTGTAATAGAGGAATTTTTTTTTATTGTAACGGTGGTGTTTCTATTTTTATTTTTAAAAAATTTTTTAGAAATTTAAAAGAAGTGACTGTCAGAGAATGGAGCGTGAGAAGAGGAGGTTGATGTTACAAGTGTGGAAACAGCCCCCTTTTTCATGGTGGGGATGATCAGACAGCCGGGGGAGGCAGAGAAGAAATTTAGCTGTGTGATTTTACCCTCAAAGTAGCCCTGGGGAAAGGTAGGGCTCACTAGACAGTTAAGAAAAAGGTAAATTATGAAATAGACATAAAATATATTAGGATTGTGGAGTCAACTACTAAAAGAAGAAAAATCAGAGCTGATTAAAAGTGGCTATTTTGGGGAATGGAGATAAAGGTGGGAGAAACAAGGAAAACTTATTTTTTTTCTTTAGAGTTTAAATGTGTATTATCATGTACATAGATTATAATGAAAAAAAGAACAACTCACATTCCATGGACTGCCACCTCATTTATTCAGTAGTCATTTGGTAACCATTTGAATACCTGCTATGTGCCCAGTGTTAGGTATGGCTTGTTTGGTATTTTATTTTTTTAAATTTATTTCTTAATGGGTAAACAAGTATTTATTAGTTATTTCAGTACTGGAGTTTATGAGTGTTGTGGACTTTTGCGATATTATCATCTTGGTAGAGTTAATCCTTTGGTTTATTTCCTAGGTTCATTGTCCCTATTTCTTGTGTGATCTGTAATGACATCATGGCCTATATGTTTGGCTTCTTCTTCGGTCGGACTCCACTCATCAAGGTAAGTGGATCACCCTGACGTGAGCTGTCACCATGAGGGAAGGATGGTGCTTTCAATATGAGTAGGTCAGCTTGGGAGGCAGGATATCTAACTTGTGTGTATGTCTTCATGTCACCCTGGAGAAAGGCTGGTAGTAAATTTTAAGAGAAAAGCCAAACAGAAACGTTGACAACTACCCACAGGAAAAAAAGAATAAAGAATAAATTTTAATTGACCGTATAGGCACATTTTGGGGGCTTTGATCTGAATTTGTGTGTTGCCATTTAATTAGTATACTGTTTTATGATATAATTAAATGATTTGAATGACCAATTGAAACAAAAAGGAAGCTGAGATGAGTCATGCAGGGAACCAAGAAAGCAAGCATGGGGATATTTTTTCAGGGGAGGTAGTTAACAGTGAGGTTTTTAAGTATTCATTGTTCCCAAAGCCAGACTTATCACAGCATCCTTTGCTAAGAACTTGCTCTCTGTCCACAGCTGTCCCCAAAGAAGACCTGGGAAGGCTTCATCGGGGGCTTCTTTGCTACCGTGCTATTTGGCCTTCTGGTAGGTGGTGGCTCCTGGCTGGGTAGGGGAGTGGACAGAGGCCTCACACATTCCTTTGAAGCCTGTCCAGGGCTAGAGAGCCTGTCTCCCAAGGCCAAGGATTCTGTCCTGCTGAATAGGGACCTTGCCCTGAAGAGGGGCACCAGCACGGCATGCTCCATAACTGCACAGGCATAACCAGCTGCCCTTCATCTGCCAGTTTTCAAGCAGGGTCTTGGCAGTCAAGGAGCAGGGGCCGTGCACACCCTGTCCTTCTTTCATGCGAGGCATGCCAACAGTCAGCAGGCGTTGGTCTTGTCCAGGCATTTGATATTTCCAAGTCAGTCTGATTGGCTCTGGAGAGTAAAGGGTGAGGTGAGATATGCCACTCCAGCCCAGATTTTCTCCTGTGTGTGCCTTGCCCAATGGATGATCTTCCAGCCCTTTCCAGAGCACCATTCCCTTTTCTAACCCTAGGCCAGTCTCCCCTTTGAAGTGTCATCTAGCTGCCCTTCACTGATGACTTCCTGTCATAGTGCCTTTTATTTAGCCTTCTTTTTCTTGGCTGCCTGCCCCTCACTCACTGTACATTCCCCTACACCTGCCTCCAGTTAGCACGAAGTTAAGAGATCCTGAGAAAAATGGCCTGTAACTCCCCCAAGGGGGGAGAAACTTCTTATAGTTCTTTGCCCTTTGCCCACATTCCTCAGGTCTTTCCTGGATTCATTCAGGAACTGGGTGTTTGGGCGAGTATGTGTGAGACCTGAGTGGGCTGTGAAACTCCTCCTCCGCCCAGTTCAGATAAAATACACATGTGGTGAAACCTAGATCTCTGATTTATTGTGTGGCTTGCAGTTAGAGGGTGCTAGGTACAGTGAGGGACATGGCCAAACCAGGTGTCTGTTGCTCAGGCAGGGTGGCAAAACTTGTCTCCTTTGCCTGTCTCTCTATTCTTCATCCTCAGCTGTCCTATGTGATGTCTGGGTACAGATGCTTTGTGTGCCCCGTGGAGTACAACAATGACACCAACAGCTTCACTGTGGACTGTGAGCCCTCGGACCTGTTTCGCCTGCATGAGTACAGCATTCCCGAGGTGATCCAGTCGGCCATTGGCTGGGTATGTCCCACTCCCATGGGGTGAACCAGCCTCAGTGGGATAGTAACACAAAGACAGAGCCCCCTCTCCACCATTGCCTTCCCTCCAGAACGCTACCTTCCTCTCCCCACGAAGCTGTAAGCCCAAGGGTAAAGGACAGTTGTTAAGTCTGTTCAGGGTGAGGCACGAGGAGACCTTCCCTCCCACCACAAATCGCTAGGGCCAGTGGTTCTCAAAGTGTGCTCTGCGGATCCCTGGAGGACCCTGAGATCCTTTCAGGGGGTCTGTGAGGTCACAGCTGTTTCCATAATAATACAATGACATTATTTGCCTTTTTCATTTTGTTGACATTTGCTGTGATGGTACCTGAGCAGTGGTCGGGTAAACCTGCTGGCCCCTTAGTGTGAGTGAAGGCAGTGGCACCAAACTGGACTAAGTCGTTCGATTCTTCATGCTACACCCTCGCAGCAAAAAAAATTAGTTCCTCTTAAGAGTGTCTTTGGTGAAATTGTAAAATTATTAATTTTATTAAATCTTGACCCTTGAATAGACAACTTTCTAATACTCTTAGTACCAAAATGGAAAGTACGCATAAAACACTTCTGCTAAATACTGAGATACTTGCTTGTCTAAAGGACATGCGGGTACTTGCTTGACTTATGAACTGAACTAGTTGCTCTTTTATAGAAATGTAGTTTTTACTTGAAATGAACCGACAAACGAGTGTTTTAGACTTGGATATGTGGCAGACATTTTTCTTGAAAATGAATGAAGTAAGCCTGTCGCTCAACGAAAACAACTAATTGTTACCAATGGTAAAATACGGCTTTCAAGTGAAAAGTAGAATTTTGGAAAGTGTGTGGCTGCCACTGTGAGCTTGACAGCTTCTCTTACTTAACGGATTTTCTGATGAGATCTGTGGTGATTTTAATATGTAATGTTTTGACATTGTGTAGTGAAATGTGTCTATATTTGGAAGATTGACGTAACTCAGTGAACCAGTATTTTCTAAATGGTTAATGCACGGTGTTACATAGTTATCCGTGGGTAAAAGATCATTCATTCAAAGTGCAAGGTAGAACAATGAATTTTAAGAGTACAAAAAGTTCATTGATAGGATTCCACATTGCACTAAATTTTTAAGGAACTACCACTTATCAAATTCTGGTATAATGTCAAAGACTAATTATCTAAAAAAGTACTAAAATACTCTTCCTTTTTTTCAACTACATATTTGTGTAAGGCTGGTTTTTCTTCATATACTTCAACCAAAACAACAGATTATAAGAGACTGAATACAGAATATCTTAATGTCTTTTATTAAGACAGACATTAGAGACTTTTTAAAAAATCATTCTTACTAATATTTTTTTCCAGGGAGGGGCGGATATAGTTAGTTGCGCAAAGAGTTATTTACGTTAACATGTAATAAGGCTGGGCCTACAGGCATCTTGACTTTCGCTTCATTTATTCTTCTCAGAAAATCGTCCGGATGTACCCCTTCCAGATTCACAGCGTTGCCCTCTCCACCTTTGCCTCGCTCATCGGTCCCTTTGGAGGGTTCTTCGCAAGTGGATTCAAACGAGCTTTTAAAATCAAAGTAGGAAAACCTTCTCTGTTTCTCTCATTGTCTGCCAGCAGGCCCCTCTTCACCTCCCTTCTGCCTTCCTCCTCCTGCCTCCCACCATCAGCCACCACGCCCTTCAAAATATTAGGCTATGAACGTGTGCTCTTCTTCAGCCATGCACGAAATTTTGGTAGGTTAAATAAAAAGACATTGTTTCCATTAAAATTCAGTAGTTGGATTTTCAGTTTATTTGTTAGTAATCTCTTAACGTCTTTCTTTAAAAGAAACATTTTGTAGTGGACTAAGATCGTGTCCTGTTATAGCCTCAGCGTTTGAGTCAGTGCTTATGGCTCACAATCTGTTTCCCTCAGCTACGCAGAACAGTGGCTGGATGTTGAGGTGGGACCATAGGCCAGGCCTCGATCTTGGCTGAGCCCAGGCTCACCAGCCCTTCTGCCTCTGACAGGACTTTGCCAATACCATTCCCGGCCACGGAGGCATCATGGATCGCTTCGACTGCCAGTATCTGATGGCCACCTTTGTCAATGTGTACATCGCCAGTTTTATCAGGTACGGTGCT
>NW_011888788.1:2543035-2544985 GCF_000151845.1 Pteropus vampyrus
AGGGGGCAGCGCTCCAAGGCAAGCCCAGCCAGTGTGACTTAGACAATGACAAAGCTTCAACTCAATTTGTTTTCTTTTCTTTTGGTAGAGTCTTTTTTATCTGTGGGTTTAAAAAAATTCTGTACATATAGTCTGTGTGCTTACGATTTGGGTTGCAAGGAAACTACAGCTGTGATTTGGAAAGAAGTCATGGGAGTAAAACCATTTGGGTTTTTTAAGCAGACATTTTAAAAAAAACCTGAGAGACAGTGTTGCCCAGCTCAGGAGTGGCTGCTTGGCACTTCTAGGTCCATCAATTGAACCGTTTCTGGACTCGATCAGAGAATGGCCATTATCTGTGTCCGACCAGTTCAGGGCCACCCATACCTGTCTTTGTACTCCTCCTCCCCACCGGCAGGGAAGCGGCGCACGGCTTGGGTTGCTTTGCTACTGGAGAGCTTCCATCTTCTGAGCTGTAATCCCTGCCTTGGAGCTCCAGGCTGGAGGGACAAAGGCTTATTGATCAGATAAGCATTCTGTCCACATGAAATCCTGTGGAACATGAGCTCTGCTATAGGATATGGGTTCATCTTACTTCATCACAGACTGAAAGAAGTTTTCAGTTTTTATTTTCTTCAGAAAGCATGAAAAATTATTTATAATAGTCTAGAAAAGAACCACACTGTAATATTTCAAGCGTATGCAGTAGAATGTACTGTAACCGGGCCTCTTCCCACATGTTTAGGCTCAGATGGCCCCTCCTTAGGGCGGTCCAGCTAACCGTGTCATTTCAGGGAGTGATGGCATTCATGTTTGTGCTGTAGACGGGTTGCTGCTGAATCCTTTTTGGGGGCTTTCCCGTTAGGCAGGGAAAGCCCTCTGCCTAAAGAGAGCTTCTCGTTCATGCACCCTTTGCCTCACCAACCACCATGTAGCTGCTGTGTTGTATTATATTACTCTTAAGGCAAGCGTGTGTTGTGTATGTTTTAAAAATCACTTATTTCTTATAGTGATTTCAGTTGTACCGTTATTTCTTCACTAAAACCACAGAGTCTTGCTTAAAACTCTGGAAAACCCAAACCAGTTAGAGGTTTGACTAGTCTGAAGATTAAATGCACACTTTTTATATAATGTGACCAGTTAAATGTAGTTTGTATTTTACTGGGGGACCTTTTTTTTTTTTAAACACACAAACTGTGATTTACTTTTTTCCCCTTCCTAATTATAAGCGTGAGGTCGACCTTGGAAGGGGGTACAGGAGAGAGAATTCGAGGCTCAAATGTGCTCCGTTATTCCGTGCCACAGCTGTTCTCATTGCCAAGCGAGGGTGTAATGGCTTTTGCCCCAGCACCTTGGTCTGGTGCTGGTTTGTTTTGTTTCTGCTTAAATCAGCCTTCCTGCTGCCCTGAAAACTCACACTCTGTCCAGATCACTGAAGCGTCCAGCTCAGGGCAGACTGCTGTAGACACTTCAGCTCACAGTCACTGCATGACCTTCCACGTGCATGCAGCATTGAAGCAGCTTCTTTCTTCTGAAGTTTTACTTCCATTTGAGCATTTGGCCTTTCTTTTTCAGGTCCAAGTCCCCCTTAAAAACAAAACGTGTTTTCGCACGGGGTTACAATCCTGGCTATGTAACCTGGACAGGGCGCGTCACTCTCTGGGTCTTTGTTTTCTGAGCCTTCTTCTGATTCCAGTATTCGGTGATTCTGGCTCAGCAAGTTCATGTCACCAGAGGCTGCTGTGGGTACTGGGCACCCAAGAAACAGATGCCCTCAGTCCTTTTTTAAATGCTTGTCCTGAAGACGAGACAGTATTTCAGCAACAAATTAAACAGTGGAAGTGATGAATAACAAATCTAGTTTTCTCCTTGAAGAATGAACTTGGTTTCTCAAACCAGAGACAGAGGGCATCTCATTTGTCTTGTGTCGTCCCATTGGGGGCATACGGTGGGGTCCTTTGGAGCAGGGAG
>NW_011888788.1:2545035-2555009 GCF_000151845.1 Pteropus vampyrus
CAGTTAGAGGTTTGACTAGTCTGAAGATTAAATGCACACTTTTTATATAATGTGACCAGTTAAATGTAGTTTGTATTTTACTGGGGGACCTTTTTTTTTTTTTAAACACACAAACTGTGATTTACTTTTTTCCCCTTCCTAATTATAAGCGTGAGGTCGACCTTGGAAGGGGGTACAGGAGAGAGAATTCGAGGCTCGAATGTGCTCCGTTATTCCGTGCCACAGCTGTTCTCATTGCCAAGCGAGGGTGTAATGGCTTTTGCCCCAGCACTTTGGTCTGGTGCTGGTTTGTTTTGTTTCTGCTTAAATCAGCCTTCCTGCTGCCCTGAAAACTCACACTCTGTCCAGATCACTGAAGCGTCCAGCTCAGGGCAGACTGCTGTAGACACTTCAGCTCGCAGTCACTGCATGACCTTCCACGTGCATGCAGCATTGAAGCAGCTTCTTTCTTCTGAAGTTTTACTTCCATTTGAGCATTTGGCCTTTCTTTTTCAGGTCCAAGTCCCCCTTAAAAACAAAACGTGTTTTCGCACGGGGTTACAATCCTGGCTATGTAACCTGGACAGGGCGCGTCACTCTCTGGGTCTTTGTTTTCTGAGCCTTCTTCTGATTCCAGTATTCGGTGATTCTGGCTCAGCAAGTTCATGTCACCAGAGGCTGCTGTGGGTACTGGGCACCCAAGAAACAGATGCCCTCAGTCCTTTTTTAAATGCTTGTCCTGAAGACGAGACAGTATTTCAGCAACAAATTAAACAGTGGAAGTGATGAATAACAAATCTAGTTTTCTCCTTGAAGAATGAACTTGGTTTCTCAAACCAGAGACAGAGGGCATCTCATTTGTCTTGTGTCGTCCCATTGGGGGCATACGGTGGGGTCCTTTGGAGCAGGGAGTCTCAGCTGGGGCCCACCAGCAGAAAGCCACTCTTGAATAGGGCTGCCTTTGGGATCAAAATACCTGGCACATTCCTTTGTGGTCACTGATGGGGAATCTGGGTGTCCTGGGAAGCTGAAGCTGGGTGCTCACCGGAGCTGCCAGCAAGAAGGCCAGAGGGTCAGCTTGGGTTTAATTTTCTTCCAATTTCCCCACATTCTTTCTGATGAACTATGGAATTTCCTGGTGGGGTAGTCAGGAGAGCAGTGCCACCTTGTGTCTGTATCACACAATGTTTTTCTTTCTTCCATTTATTGAAGATATTTCACCTTTCAGGTAAGATTTAAGAGACTATTTTAACAAATACCTGTGCAGATCCTAATGACGTAACTTGCTTCAGATACATTTTTGTGTGTGTGTGTGAGAAATAAAATGTGGCTGAAACTGTTTGCCCTCCCTTGTTGTGAATTCAGTTTCTTACTTGCATGTGTGACTTTGTATTTCTTACTTGTTTTTGCATTTATAAATAGTATGCAGACTCGATTTAGAGATTTTTGTTTTCCAATCTAAACCCTATGCATTCTCACAACAGCCTTCTAAGGTACCTTGGGTGAGAGTCATGAGCACCTTGTCGGTGAGGAAGTTGAGGGGAGAGAGTTTCCCCAGGGTCACGTGGTGAAGTCAAACCTCCATCTTGCTATCTGCCCACCAGGGCAGGGACTGGATCGTCCCTGTCCCACTGGCCTTTGTGAAAGTGATGTAAGTGTACCTGAAATTTTGCAGCATTCTTTCCCTCAAGCCTTAGGTGGCCTGACCTAGGTTGGAGCTTAAGTTGCTGCTAGCTCATGACTAGTGACATAAAGGAGCTGATGGACAAAGGCATTACAGAAACCAGGGAGTGTTTGCAGAGGGCTGAGCCTGGGCGTCCTCTCTGGTGAGTTCCACTTGTCACTGCTCACAGGACACCTGAGTCTTTTTCTCTTTCTGTGTGCATGTTACCCCCTTAATCACGCTCAGCATCATAAAAGAACACGCTTATATTTTACTCCTGAAAGTGAAACTCTGAGGCAGCCTGGACCTAATTTATGTTTATTGTTTTCTGCCTGTTTCATATTCTGAGCATTTTAGTAGCTATAGTATTTACTCTTACTGTTGTATAATTCTATAACATATATTTGAAACTAGTGTCTCAGAAGGGGCGAAATGTCACTTAACCTTATACAGGTGGACTTTGAAATAATTTTTATGGTATTTATCTTTTCCCTCTGGGCTTCTTGTCCTGTAAGTTGACTGATATTATGCAGCAAGAGTTAAAAAAAAAAAATATATATATACATATGCATATATATATTTATATATGTATATATATACATGTATATATACATATATATATATATATATATATATATACACACATATATATATAGATATTTTTTTTTATGCCTACAGCATCCGGTCTTCCTAGGTGGTCTCCCATCCAAGTACTAACAAGGTCTGACCCTGCTTAGCTTCCAAGATCGGGTGTGTTCAGTGTGGCATAGCCATAGACCCAAAAATATATTTTAAGGGAGACTAAGAAGATGCTGTGAATTGAGTCTCAGCTAGTTGCTGAGTTGGCCTGAGGCTGATTTGATTGGATCCTTGAGCTCAGACTTTCAGACTGCCAGCGACTTCTCAGCAGGCTCTGAAGCATTCTTGATGCTGACAGGGATGGGTGGGTGGGTGGAGGATGCGAATGACTCAGGGCAAAGAGCATCATTGCTTGGAAAACCACTGCAGTGGCCTGTTCCCTAAGAAGCCTACCCAAGATCAATTTCCTAGGGAGTAGATTTTCATTACCAAATGTGATACGTCATTGCTGAAATGACTTCTTCCTATGTCACCCAAATCTTAGGTACCATTGCTTTTTGTTTTTTTGGAGTAACTCACATCTGTGCCCAGCTTGTGATTATGTGCTGAGAAAAAGTTTGAGTGGAGAGGGGCGATTTCATTTGAACTCAGGGTTCCTGTTCTTCTGAAGTCAGGGCAGGGAGGAAAGGCTAAGAGGAGGATGTCCAGGTGACTGTTGTGGACACATCACGGGACAGTCAACCATGGGCAGACTCTCACTGTGCTGCTGCAGCAGCTGGAACAAACCATGAGCTCCCTCAAGAAAGGGGCTGATTCTTGGGCAGAGCCTTGTTATTCTGTTCTTGGTCAAAGCAAACTTACTTTTCCCTTGATCACACTCCACACAGTTTCCCAGCTTCTGATTTTTAAGGAGATGGAGCAGCTCCCACTTCCTGACTTGATTTCCCTTGTTGGATGGGGGCCTTGTGGCATGACCGACAGAGGCTGCTGGCATTTGGACCAAGTGGTGATGAAAGGGCCTAATTTAAAGGCCTCTTCTAGGCTCACTTCCTCTTGATCCTGGACTCTGCTCGCCCACATCTCCAACAGTAGGTGGGTCCCGTTCTCAGCAACAGAGTCCCAGACGCTGACTGCCTGTATCGTTTGAAAGTGGTCCCATCTTTCTGTTCCTCCCGGTACTGATGCACCCCCTTCCCCACCCCCTATCCCCTTTTGACCACCAGTGACCTTGCTCACCTGGGTTCTCAGGTGGGTAGAGGCTGTTGCTCTTACCTGGAGCTGCCTCTTAATTAAGTCTTTTACCCGTTTGTATGTGGATCATATTTTCAAAGGCAAAGAGATCTTAGCTGTGAGGGCCGTTTGGGAGGTATACTTTAGATGCTAAAGTGTTGGGGTTTTTAGAATGTGGATGATTTCTGAGAATCTGGAGCAGAATGTGTGACATCTTAGATTTTAGAGCCAGTGGGTTTCAAGTCCTCTGGCTGTTCGGAAACCCTGTCCCCTCTCCTACCCTCCTCCACCAAATGCCTGTCTGCCGAGGCTCCTTTTCTTTGTATTCTTGAGCCAATAAGTTATCAGCAGCGTATTTATTAGTAATAAGTGCAATAATAGTAATAGTGTTTAATATGTGCCAGGCATAGTGCTATGGGTTTACATATATTATCCCTTTTAATCCAAAAACAACCTTTGATTGGGTATTATCATCCCTGTTTTATACATGAGGACAGAGGCACCATGGCAGGCGGAGGGCAGTGGTTAAGAAGATGGATGTCAGGCTAGGTCTGGGCAGGTTACAAAGTGCAGTTGGGTCTGATAACAGAACCTCTTGTGGGATTGTGAGGATTTTATGAGATAATGCACACAAGCATTTAGCACAGTTCCTGGCATACGGCGCTCAGTAAGTGGTTATTATTTCTGTTGTACTCAGCTAGAATCCGAACCCAAGTTGGTGTAGTGCCAGGGACTGGCTTCCGGCCACTGCACCGCCACCCGCCCTGCACACAGCTTGGGTGTTCAAGGGCTGAAGAGCAGCCACACTGGCTTTCTGAGAGGAGCAGTCCAACCTGAACCCCCACCTACAGCGTCTGGTTGCTTTGCACCCATTTAGAAGGCCAGCCTGATACAAGGAAAGGACATGAGGATATTCCAGAGTTCTCCGTACTGATTGGCAACAGTTTGCCTGAGGACTTGCCCACTTCCTGCTGCCCCTCGTCTGGACCTTCCATAGGGAGGGAGGCCTTTTCCTCTTGCCCAGTGGTTCTTCAGCTCCGTGGGCAGTGAAGGTCTATCTGTGACTCACTCTGGACTCCATTTCCCCCTGTGGCCAAGGGCTGTGCTCTGTGCACACAGCTTAGAACCTGCAGCATTGTCCTGTAAGAGTGGACATCTTGGGCCAAGAAGAGTGGGGAAAAGATTATGATACACACAGAAAGCCTGAAAGCTCTGCCCACACCCATACAATGTAACAAGCCACGGCCTTGTGTTTCATTATGTCATGCTTCAAAATGTTAACAGGATAGAAGCAGGTGACCACTGCAGGTAGATAATGTGGGGTGTTTCTGTTGGATTCTAGGTTAGCAAGGGATCACGTGGGTGATTCATGAACGAAGGGAGAGCGGGCACTGGATTGAGTGAAATATTTTTTTAGTTTTTCAGGTGGAAATGGAGTCGGGAGGGTATGTGTGAGGTGGAGTGTTCTTCACTGGGAAGGAATGGTGTTGACAAAAAGGACCCCCAACATTCTCAAGGCAATGGAGGGAACCGTAGAACTACTGGCTTGACTGTGGACTGTTTCTTGGGTGTTAGTGGGAAGTGAGGACCAGACCCAGAGGCCCATTGCGTTTACTGGCCTCTCCCCTTCAGTTAAGTTATGATTATGGCAGGAATGAGAACATGGTCATAGGGGTGTTTAGTAAGGAGCTGCTGTGACAGACTGATCCTAGGCTTGTCCTCTTGTCCTTCTGGACTCATGTTTGCCAGGCCTGGCACTTCCTCCCTCATTGTTGGATCTAATGGGCCTTTTTATCTGTAGAGAAAAAGGCTCCCAGGGGGCACGGGACATCACCGCCAGTGTCTCCCATTGGCTGCCAGGCCCCTGCAGTAGTCTCCCAGGCCTTGGGCAGGGCCTCGCCTTTTGCGGCCTCCTGAGGGCCTTGCCTGGATGTGGTGCTGGAGGGTGTAGCTAGGATTAGCCTAGTGATCTGGTCCCAAGCGAGATGATGTTTGCTGATGGCTTCCACGCAGCTTGTCTCTGCTCTTAACTGCTGGAACTCCTATTTCTCACCTCCATTAGGTTCATGACCTGGGTTTGCTCCAGACTGGAAAGGGAGCTGGGAATATTTTCTAGCCACTGCACCCTTTACCTGACTCGGCGTTTCGCTAGATCCGTGTGTTTGTGCCACAGCTGATCATGCTCTGGGTCTTCTCGTCAGTGTTGAACAATACAATGTAGATTCTTTTTCACCAGTGTCAGAACATGATGTACTATACATTGGAAAGTATTTACCTTATTTATATACCTGAATGTTCCTATTATACAAATAAACATCTGTTAAATTCTAGATCCTGCGTGCTTCCTGATGGTGGGGAGTGCTGACTTGTGGGACGGCGGGTTGGTTGTGTGGAACCAGTGTCACTTCGCAGGATGCTGCCGACCGTTAGAGACACCCTCCGCCCTTGGCCTCGGCAGCCTGCTTTCCTGGGTTCCCTCCTGCTTCCTTGGCTGTTGCTCCTCAGCTGCCTTTCTGGGCGTCTCTTCTCCAGCCCTGCCAGCCCTTAGGTGGTGGCATTCTCCCTGAGGCTCTCCCCGCACCGAACTATCCTGGGTGTTCTCACCCACTCTCAGCTCCGATTACCACACTCAACTCCACGATTTCAGGTCCATGTGCTCTGCTCTCCTGCTCTCCTGGCCGCTTCCTCTACCCGATTTCCTTTTCCTCTCCCTTCCCCTGGCTCCCCTCAGCCTGCCTAACTCCTGCTCACCTGCAGTCCCAGACAGCACCTGCCCCAGGAGGCCACCGGTGCTCTCCACCCCAGGACTCTTGCTTTCCTAGTGAGACTGGGGGCCCTCGTGGGAAGGTGGAAGATGCCTGGAATCTGAAGTCCTGGGAGTGTCTACGGCCATGCTACCCTGAACAAACCCAATGTCTGATCTCAGAAGCTAAGCAGGGTTGGGCCTGGTTACTGTTTGGATGGGAGACCACCTAGGAAGACCAGGTGCTGTAGATATAAAAAATAATAAGGGATTGTAAACTGAAGTCCTGGGAGTGAGAGGGCCAGCCTCCCCACTGGGCTAATGCCTGGGGCCAATGGGCCCTCTGGACTGTTTGGCTTTTGGACAGGGGCCTCTGCCTTTCTCACTCACAGTGGGGACTTGAAGAATGAATTGCTTCCCAAAACTCAAGGTGCAAAAAACACTGCGTTTATTCACTTTTCCTTCATCCAACAAAGTCTGACTCCAGGCCACTGGTTTCCAAGGCTGATGAGAAACCCGACACTTTTCCATGGCTGCCTGCTCTCTTGTTGTACTAGGAGCCAGGGGCTTGTGTGGTGCTGGGGAAGTGGTAGAGGCCCCGGTGCCCAGTTCATCTGCTGAAGGTTCTTGTCTAAGCCTATGAGCTCTCTCTGCTCATTCTGAGGAGGCCCCAGTCAGTGACATCAGGACCCACCTCCCCGGGCACCTGCACAGCCATCTGCATCTGGTGACTGTCCACCTCAGATCCTTGACAATCCCCATGCGTTTAGCAAACACTTATGGAGTTCCTGTTCTATGCTCGTCCCTATCTGGACACTGGAAATGCAGCAACGAATAGAGCCAACACAGTCCCTGTCTTCATGGAGCTCATTTTAGGGGAGGGTGGCAAACACATGCGAAGGGTGTTAGATGGAGGAAAGAGCCAGGAGAGGGGAACAGGAAGTGCTGCTGGGGAGAGGTTGCAATTTTAAATAGGGCGGTCAGGCCTTGCTGCCAAGGCGGTGTTCGGGGAAATGGACACACGCCTTAGGGATGTGGGGAAGGGACTTCCAGGCAGGCCCAGAGCAAGTGTGAAGACACCAGTGTCTGAGAAAGTACTGTGGTGGATGAAGCAGGTAAGTGAGGAGGGGCAGTGGAGGGAAATGAGGTCCAGGAGAGAGTGGGTAATTATGCAGGGCCAAGGCCGTTGGCTTTCACTCTGAGCAAAATGAGAAGCTGTTGGAGAGTTGAGAGCCAAAGAGGGACTTGATATGATTGTTTTCTAAGAGTCACTCTGCTGTGCTAAGGGAAACAGAGAAGGGGCAACAGCAATAATCCAGGCAAGAGAGGATGGTGGCCCAGCTCGGGTGGTGCAGTGAGAAATGGTCAGATTGTCATAATTTGCTGAAGGATTCTATATGGCGTGGGAGAGAAGACTCAAGGAAAGCCGTGATGTTGCTGTCCTGGGCAACCGGAAGAATGGCATTGCCATTTTTCCGAGCTGAAAAGGGCTGTAGGAGGACAGATTGGGGTGGGAGGTAGAACAGAAAGGGAAGATCAGGAATTCGGCTTTGGACACAGTAGGTCTGACATGCCCATGAGGTATCCATGTGGGGATGTCCAGTCCAGGAGGAGGTCGGGGTGGTATTATTCTGCACCCAAAGCCAAGAGACTGGATGAGGTCACTGACGGAGAAGAGTTAAGGTCCATAGCCGAGCCCTTTTCCTCTAAGAGGAAGGACACCATTACCATTTTGGTCTCTTGGGGGGAGGTGGAGGAGGGAAACAAAGCATGAGTGACTTCTGTATTTGGTTATTCAGAAGATAGGCAGTTGGGGTGGAAAGCCCCAGAGAATGGACCAATGGCCTGACCGTGACACACTAAATGGAAAACCATCACCTCTCTGTATTTACCAAAGGACATTGCCAGATCTTAAATCAACCAAAACCCAGGGAGCTCTCAAATGGAGTAAAATCATATGGCCACTTCCCTGAATGTTTCATCTCAGCTTTAACAAGGAACCTCAGCACATTTTTAAGGTCAAAACATGTCCAACAAGCCAATGAGTCTGGCTGAACGTTAGAATCGCCTGAGGAACTTAAAAAAAAAAAAAATCCCAATGCCCAAGCAGCACCTGAGACCAATAATATGAGTCTCTGGAGGTGGGACTCAGGCATCAGTGTGTTAAAAAATTCCCCAGCGATTCCAATGGGCAGCCGAGGTTGAGAACCAGTGGTTGAAACTCCCTCCAGTGAGTCCATCCCCTCTCACACACCCCCCACCACCACAAATGGGCCCTGCCTTCTGCCGGGGTGTCAGAGGTGGGGGGAAGGGGAGCGTCAAAGTGTCTTGAGTGAGCCTTCTGGTATAATCATTGGAATGATGTTCCACACCAGGAGCCACAGTGTAGAATGACGTGTGCCTCCCGGAACCTCCACCCAGTGCTCATCTGTCTTGCTTCTCAGGCTGAGTCTGTTCCTCTTTGCCTGGAGGATGCAATGTTTCTGATGTGGCCCCAGCTACCTCCTCCCCTCGCTTCCCAGCCTTCTCTTCCCAAGCTCCCCATCTTAGTCTTCACTCTTTCTTACAAGAAATGCCTTCCAGCCCCTTCACTGTGCTGACATGTGGACACACACAAGTTTACCCTTTCGGAGGTCCCCTATCATTGCCTGTAGTTGTGAATACTTGTGTGCATTGCTGGGGGTGCACATGGGGTCCTATGGGAACTGAAGACCCCTAGTAGCTACTGCCCTTCTTTTGTCTCAAGGGTTGCTATACTCCCTACCTACCATGGCTGTTGTGATTGTCGTCATGATGAGGAGCCAAGGACGGGGCTCTGTGGAGAATAAATTTGTAGTTTCTTATGGACTCCATCATTTTCTAGAGAAAATCCCAGGAGAACCGTGGTGGGTGGCTTCATGAGCTGCAATTATTTACCTTTTTTATTTGAAATAATTTTAGGCTTTTAGAAAAGTTATAGTATGAAGAATTCCCTACATACTTCACCCAAATTTCCCAAATGTCAACATTTTACTACATTTGCTTAATTATTATCTTTCTCTGAGCGCACGCTCGCACGAGCGCACACACACTCACATACACTTTTTCCTGAATTGTTTGAAAGTTGTAGACATGATGCCCCTTTACTATAAGGTAACCTTATTCAAATGTTACCAGTTATCCCAGTAGTATTTTTTATAACAAAATAACACATATTGTTTTGGCCAGTGCGATTTGAGGGGCTCTGCGGTGGCTTTGAGACCCGAACTCCTCCTACCACCCCCCCCCCACACCCCTTCTTTTCCACCCCTCATCAGAAGGAATCACTCAACAGGCATAAGCTGGAGGCCGAGGTACAAACCGTGGCGCGCCGCGCCGCGCAGTGGGGCAGTGCTATCACATGGCCAGCAGAGAGCAGCAGTGAGTCACAAGTGAGGGGCAGGGCTCTGGAGTGCGGTGCATCTGGGTGGAATCCCAGCCCAGCACTCACTCGCCTTGTGACCCTGAACGAAATACTCAACCACTCAACCTCTTCTTCTATAAAATGGAGATAATTGGGAAAATATGCAAAGCACTTGTCCAGCACCTAGCACCTACTAATTATCCATTAGAAACTTTTATTCGTGGTATTGCTACCTTGGTCTAAGAAGTGAACTTCTGGGGAACACAGCGGAAGGAGCTGACACCAACTCTCCAGTGAAGAGCCAGGGCTGGACCTTGAAGCTGGAGAACAAAGAAGGAAGCACCCTTGGGGAGGAAAGGAGGGGAACGGAAGTTATAGCTGGGTTGAATTGACTGACC